>NC_091286.1:226091380-226730547 GCF_032444005.1 Ranitomeya imitator | reverse complement strand
ATCAGGGAGAATTTATACACCCCACAAAAAAAAATACAGAAAAATGAAAAGGCTTTCTATGGCCCACTATGTGAGAGAGATGGCACACACAGGGATGGCACTCTAGCAGAAATGCCAAATTGCCAATCTTAATCTCCCACCAAAAAAAAAAAAAAAAAAAAAACAGGGAATGTCCTACAATTACTATCTCCCTGCCTGCAGTAATCTCAGCCAGGTATGGCAGGCAGCTACTATCTCCCTGCCTGCAGTAATCTCAGCCAGGTATGGCAGGCAGCAATAAGGAGTGGACTGATGCACAAATGAAATAAAAAGTGTGGACAAACAAAAAAGATAGCTGTGCAGAAAGGAAGGAACAAGAGGATTTGTGCTTTGAAAAAAGCAGTTGGTTTGCACAGCGGCGTACACACAGCAATGCAGCTATCAGGGAGCCTTCTAGGGCAGCCCAATGAGCTACAGCGCTGAGGGGAAAAAAAAAAAAAAAAAACTTCCACTGTCCCTGCACACCGAGGGTGGTGTTGGACAGTGCAAATCGCTGCAGCACAAGCGGTTTTGTGGTTAATGGACCCTGCCTAACGCTATCCCTGCTTCTGACAAAGCGGCAGCAACCTCTCCCTAAGCTCAGATCAGCAGCAGTAAGATGGCGGTCGGCGGGAACGCCTCTTTATAGCCCCTGTGACGTCGCAGACAGCAAGCCAATCACTGCAATGCCCTTCTCTAAGATGGTGGGGACCAGGACCTATGTCATCACGCTGCCCACACTCTGCGTTTACCTTCATTGGCTGAGAAATGGCGCTTTTCGCGTCATTGAAACGCGACTTTGGCGCGAAAGTCGCGTACCGCATGGCCGACCCCGCACAGGGGTCGGATCGGGTTTCATGAAACCCCGACTTAGCCAAAAGTCGGCGACTTTTGAAAATGTTCGACCCGTTTCGCTCAACCCTACTGTCCTCATATGAAATATTAATATCTAGAAAAGCACAGATCATGCGGTTAACAAACTACTGATGGTCCTAACTTTCTTTTTTGCAATTGTTCAGTATTGAAATGTAACACGGATCTGGTTTATTATTGCATAGTGTAACTCTTCCATATGTATGAATTATGTCTGAGTACAATTTACAATTCTGAAATTTTTTATAGCCTTTAAAAAATTTATAAAACTATAATTTTCCATCTTGTTTTTCATGTGCATGCGGATTGACAATTTACAACATTTTGTTACTTTTTTTTTTTACCACTTGCAGCACAGCAGAAACTTGAACTATTTTTTTTAACTTAAAGGCATGACTTGATTATAATACCATGATGAACCCCAATCAGCTATTTTGTGCAAATCAAAAGAATAATGACAGATACTGTTGAATTAAATTGAAAATAGCATATATATTCCCAAAGTCAAACTCATTGTATTATACCTAAACTGTCATGTTAGTTTATCGTATGCATCTATGCCTTCAGTTTAAGAAGCTAAATTACCCAAATTCTTGACAGTGTACAAGGTTTCAGTAAATTTATAACTCAGAAACATTAATGTTTTTTATTTTGTGTATACATACTATATTGCATTGCAATATAAAACTGACAATAAACCCAAAATGGTAATTTTACTGTAGTGCTGAAGAGAATATAAAGCAAGTTTACTGTTTCTGAATCATGAAACACATTTATTTTACAGGTAACATATAATTCACAGCTCAATATAGTAAAAAGCTGAGCAGAGCTCATTTTAACAGCAAAGACAGAAAAACAGTCAAAAATAGAAAATGGATGGAGCTCAGGAGGATTATATTAACTGACAATAGAAAAGTCATTTTTTTCCTAGCAAAGCAAAATACATGTAATTATGGTAATACAAATTATTGATTATATAATATAACCAATTGATAAATGTTACAATAAGTTATGAAAACTGAAATAAAGAAAATTGAATTCAATAATAATAAAAAAAAATTAACAGGAAGGTTAGGAAGAGATGAGCTGATCAAACCTTTTTTATTCTTTGCATACTGCAAACAAGGAGGGCAGTATTAAACACTTCAGTGCTCATTTTGCTAATAAGTTGAGATGAGCGAACGCAAACAGCAAAGTTCGGGCTCCATTCTGAGCACTGAGGTAATGTCTCCAGGAAGTCCGTTTTACTGTTCGGATTTGGCACCCCGAACATAGGGTGTCTCCCATGCTGTCATCAACACCGGCAGCTCTGATCGGCAGTAAGATTATTACCACCAGTAAAATTGCTACAGCTGCCATGCTGTCAGGTGACAGCATGAGCCAACAGCTGTGACCAGTGGTAAAAAATTTACCATTGGTCACAGGGGTTGGCTGATGAGAGAGTACTACTCCCATAAGTGAGAGCAAGCACTGCTGATAGGATTAGTCATCATCCAACATCTGTGCTATAAATAAAATAAAAAAATGACTTGGGGTCTCTTCTATTTTTGATAACCATTGCAGCCAAAACTGACAGCCCTCAGCTATCAGCTTTATCATGGCTAATAAATAATTTAGAAAAAATGGTGTGGGATCCCTCCCATTTTTGTTAGCTAGGCAAATACAAGCAAGCAGCTGGGGGCTGGTATTCTCAGGCTAGCAAGGGGCCAGGCATATTGCCCCCCCAGCCTTAAACTAGCAGCCTGCAACTGCCATGGAAAATGTGCATCTATTAGATGCACCAATTCTGGTGCTTTGCACGGCTCTTCCCACTTGCCCTGGTTCGGTGGAAAGTGGAGTAATATTTTTTGGGTTGAGGTCAACTATTTTAAGGCCACTTACATCAAGCACACAGGTTAGTAATGGCTACCCATTACTAACTCCATAGGTAGATTGCAAAAAAACAAACAACCAGAATAAAGTTCTTTATTTGAAAGAAAGACACAGACTCCTTTATTCTAAAATAAAATTAAAAAAGCAGTTATACTCACCTTATGCTTATTCCACTGAAGATCTTGTCATCTTTAAAAACAGAAACTAATAAACAACCATGATACTCACCTTACACCCATTACATTAAAGCCCTTGTTCCCTGTACAGAAAGAAAAACAACAAACAACCATATCCTACACCTGTCCAACCTGAAGATAAATTATACTGACCCAGAATAATTTGGATGATTTGGAGAGTAGTCACATCAGGGACCCCTTCCTCCTGCCACTGACAGGTGTCTGTGGAGCACCCCCAAGGGCAGCGGGGTTACTCGGTACCGGGCCCTTTGTTTCTCAAGGGGGATGTTATGGTGGCTGACCCAGTCCGTGGCCCTAGGGACGTCCGTTGTAAATAAGGGGAAAGGTCTTTAAAGGGATAATGTTCGTGATGCCACCTGTGGTATTCGGTCAGGGTGACTGACGCTGCTTAGGGGTCCGCTGGAGTGATGTTGCAGCACTCCAGAGTCCTGGTTGTTGCAGTAATGTCGTTCTTCCACCAGGGGGAGCGATGTTACATCTGATGGCGCCAAAGGAGTTCACCCTGCCAGGTATCACAGCCACACACACACTTTACACGCCGGCCACCAGGGGGAGCAAAAGGTTCTATCTATTAGGCCACTCCTCACACTTGGGTAAAACTGGGGGTTTGGTTAGGAAGTCAGAGAGTTTAGGAGGAGAGGAGAGGAGCAGACTGGGCTCGGCCCAGGAAGGGAAAGAAGGATACGGAGCTGCGCCTGCAACCCATGCGGCAGCCTCCTTAGAAAGGACAAGAAAGGAAGTGTGCCGTAGTGAGTGAGCACAAAAGTCGTAGCAACAGGAGTAAAACACCAGTGGGAGACCAGCTAGAAGCAGGCTGCCTCCCACTGAGCGCAGATCCAGTGGCCGGAACACCGAGGGAGTAATAGACTCTATGCTTTACTTTAGAGACCGGCAGGACAGTCGATTCCAAGTTGGCTGCCCGACCTAAGAACCTAAGCAGACAAGGTGGCAACGCGGAGGAGGGGCGACGCTAGGGTCCCTATAAAATAGCCTCAGGCCACCACCGTCATATGGGTTTGTCCTATCCATCTGGGGGACAGAGAGAAGAGTAACAAGAGGGAGGACCCTATGGGAGCTAATGCACGTAGGGACCTACTACTTTACTGTGCGCAAGGGGAAGGCTACTGATTTCCACTTGGATAAGGGGACTCTGGAATTGCCATCAGACCGGCCGGACTCTGCCTACCCTGTTATCCGGCACCCTAGACTGTGAATGCTGAAACCTTCAGTAAAGGTAAAGAGACTGCACCCCTTGTGTCCTCATTATTCACCGTGCCTTGCACCATCCACCATCACCATCTACACTTCTGGGAAGCCCTGGGGATATACTTCACCTGTGGGAAGGTATACCATCTAGCTGCCATTCCATCACCCCAGTGGACCCAAAAGCAGCGTCGGTCATCCTGGCCGAATACCACAGGTGGCATCACGAACACTACTGTTATCTACAAACTCTACCCCTTTTATTTGGCGCCCCTCATAGGGCCACGGTCCGGGTCGGGCCACCGTGACATCGTAGCTGAGGGAAATGAAGGACCCAGTACCGAGTACCCCATTGCGTGGGGGCTATCCAATGTTATGGCAGCTAGATGGTATACCTTCCCACGGGTGAAGTATGTCCCCAGGGCTTCCCAGAGTGTAGATGGTGGATGGTGTGAGGCGCAGTGAAGAACAAGGACACAAGGGTGGAGTCTCTTTACCTTTTTACTGAAGGTTCAGCATCCACAGTCCAAAGCACCAGATCACAGGGCAGGCAGAGTCCGGCTGGTCTGAAGGCAAATCCAGAGTCCCCTTATCCAGGTGGAAATCAGTAGCTTTCCTCTAGCACCTGGGTGTTGTAGTACCTTACTACTACTACTGAGCTTCTCATAAGGTCCTCACAACTGTTGAAGATGTTCTAGATGTTATGTATTTCTCTCTGTCCCCCAGATGGATACGAACAACCCGTATGACTGATGGCCTGAGGCTTTTTTACAGGGACTTTAGCACGCCCCGGCCCCCACAGTTGCCACCGTGCCTCCTGGGTAAAGGTCGGGCAACTAATATGGAATTAGCTGTCCTGCCGGTCTCTGGAGCCAGGCTTGGAGACGATGACTCCCTCGGTGTTCTGGCTACTGCGCCTCACAATGAGGCAGCCTTTTACAGGGCAGAACTCCTTCTGGTTTCCTCTCTTCTTGCTATGACCTCGTTTCTCACTCTCTACAAAACAATTCTCCTTCAGTGTCTCTTTCTTAGGATGCTGCCGCATCGGTAGGCAGGCTCAGCTCTGTGTCCTTCTGTCTAGGCCTCTGTCAGGATCTCACCCCTGTCACCCCTGAGTGGAGCTCATATAGCAGCTCACTGGGTGAAGCCCAGCTCGCTTCTGCCTAACTTCCTATCCAGACCACCAGTTTTACCTAATTGTGAAGAGTGCCCTACTAAATAGGAGCATAGCTCCCCCTGGTGGACTGGAGAGTGAAGTGTGTTGTGTGGTTTGTGATACCTGGTAAAGTGATCTCCTTTATTGCCTTCAGACATAACATCACTCCCCCTGGTGGAAGAATGACATTACTGCAACCACCAGGACCCTGGGGCGCTGCATCTGTGTAGTGCCAAGTATTCAAAGTGGTTGGATACGGCTTTAAAGAAGGCGATTAATTTTATTATAATAATTAAATGATTACAGAAAATAGGAAGTAGTGTGATATTGGTTACACTTTTGCATAATATAAATCACAAACGTAAAGTACTTACATTGCACACTACATAGCAAAAACTTCACCATGAGTAGCACATCATCTGTCCGGGAACATCAGCTGTGAGCAGCAGAAAAGCAAAGACATAGAAATTCCTGGGATCCACACTGTGGCATCACGGGCATCCCATTTTTAGTCAACAGGTTAACAGGGCTTCTGTCTTAGCTGAAGTCTTCCCCAACTTACATCTTCTTTAGAAACAAATGCTTGCATAACCAAGTATTACACAAGCCCTAACAAGTTCTATTTATCTGGTCCAGTATCCCTCTGGTGGAGTGGCCAACTCTTCAGACGTCAATCAACATCGGCAAATACATCACCCGATAAAATATGCCAAAGGCTCTCCTGGTACCAAATGTTTTACCATACTATAAACATGAAATTTCTCAATAAACATGGATAACGAAACTATGCAGTAATTGTATGATACTATAAACATACGCTTTCCCACTAAAGATTGATAAATGAGCTATGCGGTCCAGGTGTTGGGAAAATTACAGAAAATACAAGACTAATATAAGCTGAACTGTTACTGTCTAATATGTTAAAGGTTCCTTAAAGACAGGCTACCAATATGGATTCCCGATGGCCATTAACATCTTGGCACTACAGCCTGCTCTCTCTATTTTTTTAGCGACAGCAGGCGTAGGCTGATGGGAGTAGTACTCTCTTATTAGCTGACGCCTGAGACTGGAGGTGACCTTTTTACCGCTTTTCACAGCTGCTTACTGATGATGTCATCAGACGGCTTGGGAACCACAGCTCTTTGAGCGGCAGTAATAAATGTACCACCGATCAGAGCAGATGACAACGTTGCAAACAACGAACATTTCAGTTCCCACATTTATCTGAATGGGGGTATGGGTACCCAAATCAAACTTTTATTTAGCTGTTAGGGTGAACCCACCAGACTTGAACATGCACAGGTTCTCCCATCACTACCAATAAATCAAAATCTTAAATTCAAAATGTGTGTGTCACAGAAAGTATGCTTAATGCATTGTAAGAAAGACTAAATTAAGAGTTCAAAAACCCCTAGAAGATTTTAGAGTTTATACCTTTATTTTTCAGGCAATTAGAGACTTGTTAGTATAGCAATTTACATCAAGTTCATTAGACAGAAATGAAAATGTTAAGAAAAGATTGGCAAAGCTGGCATGTGTGAATTTCAAATGATCAGCTTATCTTTAGTTACAATAAATGCTGAGTTGGCATATTTCTATCTAAACCAAAAGCAACAAAAGAAGAAAGACAACATAAACTATTAGCAAATACTAGGATTGCATCAGCTCACCCAACGAGACATATTAGAGTCAAATTCTCAATAGACATGTGCAGAGCACGGATCACCACTAGAGTTGAGCGACTTTTACTTTTTTCGGATCGAGTCGGGTTTCGCGAAACCCGACTTTGTCAAAAGTCAGGTCTGGTGAAATCGGCCGATTATTGCGAAAAGTCGGGGGCCGACTGAAACACGAAACCCAATGCAAGTCAATAAGGATTCAAAGTCGGCAGTGAGTGGAGGACAGGAAAACTCCTACAGTTCCCATTTTAATGCCAAAAACATAAACTCTTATTACTTAAGCTTGTCAAGCTTAATTTACTTTATAATAACAGTTAGGCAATGAAAACTGGGGGTCATTTGGCTAAAGTTGTGGGGGGTAGGGATGGCTCAAGATTTTCGTGGGCCCAGGAAACGCGGAATACGTTATGGCGGTGGAGCAGGGAGAGGTAAGTATTTCAACTTTGGAAGTGCTGTGATCCACAGCAAGCAGGGAGTGCCCACTCGTTGGCACTGGCACAGGGCCCCTCATAGTACGGCGGTGTGTTTGACGACAGGTGGCGCCTCCCACTAGCAGAGACAGTTTTGAGCACTATGAGGGGCCGTGTGCCAGTGACGTCGCCAATGAGTATGCCCCCTCCACCTGATGAAGGAACCTGCACTTTTATCTGCACCTTCCTCTTTGCCCCCATGTAAAGTGGTATAGTATGCGGGAAGGGGAACCTGACTTTCAGCAGGGTCAGATTCTGGCTGTGTAGAGTGCAAGGGGAATGTAGTGGTCTGGGTCAATGTACCAGCAGACTCATCTAGCAGTGGCTGGGCAATGGGCAGGATAAGGAGGAAGCATAGATATAGGCCCAAATAATAAAGTAGGCTAAATGCAGTTCAAAATTGGTAACAGGACTAAATGGGCAGCATTGCTTTGTTCAGTGGAGGACAACTATAATGAGTGGCAGACACATTTAGTAGGCCCAAATACTAAAGTAGGCTAAATGCAGTTCAAAATTGGTAACAGGACTAAACGGGCGGCATTGCTTTGTTCAGTGGAGAACAACTGTAATGAGTGGCCCAAATACTAAAGTAGGTTAAATGCAGTTCAAAATTGGTAACATGACTAAACAGGCGGCATTGCTTTGTTCCGTGGAGGACAACTGTAATGAGTGGAAGACACAGTTAGTAGGCCGAAATACTAAAGTAGGCTAAATGCAGTTCAAAATTGGTAACAGGACTAAACGGGTGGCATTGCTTTGTTCAGTGGAGGACAACTGTAATGAGTGGCAGAATCAGTTAGTAGGCCCATATACTAAAGTAGGCTAAATGCAGTTCAAAATTGGTAACAGGACTAAACGGGCGGCATTGCTTTGTTCAGTGGAGGGCAACTATAATGAGTGGCAGACACAGTTAGTAGGCCCAAATAATAAAGTAGGCTAAATGCAGTTCAAAATTGGTAACACGACTAAACGGACGGCATTGCTTTGTTCAGTGGAGGACAACTGTAATGAGTGGCAGACACAGTTAGTAGGCCCAAATAATAAAGTAGGCTAAATGCAGTTCAAAATTGGTAACATGACTAAACAGGCGGCATTGCTTTGTTCAGTGGAGGACAACTGTAATGAGTGGCAGAATCAGTTAGTAGGCCCAAATAATAAAGTAGGCTAAATGCAGTTCAAAATTGGTAACATGACTAAACAGGCGGCATTGCTTTGTTCAGTGGAGGACAACTGTAATGAGTGGCAGACACAGTTAGTAGGCCCAAATACTAAAGTAGGCTAAATGCAGTTCAAAATTGGTAACAGGACTAAATGGGCGGCATTGCTTTGTTCAGTGGAGGACAACTGTAATGAGTGGCAGACACAGTTAGTAGGCCCAAATAATAAAGTAGGCTAAATGCAGTTCAAAATTGGTAACAGGACTAAACGGGCGGCATTGCTTTGTTCAATGGAGGATAACTGTAATGAGTGGCAGACACAGTTAGTAGGCCCAAATAATAAAGTAGGCTAAATGCAGTTCAAAATTGGTAACAGGACTAAACGGGCGGCATTGCTTTGTTCAATGGAGGATAACTGTAATGAGTGGCAGACACAGTTAGTAGGCCCAAATACTAAAGTAGGCTAAATGCAGTTCAAAATTGGTAACAGGACTAAGCAGGTGGCATAGCTAGGTACAGGGGTGGGCTCCTCTGCTGAGTAGCAGACAGTGGTAGTAGGCGCAAAGTATTAACTGGTCTAAATGGAGGCCATTGCCCCTGTATATTTTAACTATCATTTATCATTTCAACAAATTTGTATTGGCAGTGCCATTGAAGGATTTAACAGCACAGACAACACAGTGGTGGAGCATGGAGAGGTAAGTATTGCAAGTGGTAGAGCACTGTTCGAGCTGGGGGGAACACTCTCTCATGGGCAGCGTACTGGCACAGGGCCCCTCATATTACGACGGTGTGTCTGACGTTGGTTGTGCACCACCACTATCAGAGACACTTCATTGTACCATGAGGGACCCTGTGCCAGTGCCCAATCCATAACAAAGAAGAAGACAGCGCCACACCGGTCAGTGAAAAATGACTTACAGATTTAATCTGCCATCTGCGGCGACGTTTCGGTACAATGACCTTTATCAAGCACAGTCTGACACATGTTCCAACCACCATTATATACTACTAGCACCACCCCTCATTACATAATCCACCAATAGGAGTATAGCACCATAAAGGTAAACACAAATGAATACACAAATACATTTACATATATAGAAAATACATTACAAACACATAAAAACAATGCTGCATCATCTAACAAAGACATACTAGCCCTGATTGCCAAAAATCCAAAGAACCAGCCCACTACAATGTAATCCATATCCCCCACATGGTGATATAAACAAACCGCAGTCCTCCAATAGATCAGTAGCATGCCCCGTAGCTAGGATACAGGCCAACCCTCCGAATGATGTCATCACGGCCATAGTCCAATTGGAAGTCGATCAAGAGTCATGTGAACACAGGGGTGGATAAGATTGCTGCGCAAGTCCAGTTCATTCCTGCAATAAAACCCCACTGAGCATGACGGCCACAAACTCCAGGACATAACTCCACCCCCAGAATGAAGCCATGGTAACCGTCGTCCAATCAAATACTCGAACGTCCTTCACATGATCGCAGGGGTAAAAACAATAGCCATGTAAGTCCAATCTGATCTCTCCTGCGTATAACACAGACAAATTCCAAGAAGAAGTCCGCAGATGTAACAGCACTGTGCAGATTCACCATCTTCCAACAGCGGTTGCTTGATCAGCCATACAGGGGCAGTGACATCCATGTCCCACAAGACTTCCATGCGCTGACGATTGTAGATACTTCTCCATAATATATGGCAATCCGGCAATATAAAAAAGTCTATTGATTCAAAGCTGAGACTCATGAGATAATTAGGAAAAAAGCAGCTATATATAATATAACACAAATCCCTTAGGCTACGTCCACATTAGCGCTGCGCGCCGCCGCGTCGGCGACGCAACGCACGACGCACAAAAAAACGCGCGCAAACGCATGCAAAAACGCTGCGCCCTGCGATGCGTGCGCCGCCCCTCGACGAAAATCGGATGCACGAAAAATGCAACTTGTTGCACCCTCCTGCGTCCGACGCTAGCACCGGAAACGACGCATGCGTCGGAAAACGCAACAAAAAAAAAAAAAAAAAAACGCACGCGTCCCCCATGTTAAACATAGGGGCGCGTCGCCGCTGCTTCGCCGCTGCGTCGCCGACGCAACAGCGACGCACATAAGCGGAACGCCAATGCGAACGTAGCCTTAAACATTACATTTAAACTGTAACAGCATTGCACAGATTCACCATCTCCGAGCAGCAGTTGCTTGATCAGCTATACATGGAGAATAACATCCGCATCCTAACAGCACATATATCTCAGATCTAACCAACATATACTGACAAAAATGCAAAATATCTGCATCATAGAAGATAAATTCCGCCAACTTACAATAGACCTCTCCATATATGCTAATTGGTCTCCCTGGTGTGAACCAAGCACAGTGAACTAACAAGTGCATCATGCATGGACACACCAAGTATTACAATAGCTCCCCTCAAAAAAAGGGGGGGGGGGAAGTGGGGGGGGAATATGGGGGGGGGGCAAGTCATATAATGAACACAGAATATTAAATATCGGGGGAATTGTCAATCATGTTCAAATAGCTGGTCTGATAGGGCCCATCATTGCTAATACAGATACATCATACACATACAGAATAACAAAACTTATTTAGATATAGCAAATATATATAACAAAGATGGTTAAAAACAATATACCTGAAGAATACTGCAAGAAATATAAACAGGTCACTAGAGACAACAACTTTGTTGATAGTCCAAGTTCATCCCCCTAGGGTGTAGGGTATCCAGCTCAAAGATCCACCTTAGTTCCTTCCTTTTCAAAAGGGTAATACGATCACCACCCCGGCGCATCACTGGTACAGCATCAATCACCCTATACCTTAGTTGATTGACCGAATGTCCCTTATCATGAAAGTGCCTCGGAACAGGTAAATCCAACAACTTCGTTCTAATCGTGCTCTTGTGTTTGCTAATTCTCGCCCTGACCTCCATCGTGGTCTCCCCCACATAGAAAAGACCACAAGGGCAGGTCAAGACATACACAACATAACTGCTCCTACACGTATACCGTCTCTTAATATCATATCTTCTACCGGTATATGGGTGACAAAAAAAGGCCCCCTTGAGCATGTTACTGCAACTAGCACAACCCAAACACGGAAAATTACCAAGACTAGGTCGGCTCAATGTCATCTGTAAATCCCTTTTTGAGCTACCGATATCAGAAGAAACTAATTCATCCTTCAAGTTCTTGTTCCTCCTATATGAAAATAATGGAGGTGTTTGAAACTCAACAACATTAGAATGACCCTTGTTCAGCAGGGACCAATGTTTTCGTATAATACCCGAGATCCTAGAACTCAAGCGATTATACGTACTCACAAATGGGATTCTTTTATTTCTCTCAATCCTATCCTTCGGAACCAAAAGATCCTCACGTCTGGTAACCAAAGCCCGCTGCTTAAATTTCTCAAGGTCAACCCTAGGATATCCCCTTGATAAAAATTTACAACACATTTCTTCCAATCTATCGTCTACAGAGTCCTCACAGGAAACAATCCTCCTCACCCTCAACAGCTGACTCCAAGGCAAGGACTCAATCATCCTGCGTGGATGCTCACTGGAGAAGTAAAGAAGATTGTTCCTATCCGTTTCCTTGACATATAGATCAGTCTGTAAACAACCCCCAGTCTTGTAAACACAGGTATCAAGAAACTGGATCCTGTCCCGAGAACACTCCATGGTAAAACCAAGGCCAGGGTGGACACTGTTCAGATGGATAAGGAAGGATTCGAGCCGCAGATGGCAGATTAAATCTGTAAGTCATTTTTCACTGACCGGTGTGGCGCTGTCTTCTTCTTTGTTATGGATTGGACTTTGTAGCTGGGCTGACCCCCTGGCAGTGACGTGCGCCACTAAGCCTATTAAGGCCGTATGGGTGTAAGGTGCGGTTTAACGCATTTTTTTTGATTTTTCCTGTGCCAGTGCCGTCGCCCAAGAGTGGGCACACCCACCTGTCCAGGCAAACGGCACTCGCACGGGTGCTTGCGCCAGGTGGTGACCACGGCCCTGTGGGGGGAGTAAGCCCATTTAGGGAGGTATAAAAATGGCCTATGGTGGACATTCAGCAGCTGCAAATGGAGGAATTGGAGAAGACAGTAAGAGGAGGCCAAAAGCAAGACATTTTTCCGGCAAGCTACGTGTCAGCAGGGGAAGGTGGGGCAAAATTATTTGAAAATCCATGATTGGTTCATTTTAATGAAGGTTAGATCATCAACATTCTGGGATAGCCAGACGTGTTCTTTTTTCGGTCAGTATTGAACCAGCAGCACTGAAGACTCTTTCTAATAGCACACTAGAAGCAGGGCAAGCAAGCTCCTGTAATGCAACACAATCTAAGTGGCAGAAAGTGGCTGGCTGACATACGACAAACTAACAGGACTGCAGCAAATCCACTTTGTGAGAATTTGAATCTCTTTTTTTTTGGGGGGGGGGGAGACTGCACCAAAACTCAGGCCCAGTGTATATAACAACGCAATCTAAGTTGCAGAAAGTGGCTGGAAGATATATGAAAAAATACAAGGACTGTAGTACAATTTCAATCTCCCTACAATGATCTCAGGACAAGTATGGCAGCAATAAAAAGGACTGCTGCACACAAAAGTATGGACAAATAAACAAGATAACTGTGCAGAAAGGAGCAATAGGATTTTTGCTTTTAAAAAAGCCGTTGGATAGCATAGCAGCTTGCAAACAGCAATGGAGCTATTAGGGAGCCTTATAGGGCAGCCTAATAAGCTACAGAGGTGATGCACAAAAATATAGCCTCCACTGTCCCTGCAAAAAAATGGTGGTGTTGGACAGTGGAAATCGCTACAGCACAAGCGGTTTGGGGGTTAATCTTCCCTCCCTAACTATATCCCTTCTTCTGATGAAGCTGCAGCAACCTCTCCCTATGCTAAGATCGGCAGAAGTAAGATCGCGGCCGGCATGCATGCCCCTTTACAGCCCCTGTGACGCTGCAGAAAGCAAGCCAATCACTGTAATGCCCTTCTCTAAGATAGTGGGGACCGAGACCTATGACATCACGCTGCCCACACTCTGCGTCCTCCTTCATTGGCTGAAAAATGGCACTGAAAGTGTCATAGGAAACGCGACTTTTGCGCACAGATCGCCGACCTCATGGCCGATCACACGCTAGGATCGGGTCGGGTTTCATGAAACCCGACTTTGCCGAAAGTCGGCGATTTTTGAATTTGTCCGATCAACCCTAATCACCACCAAGTTCCTGCCGGCCGACTCCCAGGTGAAAATACAAATCACTCACAGCTCATACAAATTTTAAATGGAGGAGATGAAAACAAAATAAAATCTTGTCCTTTATTTGTGCATCATAAAAGCAAGCTGACCTGTTTCAGGCATTACTGCCCTTAGTCATAGCATAATAAAAACACATTACAACTCAATATATATAAAGGCACATAACAAAAGGCTACATCCAATCACAATACGTGTCAATTAACCATATATCATACACCTGAGTACCTATTGGACAAAGACACACACCCTACCCAACCTGAGTGTTACACAAATGTTATAGCACTAAGTCTATATGCAATATTGCAAATATAAATTGTAAGAATACAAAAATACCCTTCGCATATATCTACTATGTCTAAGGGTCACTTCCGCCTTTCTTTCTGTACTTCTTTCTGTCACGGATAATCATTGGTCGCGGCCTCTGTCTGTCATGGAATCCAAGTCGCTGATTGGTCTTGCCAGCTGCCTGTCAATCAGTGATGAGCACAGTCAATTAGTCCCTCCCCTACTACCCTGCAGTCACAGTGCCCGCCGCCGCTCCACACTCCCCGTAGTCAGTGTGCCCGGCGCCCGCTCCATACTCCCCGCAGTCAGTGTCCCCCACGCCTGCTCCATACTCCCCGCTCCATACTCCCCGCAGTCAGTGTGCCCAGCGCCCGCTCCATACTCCATACTCCCCGCAGTCAGTGTCCCCGGCGCTCGCTCCATACTCCCCGCAGTCAGTGTCCCCGGCGCTCGCTCCATACTCCCCGCAGTCAGTGTCCCCGGCGCCCGCTCCATACTTCCCGCAGTCAGCGCCCGCTCCATACTCCCCTCTGGTTACCGCTCACACAGGGTTAATGCCAGCGGTAATGGACCGCGTTATGCCGCAGGTAACGCCCTCCGTAGCCGCTGCTATTAACCCTGTGTGACCAAGTTTTTACTATTGATGCTGCCTATGCAGCATCAATAGTAAAAAGATCTAATGCTAAAAATAATTAAAAAAAACAAAAAACCTGCTATTCTCACCTTCTGTCGTCGGATGATGCGCTCGCGCCAGCCGCCATCTTCCATTCCCAGAGATGCATTGAGAACTTACCCAGAAGACTTAGAGGTCTCACGAGACCGCTAAGTCATCTGGGTAATTTCGCAATGCATCCTGGGAATGGAAGATGGCGGCAGCATCGCACAGCTTCGCTGGATCCCAGGGGTAAGTATATAACTATTTTTTATTTTAATTATTTTTTTTTAACAGGGGTATGGTGCACACACTGCTAAATACTGCTTGGGCAGTGTTATATACCTAGGTGTCTGGGCAATATACTACGTGACTGGGCAATATACTACATGGCTCTGTGCTGAATACTACGCCGTTGGACAATTTACTATGTGATTGGGCAATATACTACGTGGCTGGGCAATATACTACGTGGCTGGGCAATATACTACGCGGCTGGGCAATATACTACGTGACTGGGCAATGTACTACGTGACTGGGCAATATACTACGTGGCTGTGCAATATACTACGTGACTGGGCAATATACTACGTCACTGGACAATATACTACGTGCCTGGGCAATATACTACGTGGCTGGGCAATATACTACGTGACTGGGCAATATACTACGTCACTGGGCAATATACTACGTGGCTGGGCAATATACTACATCACTGGACAATATACTACGTGACTGGGCAATATACTACGTGGTTGGGCAATATACTACGTGGGCTGGGCAATATACTATGTGGACATGCATATTCTAGAATACCCGATGCGTTAGAATCGGGCCACCATCTAGTATACATATAAATATGTAAATACATAAAATACCCCCACATATATACATAAAGCACATATCTTTATTATATTTATACATGAAAACATCACTTAATAAAAATACATCACATCTGTTTTATAATTCATTCCTTTGGGGAAACAAGTATCTAATTTTAAGATCCAAGCTGCATCTCTGGCTCGTAGAGCAGATACTGTATCCCCTCCTCTGACTGCCCTCTTTACTTGTTCAATGGCAGTTACGCTCTTAGAAGTCATGTCACCAGCATGAACCACCTTGAAGTGTCTAGACACTCAAGACAAAGAGCGTTTATCATTGCTATTACCTGTAGCAGCTCCTGATACATGTTCTTTAATTCTCTCCTTTAATTTACATGTGGTCGATCCCACATATTGCACATTACATGCCTGACACGAAACCAAATATATTACAGATCTGGAATTACAGTCACCAAAAAATGTAATAGTATAATCATGCTGTGCATCTTTTGTTCTGAATTTGGTGTTTTTTACATATATTGACACAATCCACATCTACGTATGTCGCATTTGTAATTACCTGTAATTTATATCCAAGAATAAGCTCTTTTTCCTGAATTATTTGGTCCCACATATAAACTGGGTGACAACATGTTGGCTAAAGTCTTGGATTTATTGGCTACAAATCGCACTCCATTATCTAAAATGATATTAGTTTTATTATCCTGCCTCAAAACTGGAAGATGCCATTTTATTATATTGACTATTTGTGGCTATTCAATGGAAAATGGTGCAGAAAAAACTACTTGTGATTGAGAATCACATATACTGCGATCCATTAAATTGCTCTGTTTCTATGGCATGCTATATTTCTGGCCCTGTTCACACATGCCTGTAAATAAGCTTGCTGCTTGAATCTCCTTGCAATTACTTTGCACTCCTGATTGAATTCAACATCATTAGAACAAGCACACCTCACCCTAAAAAATTCTCCTATGGGCAAATTCTTTATAGTGTGAACAGGGTGTGCACTACACTGTGTGCAGAATTATTAGGCAAGTTGTATTTTGATCACATGAACCTTTTTTATACATGTTGTCCTACTCCAAGCTGTTCAGGCTTGAGAGCCAACTACCAATTAAGTAAATCAGGTGATGCACATCTCTGTAATGAGGAGGGGTGTTGTCTAATGACATCAAAACCCTATATAAGGTGTGCTTAATTATTAGGCAACTTCCTTTCCTTTGGCAAAATGGGTCAGAAGAGAGATTTGACGGGCTCTGAAAAGACCATAATTGTGAGATGTCTTGCAGAGGGATGCAGCAGTCTTGAAATTGTTAAACTTTTGAAGCGTGATCACCGAACAATCAAGCGTTTTATGGCAAATAGCCAACAGGGTCGCAAGAAACGTGTTGGGCAAAAAAGGTGCAAAATAACTGCCCATGATGCCATTTGCCACCAGTTTTGCCGTATTTCAGAGCTGCAACATTACTGGAGTAACAAAAAGCACAAGGTGTGCGATACTCAGGGACATGGTCAAGGTAAGGAAGGCTGAAAAACGACCATCTTTGAACAAGAAACCTAAGATAAAACGTCAAGACTGGGCCAACACTGACTTTTCAAAGGTTTCATGGACTGATGAAATGAAAGTGACTCTTATTGGGCCAGATGGATGGGCCAGAGGTTGGATCAGTAAAGGGCAGAGAGCTCCACCCCAGCTCATACGCCAGCAGGGTGGAGGTGGGGTACTGGTATGGGCTGGTATCATCAAAGATGAACTTGTGGCACCTTTGCCAAGAGTGTGCAAAGCAGTCATCAAAGCAATAGGTGGCTACTTTGAAGAACCTAGAATATAAGACATAATTTCAGTTGTTTCACACTTTTTTGTTAAGTATATAATTCCACATGTGTTAATTCATAGTTTTGATACCTTCAATGTGAGTGTACAATTTTCATAGTCATGAAAATACAGAAAAATCTATAAATGAGGTGTGTCCAAACTTTTGTTCTGTACTGTATATATGTGTCTCACTGACATATATATATATATATAATACACTCCCTGACAGAAGTTATGTCGCTTATCCATGTTATGCAAAAAAAAAAAAAGGTTATAACCTGACGTTAAATTCATCCATTGGTTGTATAAATTATTCTTTTGAAAGCTGAAACCCTCCGAAATGTGATTTAGGTTAAGAAAATAAATTGGCATCAATGCAGTAAATGATTAGTTAATTAGTGTGTGTGTGTATAAAAAGAAATCCAGCACCCCAGACCTTCACTTGCACTGCAACTTGAGCTCTGACAACATGCCAAAAATCCACCCTGCTACCAAAGTGTGGATTATCAAGAGGCTGAAGACCAGATCCACTGCAGGGGTGGCTGGCACCTTTAATCCTTTAATGTGTCTCAGCATCAAGTACTAAGAATTAAAAAAAAGATTTGAAGAGACTGGAGATGTGTTTGACAAGCCCAGGTCCGGCAGACCCCGCAAGACAACTGCTCAGGAGGAACGTTTGTTGGTTAGAAAATCCAAAGCAAGCCCCTCTTCCACTGCAGCAGAGCTCCAACAGGCCTAGTCACCTCAAGTCCCTGTGGCAAGTAGAACAGTTTGTAGGATTCTGTGTAGATATGGCCTCCATGGTCAAATCAGTGCCTAGAAGCCAGCACTAAACAAAAGGCAAATTAAAAAACCATGTGACATTTGCAAAGTCCCAAGGCCTGCTAAACAGATGGACATTGGAAAAATGGCAGAAGGTGGATTTCTCTGAAGAATCTTCAGTAGAATTACAGCACAGCTGCCGAAAATACTGCAGGAGACCTACTGGAGCCCGTATGGGTTCAAAATTCACCCAGGAAACAGATACATTTGGTGGTGGAAAGAGCATGGTCTTTGGTTACATTCAGTATGGGGGTGCGCAAAACATTTGAAAGGTGGAAGGCAATATCAAAAGCCTAAAATATCAAGAAGTATTAGCTACCTCTTATATTCCAAATCATAAAAGGGGTCAAATTCTGTATCAGGATGGTGCTCCATCTCATACATCCATCTCCACAACAAAGTTCCTCCAGGCACAAAAGATCAAGGTGCTCAAGGAGTGGCCAGCCCAGTCACCAGACATGAACATCATTGAGCATGTTTGGGGTATTATGAAAGAGGAAGCTAGGAAGACAAAACCAAAGAATCTAGAGTTAGATGTCGAGTTCCCACCTCTGCACAGGGGGGAATCTCGAACCATCTCCTCTGCGGTCTCCCATTCTTCTCCAGCTGCAGTGGAGCTTGCTCAGCAGAGATGTCGGTCCCATCGTCTAGCTCAGGCTGATACTGGACAACTGGTTACTACTGCCCTTCCAGGCTCTGTTCTTGTAGCCAGCAATGATCAGCACCGAGCAGGTCTTTCTGGGACTAAGTCCTGCTTTTCCCATACTGAGCATGCCCACGGGACGACCTTCCTTTGGAGGTCAGGGGTCACATGCTCAGGTCCTGTTGCGGCTCCTATTGGTCCATCTGGAAGGTCTTGTAGCACTGCCGCTATAAAAGGTTCACATGGCCGCTCAGCCATGCACTAGTGTATTCTTGAAATCGTGTGTGTGATGATGAGTGAAAGTCATTCATTAATTATCCCCTTCCTCGAGTTTGACTGCTCGCGTAAGGTGGATGTCTGCTATCTAGCGACCGGCTGAGCTATCAGCAATAAACGCACAAAAAAGCATCTAATTGCTGTGACCGACAGTGCGGCACCGTGCGCTATTAGAGCGCTTTCCTATCCCAAGTCTGGGTGGTTAGTGGCGTCTGCCAGAGCGGCACTGCACGCACCCTTGCGCATTTCAGTTATTTTGCTGTTACTCTGACACCCCAGTTGCGGTGTCGAGCGCAAGAGGTCTGTACGTACTCTAATCCTGTGTCTAGCGATCGAGTTCTGAGACCCTTTGCTTGCGCTCTTGGTGCGGTATAACAGCCCTGTGTAGCAGCAGGGTTTGCTTCCTTCACACAGGGTGAAGTTAACCCGTGTGTTCATCCACATTGTACCGCCATATAGTCCGTCATTACTCAGCAGCAGGTTCCATCTCTGCGCAGTGGACCCCAGGCTGCGAACGCAACTTGTACCATCTCTCTAATTATTTGGTGCGTTCTGCTAGCCCTAACATCTAGATGAACGCTAGGAGGCATGTAAGACTGCATTCTTTGCTATTCCTAATGACTTCATTAATAAATTGTATGAATCATTGTTGAACCGCATGGATGCAGTCCTTCAAGCTCATGGAAGTCACACAAAAATTAAATATGACTCTAATAGCACCAAAACATCATTCATCAATGTTATGCAACATATATTTGTATTATAAGTTAATTATTTGTTTGAATTTCTCATTACTTTCTGTGGGCGACAAAACTTTTGTCTTCTCAAAATCTGACCATTCAGTGTCCATTAACTGATCATTATTTCTTCATTGATGCCAATTTAATTTCTTAACCTAAACCACATTTCAGAGGATTTCAGCTTTCAAAAGAATAATTTATACAACCAGTGAAAGAATTTATGGTCAGGTTCTAAGCTTTTATTTACATAACATGGATAAGTGACATAACTTCAGTCAGGGAGTGTCTACTATATAATTGTCCAAGGGGTACTTCCATATGTCTGTCTGTCTGTCCCAGAAATCCCACGTTGCTGATTGGTCGCGGCCGCCAATCAGCGACGGGCACAGTCCGTCCGAGAATTAGTCCCTCCCTACTTCCGTTCAGTCAGTGCCTGGCGCCCTCTCCATACTCCCCTCCAGTCAGCGCTGACACAGGGTTAATGGCAGCGGTAACGGACCGCGTTAGGCCGCGGGGAACGCACTTCGTTAACGCTGCTATTAACCCTGTGTGACCAACTTTTTACTATTGATGCTGCCTATGCAGCATCAATAGTAAAAAGATACAATGTTAAAAATAAAAAAAGCAAAAAAACTGCTCACCTTTCGTCATCCGCCGATGCGCGCGCGGCTGCCGCCAGCTTCCGTTCCCAGAGATGCATTGCAAAATTACCTAGAAGACTTAGTGGTCTCGCTAAGTCATCTGGGTAATTTCGCAATACACCTCTGGAAATGGAAGCTGGCGGCAGCAACGCGTGCATAGGGACAGCTTCGCTGGACAACGGTGGGTGAGTATATAACTATTTTTTATTTTAATTATTTTTTTTAACAGGGATATTGTGCCCACACTGCTATATACTACGTGGGCTATGTTATACAGTATATTGCGTGGCTGCTATTTACTACATGGCCAGTGTTATATACTGCGTGGGCTGTGTTATATACTATGTGGCCTGTGTTATATACTGCGTGGGCTGTGCTTTATATTACGTGGGCTGTGTTATATACTGCGTGGCTGCTATATACTACGTGGGCAGTGTTATATGCTACGTGGGCAGTGTTATTTACTGCATGGGCTGTGTTATATACTATGTGGCCTGTGTTATAGACTGCGTGAGCTGTACTATAAATTACTTTGGCTGTGTTATATATTACGTGGGCTGTGTTATATACTGTGTGGCTGCTATATACTACGTGGGCAGTGTTATATGCTACATGAGCTGTGTTAAATACTGTGTGGGCTGTGTTATATACTGCGTTGGCTGTGTTATATACTGCGTAGGCTGAGTTGTATACTTCGTGGGCTGTGTTATATACTACATGGGCTGTGTTTTATACTGCGTTATCTATGTTTTAAACTGTGTGAGCTGTGTTATATACTGCGTGGGCTGTGATTTATACTGCGTGGGCTGTGTTATATATTACGCTGTGTTATAGACTGTGTGGCTGCTATGTACTATATGGCTCCTACATACTGCGTGGCCTGTGCTATGTACTATGTGGCTGCTATATACATATATATATATATACAGTTAGGTCCATATATATTTGGACAGAGACAACATTTTTCTAATTTTGGTTATAGACATTACCAGAATGAATTTTAAACAAAACAATTCAGATGCAGTTGAAGTTCAGACTTTCAGCTTTCATTTGAGGGTATCCACATTAAAATTGGATGAAGGGTTTAGGAATTTCAGCTCCTTAACATGTTGTTAGGGCTAGCGGAACGCACCAAATACTAAGACAGATAGAGTATGGTCCGTTCGCAGCCCGGGGTCCACCGTGCAGAGATGGAACCTGCTGCCAAGTAATGACGGACTATATGGCGGTACTCATAAGTATACACACGTGGGTTAAACTTCACCCAGCGTGAAGGAAGCGATCCTGTTGCGTCACAGGATCGCGGTACCGAACAAGTAGTCAGCGAACTCAACCCCAACTAGGATTGAAGTCCGATTAGACCCTTGCTGGCACAACACCGCAACTGGGTGTGTAAGGAAGCTAAATAACAATATTGGGGCACAAGAGTGCATGCGGTGCCGCACTGACGAACGCCACTAACCACCCAGGCTTGGGTAAGGAAAGCACAGAGGAAGTGCACGGCGCCGTACTGGCGGTCACAGCAACTGGACGCTGTAATGTGTGATTCGTGCTGTAGGATAAGTCGGGCGCTAGATAGCAACCATACACCTTCCGCGAACAGACATTCAATAGGGAAGGGGTATCCAAGGACGACTTGCACTCACAAAAAACACACGTATGCAAATGTACACTAGCGCATGGCCGTGCGGTCATGCGCAGTTTATATAGTTGCAGCACAGGAAGTGGCCACAGAAACTTTGCCCTTCCAAGACCTGCCAAGAGGACCAATGGAATGTGCTGCAGGGCCTGAGCACATGACCCTCGATCTCCAACGGGAGATCTTGCCCTGGGCATGCTCAGTGTGTGCAGACAAGGACTTAGTCCCAGAGAAGTCTGCTCGCTGCTGACCAGCACTGGCTTTAATGGCAGAAGCTGAAGAAGCAGCAGTAACTCTCTGTACAGAGTGAGACTGAGCAAGACGCTGGGACCAACGTCCCTGCTGAGCAGACTCCGCTGTGGCTGGATAAGAATGGGAGACCGCAGCGGAGATGGCCCGAGATTCCCCCTGTGCAGAAGCGGGAACTCGAGACCTAACATTACCCCCCCTCCTAGGGCCCCCCCCTTCTTGGGCCTCGCTACGCTCGAAGGCAGCAATGAGCTGTGGGGCCCGAATGTTTTCAGCAGGCTCCCATGACCTGTCCTCTGGGCCATAACCCTTCCAATCCACCAGATAGAACTTTTTGCCGCGTACCACCTTGCACCCCAAAATAGCGTTCACCTCATAATCGTCCGTAGACGAACCCGATGTCCCGGCAGATGACTCGGAAAACCGGGACATGTATACGGGTTTCAAGAGGGACACATGAAAGGTGTCGGTGATACCCAAGCGTGGAGGAAGAGCCAAACGGTAGACCACAGGATTAACCTGTTCGAGAACCTTGAAGGGACCCAAGTAGCGAGGAGCAAGCTTAGTGGACTCAACTCGCAGCCTGATGTTACGGGCGGAGAGCCACACCAAGTCGCCAGGAGCAAAGGTCGGAGCGGGGCACCGATGAACATCGGCGGAGGACCTCATTCTCTCCTTGGAGGCCCGAATGGCATCCTGCATGCGGTCCCAAATGTCCCGTGCCTCCACAGCACAGTCTGCCACCCTGGAGTCAGCAGAAGACACAGGCATGGGCATAGGAACACGCGGATGTTGGCCGTAATTTAGGAGGAATGGAGTCTGACAGGTGGAGTCGGCTACGGCATTGTTAAGTGCAAACTCTGCCCACGGTAGCAAGGATGCCCAGTCATCCTGCCTGGCAGAAACAAAATGTCGTAAATATGTGACCAAGGTCTGGTTGGCCCTCTCTACCAACCCATTCGTCTCGGGATGATATGCCGAAGAGAGATTCAACTCAATACTGAGTAGACGACAAAGCTCTCTCCAGAATCGAGACGCAAACTGGGGACCCCGGTCACTAACAATTTTGTCTGGCATACCGTGTAGGCGAAAGATATGCTTCACGAACAAGACAGCCAACGCCCGTGCAGAAGGTAGCCGTGGAAGAGGCACCAAGTGCACCATTTTGGAAAAATGGTCGGTGATCACCCAGATAATGGTGCAGTTACGAGACTTGGGTAAGCCCACCACAAAGTCCATCCCGACCATCTCCCAGGGCCTGTCCGCCACCGGCAGAGGATAAAGCAAACCAGCTGGCCGTTGCCGAGGAGTCTTGTTCTTGGCGCAAGAGACACACGCCCGAACATACTCTGCGACATCACGAGCCATATGTGGCCACCAGTATGTCCTCGCCAGTAACTCAGATGTCCTTTTGGTACCAAAATGTCCACCCACCCTGGACGAGTGTGCCCAAGAGAGAACCTCCGGTCGCAAACTGGATGGTACAAAAGTCTTGCCTGGAGGCACAGACTCTAGCGAAACCGGGGCCACAGTTCTCAAGCTCTCGGTGGGGACAATAAGCCGAGGCTCCTCCTCCTCCTCCGCAGATGACACAACGGAGCGAGAGAGAGCGTCGGCCCGAATGTTCTTCTCCCCAGAAAGAAAATGGAGGGTGAAATGAAACCGGGAGAAGAATAAGGACCATCTGGCCTGGCGAGAATTCAACCGCTGGGCTGTCTGCAGGTACACCAAATTTTTATGGTCTGTGAAGACTTGGAAGGGAAAACGTGCTCCCTCCAAGAGATGTCTCCACTCCGAGAAAGCCAACTTCATGGCTAGCAACTCCCTGTCCCCGATGGAATAATTCCTTTCTGCTGGTGAGAAGGTCTTGGAGAAAAAGAAGCAAGGATGCTTCCGACCTTGAGCATCCTTTTGGAAGAGGACTGCTCCAGCACCAACAGAAGAGGCATCCACCTCCATGATAAATGGCTTATCAACATCGGGGCGATGTAGGATGGGAGCGCTAGCGAAGTGTGACTTTATAGAGTTAAAGGCCTTGGAGACCTCCTCAGACCACAATTTGGGATTCGCCCCCTTCTTGGTGAGGGCAACCAAGGGAGCTACCAAAGTTGAGAAGTGCGGAATGAACTGGCGATAATAATTAATGAACCCCATAAAGCGCTGCACCGCTTTAAGAGAATGGGGTTCCTGCCAGTCCATCACAGCCTGTAGTTTGGCAGGATCCATAGCCAATCCCTGGGCAGAGATGATGTAGCCTAGGAAAGGTAAGGACTCCTGCTCAAACATACACTTCTCCAACTTGGCATAGAGGGAGTTTGCCCGTAGGAGGTCGAAGACTTTGCAAACATCTCTCCGGTGGGAGTCAATATCTGGAGAGTAGATGAGAATATCATCCAGATAGACTACGACCGAAGTGGAAAGCATATCCCGGAAGATATCGTTCACAAAGTCTTGGAAAACGGCTGGGGCATTACAGAGCCCGAAGGGCATCACCAGATATTCATAGTGCCCATCCCTGGTGTTAAAAGCCGTCTTCCATTCGTCCCCCTCACGGATGTGAATCAGGTTGTAAGCACCCCGCAGATCTAGTTTAGTAAATACCCTTGCTCCCCGAAGCCTATCGAAGAGCTCAGATATCAAGGGCAAAGGATACTTATTTTTAACGGTGATGGCATTAAGACCCCTGTAGTCTATGCATGGACGCAATTCCCCATTCTTCTTCTGCACGAAGAAGAACCCTGCCCCAGCAGGTGACACTGACTTCCTAATGAATCCTCTTGCCAGATTTTCCTGGATGTACTGTGACATTGCCTCCGTCTCCGGGAGAGATAGCGGATAGACCCGACCCCGGGGAGGCTCAGCACCAGGCAAGAGATCAATAGGACAGTCATAGGGGCGATGGGGTGGAAGGATTTCTGCCGCCTTTTTGGAGAACACGTCTGCATAAGACCAATACTGCTTGGGGAGAGAGGAAAGATCTGCGGGTACCTCTGTAGTAGCAACCTGAACGCACTCCCTCTGACACCTACCCCCACAAGATTCGCCATATCCCAGGATTCTGCCAGAGGACCACTCGATATGAGGAGAGTGGTACCGTAGCCAAGGTATTCCCAGCAAGACCTCATCAATTCCCTCAGGAATGATGAGCAGAGATATAATCTCCTGATGAGATGGCGACATGGACAGAGTAAAAGGGATGGTCTGGTGTGTTATCTGTGAGGGCAGTGTTGACCCATTCACCACTCGTACCGTTACTGGTTGAGTTAGCATAACCAGGGGTATTGCGTGACGTTGGGCGAAGGCAGAAGACATAAAATTGCCCTCCGCCCCAGAATCCATGCAGAGCTCTACCGAGTGGGAGAATGAGCCTATAGTAATTGTCCCCTTAAAGGACAATTTAGAGGCAAACGTCGCCGTGTCTAGTGTACCTCCACCTACTACCACTAGACGCTGACGTTTCCTCGACCGCTGAGAACATCTGGTGGCTAGATGTCCTGACTGCTGGCAAACATGACAGACCTTGAGTGCACAAGCGGTCCGGGACTTAGATCCCGCTTGTGACACTTCCCTGGCCTCATGTGACTCAGGAACCAGGACCGGAGATTCCAGAGGTTTGGCGAAGGTAGGAGCCAGCCGAAACCTCTGCCTACACTGGGCTCGCTCTAACCTCCGCTCGTTAAAACGGAGGTCAATTCGAGTGGAGACAGTTATTAACTCCTCCAGCAAAATGACTGACCAAGGACTCACCCTGAGTTAATGCCAGCAGTTGGAGCGCAGTATCATGAGTGACTTTTGGTCCTAAAAAGACCTGTTTCAGAGTGCTCAGAAACAGCGGAGCACTCTGCACCACATGATCGCCACGCTCCCACAGCGGCGTAGCCCATTCCAACGCGCTGTCCGACAAGAGAGACACTATAAATCCCACTTTAGCCCGCTCTGTGGGAAAACATGCAGCCAGGAGCTCGAGGTGAATAGAGCACTGACTCACAAATCCCCTACAAAATTTGCTATTACCAGAAAATTTTTCTGGCAGCGGGAGGCGAGAAAATGTTGGAGCAGGGGTGGCAATGGACAGGGTTGCTGCAGCCACGCTAGCAGCCTGTACGGCAACTGCGGTAACATCCACAGCTGAGGTTGCGCTCTCAAGAGCCGCCAACCTACCCTCCAGCTGCTGGATATACCGCAAGGATTGCTGTTTGTCCGTCATTACTAGCCAGACCCTGGCGCTAGTGTAATGTTAGGGCTAGCGGAATGCACCAAATACTAAGACAGATAGAGTATGGTGCGTTCGCAGCCCGGGGTCCACCGTGCAGAGATGGAACCTGCTGCCAAGTAATGACGGACTATATGGCGGTACTCATAAGTATACACACGTGGGTTAAACTTCACCCAGCGTGAAGGAAGCGATCCTGTTGCGTCACAGGATCGCGGTACCGCACATAGAGCGCGTGCAAGTATACAGCGAACTCAACCCCAACTAGGATTGAAGTCCGATTAGACCCTTGCTGGCACAACACCGCAACTGGGTGTGTAAGGAAGCTAAATAACAATATTAGGGCACAAGAGTGCATGCGGTGCCGCACTGACGAACGCCACTAACCACCCAGGCTTGGGTAAGGAAAGCACAGAGGAAGTGCACGGCGCCGTACTGGCGGTCACAGCAACTGGACGCTGTAATGTGTGATTCGTGCTGTAGGATAAGTCGGGCGCTAGATAGCAACCATACACCTTCCGCGAACAGACATTCAATAGGGAAGGGGTATCCAAGGACGACTTGCACTCACAACAAACACACGTATGCAAATGTACACTAGCGCATGGCTGTGCGGTCATGCGCAGTTTATATAGTTGCAGCACAGGAAGTGGCCACAGAAACTTTGCCCTTCCAAGACCTGCCAAGAGGACCAATGGAATGTGCTGCAGGGCCTGAGCACATGACCCTCGATATCCAACGGGAGATCTTGCCCTGGGCATGCTCAGTGTGTGCAGACAAGGACTTATTCCCAGAGAAGTCTGCTCGCTGCTGACCAGCACTGGCTTTAATGGCAGAAGCTGAAGAAGCAGCAGTAACTCTCTGTACAGAGTGAGACTGAGCAAGACGCTGGGACCGACGTCCCTGCTGAGCAGACTCCGCTGCGGCTGGATAAGAATGGGAGACCGCAGCGGAGATGGCCCGAGATTCCCCCTGTGCAGAAGCGGGAACTCGAGACCTAACACATGTGCCACCCTGTTTTTAAAGGGACCAAAAGTAATTGGACAATTGACTCCAAGGCTATTTCATGGACAGGAGTGGGCAATCCCTTCGTTATGTTATACTCAATTAAGCAGATAAAAGACCTGGAGTTGATTTGAGATGTGGTGCTTGCATTTGGAAGGTTTTGCTATGAAGTAAACATGCGGTCAAAGGAGCTCTCCATGCAGGTGAAACAAGCCATCCTTAAGCTGCGAAAACAGAAAAAAACCATCCGAGAAATTCCTACAATATTAGGAGTGGCAAAATCTACAGTTTGGGACATCCTGAGAAAGAAAGAAAGCACTAGTGAACTCATCAATGCAAAAAGACCTGGGCGCACACGGAAGACAACAGTGGTGGATGATCGCAGAATAATCTCCATGGTGAAGAGAAACCCCTTCACAACAGCCAACCAAGTGAACAACACTCTCCAGGAGGTAGGCGTATCAATATTCAAATCTACCATAAAGAGAAGACTGCATGAAAGTAAATACAGAGGGCTCACTGCACGGTGCAAGCCACTCATAAGCATCAAGAATAAAAAGGCTAGATTGGACTTTGCTAAAAAAAATCTCAAAAAGCCAGCACAGTTCTGGAAGAACATTCTTTGTACAGATGAAACCAAGATCAACCTCTACCAGAATGACGGAAAGAGAAAAGTATGGCGAAGGCGTGGTACAGCTCATGATCCAAAGCATACCACATCATCTGTAAAACACGGCAGAGACAGTGTGATGACTTGGGCATGCATGGCTGCCAGTGGCACTGGGTCACTAGTGTTTATTGATGATGTGACACAGGACAGAAGCAGCCAAATGAATTCTGAGGTATTCAGAGCCATACTGTGTGCTCAGATCCAGCCAAATGCAGCCAAACTGATTGGTCGTCATTTCATACTACAGATGGACAATGACCCAAAACATAAAGCCAAAGCAACCCAGGAGTTTATTACAGCAAAGAAGTGGAATATTCTTGAATGGCCAAGTCAGTCACCTGAACTCAACCCAATTGAGCATGCATTTCACTTGTTAAAGACTAAACTTCAGACAGAAAGGCCCACAAACAAACAGCAACTGAAAACCACCGCAGTGAAGGCCTGGCAGAGCATCAAAAAGGAGGAAACTTCAGGGAGTCATTGCCAACAAAGGGTTTTCAACCAAGTACTAAAAATGAACATTTTATTTAAAATTATTTAATCCGTCCAATTACTTTTGGTCCCTTTAAAAACAGGGTGGCACATGTTAAGAAGCTGAAACTCCTAAACCCTTCATCCAATTTTAATGTGGATACCCTCAAATTAAAGCTGAAAGTCTGAACTTCAACTGCATCTGAATTGTTTTGTTTAAATTTTATTGTGGTAATGTCTATAACCAAAATTAGAAAAATGTTGTCTCTGTCCAAATATATATGGACCTAACTGTATATATATATATATATATATATATATATATATATATATAGAGAGACTGTATATATGTTTTCACAAATATTTGAGCCCATGGATCCATTATATGTCCATTTTGCAAGCTGGCAAAAAATTCTCGTCATACGGATGTCACACGGATATCACACGGATGCTTACATGCGAGAGAATTGCATCCTCGCACTGCACATGGATGACATACGGATCACTGTTCAGGGAACATTTCTGTGTTTCTTGTCCGTGTAAAACGGACCGATTTTTTATACATTGTGTGTAACTCCAGGCGTATAGTGAGGATTTTGAGTATCGCGGGGGTCGAGTGACATGCTTGTGACATGTTGGCTGTCTCAGCTGCTAACCATGCAGGTCAGAGAATTGAGCATGTCATTCTAGCACCTGCGATACTCAGTGTGTTCCTGAGCACCCGATGCAAACTATAAGACACTGCATTGCTGGCGCAGCAAAAATATGAAGCATCAAAAACACACCAAAAACTCATCATGGGAACGTAGTCTTTACCAAAGGGTTGGTGCTCACGAATTCTCTGCTGGTGTGTCTTTAGGCTCCTCTGAATAATCACAAAGTGAGCCTTGCCCCATTGTAAAAATTGGAATTGTACAGCAGATTTTCATGAAAACAAAAAAAACATAATATTTAGGGGAACAGCAGGATTAAAATAAGAGCAAAAATGACCTACTGTTGATATAATGATGAGTTCTCTTTAAGAAAATGTTTTTACAGTCAAAATTTTAAGACAATATGGCACATTTTACACCCCAAACTTTTCCATGTATCGAAATTAGTGCAAGACATTTCTGAAACAAATAAAGGTATGCATATTTTTATTTTACATAGGCTGGCGTACCCACATAGTTTTTGAAGCAGAATATGCTTTAGAAAAACACCGGTAATTATTGTCTGAAGAGTCTTCTTTGCTGTCTCTCAGTCATTTTTATGGTCAATATGTGTGATTTCAGACAAAGGTGCTGTCAGTCAGGGTACTGTCACACTATACGATTTACCTACGATCACAACCAGCGATATGACCTGGCCGTGATCGTAGGTAAATCGTAGTGTGGTCGCTGGGGAGCTGTCACACAGACAGCTCTCCAGCGACCAACGATGCCGAGTTCCCTGGGTAACCATGGTAAACATCGGGTAACTAAGCGCAGGACCGCGCTTAGTAACCCGATGTTTACCCTGGTTACAAGCGTTAAACTAAAAAAAAAAAAACAGCACATACTTACATTCTGGTGTCCGTCAGGTCCCTTGCCGTCTGCTTCCCGCACTCAGTGACTGCCGGCCGTAAAGTGAAAGTGAAAGCACAGCCGCTGTGCTCTGCTTTCACTTTACGGCCGGCAGTCACAGTGCTGGAAGCAGACGGCAAGGGACCTGACGGACACCAGAATGTAAGTATGTGCTGTTTGTTTTTTTTTAGTTTTAAGCTTGTAACCAGGGTAAACATCGGGTTACTAAGCGCGGCCCTGCGCTTAGTTACCCGATGTTTACCCTGGTTACAAGCGAACGCATCGCTGGATCGCATCGCTAGATCGCTAGATCGGTGTCACACACACCGATCTAGCGATGACAGCGGGAGATCCAGCGACGAAAGAAAGTTCCAAACGATCTGCTGCGACGTACGATTCTCAGCAGGATCCCTGATCGCTGCTGCGTGTCAGACACAGCGATATCGTAACGATATCGCTGGAACGTCACGAATCGTACCGTCGTAGCGATCGAAATGGTATAGTGTGACAGTACCCTCAAGCAAGAGGGGTCAACGATGGGCGGAAATAGAGCTGAAGTGACAGAGGCTTCAGACCTACAACCTTATTTGCATATCAATTAATCAGTAACAGAATGATGGTCTGGCCATGTAAAGATATTGCTGGACTTGTTTGTGAAAGAGATGCACAGCAAACTTTAATGATTGCCATATGTCTGAACATCTTGCTTCAAATATTTGTCTATTTAAACACACTGACTGTCCAATGTACTGTTTGTTAAAACAGCCCACTAATATTACACTTAATTACTGAAATACAGTTAAAAGCATCTGCTAAAGTAAATACCATACAGCTCTCTGTAAATTAAACTTGAAGTCCATTCATGGAACAGATTTGCGGCTTTATTATTTTTTGACAGTTGTAGGCACTAAATAATATGATACAGTGACAAAAAGGTAAATAATATCAAATATATCAGTCTTTCTTTGCCTAAAAAAAATGTTTCATTTTCAATCTGAATTGAATGTCAAATCCTTCACATAACTATTTAGTTAAATTATAATATTCTGAATATGCCAATGTGTGGTATTATGTCTGTAATGTTGTTCTGTAGTCCCGGCTCAAAATATGATATCCTTATGTGTCTAGAGGTAGCTTTGCAAACAATATTTGAGCCTATATTCCCTGGTGATCAAGTAGTGACCTGATCTGTTGTTGGTAATAGGAAGGAGAAAATAAGTTATTCATTTCTATCTTGAACCATCTCATGAGCATATCACAGACTCCCAGCATCTATCACCATCAAATAAAATAAACACACAGATTTTCTAAGTCTGTCTAAAAGTAAGACTGTAAAACTTAGATTAGACAGTCAGAAGATTCAATTTCACCATAATGATGAGCCATGCAATACATTTGACAATTGAACACATTCAGCTAGAAGTTAGACTCTTTTCTAAGGCTATGTTCACATTAGCATTGCTGTGCGCAGCGTATCATCTGCATGCGCAAAGGCATGCCAAACGCATGCAAAAGCATGCTTACGCCTGCGCATCATCTTGGGCATGACGCAAACAAAAACACTGCGTGTGCATGCGCATGCGCTTAAGTCCATTTTGCCATACGTTTTTTATGCGCATGGTGGGGGCGGTGACATCATTTTCTGTACATGTGCAGTCCAAAGTACGCATGCTTATCGAACGCATTCGTACGCATGTCATTACATACCAATGCGTTCACATAGACAGTAATGCGTTTATTTATGCATTCATCTGCAATCTGCATTTGGATGATTGTGCAATATATGATGCCTCAAAAAATGCAACATGTTGCGTTTGCCGGAAACCGCCGCACACCACGAAACGACACATGCAAAACAATGTCCCTGCGTACACCATGTTAAAGATATGTACGCATGACGCATGCGGATTAAGTAACCAGCACTGGGTGTAGGTTATGTTCTGCACTGTGAGTGGTGAAATTTGAGTGTTGATTGTTAAGAATCATAGCTGTAGTTTCATAAATGATTAAAAAAGGCTAAGAACAAAAATTGGAAATAAGCATCTCAGGTGGTGTCATTCTTGCACTGGAGAGGTAAGAAGTTGAGATGGGTAGACCTGTTGATATTTGGGTCCATTGGGTTAGGCCGAACTTTAAAAAAAAGTTTGGTTCAGGTACTTGAACTCGACCCCGAACCCCAATTAAATGATTGGGGGGCTCGAATATCCGGCATTTTCAATTCTGTCATCTGTATGTACCTTACACGTTACCGCACACAGGTGACAGCATGTGAGTCAGCAGGTGTGATCATCAGTAGTGAAATAGATTACCAGCAGATGAGTACAACTGAGCAAAGCTTTAAGGTTAGGTTCGGCTACGATCGGCGAACTTCCCTGTGTTCACCGTAAAGATTGCCAAAGTTATCTGAACTCCATTGAATTAAAAGGGATGCTCCACCATATGCATAGACAACACCTTCAAGAGGGCCCAAAAGCTGCCAAAACAGCTCAAATTATGAGCAAAGACCAGGTAAAATGGCACTAATTGACCCATAATACAAATAGCTTAATTGTGCAGCATGGATGCATGGGACAGGGCCTGGAACATTACGTTTCTAGCTTAAATATTGATAAGTATCAGGTTGATGAGTGACAGGTGTAGGTTTTGTGCTCTGAGAGCCCTGCCCAGTTCAATTAACACACATGAAGGAGATATAACTGGGAGTCCAAACATTTCAAAAAAATAAGGGGAAAAGGTAAAGTGGCATCAATTGACCAACAATAGAAATTTTATAAAGGCGCAGTATGGATGGATGGGACAGGGCCTGGCCCTGCATTTCTAGCTTACAAATTGATCAACAAGAGGTGAATGAGTGAGAGGTGTAGGCTTGGTGCTCTCAGACCCCTTCCATTACAGGCAACCCACCTGATGGAGACCCAACTTGGAGTCTCCATATTTCAAAAAATTATCTACAAGGCGTACCTCTGTACGCTGCCAAAGAAAGGGAGTCGAGTAACCCATCCAGTAACAGAAGTTGTCAGTTGTCTTTAGATAGGGCGAGCTGGTGTTTGTTCAGTAAAGCTTTCAGAAACCTCCTACCCCACACATACTTCGAACACGATGCCTATTTCGCCTTCCACCACGGACTCACTTTTTCCCACTCATGTTGGATGCACCCTTCCTCTCTTTAACCCCTTAAGCCCCAAGGGTGGTTTGCACGTTAATGACCGGACCAATTTTTAAAATTCTGACCACTGTCCTATTATGAGGTTATAATTCTGGAACGCTTCAATGGATCTTGATGATTCTGACTTTTCTCATGACATATTGTTGTTCATAACAGTGGTAAAATTTATTTGATATAACATGCGTTTATTTGTGAAAAAAATGGAAATTTGGCGAAAATTTTGAAAATTTAGCAATTATCCAACTTTGAATTTTTATGCCCTTAAATCACAGAGATATGTCACACAAAATACTTAATAAGTAACAATTGCCACATGTCTACTTTACATCAGCACAATTTTGGAACCAAAATTTTTTTTTTAGGGAGTTATAAGGGTTAAAAATTGACCAGCAATTTCCCATTTTAACAACACCAATATTTTTTAGGGACCACATCACATTTGAAGTCATTTTGAGGGGTCTATATGATAAAAAAATAAATAAGTGTGACACCATTCTAAAAACTGCACCCCTCAAGGTGCTCAAAACCATATTCAAGAAGTTTATTAAGCCTTCAGGTGTTTCACAGGAATTTCTGGAATGTTTTAAAAAAAATGAACATTTAAATTTATTTTACAAAAAATTTAATTCAGCTCCAAGTTGTTTTATTTTACCAAGGGTAAAAGGAGAAAATTGACCCCAAACATTGTTGTTGTACAATTTGTTCTGAGTACGCCGATACCCCATATGTGGGGGTAAACCACTGTTTGGGCGCATGGCAGAGCTCGGAATGGAAGGAGTGCCGTTTGACTTTTCAATGCAAAATTGACTGGAATTGAGATGGGACGCCATGTTACGTTTGGAGAGCCCCTGATGTGCCTAAACATTTAAAACCCAACAAGTGACACTATTTTGGAAAATACACCCCCTAAGGAACTTAACTAGATCTGTGGTGAGCACTTTGACCCACGATATAATGCAGAGCCGTAAAAACAAAAAAATCATATTTTTCACAAAAATGATCTTTTCGCCACCAATTTTTAATTTTCCCAAGGGTAAGAGAAGAAATTGGACCCCAGAAATTGTTGTGCAATTTGTCCTGAGTTCGCTGATACCCCATATGTTGGGGGTTACCACTGTTTGGGCACATGGCAGAGCTCGGAATGGAAGGAGCACCATTTGGAATGCAGACTTAGATGGAATGGTCTGCAGGCGTCACATAGAATTTGCAGAGCCCCTAATGTACCTAAACAGTAGAAACCCCCTACAAGTGACCCCATATTGGAAACTAGACCCCCCAAGGAACTTATCTAGATGTTTTGTGAGAACTTTGAACCCCCAAGTGTTTCACTACAGTTTATAACGCAGAGCCGTGAATATAAAAAAATAATTTTTTTTCCACAAAAATTAAATTTAGCCCTCTCTTTGGTATTTTCCCAAGGGTAACAGGAGAAATTGGATGCCAAAAGTTGTTGTACAATTTGTCCCGAGTACGCTGATACCCCATATGTTGGGGTAAACCCCTGTTTGGGCGCACGGGAGAGCTCGGAAGGGAAGGAGCACTGTTTTACTTTTTCAACGCAGAATTGGCTGGAATTGAGATCAGACGCCATGTCATGTTTGGAGATCCCCTGATGTGCTTAAACAGTGGAAACCCCTAATTCTAACTGAAACCCTAATCCAAACACACCCCTAACCCTGATCCCAATGGTAACCCTAACCCTGACACACCCCTAACCCTAATCCCAACCCTTATCCCAACCGTAAATGTAATCCAAACCATAACCCTAACTTTAGCCCAAACCATAACCCTAACTTTAGCCCCAACCCTAACACTAACTTTAGCTCCAACCCTAACTTTAGCTCCAACCCTAACGGTAGCCCCCACCCTAACTGTAGGCCTAACCGTAACTTTAGCCCCAACCCTATCCCTAACTTTAGCCCTAACCCTAAAATTAGCCACAACCCTAACTGTAGCCCTAACCCTAGCCCCAACCCTAACCCTAGCCCTAACCCTAGCCCCAACCCTAACCCTAAGCCCCAACCCTAACCTTAACCCTAGCTCTAACCCTAGCCCCAACCCTAACCATAGCCCCAACACTAACCCTAACCATAGCCCAAGCCCTAACCATAGCCCTAACCCTAACCCTAGCCTTTACCCTAGCCCTAGCCCTAACCCTAGCCCTAACCCTAATCCTAGCCCTAACCCTAATAGGAAAATGGAAATAAATACTTTTTTTTTTAATTTTATTATTTTTCCCTAACTAAGCAGGTGATGAAGGGGGGTTTGATTTACTATTTATAGCAGGTATTTTAGCAGATTTTTATGATTGGCAGCTGTCACACACTAAAAGACACATTTTATTGCAAAAAAATAGTTTTTTCGTCTCCACATTTTGAGAGCTATAAGTTTTCCATATTTTGGTCCACAGAGTCATGTGAGGTCTTGTTTTTTGCATCACGAGTTGACTTTTTTATTGGTAACATTTTCGGGTACGTGACTTTTTTTATCACTTTTTATTCCAATTTTTGTGAGGCAGAATGAACCAAAAAACAGCTATTCATGAATTTCTTTTGGGGGGCGCGTATACCGTTCCACATTTGGTAAAATTGATAAAGCAGTTTTATTCTTCAGGTCAATGCGATTACAACGATATCTCAATTATATAATTTTTTTATGTTTTGGCGCTTTTTAACCCCTTTACCCCCAAGGGTGGTTTGCATGTCAATGACCAGGCCAATTTTTACAATTCTGACCACTGTCCCTTTATGAGGTTATAACTCCGAAACGCTTCTACGGATCCTGGTGATTCTGACAATGTTTTCTCGTGACATATTGTACTTCATGATAGTGGTAAAATTTATTTGATAGTACCTGCGTTTATTTCTGAAAAAAACGGAAATTTGGCGAAAATTTTGAAAATTTCGCAATTTTCAAACTTTGAATTTTTATACAATTAAATCACAGAGATATGTCACACAAAATACTTAATAAGTAACATTTCCCACATGTCTCCTTTACATCAGCATAATTTTGGAACCAATTTTTTTTTTGTTAGGGAGTTATAAGGGTTAAAAGTTGACCAGCAATTTCTCATTTTTACAACACCATTTTTTTTTAGGGACCACGTCTCATTTGAAGTCATTTTGAGGGGTCTATATGATAGAAAATGCCCAAGTGTGACACCATTCTAAAAACTGCACCCCTCAAGGTGCTCAAAACCACATTCAAGAAGTTTATTAACCCTTCAGGTGTTTAATAGGAATATTTGGAATGTTTAAATAAAAATGAACATTTAACTTTTTTACACAAAAAATTTACTTCAGCTCCAATTTGTTTTATTTTACCAAGGGTAACAGGAGAAAATGGACCCCAAAAGTTGTTGTCCAATTTGTCCTGAGTATGCTGATACCCCATATGTGGCAGTAAACCACTGTTTGGGCGCATGGGAGAGCTCGGAAGGGAAGGAGCGCCGTTTGACTTTTCAATGCAAAATTGACAGGAATTGAGATGGGACGCCATGTTGCGTTTGGAGAGCCACTGATGTGCCTATACATTGAAACCCCCCACAAGTGACACCATTTTGGAAAGTAGACCCCCTAAGGAACTTATCTGGATGTGTGGTGAGCACTTTGACCCACCAAGTGCTTCACAGAAGTTTATAATGCAGAACCGTAAAAATAAAAAATCATTTTTTTTCACAAAAATTATATTTTTGCCCCCAATTTTTTATTTTTCCAAGGGTAAGAGAAGAAATTGGACCTCAAAAGTTGTTGTCCAATTTGTCCTGAGTACGCTGATACCCCATATGTGGCAGTAAACCACTGTTTGGGCGCATGGGAGAGCTCGGAAGGGAAGGAGCGCCGTTTGACTTTTCAATGCAAAATTGACAGGAATTGAGATGGGACGCCATGTTGCGTTTGGAGAGCCACTGATGTGCCTAAACATTGAAACCCCCCACAAGTGACACCATTTTGGAAAGTAGACCCCCTAAGGAACTTATCTGGATGTGTGGTGAGCACTTTGACCCACCAAGGGCTTCACAGAAGTTTATAATGCAGAGCCATAAAAAAAAAAAAAAAAAAATTTTTCCCACAAAAATTATATTTTAGCCCCCAGTTTTGTATTTTCCCTAGGGTAACAGGAGAAATTGGACCCCAAAAGTTGTTGTCCAATTTGTCCTGAGTACGCTGATACCCCATATGTGGGGGGAACCACCGTTTGGGCGCATTGGAGGGCTCGGAAGGGAAGGAGCGCCATTTGGAATGCAGACTTAGATGGAATGGTCTGCAGGCGTCACATTGCGTTTGCAGAGCCCCTAATGTACCTAAACAGTAGAAACCCCCCACAAGTGACACCATTTTGGAAAGTAGACCCCCTAAGGAACTCATCTTGATGTGTTGGGAGAGCTTTGAACCCCCAAGTATTTCACTACAGTTTATAACGCAGAGCCGTGCAAATAAAAAATATTTTTTTTTCCACAAAAATTATATTTTAGCCCCCAGTTTTGTATTTTTCCAAGGTTAGCAGGAGAAATTGGACCCTAAATCTTGTTGTCCAATTTGTCCTGAGTACGCTGATACCCGATATGTGGGGGGGAACCACCGTTTGGGCGCATGGGAGGGCTCGGAAGGGAAGGAGCATCATTTGGAATGCAGACTTAGATGGATTGGTCTGCAGGCGTCACATTGCGTTTGCAGAGCCCCTAATGTACCTAAACAGTAGAAACCCCCCACAAGTGACCCCATATTGGAAACTAGACCCCACAAGGAACTTATGTAGATGTGTTGTGAGAACTTTGAACCCCCAAGTGTTTCACTACAGTTTATTACGCAGAGCCGTGAAAATAAAAAATCTTTTTGTTTTCCCACAAAAATTATTTTTTAGCCCCCAGTTTTGTATTTTCCCAAGGGTACCAGGAGAAATTGGTCCACAAAAGTTGTTGTCCAATTTGTCCTGAGTACGCTGATACCCCATATGTGAGGGTAAACCCCTGTTTGGGCACACAGGAGAGCTCGGAAGGGAAGGAGCACTGTTTTACTTTTTCAACGCAGAATTGGCTGGAATTGAGATCGGACGCCATGTCGTGTTTGGAGAGCCCCTGATGTGCCGAAACAGTGGAAACCCCCCAATTATAACTGAAACCTATTCTAAACACACCCCTAACCCTAATTCCAACGGTAACCCTAACCACACCTCTAACCCTGACACACCCCTAACCCTAATCCCAACCCTATTCTCAACTGTAAATGTAATCTAAACCCTAACCCTAACTTTAGCCCCAACCCTAACTGTAGCCCCAACCCTAACCCTAGCCCTAACCCTAACCCTAGCCCTAACCCTAGCCCTAACCCTAGCCCTAACCCTAGCCCTAACCCTAACCCTAGCCCTAACCCTAACCCTAGCCCTAACCCTAACCCTAGCCCTAACCCTAACCCTAGCCCTAACCCTAGCCCTAACCCTAGCCCTAACCCTAGCCCTAGCCCTAACCCTAGCCCTAACCCTAGCCCTAACCCTAGCCCTAGCCCTAACCCTAACCCTAGCCCTAACCCTAGCCCTAGCCCTAACCCTAGCCCTAACCCTAGCCCTAATGGGAAAATGGAAATAAATACATTTTTTTTTATTTTTCCCTAACTAAGGGGGTAATGAAGGGGGGTTTGATTTACTTTTATAGCGAGTTTTTTAGCGGATTTTTATGATTGGCAGCCGTCACACACTGAAAGACCCTTTTTATTGCAAAAAATATTTTTTGCAATACCACATTTTGAGAGCTATAATTTTTCCATATTTTGGTCCACAGAGTCATGTGAGGTCTTGTTTTTTGCGGGACGAGTTGACGTTTTTATTGAAAACATTTTCGGGCACGTGACATTTTTTCATCGCTTTTTATTCCGATTTTTGTGAGGAAGAATGACCAAAAACCAGCTATTCATGAATTTCTATTGGGGGAGGCGTTTATACCGTTCCGCGTTTGGTAAAATTGATAAATCAGTTTTATTCTTCGGGTCAGTACGATTACAGCGATACCTAATTTATATCATTTTTTTATGGTTTGGCGCTTTTATACGATAAAAACTATTTTACAGAAAAAATAATTATTTTTGCATCGCTTTATTCTCAGGACTATAACTTTTTTATTTTTTTGCTGATGATGCTGTATGGCGGCTCGTTTTTTGCGGGACAATATGACGCTTTCAGCGGTACCATGGCTATTTATATCTGTCTTTTTGATCGCGTGTTATTCCACTTTTTGTTCGGCGGTATGATAATAAAGCGTTGTTTTTTGCCTCGTTTTTTTTTTTTTTCTTACGGTGTTTACCGAAGGGGTTAACTAGTGGGCCAGTTTTATAGGTCAGGTCATTACGGACGCGGCGATACTAAATATGTGTACTTTTATTGGGGTTTTTTTTTATTTAGATGAAGAAATGTATTTATGGGAATAATATTTTTTATTTTTTTTTCATTATTTTGGAATATTTTTTTTTATTTTTTTTACACATTTGGAAAATTTTTTTTTTACTTTTTTACTTTGTCCCAGGGGGGGACATCACAGATCAGTGATCTGACAGTTTGCACAGCACTCTGTCAGATCACTGATCTGACATGCAGCGCTGCAGCCTTCACAGTGCCTGCTCTGAGCAGGCTCTGTGAAGCCACCTCCCTCCCTGCAGGACCCGGATCCGCGGCCATCTTGGATCCGGGGCTGGAGGGAGCAGGGAGGGAGGTGAGACCCTCGCAGCAACGCGATCACATCGCGTTGCTGCGGGGGGCTCAGGGAAGCCCGCAGGGAGCCCCCTCCCTGCGCGGTGCTTCCCTGCACCGCCGGCACATCGCGATCATCTTTGATCGCGGTGTGCCAGGGGTTAATGTGCCGGGGGCGGTCCGTGACCGCTCCTGGCACATAGTGCCGGATGTCAGCTGCGATAAGCAGCTGACACCCGGCCGCGATCGGCCGCGCTCCCCCCGTGAGCGCGGCCGATCGGCTATGACGTACTATCCCGTCCAGGGTCAGATAAGCCCAGGGCACCTCGACGGGATAGTACGTCTAAGGTCACAGAGGGGTTAACAATAAAAACTATTTTATAGAAAAAATAATTATTTTTGCATCGCTTTATTCTGAGGACTGTAACTTTTTTATTTTTTTGCTGATGATGCTGTGTGGCAGCTCGTTATTTGTGGGACAAGATGACATTTTCAGCGGTACCATGGTTATTTGTATCCGTCTTTTTGATCGCGTGTTATTCCACTTTTCGTATGATAATAAAGCGTTGTTTTTTGCCTCGTTTTTTTTTTACGGTGTTCACTGAAGGGGTTAACTAGTGGGACAGTTTTATAGGTCGGGTCGTTACGGACGCAGCGGTACTACATATGTGTACTTTTATTGTTTTTTTTTTATTTAGATAAAGAAATGTATTTATGGGTACAATATTTTTTTCTTCTTTATTTAGGATTTTTATTTTTTTTTTACACATGTGAATATTGTTTTTTTTACGTTATCACATTATGCCAGGGGGGGCATCACTATATAGTGACAGATCGCTGATTTGACACTTTGGAGAGCACTGTGTCAGATCAGTGATCTGACGTGCACTGCTCCAGGCTTACAGGCACCTGCTCTGAGCAGACGCTTGTAAGCCACCTTCCTGCAGGACCCGGAAGTAGCCCCGTGGCTATTTTGGATCCGGGGCCTGCAGGGAGGAGGCGATCGGTACAAAATGAGCACATCGCCTTGTACTGAGGGTCTCAAGGAAGCACGCAGTCAGCCACCTCCCTGCGCGATGCTTCCCTATGCCCCCAGAACATTGCGATCATATTTGATGGCAGTGTACCGGTGGTTAATGTGTCGGGGGGCGGTAAGTGACCGCTCCTGGCACATAGTGCGGGATGTCAGCTGTGATAGTCAGCTGACACTCGGCCGCTCCCCCCATGAGTGCGGCCGATTGCATATGACGTACTATCCCATCACTGGGAATTAAGTCCCAGGTCACCTTGACGGGATAGTATGTCATATGGGATTAAGGGGTTAACCAGATGTTTCACAACCCTAGGCCCAGACCTGTCAGTCATCTGTCACTAAATTAACAATCAGTATTTATTTGCTGAGATAGTTTGGCTGGACCACTGAATTGGCACAAAAGATGTATATGCTGAAATGTGGACTGGTGTCTGGACCACACAATTAGCACCAAGGATTTTAGATGCTGAAATATGGACTGGTGGCTGAACCAGGCAATTAACACAAAGGGTTTATATGCTGAAGTGGCAACTGGTCGTTGTAGCACAGAATCAGCAGCACTATGTCTTTATATGCTGAAGTGGTGACTTGTGGCTGCACCAGAGAATAAGCAACCCAAGATTTATATGCTGGAAGGTCGATTTAACACAGGATCCGATCTTTATGAACCAGCTGAGAATAAACCCCCTAACTAATTTTCTTACTACTTGCAGCAGCAGCAGAAGCCTCACTATGCTGTTACACTCACAAAATGGCGGCAAAACCACATATTCGATTTTTATATTGATAGGGACATGTGACTTCAGCAGCCAATTGCACAAGCTCTTGTGTCTGGACATTGTGGATGGTTTCTGCTCCCTGATTGGCTGTTGGAATTCCCACACATTAAGTTAATGAAAAAAAGAAAAAGCTTCTGCTTTGATGCTTTGACCTCTCCCCATCCCCTCCCATCATCAAGTACGCCCCTGTTCATCATACAGCACCACTATTGTAGTCAAAGTCCTAGCAAAGGTATTAGTGGAAACTTGATCATATACCGAACTTTGGCCAAATGTTGCCGATTTTGAGGCAAATGCTGGTGAATCCGAATCTTAATGTGCAAGGTAATAAGGGTAATTATTTCATTTAGCTGCTTATTCATGATAGCATGGGCTCATGCTGAGCGCTGTCATAATCAGAATTGACACCCTGCAGCAATGGTCATAATTGGTGCTAGCACCGATCGCAGGCGTTTAACCTCTGTGATGCTGTCAATAGTGACAGCGACATCGTGGAGCATCACAGAGGGAGGGAGCTCCCTCTGTGCTTGCATGTGCACAACACAATGCAATCTCGTCATGACGATGGTCACCATGGTGACCCCCGGCCGAAAGATGGCTGTGGTGTCTGCATGTCAAATGTTGATCTAATGCTCTGCAATGAAGAGTGATTGTCAGTGTGAAGTTGGTGTCCCATTTTGGGACAATGTAAAAAAGTTTTAAAAAGAGGTAATACAAATTGTGAAATTATTTTTAAAAAATCACACAAAGAACAAATAAAAACAAAATATTAATCCAATAAATACATTAATTTATGTAAAAAAAAGTGCACATATTGGTATCACCCAAAGAATAAAGCTGCTTTATCATTTTAACCACACATGGAACGGCATAAAAAAAATCTAAAAAAAATTATAGAAAACGATCAAAAAACGTCACATGCCCAAAATTGGTACCACTATAAATGTCAACTCGTCCCGAAAAAAACAAGCCTTGACATGACTGGCAACTGAAACATGGAAAAGCTTTAGCTATAGCCAAAGGGGTATCATTTTCAAAATGGGGTCACTTGAGGGGAGATGATGCTCTTCTACCACTTAGGGGCTCTGCATATGGATTCCGCAAATTATTCTAGCTAAATCTTTGCTTCAAGAGGCAAATAACGCTCCATTCCTCCTGAGTCTTGCCATATGGATAAGCAGTACTGTACAGCCACATGTGGTATTTCCTCAATCAGCAGAAATTGTGGGACAAATTTTGGTGCCATTTTTAACCATTTCCCAGTGTGAATGTAAAATATGGGACAAAAACAAAATTTTGTTGGTAAAAATCATATTTTTTTTCTTCACTGCCCAATGGTATAAAATTCTGTGACACTCCTGTGGTGTCCATATGATCACTCAGAGGAGTGATTTGTAAAATGGGTTTATTTATGGGGGATTCTACTGTTTTGGCACCTCAATGGCCCTACCAATGTGATACGGCACAATGAAATTAGTCGAGGAAAATATGAATTCCAATATGCAGCTTCTTCCCTTCTGAGCTTTGCACTAATCCTCAAAAGTAACTTTTGACCACATATAGGGTATTAGTGCTCTCAGGAGTAATTTCTCAACAAATTTTGGCATCCATTTTCTCCTCTTACACTTGAGAAAATAAAAAATTTGGATCTAAAAAACTTTTGTCGGAAAAAATATGATTTTTTTTATTTTCATGGCTTAACGTTACAAACTTCTGTGAAACACACAGCTGGTCACCACTATTTTAGATAAATTCCTTGATGGGTTTAGTATCCAAAATGCAGTTATTTGTGGGGGATTTCCACTGTTTGGGCCTTAGTTCCAGAATGTCACTCATTCCTTTCTGAGCTCTGCTGTTCACCCAAACAGTAGTTTCCCCCCACATCTAAGTTCTCAGGAGTAATTGAAAAATAAAATTTGGAGTCCATTTTTTCCTTTTACCAATGTTAAAATAAGAAAATTGGGGCTAAAAAACATTTTTGTGGGAAAAATGTATTTTTTTCTAATTTTCACAGCTCAATGTTATAAACTTCCATGAAGCACCTAGGGGTTCAAGGTAATCATCACACATCTAGATAAATTCCTTGAGAGGTCTAGTTTCTAAAATGGGGTCCCTTGTGAGGGTTTTTTCACTCTTTAGGCATATCATGAGCTCTCTAAATGCAACATGGCATCCACTAATTGTAGAGATCACCTTTGTTGGGTAGGTGAAAACAGGCTTTGGGGTGAATGAGTCAACAGTTTCTGATCCATGTGGCTCTGCAAGACTGTTTGTCTATGTAGTTTATTGTCTTCTGTTGTCTTAAAGGGAATCTGTCACCCCAAAAATCGAATATGAGCTAAGGCCACCGGCATCAGGGGCTTATCTACAGCATTCTGTAATGCTGCAGATAAGCCCCCGATGTAACCTGAAAGGTAAGAAAAACAGGTTATATTATTCTCGCCCAGGGGCGGTCCGGCTGCGGTCCGGTCAGATGGGTTTCGCGGTCCGGGTCCAGTGCCTCCTATTTTCATACGATGACGTCTTCTTCTTGTCTTCCTGCTGTGGTTCCGACGCAGGCGTCAAAGCAAAGTACTGCAGTGTGCAGGTGCAGGGAAGGGTCAGGGAGGTCCGGCGCCTGTGCACTGCAGTACTTTGCTCCGGCCTCAACAGGGCAGTCAAAGCAGACAAAGTACGCCTGCACCGAAGCCGCGGCAGAAGGGCAAGAAGAGGACGTTATCGTATAAAGATTGGAGGCGCCGGACACGGACGGCGACGCCCATTGGACCCGGACCGCAGAGGGACCGCTCCTCGGTGAGTATAATATAACCTGTTTTTCTTACCTTTCAGGTTACATTGGGGGTTTATCTACAGCATTACAGAATGCTGTAGATAAGTGTTATGACCTGGTGGTCAGGACAATAATGGACCTGGTGGTTAAGAGCACACGGAATTACCTGATAGTTACTGATAATAAGGATGAGCTCTGGGACGTGGGAACTCTGCTAACCGCAATCCCTAAACCTATCAAACACACTAGAAATAGCCGTGGATTGCGCCTAACGCTCCCTATGCAACTCGGCACAGCCTAAGAAACTAGCTAGCCCTGAAGATAGAACAATAAAGCCTACCTTGCCTCAGAGAAATTCCCCAAAGGAAAAGGCAGCCCCCACATATAATGACTGTGAGTAAAGATGAAAATACAAACACAGAGATGAAATAGATTTAGCAAAGTGAGGCCCGACTTACTGAACAGACCGAGGATAGGAAAGGTTACTTTGCGGTCAGCACAAAAACCTACAAAAAGACCACGCAGAGGGCGCAAAAAGACCCTCCGCACCGACTCACGGTGCGGAGGCGCTCCCTCTGCGTCCCAGAGCTTCCAGCAAGCAAGACAACAAATTAAATAGCAAGCTGGACAGAAAAATAGCAAACCCAAGAAATACAAGCTGGAACTTAGCTTCTGATGGGAAGACAGGTCACAAGAACGATCCAGGAGTGAACAGACCAATCCTGGAACATTGACAGGTGGCATGGAGCAAAGATCTAAGTGGAGTTAAATAGAGCAGCAGCTAACGAATTAACCTCGTCACCTGTGAAACTCAGAAACACCCACCAGAGGAAGTCCATGGACAGAACCAGCCGAAGTACCATTCATGACCACAGGAGGGAGCCCGACAACAGAATTCACAACAGTACCCCCCCTTGAGGAGGGGTCACCGAACCCTCACCAGAGTCCCCAGGCCGACCAGGATGAGCCAAATGAAAGGCACGAACCAGATCGGCAGCATGAACATCAGAGGCAAAAACCCAGGAATTATCTTCCTGACCATAATCCTTCCACTTGACCAGGTACTGGAGTTTCCGTCTCGAAACATGAGAATCCTAAATCTTCTCCACCACATACTCCAACTCCCCCTCAACTAACACCGGGGCAGGAGGATCAACGGATGGAACCACAGGCGCCACGTATCTCCGCAATAACGACCTATGGAACACATTATGGATGGCAAAAGAAGCAGGAAGGGCCAAACGAAATGATACAGGATTGATAACCTCAGAAATCTTATACGGACCAATGAAACGAGGCTTAAACTTAGGAGAGGAAACCTTCATAGGAACATAACGAGATGACAACCAAACCAAATCCCCAACACGAAGTCGGGGACCCACACAGCGCCGGCGGTTAGCGAAACCTTGAGCCTTCTCCTGGGACAATGTCAAATTGTCCACCACATGAGTCCAAATCTGCTGCAACCTATCCACCACAGTATCTACACCAGGACAGTCTGAAGACTCAACCTGCCCTGAAGAGAAACGAGGATGGAAACCAGAATTGCAGAAAAACGGCGAAACCAAAGTAGCTGAGCTGGCCCGATTATTAAGGGCGAGCTCAGCCAATGGCAAAAAGAACACCCAATCATCCTGATCAGCAGAAACAAAGCATCTCAGATATGTTTCCAAAGTTTGATTAGTTCGTTCGGTTTGGCCATTTGTCTGAGGATGGAAAGCCGAAGAAAAAGACAAATCAATGCCCATCCTTGCATAAAAGGATCGCCATAACCTCGAAACAAACTGGGAACCTCTGTCAGAAACGATGTTCTCCAGGATACCATGTAAACGAACCACATTGTGGAAAAACAATGGCACCAAATCAGAGGAGGAAGGCAATTTAGACAAAGGTACCAAATGGACCATCTTAGAAAAGCGATCACAAACCACCCAAATGACCAACATCTTTTGAGAGACGGGGAGATCCGAAATAAAATCCATAGAAATATGCGTCCAGGGCCTCTTCGGGACCGGCAAGGGCAAAAGCAACCCACTGGCAGGAGAACAGCAGGGCTTAGCCCGAGCACAAGTCCCACAGGACTGCACAAAAGAACGCACATCCCCCAACAAAGATGGCCACCAGAAGGATCTAGCCATCAAATCTCTGGTACCAAAGATTCCAGGATACCCAGCCAACACTGATCAATGAATCTTAGAGATAACTCTACTAGTCCATCTATCAGGGACAAACAGTTTCTCCGCTGGGCAACGGTCAGGTCTATCAGCCTGAAATGTTTGCAGCACCCGCCGCAAATCAGGGGAGATGGCAGACAAAATTACCCCCTCTTAGAGAATACCCGCCGGCTCAGGAACACCCGGAGAGTCAGGCACAAAACTCCTTGACAGGGCATCAGCCTTCACATTCTCAGAGCCCGGAAGGTACGAAACCACAAAATCAAAATGGGAGAAAAATAATGACCATCGAGCCTGTCTCGGATTCAACCGTTTGGCAGACTCAAGATAAGTCAAATTCTTGTGATCTGTCAAGACCACCACGCGATGCTTGGCTCCTTCCAGCCAATGACGCCACTCCTCGAATGCCCACTTCATGGCCAACAATTCACGATTACCAACATCATACTTACGCTCAGCAGGCGAAAACTTTCTAGAAAAGAAAGCACATGGATTCATCACCGAGCCCTCAGAACTTCTTTGCGACAAAACAGCCCCTGCTCCAATCTCAGAAGCATCAACCTCAATTTGACATGGAAGCGAAACATTTGGCTGGCACAACACAGGGGCAGAAGTAAAATGACGCTTCAACTCCTGAAAAGCCTCTACAGCCGCAGAAGACCAATTGACCACATCAGCACCCTTCTTGGTCAAATCAGTCAACGGTTTAGCAACAGTAGAAAAATTAGCGATGAAGCGCCGATAAAAATTAGCAAAGCCCAGGAACTTTTGCAGGCTCTTCACAGATGTCGGCTGAGTCCAATCGTAAATGGCCTGGACTTTAACAGGGTCCATCTCGATAGTAGAAGGGGAAAAAATGAACCCCAAAAATGAAACCTTCTGAACTCCAAAGAGACACTTTGACCCCTTCACAAACAAGGAATTCGCTCGAAGGACCTGGAACACCATTCTGACCTGCTTCACATGAGACTTCCAATCATCCGAAAAGACCAAAATATCATCCAAATACACAATCAGGAATTTATCCAGGTACTCTCGGAAGATGTCATGCATAAAGGACTGAAATACTGATGGAGCATTGGAAAGCCCGAATGGCATAACCAGGTACTCAAAATGGCCCTCAGCAGTATTAAATTCTGTTTTCCATTCATCTCCTTGTTTAATACGCACAAGATTATACGCCCCTCGAAGATCTATCTTGGTGAACCAACTAGCCCCTTTAATACGAGCAAACAAATCAGACAGCAACGGCAAAGGATACTGAAATTTGACTGTAATTTTATTAAGAAGGCGGTAATCAATACAAGGTCTCAAAGAACCATCCTTCTTGGCCACAAAAAAGAACCCTACTCCTAACGGTGATGACGACGGGCGAATATGGCCTTTCTCCAAGGATTCCTTTATATAACTCCGCATAGCGGCGTGTTCTGGCACAGATAAATTGAACAATCGGCCCTTAGGAAACTTACTACCAGGAATCAAGTTAATTGCACAATCGTAATCCCTATGAGGAGGTAGGGCACTGGCTTTGGGCTCATCAAATACATCCCGATAATCCGACAAAAACTCTGGAACTTCAGAAGGAGTGGAAGACGAAATAGACAAAAATGGAACATCACCATGTACCCCCTGGCAACCCCAGCTGGACACAGACATAGATTTCCAGTCCAATACTGGATTATGAACCTGTAGCCATGGCAACCCCAAAACGATCACATCATGCAGATTATGCAACACCAGAAAGCGGATATCCTCCTGATGTGAAGGAGCCATGCACATGGTCAATTGGGTCCAATACTGAGGCTTATTCTTGGCCAAAGGCGTAGCATCAATTCCTCTCAATGGAATAGGATACTGCAAGGGTTCCAAGAAAAAACCACAGCGCCTAGCATACTCCAAGTCCATCAAATTCAGAGCAGCGCCTGAATCCACAAATGCCATGACAGAATAGGATGACAAAGAGCAAATCAGAGTAACAGACAATAGAAATTTAGACTGTACCGTACCAATGGTGGGAGACCTAGCGAACCGCTTAGTGCGCTTAGGACATTCGGAGATAGCATGGGTGGAATCACCACAGTATAAACATAGCCCATTCTGACGTCTGTGTTCTTGCCGTTCAGCTCTTGTCAAAGTCCTATCACATTGCATAGGCTCAGGCCCATGCTCAGATAGTACCGCCAAATGGTACACAGCTTTACGCTCACACAAGCGTCGATCGATCTTAATGGCCAAGGACATAGACTCATTCAGACCAGCAGGCATGGGAAACCCCACCATGACATCCTTAAGGGCTTCAGAGAGACCCTTTCTGAAGATTGCTGCCAGGGCACATTCATTCCACTGAGTGAGCACAGACCACTTTCTAAACTTCTGACAATATATCTCCGCTTCATCCTGACCCTGACACAGAGCCAGCAAGATTTTCTCTGCCTGATCCACTGAATTAGGTTCATCATAAAGCAATCCAAGCGACAGGAAAAACGCATCAACATCATGCAATGCCGGATCTCCTGGCACAAGGAAAAATGCCCAGTCTTGAGGGTCACCACGTAACAAAGAAATAATGATCTTTACTTGTTGAACAGGGTCACTTGAGGAGCGAGGTTTCAAGGCAAGAAACAATTTACAATTATTTTTGAAATTCAAGAACTTAGATCTATCACCAAAAAACAAATCAGGAATTGGAATCTTAGGCTCTGACATCGGATTCTGAACCACAAAATCTTGAATGTTTTGTATCCTTGTAGTGAGATTATCCATCCAAGAGGACAGACCTTGAATGTCCATATTTACACCAGTGTCCTGAACCACCCAGAGGTAAAGGGGAAAATAGAGACAAATCACACTGCAAAGAAAAAAAAATGGTCTCAGAACTTCTCTTATCCCTCTATTGAGATGCATTAGTACTTAGGGCCACCTGTACTGTTATGACCTGGTGGTCAGGACAATAATGGACCTGGTGGTTAAGAGCACACGGAATGACCTGATAGTTACTGATAATAAGGACGAGCTCTGGGACGTGGGAACTCTGCTGACCGCAATCCCTAAACTTATCAAACACACTAGAAATAGCCGTGGATTGCGCCTAACGCTCCCTATGCAACTCGGCACAACCTAAGAAACTAACTAGCCCTGAAGATAGAAAAATAAAGCCTACCTTGCCTCAGAGAAATTCCCCAAAGGAAAAGGCAGCCCCCCACATATAATGACTGTGAGTAAAGATGAAAATACAAACACAGAGATGAAATAGATTTAGCAAAGTGAGGCCCGACTTACTGAACAGACCGAGGATAGGAAAGGTTACTTTGCGGTCAGCACAAAAACCTACAAAAAGACCACGCAGAGGGCACAAAAAGACCCTCCGCACCGACTCACGGTGCGGAGGCGCTCCCTCTGCGTCCCAGAGCTTCCAGCAAGCAAGACAACAAATTAAATAGCAAGCTGGAAAGAAAAATAGCAAACCCAAGAAATACAAGCTGGAACTTAGCTTCTGATGGGAAGACAGGTCACAAGAAAGATCCAGGAGTGAACAGACCAATACTGGAACATTGACAGATGGCATGGAGCAAAGATCTAAGTGGAGTTAAATAGAGCAGCAGCTAACGAATTAACCTCGTCCCCTGTGAAACTCAGAAACACCCACCAGAGGAAGTCCATGGACAGAACCAGCCGAAGTACCATTCATGACCACAGGAGGGAGCCCGACAACAGAATTCACAACAGATAAGCCCCTGATGCAGGTGGCCTTAGCTCATATATGATTTTTGGGGTGACAGATTCCCTTCAAGCTAGTTGATTGATTCCTAATGAGTTCAATTTGTGTTTGATATAAGCACATACTTCCTTATATATTATACTGTATATTTAGACCTAGCCTAGGGGAAGGCACTTTTATACATGGGGGGACTTGTGCAGATTTCTTCAAAGTGCAATTTTTCTAAATGTCAGGGTGTCAAGGATCCAAATATTTGTCAGGATTTTCTTAATCCCACAAATCCCTGATATCACAGGCTGGGAAGGTCACGAATACCACCTGCTCTGATCTTTGGAGCGAACAGCTTTATGCTGCCTCCCGTCGTCCGGACAATTACATGATTGGCTGACAATCAACGGCGAAGGCTGCAGCCTGTATGCCCCGTGAACGTACAGCATATAAATCTTTGGATTCCAACACATGTAATATGTGTACACACCCCAGTATGGCCACAGCTAAGTCTCAGATGCCCCCAGACTACTCACTGCCACCACTAATTTGTTTCAGTCAATTATCCACTGTTAAACGGTAGCTATCACTTCAAGGAGTTTCCTATCTTAGAAACTCGAGAACTTTTATTTAAAATAATATACAAATCTTAATTAATACAATAATTATAAAAACATAAGGGTTACAAGATAGTACATGATAAGACAACATGTGGTACGCTCTGATGAAAAATTTACTTCAATTAATTGATTAATAAATTCTTTATTATTTTACATAAACAGAAAATATATAATGAATAACTATGCCTTTAAATTATGCATACAAGAACTTCAGAGGGTATCCCCTTCAGAAAATTGTAAAGACAAGTTATATACTGGAAGGTGAATACATTAGTAAACCTGCTTATTAGTGTTGAGCATTCCGATACCGCAAGTATCGGGTATCGGCCGATACTTGCGGTATCGGAATTCCGATACCGAGATCCGATACTTTTGTGGTATCGGGTATCGGTATCGGATACATAGAGATGTGTAAAATAAAGCATTAAAATTAAAAATATTGATATATTTACCTCTCCGGCGGCCCCTGGACTCAGCGCGGGTAACCGGCAGGCTTCGTTGTTCAAAATCAGCGCTTTTAGGACCTGAGAATCACGTCCCGGCTTCTGATTGGTCGCGGGCCGCCCATGTGACCGCCACGCGACCAATCACAAGCCGCGACGTCATTCGCGCTCATTTTTAAAAAATGAATGGCTTTCAAAGACGTAGCGGCTTGTGATTGGTCGCGTGGCCGCGACCAATCACAAGCCGCGACGTCACCGCAAGCTATTAATGCGCTCATTTTTAAAAATGAGCGCGTTAATGGCTTTCAAAGACGTAGCGGATTGTGATTGGTCGCGGCCACGCGACCAATCACAAGCCGCGACGTCACCGCAAGCTATTAACGCGCTCATTTTTAAAAATGAGCGCGTTAATGACTTTCAAAGACGTAGCGGCTTGTGATTAGTCGCGGCCACGCGACCAATCACAAGCCGCGACGTCACCGCAAGCTATTAACGCGCTCATTTTTAAAAATGAGCGCGTTAATGGCTTTCAAAGACGTAGCGGCTTGTGATTGGTCGCGGCCACGCGACCAATCACAAGCCGCGACGTCACCGCAAGCTATTAACGCGCTCATTTTTAAAAATGAGCGCGTTAATGGCTTGCAAAGACGTAGCGGCTTGTGATTGGTCGCGGCCACGCGACCAATCACAAGCCGCGACGTCACCGCAAGCTATTAACGCGCTCATTTTTAAAAATGAGCGCGTTAATGGCTTTCAAAGACGTAGCGGCTTGTGATTGGTCGCGGCCACGCGACCAATCACAAGCCGCGACGTCACCGCAAGCTATTAACGCGCTCATTTTTAAAAATGAGCGCGTTAATGGCTTTCAAAGACGTAGCGGCTTGTGATTGGTCGCGTGGCCGCGACCAATCACAAGCCGCTACGTCTTTGAAAGTCATTACCGCGCTCATTTTTAAAAAATGAGCGCGTTAAGGACCTGCGAATGACGTCACGGCTTGTGATTGGTCGCGTGGCGGTCACATGGGCGGCCCGCGACCAATCAGAAGCCGGGACGTGATTCTCAGGTCCTAAAAGCGCTGATTTTGAACAAAGAAGCCTGCCGGTTACCCGCGCTGAGTTCAGGGGCCGCCGGAGAGGTAAATATATCAATATTTTTTATTTTAATTCTTTATTTTACACATCCCTATGGATCCCAGGGCCTGAAGGAGAGTTTCCTCTCCTTCAGACCCTGGGAACCATGAGAATACCTTCCGATACTTGATGTCCCATTGACTTGTATTGGTATCGGATATCGGTATCGGCGATACTATCCGATACCGATACTTTCAAGTATCGGACGGTATCGCTCAACACTACTGTTTATACATACTATATGGGAATGCTTGGAAAATAGGGAAGGAAGTTGAATATATATCCAATCAATCTGTAAATTTCATATAGATAAATTAATTGCAACCAAGAATACAATTAGTTGTAATATATTTATTTAACTATCAAATGATGGAAGAAAAGAGAATGGTATTCCATACACATCTGCAGCTCTGGAAAAAATTAAGAGACCATTACAAAAGTTTCAGTTTGTCTGATTTTTCTCTTTATAGGTATATTTTTGAGTAAAATGTAAATTGTTCTTTTATTCTATAAACTTCTGACAACATGTCTCCGAATGTCCAAGCAATACATTTTGTTTGTTTTTTTCTGAAAAGGAGAAATGGTCCAAATTTTAAAAAAAAAATGCTTTCAGACCTCAAATAATGCAAAGGAAACAAGTTCATAATCATTTGGAAACAACAATGCTAATGTTTTAACTCAGGAAGAGTTCAGAAATCAATATTTTGTGGAATAACCACGATTTTTAATCACAGCTTTCATGCATCTTGGCATGCTTTCCACCAGTCTTTCACACTGCTTCTGGCACAAAAATTTAAGCAGTTCTCCTTTCTTTGATGGCTTGTGAATATCCATCATTTTCTTGATTACATTAGAGGTTTTCAATGGGGTTCAGGTCTAGAGATTGGGCTGCCCACGACGGGTTTTGATGTGGTGGTCTCTTTATTTTTGTCAGAGCTACATATCCAAGCTAATCCCACATGAACCTCCATAGAAGTTCCCTCTGTAGATTGCAAAAGATACTGAGCACTAGTAACATAGTAATGTAGTTAACAAGGCTGAAAAAAGACATTTGTCCATCCAGTTCAGCCTCTATTCTGTCAGAATAAATCCCCAGATGGCGATGGCTGCGTATTGTGGAATGCTGCAGAGAGATACAGGAGAATCAGGGGTTAGTAATAAAGAGGAGTCTTAAAACACCCTAATTACTAACCCCATAATCAAAAATAATAAAGACACACATCTTTTTTTATTTATTTATTTATTTTTGCATATTGAACCTGTCAATCAAAGCCATGCCAATACTTGACATGGCTGTGATTGATCCAGAAGTGCCCACACCGGAAAAGCTGGTTTGGGATTTGTGCACAGACCCAGAACTTAGCCGTTCGGGTTCATCCATCACTAGTAAGAAGTGGTTAGATTGTGTATGTCTTGCTGTCTTTGCTTCTTTATATGCCAGCTCCAAACTGGAGAATGTTACACCATATTTTGCAAAAAGAAACAAACCACAAGAATGAATCTTGCATGTTATACAAATGTAGTCAGCTATGCTTCTTTTTGTTTTATGGCAGAAATATTGCCTAAACTGTCTAAAGCGTGAAATTCTAACTAAATGTAAGCCCACATTCTAGGTCATTTTAATTAGAAATCTACCTCAATGTATTAATAACAATTAGACCAGTGGACTTCTAATTAAGTCTAGCACTATCTCATTTTTACTCTGAAGTTCTTAGAAGCAATGGCCCACATTTGCTTCAGTTCTTGTGGCTTACTTTGCACTAAAAAAATGATTGTTTGCACTACAATTAACATTGTTTTCAATTTCTAAATAGGGCATAACTAAGTGGAGACATAATTGGCAATACATTTAATATTGGTGAATGCCTATCTTTTGGGCAAATCAATGGTATAAATCAATCCAACTGAAAGCTGGTGTAGCTAAAAGAACAGTGTCCGTCTTCAAGCAAAGTGTGACAAATCTATTTCACAGTGTACAGCACCGTCATGAAGATGGTGAATCGTTAGGTTGTCATAATTAAGGGAGCTCAGTCTCCAGAAATGCGTTGAGATTCTTACCCATATTGTTTGTGCTGAGGTTTGTATCCTCCATGTTTAAGTTTGTGAATAAAGAAAACTTTTTTTCATGGATTCGGTGAAGCTTCTTCTTCTCGTGAATCGTTAGGTTGCCTGGTCTAATTTTATGCTTTCTATTAGCAATCCTTAGTAAATTTAGACCTATTACTCTGATTCTGATGGTATTTTGTACACCTGTCTTGATAAAGAGCCCTCAAGTGTTTGATGTGTCATATTAATTGTGCACAATAAATATCATGGACTCCAATACATGTCTATCAAAATGTAGACCAAATTTGTGGCTTAAAGAGTTTGTCTAGCCTTAGGTTAAAAGTCTGCAGTCACTCTATGTGATTCCAGACTTGTAAACCCTCACATTGCATGCACTGCATGCTGTGAAGACTCTCTGTCGCCAGTGCTGAGAGCGGGCGGTTACATGATTTCAGATTTTTGATTTGTATACCTCTGGCCACACTCCAACTAGACTTATCTGGCGCTGTTGAGTACAGTTACATGACTGCATGTATGCAAATCACATACTTGTGGTCACGCACGTGCTGCTCCCAGCAACGGCACCAGAGAATCCTCACAGCACGGAAAATGCGAAACGTGAGGATTCTCAAATTTAAAGTCACCGGACTGTAGACTTGTAGCCTAATGCCAGACAACCCCTTAAAATTGTGATGACTCTATCTGCCTCACTTTGTTACTATGAAGATCTACCCACTTTTCAAAAATGTAGCGGAGCTTGCTGGGACTGGCACACAAATTTCAAAAGTTGCTAACTTTTTGGTTCATGACTAGTTGTACAAAAATTTTCAGACAATTTTATGCAAGAATTTGACCATTATATTTTTGCTTTTCATTAAATACGTAAAAAGAAATAGTTACAAAACTGTATAATCATTTCCATAGTGCAAGTTCTGTTTCTGTTTACTATCAACAAATATCTCACAATTGGCATTGTTACATTGCATTTCAGACAGCGTTTTTCTTATTTTCCTTTAATCTACTTTTCCATTGCTTCATGTTTATTTGAGCGATTTCTGTACTGTCATTGAAACTTGATCCTCATATTATTCCACTTTCAACTTATGTGAGTGCTTATGTTTACATGCTATTGTAGTTATGAGTCTCCAGTGAGTGTTTATAGAGTTCATCATTAGTAAAGGCTGCAAAAAAGAATTTCACAAAGCTAATGACCCTTGACACAAAAGGCTGGAGTAGACTCCACGTACTGCATAAAATTTGCCAACTTCTAAAGAAATTAAAAATCAGTGCACAAATTTGGTTTGCCTCAGAGGTCTTTTCCATTCACTGATTAAATTACTCTTGACATCTCACTACTTTCTGTTGCTTAGTGAGCTATTCCAGATTAATCTAAGTTGCTTATAGGTTATTTTTGAATATTTTTTGCTTCATATTTTGCTGCAATTGCCAAGTTGATTTTAAATACAGACAATAGACAATATAGAGCATTTTCCAGCCATTTTTGGCAAACATTTTACCATGTCTTGAGACACAGTTTTTAAAAACCACTTCCACACTCCACAATTTCTTAAATAAAATGTAAAAAGATTTTGAAAAAATGCTACATTAATACAGAACATTTTATTCCTTTTGGAAACTCTGCAATAATTTAAAAGTTGTATAAATACATATATTTTCTTAAGACTTGCATATGTGAAATAAATTGATATCAACTTTTTATGTGTTGATTTATAAAAGCAAGACAATTTTCCCACAAACTAAGTTTTAATATGGCAAATAATGGTAATCAGCCTAAATGCAATAATCATATTTTAGTAACCTGTTCCTGCTGGTACCAGGTCCATCCTGTTTATCATCAGTACATCAGATGTCATGTCATGCCATCATGGGAAATATAGATAAGCAAATTGATTCAAATCAAATCCAATGTGTGTCAAATTTTATAATTTGCAGATCCAGATCTGCAATTTTATTCACTGAGCTAAGTTATGAATCATTGAAAACCTTATTAGATCTCATTTCATAGTGTTGTCAATGTGGGGTTCATTGTGAATCTGTTTTTTTCATTGAACCTGCCAGTCAAAAGATCTGATCATGTCTAATAGCAAAGTATTCTGCGTATTCCATACTATTCCCAAATACAAACATATCATAGGGTGATGTTTGGCAGCCAATAGCGTAATTTCATGTCTCATGCATGTAATATCATAAAATAAATAAAAAAGAAGAACCAAGTTCACTCCATAAACTGCAGGCACTGGCTGCTTAATACAGCTGGCACCCAGCCTCCTGTAGGTGTAGTGATCAGAGTTAGCTCTGACTTTTGCAGTTCAACCCTTTGTTGCATCAGTCTATATTGACAATGGCAACCTGGTTATTTCTCAACAATGGAAAATCCATTTATGGCTACGAAGGCATGGTTGAATATGTATTTTCCTACCCTAATCAGCAATGTAAATTATTTGGTGACTGTAATGTTTCTGACAGGCTCCCTTTTAATAGATTTTTGCACAAAAGTAATGTAGAAGCATATAATGAAACATGCTAACAAACATAAATGAACTTGTGGGAAACCATTTTAACAATTACAACTTGAAAAATGTAGCAGGTTTTTACTGGATCCAACAATCTGTATAAAGTATATAAAGTACTGCAGTGCGCAGATGCCGGGAAAGGTCAGAGAGGCACAGCGCTTGTGCACTGCACTACTTTGCTCTGCCCTCAACAGGCCAGACAAAGTACGCCTGCGCCGAAGCTGCGGCATGAAGACAAGAAGAGGACTTCACCGTAAGAAGATAGGAGGCCCTGGACCGGACCGCGAAGCCCATCGGACCTGGACCGCAACGGGACCGCCCCTGGGTGAGTATAATATAACCTCTTTTTCTCATCTTTCAGGATAACCCATCCTGCATGATAAAATAGGTGAATCTAATTAAAATGTAGAATCCCTGTGGGTGAGATAAGGGGAGAGAGAAAAAATAATAAATAGGGGTTTGTTATAAGTCTCCAAAAATAATGGAAGCAACAAAGAATATCCTCATAAAGCAAACAGATGAAGCTGCGACTCAAGGAGAAGTCATTATTATAGGGGACTTCAACTACCCTGAAATAGATTGGGGAACAGAAACCTGCAGTTCCAGCAAAGGTAATCGGGTTTTGACAACTATGAGAGACAATTACCTTTCACAACTGGTTCTGGACCCAACTAGAAGGGGGGCACTGCTAGACCTAATATTAACCAACAGGCCAGACTACATAGCAAATATAAGGGTTGGGGGTCACTTGGGTAATAGTGATCACCAAATAATAAGTTTTCATGAATCCTTTAATAAGATGTGTAGTAGAGAGTAGAGTTGAGCGACCTTGACCTTTTTAGAGTCGAGCCGGGTTTCGCGAAACCCGACTATCTCAAATGTCGGGTCGAGTGAAATCGGCCGATTATGACGTAAAGTCGGGATCGACCGAAACACGAAACCCAATGCAAGTCAATGGGGCAGCATAGTCGGCAGTGAGTGGGGGCCAGGAAAACACCTAGAGTGCCCATTTTAATGTCAAAACCATCCATTCTTCTTAATGAAGCTTGTCAAGCGTAATTTACCTTATAATAATTGGAAGGCATTTGAAATTGGGGGTCATTTGGCTAAAGTTGTGGTGGGTAGGGCTGGTTCAAGTAATTAGTGGGCCCAGGAAATCTGGACCACGTCACGGCAGTGGAGCAGGGAGAGGTAAGTATTTCAACTTTGCAAGTGCTGTGAACCTGAGCAAGCAGGGGGGGCCCACTCGTTGGCATTGGCACTGGCACAGGGCCCCTCAAAGTACAGCGGTGTGTTTGCACGGCGGGGGCGCCTCCCACCGGCAGCAACACTTTTGCGTACCATGAGAGGCCCTGTGCCAGTGACGTCGCCAACTAGTATTCCTCCCCCCACCTGATGAAGGAACCTGCACTTTCATCTGCACCTTCCTGTTTGTCCCCGTGTAAGGTGGTATGGTATGCGGGAAGGGGGACCTGACTTTCAGCAGGGTCACAATCTTGCAGTGTAGCGTGCACGGGAAATGTTGCGTTATGGGTCAATGTACCAGCAGACTCATCTATCACTGGCTGGGCAATGGGCAGGATGAGGAGGAAACACAGATATAGGCCCAAAGAATAAAGTGGGCTAAATGCAGTTCAAAATTGGTAACACAGGACTAATCAGGGGGCATTGCAGTGGAGGACAACTGGAATGAGAGGCTGACACAGAGAGTAGGCCCAAATCAGTAAGTAGTCGAAATGCAGTTCAAAATTGGCAACAGTAGTAAACAGGCGGCACAGCTTTGTTCAGTGGAGGAGAACAGCAAGGAGTGGCAGACACCGATAGTAGGCCCCAACCCAACTAGTAGGCCAAATGCAGTCTAACATTAACAACTACTTAACGAGCGCCTGAAAACGGAATTTCAGGACAGGAAACCAGGAGAACAGCAAGGAGCGGCAGACACCGATAGTAGGCCCCAAACCAACTAGTACGCCAAATGCAGTTGTTCCGTTTAACCACAATTTAATGAGAGCCTGAAGATAGAAGTTCAGGAAAGGCAACCTGGAGAACACCTTGGAGTGGAACACACCATCTCTCTACACCCCATACCCAATTTGTAGGCCTAATGCAGCGTAGTTTCCAACAACTACTAAACGAGAGCATGATGATCGAAGCATTGGCGAGGAAACCTGGGGAACACCTTGGAGTGGAACACACCATCTCTCTACAGTGGAACACACCATCTCTCTACACCCCATACCCAATTTGTAGGCCTAATGCAGCGTAGTTTCCAACAACTACTAAACGAGAGCCGGGAGATCGAAGCAATGGAGAGGAAACCTGGGGAACACCTTGGAGTGTAACACACCATCTCTCTACACCCCATACCCAATTTGTAGGCCTAATGCAGCGTAGTTTCCAACAACTACTAAACGAGAGCCGGAAGATCGACGCTCAGGAAAGGCAACCTGGAGAACACCTTGGAGTGGAACACACCATCTCTCTACACCCCATACCCAATTTGTAGGCCCAATGCAGCGTAGTTTCCAACAACTACTAAACGAGAGCCGGAAGATCGAAGCAATGGAGAGGAAACCTGGGGAACACCTTGGAGTGTAACACACCATCTCTCTACACCCCATACCCAATTTGTAGGCCTAATGCAGCGTAGTTTCCAACAACTACTAAACGAGAGCCGGAAGATCGAAGCAATGGAGAGGAAACCTGGGGAACACCTTGGAGTGTAACACACCATCTCTCTACACCCCATACCCAATTTGTAGGCCTAATGCAGCGTAGTTTCCAACAACTACTAAACGAGAGCCGGAAGATCGAAGCAATGGAGAGGAAACCTGGGGAACACCTTGGAGTGGAACACACCATCTCTCTACAGTGGAACACACCATCTCTCTACACCCCATACCCAATTTGTAGGCCTAATGCAGCGTAGTTTCCAACAACTACTAAACGAGAGCCGGAAGATCGAAGCTCAGGAAAGGCAACCTGGGGAACACCTTGGAGTGGAACACACCATCTCTCTACACCCCATACCCAATTTGTAGGCCCAATGCAGCGTAGTTTCCAAAAACTACTAAACGAGAGCCGGAAGATCGAAGCTCAGGAAAGGCAACCTGGGGAACACCTTGGAGTGTAACAAACCCTCTCTCTACACCACGGAAGGGCTGATTCTTAGGAAGGAAGGCTGTCGGAAAGAAGCAGGGCGCGTCCGAGGGTGATTATATTCTTATTAGGTATATACTCACCCTCGGACGCGCCCTGCTTCTTTATTTGTAATGAGTGTTTATTTGCAATGTGGTTTTGACTTACTCTATTTTTTTGGTAAATAATGATTTTATTATTTTCATTGTTTTGCATCTTCTTGGCAATAATATAAAGAAGACGCGACAGGACAACACTCGGTGGATGCCATATCTGTGTTTAAAATTGAAAAAACCTTTCAGTTAACTACTTGCAGGAGAAAGTTATTGTAGCTGGTGGCCATTTTTAGTACTGTACCAGATTTTTGTTGTATGTGTTTGTTTTTAATGTTAAAATGTCTGCATTTGATATCTCTCCAGTATTTTCTTTTTTATAAGCAAAATACTTATTTTTATATTTTCTTATGTTGGTTCCAGGGGTACACGGGCAGCAGTGGTGTGGTCAGTGGAGGCCTAGTGGAAGGAGTGACCGCAGACAGGCATCGAAGGCCTAAAATAATAACACATGGCTGTAGGCAATTTTAAATTGGTTCCAGGGGTACACGGGCAGCAGTGGTGTGGTCAGTGGAGGCCTAGTGGAAGGAGTGACCGCAGACAGGCATCGAAGGCCTAAAATAATAACACATGGCTGTAGGCAATTTTAAATTGGTTACAGGGGTACACGGGCAGCAGTGGTGTGGTCAGTGGAGGCCTAGTGGAAGGAGTGACCGCAGACAGGCATCGAAGGCCTAAAATAATAACACATGGCTGTAGGCAATTTTAAATTGGTTACAGGGGTACACGGGCAGCAGTGGTGTGGTCAGTGGAGGCCTAGTGGAAGGAGTGACCGCAGACAGGCATCGAAGGCCTAAAATAATAACACATGGCTGTAGGCAATTTTAAATTGGTTCCAGGGGTACACGGGCAGCAGTGGTGTGGTCAGTGGAGGCCTAGTGGAAGGAGTCACCGCAGACAGGCATCGAAGGCCTAAAATAATAACACATGGCTGTAGGCAATTTTAAATTGGTTCCAGGGGTACACGGGCAGCAGTGGTGTGGTCAGTGGAGGCCTAGTGGAAGGAGTGACCGCAGACAGGCATCGAAGGCCTAAAATAATAACACATGGCTGTAGGCAATTTTAAATTGGTTACAGGGGTACACGGGCAGCAGTGGTGTGGTCAGTGGAGGCCTAGTGGAAGGAGTGACCGCAGACAGGCATCGAAGGCCTAAAATAATAACACATGGCTGTAGGCAATTTTAAATTGGTTACAGGGGTACACGGGCAGCAGTGGTGTGGTCAGTGGAGGCCTAGTGGAAGGAGTGACCGCAGACAGGCATCGAAGGCCTAAAATAATAACACATGGCTGTAGGCAATTTTAAATTGGTTCCAGGGGTACACGGGCAGCAGTGGGGTGGTCAGTGGAGGCCTAGTGGAAGGAGTGACCGCAGACAGGCATCGAAGGCCTAAAATAATAACACATGGCTGTAGGCAATTTTAAATTGGTTCCAGGGGTACACGGGCAGCAGTGGTGTGGTCAGTGGAGGCCTAGTGGAAGGAGTCACCGCAGACAGGCATCGAAGGCCTAAAATAATAACACATGGCTGTAGGCAATTTTAAATTGGTTACAGGGGTACACGGGCAGCAGTGGTGTGGTCAGTGGAGGCCTAGTGGAAGGAGTGACCGCAGACAGGCATCGAAGGCCTAAAATAATAACACATGGCTGTAGGCAATTTTAAATTGGTTACAGGGGTACACGGGCAGCAGTGGTGTGGTCAGTGGAGGCCTAGTGGAAGGAGTGACCGCAGACAGGCATCGAAGGCCTAAAATAATAACACATGGCTGTAGGCAATTTTAAATTGGTTCCAGGGGTACACGGGCAGCAGTGGTGTGGTCAGTGGAGGCCTAGTGGAAGGAGTCACCACAGACAGGCATCGAAGGCCTAAAATAATAACACATGGCTGTAGGCAATTTTAAATTGGTTCCAGGGGTACACGGGCAGCAGTGGTGTGGTCAGTGGAGGCCTAGTGGAAGGAGTGACCGCAGACAGGCATCGAAGGCCTAAAATAATAACACATGGCTGTAGGCAATTTTAAATTGGTTACAGGGGTACACGGGCAGCAGTGGTGTGGTCAGTGGAGGCCTAGTGGAAGGAGTGACCGCAGACAGGCATCGAAGGCCTAAAATAATAACACATGGCTGTAGGCAATTTTAAATTGGTTACAGGGGTACACGGGCAGCAGTGGTGTGGTCAGTGGAGGCCTAGTGGAAGGAGTCACCGCAGACAGGCATCGAAGGCCTAAAATAATAACACATGGCTGTAGGCAATTTTAAATTGGTTCCAGGGGTACACGGGCAGCAGTGGTGTGGTCAGTGGAGGCCTAGTGGAAGGAGTGACCGCAGACAGGCATCGAAGGCCTAAAATAATAACACATGGCTGTAGGCAATTTTAAATTGGTTTCAGGGGTACACGGGCAGCAGTGGTGTGGTCAGTGGAGGCCTAGTGGAAGGAGTGACCGCAGTCAGGCATCGAAGGCCTAAAATAATAACACATGGCTGTAGGCAATTTTAAATTGGTTACAGGGGTACACGGGCAGCAGTGGTGTGGTCAGTGGAGGCCTAGTGGAAGGAGTGACAGCAGACAGGCATCGAAGGCCTAAAATAATAACACATGGCTGTAGGCAATTTTAAATTGGTTCCAGGGGTACACGGGCAGCAGTGGTGTGGTCAGTGGAGGCCTAGTGGAAGGAGTGACCGCAGACAGGCATCGAAGGCCTAAAATAATAACACATGGCTGTAGGCAATTTTAAATTGGTTCCAGGGGTACACGGGCAGCAGTGGTGTGGTCAGTGGAGGCCTAGTGGAAGGAGTCACCGCAGACAGGCATCGAAGGCCTAAAATAATAACACATGGCTGTAGGCAATTTTAAATTGGTTACAGGGGTACACGGGCAGCAGTGGTGTGGTCAGTGGAGGCCTAGTGGAAGGAGTGACCGCAGACAGGCATCGAAGGCCTAAAATAATAACACATGGCTGTAGGCAATTTTAAATTGGTTACAGGGGTACACGGGCAGCAGTGGTGTGGTCAGTGGAGGCCTAGTGGAAGGAGTGACCGCAGACAGGCATCGAAGGCATAAAATAATAACACATGGCTGTAGGCAATTTTAAATTGGTTCCAGGGGTACACGGGCAGCAGTGGTGTGGTCAGTGGAGGCCTAGTGGAAGGAGTCACCGCAGACAGGCATCGAAGGCCTAAAATAATAACACATGGCTGTAGGCAATTTTAAATTGGTTACAGGGGTACACGGGCAGCAGTGGTGTGGTCAGTGGAGGCCTAGTGGAAGGAGTGACCGCAGACAGGCATCGAAGGCCTAAAATAATAACACATGGCTGTAGGCAATTTTAAATTGGTTACAGGGGTACACGGGCAGCAGTGGTGTGGTCAGTGGAGGCCTAGTGGAAGGAGTGACCGCAGACAGGCATCGAAGGCCTAAAATAATAACACATGGCTGTAGGCAATTTTAAATTGGTTCCAGGGGTACACGGGCAGCAGTGGTGTGGTCAGTGGAGGCCTAGTGGAAGGAGTGACCGCAGACAGGCATCGAAGGCCTAAAATAATAACACATGGCTGTAGGCAATTTTAAATTGGTTCCAGGGGTACACGGGCAGCAGTGGTGTGGTCAGTGGAGGCCTAGTGGAAGGAGTCACCGCAGACAGGCATCGAAGGCCTAAAATAATAACACATGGCTGTAGGCAATTTTAAATTGGTTCCAGGGGTACACGGGCAGCAGTGGTGTGGTCAGTGTAGGCCTAGTGGAAGGAGTGACCGCAGACAGGCATCGAAGGCCTAAAATAATAACACATGGCTGTAGGCAATTTTAAATTGGTTACAGGGGTACACGGGCAGCAGTGGTGTGGTCAGTGGAGGCCTAGTGGAAGGAGTGACCGCAGACAGGTATCAAAGGCCTAAAATAATAACACATGGCTGTAGGCAATTTTAAATTGGTTCCAGGGGTACACGGGCAGCAGTGGTGTGGTCAGTGGAGGCCTAGTGGAAGGAGTGACCGCAGACAGGCATCGAAGGCCTAAAATAATAACACATGGCTGTAGGCAATTTTAAATTGGTTACAGGGGTACACGGGCAGCAGTGGTGTGGTCAGTGGAGGCCTAGTGGAAGGAGTGACCGCAGACAGGCATCGAAGGCCTAAAATGATAACACATGGCTGTAGGCAATTTTAAATTGGTTCCAGGGGTACACGGGCAGCAGTGGTGTGGTCAGTGGAGGCCTAGTGGAAGGAGTCACCGCAGACAGGCATCGAAGGCCTAAAATAATAACACATGGCTGTAGGCAATTTTAAATTGGTTACAGGGGTACACGGGCAGCAGTGGTGTGGTCAGTGGAGGCCTAGTGGAAGGAGTGACCGCAGACAGGCATCGAAGGCCTTAAAATAATAACACATGGCTGTAGGCAATTTTAAATTGGTTACAGGGGTACACGGGCAGCAGTGGTGTGGTCAGTGGAGGCCTAGTGGAAGGAGTCACCGCAGACAGGCATCGAAGGCCTAAAATAATAACACATGGCTGTAGGCAATTTTAAATTGGTTACAGGGGTACACGGGCAGCAGTGGTGTGGTCAGTGGAGGCCTAGTGGAAGGAGTGACCGCAGACAGGCATCGAAGGCCTAAAATAATAACACATGGCTGTAGGCAATTTTAAATTGGTTACAGGGGTACACGGGCAGCAGTGGTGTGGTCAGTGGAGGCCTAGTGGAAGGAGTCACCTCAGACAGGCATCGAAGGCCTAAAATAATAACACATGGCTGTAGGCAATTTTAAATTGGTTACAGGGGTACACGGGCAGCAGTGGTGTGGTCAGTGGAGGCCTAGTGGAAGGAGTGACCGCAGACAGGCATCGAAGGCCTTAAAATAATAACACATGGCTGTAGGCAATTTTAAATTGGTTACAGGGGTACACGGGCAGCAGTGGTGTGGTCAGTGGAGGCCTAGTGGAAGGAGTCACCGCAGACAGGCATCGAAGGCCTAAAATAATAACACATGGCTGTAGGCAATTTTAAATTGGTTACAGGGGTACACGGGCAGCAGTGGTGTGGTCAGTGGAGGCCTAGTGGAAGGAGTGACCGCAGACAGGCATCGAAGGCCTAAAATAATAACACATGGCTGTAGGCAATTTTAAATTGGTTACAGGGGTACACGGGCAGCAGTGGTGTGGTCAGTGGAGGCCTAGTGGAAGGAGTGACCGCAGACAGGCATCGAAGGCCTAAAATAATAACACATGGCTGTAGGCAATTTTAAATTGGTTACAGGGGTACACGGGCAGCAGTGGTGTGGTCAGTGGAGGCCTAGTGGAAGGAGTGACCGCAGACAGGCATCGAAGGCCTAAAATAATAACACATGGCTGTAGGCAATATTAAATTGGTTCCAGGGGTACACGGGCAGCAGTGGTGTGGTCAGTGGAGGCCTAGTGGAAGGAGTGACCGCAGACAGGCATCGAAGGCCTAAAATAATAACACATGGCTGTAGGCAATTTTAAATTGGTTCCAGGGGTACACGGGCAGCAGTGGTGTGGTCAGTGGAGGCCTAGTGGAAGGAGTCACCGCAGACAGGCATCGAAGGCCTAAAATAATAACACATGGCTGTAGGCAATTTTAAATTGGTTACAGGGGTACACGGGCAGCAGTGGTGTGGTCAGTGGAGGCCTAGTGGAAGGAGTCACCGCAGACAGGCATCGAAGGCCTAAAATAATAACACATGGCTGTAGGCAATTTTAAATTGGTTACAGGGGTACACGGGCAGCAGTGGTGTGGTCAGTGGAGGCCTAGTGGAAGGAGTGACCGCAGACAGGCATCGAAGGCCTAAAATAATAACACATGGCTGTAGGCAATTTTAAATTGGTTCCAGGGGTACACGGGCAGCAGTGGTGTGGTCAGTGGAGGCCTAGTGGAAGGAGTCACCGCAGACAGGCATCGAAGGCCTAAAATAATAACACATGGCTGTAGGCAATTTTAAATTGGTTACAGGGGTACACGGGCAGCAGTAGTGTGGTCAGTGGAGGCCTAGTGGAAGGAGTGACCGCAGACAGGCATCAAAGGCCTAAAATAATAACACATGGCTGTAGGCAATTTTAAATTGGTAACAGGGGTACACGGGCAGCAGTGGTGTGGTCAGTGGAGGCCTAGTGGAAGGAGTGACAGCAGACAGGCATCGAAGGCCTAAAATAATAACACATGGCTGTAGGCAATTTTAAATTGGTTACAGGGGTACACGGGCAGCAGTGGTGTGGTCAGTGGAGGCCTAGTGGAAGGAGTGACCGCAGACAGGCATCGAAGGCCTAAAATAATAACACATGGCTGTAGGCAATTTTAAATTGGTTCCAGGGGTACACGGGCAGCAGTGGTGTGGTCAGTGGAGGCCTAGTGGAAGGAGTCACCGCAGACAGGCATCGAAGGCCTAAAATAATAACACATGGCTGTAGGCAATTTTAAATTGGTTTCAGGGGTACACGGGCAGCAGTGGTGTGGTCAGTGGAGGCCTAGTGGAAGGAGTGACTGCAGACAGGCATCGAAGGCCTAAAATCATAACACATGGCTGTAGGCAATTTTAAATTGGTTACAGGGGTACACGGGCAGCAGTGGTGTGGTCAGTGGAGGCCTAGTGGAAGGAGTGACCGCAGACAGGCATCGAAGGCCTAAAATAATAACACATGGCTGTAGGCAATTTTAAATTGGTTCCAGGGGTACACGGGCAGCAGTGGTGTGGTCAGTGGAGGCCTAGTGGAAGGAGTGACCGCAGACAGGCATCGAAGGCCTAAAATAATAACACATGGCTGTAGGCAATTTTAAATTGGTTCCAGGGGTACACGGGCAGCAGTGGTGTGGTCAGTGGAGGCCTAGTGGAAGGAGTCACCGCAGACAGGCATCGAAGGCCTAAAATAATAACACATGGCTGTAGGCAATTTTAAATTGGTTCCAGGGGTACACGGGCAGCAGTGGTGTGGTCAGTGGAGGCCTAGTGGAAGGAGTGACTGCAGACAGGCATCGAAGGCCTAAAATAATAACACATGGCTGTAGGCAATTTTAAATTGGTTACAGGGGTACACGGGCAGCAGTGGTGTGGTCAGTGGAGGCCTAGTGGAAGGAGTGACCGCAGACAGGCATCGAAGGCCTAAAATAATAACACATGGCTGTAGGCAATTTTAAATTGGTTCCAGGGGTACACGGGCAGCAGTGGTGTGGTCAGTGGAGGCCTAGTGGAAGGAGTGACCGCAGACAGGCATCGAAGGCCTAAAATAATAACACATGGCTGTAGGCAATTTTAAATTGGTTACAGGGGTACACGGGCAGCAGTGGTGTGGTCAGTGGAGGCCTAGTGGAAGGAGTGACCGCAGACAGGCATCGAAGGCCTAAAATAATAACACATGGCTGTAGGCAATTTTAAATTGGTTCCAGGGGTACACGGGCAGCAGTGGTGTGGTCAGTGGAGGCCTAGTGGAAGGAGTCACCGCAGACAGGCATCGAAGGCCTAAAATAATAACACATTGCTGTAGGCAATTTTAAATTGGTTACAGGGGTACACGGGCAGCAGTGGTGTGGTCAGTGGAGGCCTAGTGGAAGGAGTGACCGCAGACAGGCATCGAAGGCCTAAAATAATAACACATGGCTGTAGGCAATTTTAAACTGGTTACAGGGGTACACGGGCAGCAGTGGTGTGGTCAGTGGAGGCCTAGTGGAAGGAGTGACTGCAGACAGGCATCGAAGGCCTAAAATAATAACACATGGCTGTAGGCAATTTTAAATTGGTTCCAGGGGTACACGGGCAGCAGTGGTGTGGTCAGTGGAGGCCTAGTGGAAGGAGTGACCGCAGACAGGCATCGAAGGCCTAAAATAATAACACATGGCTGTAGGCAATTTTAAATTGGTTCCAGGGGTACACGGGCAGCAGTGGTGTGGTCAGTGGAGGCATAGTGGAAGGAGTGACCGCAGACAGGCATCGAAGGCCTAAAATAATAACACATGGCTGTAGGCAATTTTAAATTGGTTCCAGGGGTACACGGGCAGCAGTGGTGTGGTCAGTGGAGGCCTAGTGGAAGGAGTGACCGCAGACAGGCATCGAAGGCCTAAAATAATAACACATGGCTGTAGGCAATTTTAAATTGGTTACAGGGGTACACGGGCAGCAGTGGTGTGGTCAGTGGAGGCCTAGTGGAAGGAGTCACCGCAGACAGGCATCGAAGGCCTAAAATAATAACACATGGCTGTAGGCAATTTTAAATTGGTTACAGGGGTACACGGGCAGCAGTGGTGTGGTCAGTGGAGGCCTAGTGGAAGGAGTGACCGCAGACAGGCATCGAAGGCCTAAAATAATAACACATGGCTGTAGGCAATTTTAAACTGGTTACAGGGGTACACGGGCAGCAGTGGTGTGGTCAGTGGAGGCCTAGTGGAAGGAGTGACCGCAGACAGGCATCGAAGGCCTAAAATAATAACACATGGCTGTAGGCAATTTTAAATTGGTTCCAGGGGTACACGGGCAGCAGTGGTGTGGTCAGTGGAGGCCTAGTGGAAGGAGTGACCGCAGACAGGCATCGAAGGCCTAAAATAATAACACATGGCTGTAGGCAATTTTAAATTGGTTCCAGGGGTACACGGGCAGCAGTGGTGTGGTCAGTGGAGGCCTAGTGGAAGGAGTCACCGCAGACAGGCATCGAAGGCCTAAAATAATAACACATGGCTGTAGGCAATTTTAAATTGGTTACAGGGGTACACGGGCAGCAGTGGTGTGGTCAGTGGAGGCCTAGTGGAAGGAGTGACCGCAGACAGGCATCGAAGGCCTAAAATAATAACACATGGCTGTAGGCAATTTTAAATTGGTTACAGGGGTACACGGGCAGCAGTGGTGTGGTCAGTGGAGGCCTAGTGGAAGGAGTGACCGCAGACAGGCATCGAAGGCCTAAAATAATAACACATGGCTGTAGGCAATTTTAAATTGGTTCCAGGGGTACACGGGCAGCAGTGGTGTGGTCAGTGGAGGCCTAGTGGAAGGAGTCACCGCAGACAGGCATCGAAGGCCTAAAATAATAACACATGGCTGTAGGCAATTTTAAATTGGTTACAGGGGTACACGGGCAGCAGTGGTGTGGTCAGTGGAGGCCTAGTGGAAGGAGTGACCGCAGACAGGCATCGAAGGCCTAAAATAATAACACATGGCTGTAGGCAATTTTAAATTGGTTACAGGGGTACACGGGCAGCAGTGGTGTGGTCAGTGGAGGCCTAGTGGAAGGAGTGACCTCAGACAGGCATCGAAGGCCTAAAATAATAACACATGGCTGTAGGCAATTTTAAATTGGTTCCAGGGGTACACGGGCAGCAGTGGTGTGGTCAGTGGAGGCCTAGTGGAAGGAGTGACCGCAGACAGGCATCGAAGGCCTAAAATAATAACACATGGCTGTAGGCAATTTTAAATTGGTTCCAGGGGTACACGGGCAGCAGTGGTGTGGTCAGTGGAGGCCTAGTGGAAGGAGTCACCGCAGACAGGCATCGAAGGCCTAAAATAATAACACATGGCTGTAGGCAATTTTAAATTGGTTACAGGGGTACACGGGCAGCAGTGGTGTGGTCAGTGGAGGCCTAGTGGAAGGAGTCACCGCAGACAGGCATCGAAGGCCTAAAATAATAACACATGGCTGTAGGCAATTTTAAATTGGTTACAGGGGTACACGGGCAGCAGTGGTGTGGTCAGTGGAGGCCTAGTGGAAGGAGTGACCGCAGACAGGTATCAAAGGCCTAAAATAATAACACATGGCTGTAGGCAATTTTAAATTGGTTCCAGGGGTACACGGGCAGCAGTGGTGTGGTCAGTGGAGGCCTAGTGGAAGGAGTGACCGCAGACAGGCATCGAAGGCCTAAAATAATAACACATGGCTGTAGGCAATTTTAAATTGGTTACAGGGGTACACGGGCAGCAGTGGTGTGGTCAGTGGAGGCCTAGTGGAAGGAGTGACCGCAGACAGGCATCGAAGGCCTAAAATGATAACACATGGCTGTAGGCAATTTTAAATTGGTTCCAGGGGTACACGGGCAGCAGTGGTGTGGTCAGTGGAGGCCTAGTGGAAGGAGTCACCGCAGACAGGCATCGAAGGCCTAAAATAATAACACATGGCTGTAGGCAATTTTAAATTGGTTACAGGGGTACACGGGCAGCAGTGGTGTGGTCAGTGGAGGCCTAGTGGAAGGAGTGACCGCAGACAGGCATCGAAGGCCTTAAAATAATAACACATGGCTGTAGGCAATTTTAAATTGGTTACAGGGGTACACGGGCAGCAGTGGTGTGGTCAGTGGAGGCCTAGTGGAAGGAGTGACCGCAGACAGGCATCGAAGGCCTTAAAATAATAACACATGGCTGTAGGCAATTTTAAATTGGTTACAGGGGTACACGGGCAGCAGTGGTGTGGTCAGTGGAGGCCTAGTGGAAGGAGTCACCGCAGACAGGCATCGAAGGCCTAAAATAATAACACATGGCTGTAGGCAATTTTAAATTGGTTACAGGGGTACACGGGCAGCAGTGGTGTGGTCAGTGGAGGCCTAGTGGAAGGAGTGACCGCAGACAGGCATCGAAGGCCTAAAATAATAACACATGGCTGTAGGCAATTTTAAATTGGTTACGGGGTACACGGGCAGCAGTGGTGTGGTCAGTGGAGGCCTAGTGGAAGGAGTGACCGCAGACAGGCATCGAAGGCCTAAAATAATAACACATGGCTGTAGGCAATTTTAAATTGGTTACAGGGGTACACGGGCAGCAGTGGTGTGGTCAGTGGAGGCCTAGTGGAAGGAGTCACCTCAGACAGGCATCGAAGGCCTAAAATAATAACACATGGCTGTAGGCAATTTTAAATTGGTTACAGGGGTACACGGGCAGCAGTGGTGTGGTCAGTGGAGGCCTAGTGGAAGGAGTGACCGCAGACAGGCATCGAAGGCCTTAAAATAATAACACATGGCTGTAGGCAATTTTAAATTGGTTACAGGGGTACACGGGCAGCAGTGGTGTGGTCAGTGGAGGCCTAGTGGAAGGAGTCACCGCAGACAGGCATCGAAGGCCTAAAATAATAACACATGGCTGTAGGCAATTTTAAATTGGTTACAGGGGTACACGGGCAGCAGTGGTGTGGTCAGTGGAGGCCTAGTGGAAGGAGTGACCGCAGACAGGCATCGAAGGCCTAAAATAATAACACATGGCTGTAGGCAATTTTAAACTGGTTACAGGGGTACACGGGCAGCAGTGGTGTGGTCAGTGGAGGCCTAGTGGAAGGAGTCACCGCAGACAGGCATCGAAGGCCTAAAATAATAACACATGGCTGTAGGCAATTTTAAATTGGTTACAGGGGTACACGGGCAGCAGTGGTGTGGTCAGTGGAGGCCTAGTGGAAGGAGTGACCGCAGACAGGCATCGAAGGCCTAAAATAATAACACATGGCTGTAGGCAATTTTAAACTGGTTACAGGGGTACACGGGCAGCAGTGGTGTGGTCAGTGGAGGCCTAGTGGAAGGAGTGACCGCAGACAGGCATCGAAGGCCTAAAATAATAACACATGGCTGTAGGCAATTTTAAATTGGTTCCAGGGGTACACGGGCAGCAGTGGTGTGGTCAGTGGAGGCCTAGTGGAAGGAGTGACCGCAGACAGGCATCGAAGGCCTAAAATAATAACACATGGCTGTAGGCAATTTTAAATTGGTTCCAGGGGTACACGGGCAGCAGTGGTGTGGTCAGTGGAGGCCTAGTGGAAGGAGTCACCGCAGACAGGCATCGAAGGCCTAAAATAATAACACATGGCTGTAGGCAATTTTAAATTGGTTACAGGGGTACACGGGCAGCAGTGGTGTGGTCAGTGGAGGCCTAGTGGAAGGAGTGACCGCAGACAGGCATCGAAGGCCTAAAATAATAACACATGGCTGTAGGCAATTTTAAATTGGTTACAGGGGTACACGGGCAGCAGTGGTGTGGTCAGTGGAGGCCTAGTGGAAGGAGTGACCGCAGACAGGCATCGAAGGCCTAAAATAATAACACATGGCTGTAGGCAATTTTAAATTGGTTCCAGGGGTACACGGGCAGCAGTGGTGTGGTCAGTGGAGGCCTAGTGGAAGGAGTCACCGCAGACAGGCATCGAAGGCCTAAAATAATAACACATGGCTGTAGGCAATTTTAAATTGGTTACAGGGGTACACGGGCAGCAGTGGTGTGGTCAGTGGAGGCCTAGTGGAAGGAGTGACCGCAGACAGGCATCGAAGGCCTAAAATAATAACACATGGCTGTAGGCAATTTTAAATTGGTTACAGGGGTACACGGGCAGCAGTGGTGTGGTCAGTGGAGGCCTAGTGGAAGGAGTGACCTCAGACAGGCATCGAAGGCCTAAAATAATAACACATGGCTGTAGGCAATTTTAAATTGGTTCCAGGGGTACACGGGCAGCAGTGGTGTGGTCAGTGGAGGCCTAGTGGAAGGAGTGACCGCAGACAGGCATCGAAGGCCTAAAATAATAACACATGGCTGTAGGCAATTTTAAATTGGTTCCAGGGGTACACGGGCAGCAGTGGTGTGGTCAGTGGAGGCCTAGTGGAAGGAGTCACCGCAGACAGGCATCGAAGGCCTAAAATAATAACACATGGCTGTAGGCAATTTTAAATTGGTTACAGGGGTACACGGGCAGCAGTGGTGTGGTCAGTGGAGGCCTAGTGGAAGGAGTCACCGCAGACAGGCATCGAAGGCCTAAAATAATAACACATGGCTGTAGGCAATTTTAAATTGGTTACAGGGGTACACGGGCAGCAGTGGTGTGGTCAGTGGAGGCCTAGTGGAAGGAGTGACCGCAGACAGGTATCAAAGGCCTAAAATAATAACACATGGCTGTAGGCAATTTTAAATTGGTTCCAGGGGTACACGGGCAGCAGTGGTGTGGTCAGTGGAGGCCTAGTGGAAGGAGTGACCGCAGACAGGCATCGAAGGCCTAAAATAATAACACATGGCTGTAGGCAATTTTAAATTGGTTACAGGGGTACACGGGCAGCAGTGGTGTGGTCAGTGGAGGCCTAGTGGAAGGAGTGACCGCAGACAGGCATCGAAGGCCTAAAATGATAACACATGGCTGTAGGCAATTTTAAATTGGTTCCAGGGGTACACGGGCAGCAGTGGTGTGGTCAGTGGAGGCCTAGTGGAAGGAGTCACCGCAGACAGGCATCGAAGGCCTAAAATAATAACACATGGCTGTAGGCAATTTTAAATTGGTTACAGGGGTACACGGGCAGCAGTGGTGTGGTCAGTGGAGGCCTAGTGGAAGGAGTGACCGCAGACAGGCATCGAAGGCCTTAAAATAATAACACATGGCTGTAGGCAATTTTAAATTGGTTACAGGGGTACACGGGCAGCAGTGGTGTGGTCAGTGGAGGCCTAGTGGAAGGAGTCACCGCAGACAGGCATCGAAGGCCTAAAATAATAACACATGGCTGTAGGCAATTTTAAATTGGTTACAGGGGTACACGGGCAGCAGTGGTGTGGTCAGTGGAGGCCTAGTGGAAGGAGTGACCGCAGACAGGCATCGAAGGCCTAAAATAATAACACATGGCTGTAGGCAATTTTAAATTGGTTACAGGGGTACACGGGCAGCAGTGGTGTGGTCAGTGGAGGCCTAGTGGAAGGAGTGACCGCAGACAGGCATCGAAGGCCTAAAATAATAACACATGGCTGTAGGCAATTTTAAATTGGTTACAGGGGTACACGGGCAGCAGTGGTGTGGTCAGTGGAGGCCTAGTGGAAGGAGTCACCTCAGACAGGCATCGAAGGCCTAAAATAATAACACATGGCTGTAGGCAATTTTAAATTGGTTACAGGGGTACACGGGCAGCAGTGGTGTGGTCAGTGGAGGCCTAGTGGAAGGAGTGACCGCAGACAGGCATCGAAGGCCTTAAAATAATAACACATGGCTGTAGGCAATTTTAAATTGGTTACAGGGGTACACGGGCAGCAGTGGTGTGGTCAGTGGAGGCCTAGTGGAAGGAGTCACCGCAGACAGGCATCGAAGGCCTAAAATAATAACACATGGCTGTAGGCAATTTTAAATTGGTTACAGGGGTACACGGGCAGCAGTGGTGTGGTCAGTGGAGGCCTAGTGGAAGGAGTGACCGCAGACAGGCATCGAAGGCCTAAAATAATAACACATGGCTGTAGGCAATTTTAAATTGGTTACAGGGGTACACGGGCAGCAGTGGTGTGGTCAGTGGAGGCCTAGTGGAAGGAGTGACCGCAGACAGGCATCGAAGGCCTAAAATAATAACACATGGCTGTAGGCAATTTTAAATTAGTTACAGGGGTACACGGGCAGCAGTGGTGTGGTCAGTGGAGGCCTAGTGGAAGGAGTGACCGCAGACAGGCATCGAAGGCCTAAAATAATAACACATGGCTCTAGGCAATTTTAAATTGGTTCCAGGGGTACACGGGCAGCAGTGGTGTGGTCAGTGGAGGCCTAGTGGAAGGAGTGACCGCAGACAGGCATCGAAGGCCTAAAATAATAACACATGGCTGTAGGCAATTTTAAATTGGTTCCAGGGGTACACGGGCAGCAGTGGTGTGGTCAGTGGAGGCCTAGTGGAAGGAGTCACCGCAGACAGGCATCGAAGGCCTAAAATAATAACACATGGCTGTAGGCAATTTTAAATTGGTTACAGGGGTACACGGGCAGCAGTGGTGTGGTCAGTAGAGGCCTAGTGGAAGGAGTCACCGCAGACAGGCATCGAAGGCCTAAAATAATAACACATGGCTGTAGGCAATTTTAAATTGGTTACAGGGGTACACGGGCAGCAGTGGTGTGGTCAGTGGAGGCCTAGTGGAAGGAGTGACCGCAGACAGGCATCGAAGGCCTAAAATAATAACACATGGCTGTAGGCAATTTTAAATTGGTTCCAGGGGTACACGGGCAGCAGTGGTGTGGTCAGTGGAGGCCTAGTGGAAGGAGTCACCGCAGACAGGCATCGAAGGCATAAAATAATAACACATGGCTGTAGGCAATTTTAAATTGGTTACAGGGGTACACGGGCAGCAGTGGTGTGGTCAGTGGAGGCCTAGTGGAAGGAGTGACCGCAGACAGGCATCGAAGGCCTAAAATAATAACACATGGCTGTAGGCAATTTTAAATTGGTTACAGGGGTACACGGGCAGCAGTGGTGTGGTCAGTGGAGGCCTAGTGGAAGGAGTGACCGCAGACAGGCATCGAAGGCCTAAAATAATAACACATGGCTGTAGGCAATTTTAAATTGGTTACAGGGGTACACGGGCAGCAGTGGTGTGGTCAGTGGAGGCCTAGTGGAAGGAGTGACCGCAGACAGGCATCGAAGGCCTAAAATAATAACACATGGCTGTAGGCAATTTTAAATTGGTTCCAGGGGTACACGGGCAGCAGTGGTGTGGTCAGTGGAGGCCTAGTGGAAGGAGTCACCGCAGACAGGCATCGAAGGCCTAAAATAATAACACATGGCTGTAGGCAATTTTAAATTGGTTTCAGGGGTACACGGGCAGCAGTGGTGTGGTCAGTGGAGGCCTAGTGGAAGGAGTGACCGCAGACAGGCATCGAAGGCCTAAAATCATAACACATGGCTGTAGGCAATTTTAAATTGGTTACAGGGGTACACGGGCAGCAGTGGTGTGGTCAGTGGAGGCCTAGTGGAAGGAGTGACAGCAGACAGGCATCGAAGGCCTAAAATAATAACACATGGCTGTAGGCAATTTTAAATTGGTTACAGGGGTACACGGGCAGCAGTGGTGTGGTCAGTGGAGGCCTAGTGGAAGGAGTGACCGCAGACAGGCATCGAAGGTCTAATATAATAACACATGGCTGTAGGCAATTTTAAATTGGTTCCAGGGGTACACGGGCAGCAGTGGTGTGGTCAGTGGAGGCCTAGTGGAAGGAGTCACCGCAGACAGGCATCGAAGGCCTAAAATAATAACACATGGCTGTAGGCAATTTTAAATTGGTTACAGGGGTACACGGGCAGCAGTGGTGTGGTCAGTGGAGGCCTAGTGGAAGGAGTGACCGCAGACATGCATCGAAGGCCTAAAATAATAACACATGGCTGTAGGCAATTTTAAATTGGTTACAGGGGTACACGGGCAGCAGTGGTGTGGTCAGTGGAGGCCTAGTGGAAGGAGTGACCGCAGACAGGCATCGAAGGCCTAAAATAATAACACATGGCTGTAGGCAATTTTAAATTGGTTCCATGGGTACACGGGCAGCAGTGGTGTGGTCAGTGGAGGCCTAGTGGAAGGAGTGACCGCAGACAGGCATCGAAGGCCTAAAATAATAACACATGGCTGTAGGCAATTTTAAATTGGTTACAGGGGTACACGGGCAGCAGTGGTGTGGTCAGTGGAGGCCTAGTGGAAGGAGTCACCGCAGACAGGCATCGAAGGCCTAAAATAATAACACATGGCTGTAGGCAATTTTAAATTGGTTCCAGGGGTACACGGGCAGCAGTGGTGTGGTCAGTGGAGGCCTAGTGGAAGGAGTGACTGCAGACAGGCATCGAAGGCCTAAAATAATAACACATGGCTGTAGGCAATTTTAAATTGGTTACAGGGGTACACGGGCAGCAGTGGTGTGGTCAGTGGAGGCCTAGTGGAAGGAGTGACCGCAGACAGGCATCGAAGGCCTAAAATAATAACACATGGCTGTAGGCAATTTTAAATTGGTTCCAGGGGTACACGGGCAGCAGTGGTGTGGTCAGTGGAGGCCTAGTGGAAGGAGTGACCGCAGACAGGCATCGAAGGCCTAAAATAATAACACATGGCTGTAGGCAATTTTAAATTGGTTCCAGGGGTACACGGGCAGCAGTGGTGTGGTCAGTGGAGGCCTAGTGGAAGGAGTCACCGCAGACAGGCATCGAAGGCCTAAAATAATAACACATGGCTGTAGGCAATTTTAAATTGGTTACAGGGGTACACGGGCAGCAGTGGTGTGGTCAGTGGAGGCCTAGTGGAAGGAGTCACCGCAGACAGGCATCGAAGGCCTAAAATAATAACACATGGCTGTAGGCAATTTTAAATTGGTTACAGGGGTACACGGGCAGCAGTGGTGTGGTCAGTGGAGGCCTAGTGGAAGGAGTGACCGCAGACAGGCATCGAAGGCCTAAAATAATAACACATGGCTGTAGGCAATTTTAAACTGGTTACAGGGGTACACGGGCAGCAGTGGTGTGGTCAGTGGAGGCCTAGTGGAAGGAGTGACCGCAGACAGGCATCGAAGGCCTAAAATAATAACACATGGCTGTAGGCAATTTTAAATTGGTTCCAGGGGTACACGGGCAGCAGTGGTGTGGTCAGTGGAGGCCTAGTGGAAGGAGTGACCGCAGACAGGCATCGAAGGCCTAAAATAATAACACATGGCTGTAGGCAATTTTAAATTGGTTCCAGGGGTACACGGGCAGCAGTGGTGTGGTTAGTGGAGGCATAGTGGAAGGAGTGACCGCAGACAGGCATCGAAGGCCTAAAATAATAACACATGGCTGTAGGCAATTTTAAATTGGTTACAGGGGTACACGGGCAGCAGTGGTGTGGTCAGTGGAGGCCTAGTGGAAGGAGTGACAGCAGACAGGCATCGAAGGCCTAAAATAATAACACATGGCTGTAGGCAATTTTAAATTGGTTACAGGGGTACACGGGCAGCAGTGGTGTGGTCAGTGGAGGCCTAGTGGAAGGAGTGACCGCAGACAGGCATCGAAGGCCTAAAATAATAACACATGGCTGTAGGCAATTTTAAATTGGTTCCAGGGGTACACGGGCAGCAGTGGTGTAGTCAGTGGAGGCCTAGTGGAAGGAGTCACCGCAGACAGGCATCGAAGGCCTAAAATAATAACACATGGCTGTAGGCAATTTTAAATTGGTTACAGGGGTACACGGGCAGCAGTGGTGTGGTCAGTGGAGGCCTAGTGGAAGGAGTGACCGCAGACAGGCATCGAAGGCCTAAAATAATAACACATGGCTGTAGGCAATTTTAAATTGGTTACAGGGGTACACGGGCAGCAGTGGTGTGGTCAGTGGAGGCCTAGTGGAAAGAGTGACCGCAGACAGGCATCGAAGGCCTAAAATAATAACAAATGGCTGTAGGCAGTTTTAAATTGGTTCCAGGGGTACACGGGCAGCAGTGGTGTGGTCAGTGGAGGCCTAGTGGAAGGAGTCACCGCAGACAGGCATCGAAGGCCTAAAATAATAACACATGGCTGTAGGCAATTTTAAATTGGTTACAGGGGTACACGGGCAGCAGTGGTGTGGTCAGTGGAGGCCTAGTGGAAGGTGTGACCGCAGACAGGCATCGAAGGCCTAAAATAATAACACATGGCTGTAGGCAATTTTAAATTGGTTACAGGGGTACACGGGCAGCAGTGGTGTGGTCAGTGGAGGCCTAGTGGAAGGAGTGACCGCAGACAGGCATCGAAGGCCTAAAATATTAACACATGGCTGTAGGCAATTTTAAATTGGTTCCAGGGGTACACGGGCAGCAGTGGTGTGGTCAGTGGAGGCCTAGTGGAAGGAGTGACCGCAGACAGGCATCGAAGGCCTAAAATAATAACACATGGCTGTAGGCAATTTTAAATTGGTTCCAGGGGTACACGGGCAGCAGTGGTGTGGTCAGTGGAGGCATAGTGGAAGGAGTGACCGCAGACAGGCATCGAAGGCCTAAAATAATAACACATGGCTGTAGGCAATTTTAAATTGGTTACAGGGGTACACGGGCAGCAGTGGTGTGGTCAGTGGAGGCCTAGTGGAAGGAGTGACAGCAGACAGGCATCGAAGGCCTAAAATAATAACACATGGCTGTAGGCAATTTTAAATTGGTTACAGGGGTACACGGGCAGCAGTGGTGTGGTCAGTGGAGGCCTAGTGGAAGGAGTGACCGCAGACAGGCATCGAAGGCCTAAAATAATAACACATGGCTGTAGGCAATTTTAAATTGGTTCCAGGGGTACACGGGCAGCAGTGGTGTAGTCAGTGGAGGCCTAGTGGAAGGAGTCACCGCAGACAGGCATCGAAGGCCTAAAATGATAACACATGGCTGTAGGCAATTTTAAATTGGTTCCAGGGGTACACGGGCAGCAGTGGTGTGGTCAGTGGAGGCCTAGTGGAAGGAGTCACCGCAGACAGGCATCGAAGGCCTAAAATAATAACACATGGCTGTAGGCAATTTTAAATTGGTTACAGGGGTACACGGGCAGCAGTGGTGTGGTCAGTGGAGGCCTAGTGGAAGGAGTGACCGCAGACAGGCATCGAAGGCCTTAAAATAATAACACATGGCTGTAGGCAATTTTAAATTGGTTACAGGGGTACACGGGCAGCAGTGGTGTGGTCAGTGGAGGCCTAGTGGAAGGAGTCACCGCAGACAGGCATCGAAGGCCTAAAATAATAACACATGGCTGTAGGCAATTTTAAATTGGTTACAGGGGTACACGGGCAGCAGTGGTGTGGTCAGTGGAGGCCTAGTGGAAGGAGTGACCGCAGACAGGCATCGAAGGCCTAAAATAATAACACATGGCTGTAGGCAATTTTAAATTGGTTACAGGGGTACACGGGCAGCAGTGGTGTGGTCAGTGGAGGCCTAGTGGAAGGAGTGACCGCAGACAGGCATCGAAGGCCTAAAATAATAACACATGGCTGTAGGCAATTTTAAATTGGTTACAGGGGTACACGGGCAGCAGTGGTGTGGTCAGTGGAGGCCTAGTGGAAGGAGTCACCTCAGACAGGCATCGAAGGCCTAAAATAATAACACATGGCTGTAGGCAATTTTAAATTGGTTACAGGGGTACACGGGCAGCAGTGGTGTGGTCAGTGGAGGCCTAGTGGAAGGAGTGACCGCAGACAGGCATCGAAGGCCTTAAAATAATAACACATGGCTGTAGGCAATTTTAAATTGGTTACAGGGGTACACGGGCAGCAGTGGTGTGGTCAGTGGAGGCCTAGTGGAAGGAGTCACCGCAGACAGGCATCGAAGGCCTAAAATAATAACACATGGCTGTAGGCAATTTTAAATTGGTTACAGGGGTACACGGGCAGCAGTGGTGTGGTCAGTGGAGGCCTAGTGGAAGGAGTGACCGCAGACAGGCATCGAAGGCCTAAAATAATAACACATGGCTGTAGGCAATTTTAAATTGGTTACAGGGGTACACGGGCAGCAGTGGTGTGGTCAGTGGAGGCCTAGTGGAAGGAGTGACCGCAGACAGGCATCGAAGGCCTAAAATAATAACACATGGCTGTAGGCAATTTTAAATTAGTTACAGGGGTACACGGGCAGCAGTGGTGTGGTCAGTGGAGGCCTAGTGGAAGGAGTGACCGCAGACAGGCATCGAAGGCCTAAAATAATAACACATGGCTGTAGGCAATTTTAAATTGGTTCCAGGGGTACACGGGCAGCAGTGGTGTGGTCAGTGGAGGCCTAGTGGAAGGAGTGACCGCAGACAGGCATCGAAGGCCTAAAATAATAACACATGGCTGTAGGCAATTTTAAATTGGTTACAGGGGTACACGGGCAGCAGTGGTGTGGTCAGTAGAGGCCTAGTGGAAGGAGTCACCGCAGACAGGCATCGAAGGCCTAAAATAATAACACATGGCTGTAGGCAATTTTAAATTGGTTACAGGGGTACACGGGCAGCAGTGGTGTGGTCAGTGGAGGCCTAGTGGAAGGAGTGACCGCAGACAGGCATCGAAGGCCTAAAATAATAACACATGGCTGTAGGCAATTTTAAATTGGTTCCAGGGGTACACGGGCAGCAGTGGTGTGGTCAGTGGAGGCCTAGTGGAAGGAGTCACCGCAGACAGGCATCGAAGGCATAAAATAATAACACATGGCTGTAGGCAATTTTAAATTGGTTACAGGGGTACACGGGCAGCAGTGGTGTGGTCAGTGGAGGCCTAGTGGAAGGAGTGACCGCAGACAGGCATCGAAGGCCTAAAATAATAACACATGGCTGTAGGCAATTTTAAATTGGTTACAGGGGTACACGGGCAGCAGTGGTGTGGTCAGTGGAGGCCTAGTGGAAGGAGTGACCGCAGACAGGCATCGAAGGCCTAAAATAATAACACATGGCTGTAGGCAATTTTAAATTGGTTACAGGGGTACACGGGCAGCAGTGGTGTGGTCAGTGGAGGCCTAGTGGAAGGAGTGACCGCAGACAGGCATCGAAGGCCTAAAATAATAACACATGGCTGTAGGCAATTTTAAATTGGTTCCAGGGGTACACGGGCAGCAGTGGTGTGGTCAGTGGAGGCCTAGTGGAAGGAGTCACCGCAGACAGGCATCGAAGGCCTAAAATAATGACACATGGCTGTAGGCAATTTTAAATTGGTTTCAGGGGTACACGGGCAGCAGTGGTGTGGTCAGTGGAGGCCTAGTGGAAGGAGTGACCGCAGACAGGCATCGAAGGCCTAAAATCATAACACATGGCTGTAGGCAATTTTAAATTGGTTACAGGGGTACACGGGCAGCAGTGGTGTGGTCAGTGGAGGCCTAGTGGAAGGAGTGACAGCAGACAGGCATCGAAGGCCTAAAATAATAACACATGGCTGTAGGCAATTTTAAATTGGTTACAGGGGTACACGGGCAGCAGTGGTGTGGTCAGTGGAGGCCTAGTGGAAGGAGTGACCGCAGACATGCATCGAAGGCCTAAAATAATAACACATGGCTGTAGGCAATTTTAAATTGGTTACAGGGGTACACGGGCAGCAGTGGTGTGGTCAGTGGAGGCCTAGTGGAAGGAGTGACCGCAGACAGGCATCGAAGGCCTAAAATAATAACACATGGCTGTAGGCAATTTTAAATTGGTTCCATGGGTACACGGGCAGCAGTGGTGTGGTCAGTGGAGGCCTAGTGGAAGGAGTGACCGCAGACAGGCATCGAAGGCCTAAAATAATAACACATGGCTGTAGGCAATTTTAAATTGGTTACAGGGGTACACGGGCAGCAGTGGTGTGGTCAGTGGAGGCCTAGTGGAAGGAGTCACCGCAGACAGGCATCGAAGGCCTAAAATAATAACACATGGCTGTAGGCAATTTTAAATTGGTTACAGGGGTACACGGGCAGCAGTGGTGTGGTCAGTGGAGGCCTAGTGGAAGGAGTGACCGCAGACAGGCATCGAAGGCCTAAAATAATAACACATGGCTGTAGGCAATTTTAAATTGGTTACAGGGGTACACGGGCAGCAGTGGTGTGGTCAGTGGAGGCCTAGTGGAAGGAGTGACCGCAGACAGGCATCGAAGGCCTAAAATAATAACACATGGCTGTAGGCAATTTTAAATTGGTTCCAGGGGTACACGGGCAGCAGTGGTGTGGTCAGTGGAGGCCTAGTGGAAGGAGTGACCGCAGACAGGCATCGAAGGCCTAAAATAATAACACATGGCTGTAGGCAATTTTAAATTGGTTCCAGGGGTACACGGGCAGCAGTGGTGTGGTCAGTGGAGGCCTAGTGGAAGGAGTCACCGCAGACAGGCATCGAAGGCCTAAAATAATAACACATGGCTGTAGGCAATTTTAAATTGGTTACAGGGGTACACGGGCAGCAGTGGTGTGGTCAGTGGAGGCCTAGTGGAAGGAGTCACCGCAGACAGGCATCGAAGGCCTAAAATAATAACACATGGCTGTAGGCAATTTTAAATTGGTTACAGGGGTACACGGGCAGCAGTGGTGTGGTCAGTGGAGGCCTAGTGGAAGGAGTGACCGCAGACAGGCATCGAAGGCCTAAAATAATAACACATGGCTGTAGGCAATTTTAAACTGGTTACAGGGGTACACGGGCAGCAGTGGTGTGGTCAGTGGAGGCCTAGTGGAAGGAGTGACCGCAGACAGGCATCGAAGGCCTAAAATAATAACACATGGCTGTAGGCAATTTTAAATTGGTTCCAGGGGTACACGGGCAGCAGTGGTGTGGTCAGTGGAGGCCTAGTGGAAGGAGTGACCGCAGACAGGCATCGAAGGCCTAAAATAATAACACATGGCTGTAGGCAATTTCAAATTGGTTCCAGGGGTACACGGGCAGCAGTGGTGTGGTTAGTGGAGGCATAGTGGAAGGAGTGACCGCAGACAGGCATCGAAGGCCTAAAATAATAACACATGGCTGTAGGCAATTTTAAATTGGTTACAGGGGTACACGGGCAGCAGTGGTGTGGTCAGTGGAGGCCTAGTGGAAGGAGTGACAGCAGACAGGCATCGAAGGCCTAAAATAATAACACATGGCTGTAGGCAATTTTAAATTGGTTACAGGGGTACACGGGCAGCAGTGGTGTGGTCAGTGGAGGCCTAGTGGAAGGAGTGACCGCAGACAGGCATCGAAGGCCTAAAATAATAACACATGGCTGTAGGCAATTTTAAATTGGTTCCAGGGGTACACGGGCAGCAGTGGTGTAGTCAGTGGAGGCCTAGTGGAAGGAGTCACCGCAGACAGGCATCGAAGGCCTAAAATAATAACACATGGCTGTAGGCAATTTTAAATTGGTTACAGGGGTACACGGGCAGCAGTGGTGTGGTCAGTGGAGGCCTAGTGGAAGGAGTGACCGCAGACAGGCATCGAAGGCCTAAAATAATAACACATGGCTGTAGGCAATTTTAAATTGGTTACAGGGGTACACGGGCAGCAGTGGTGTGGTCAGTGGAGGCCTAGTGGAAAGAGTGACCGCAGACAGGCATCGAAGGCCTAAAATAATAACAAATGGCTGTAGGCAGTTTTAAATTGGTTCCAGGGGTACACGGGCAGCAGTGGTGTGGTCAGTGGAGGCCTAGTGGAAGGAGTCACCGCAGACAGGCATCGAAGGCCTAAAATAATAACACATGGCTGTAGGCAATTTTAAATTGGTTACAGGGGTACACGGGCAGCAGTGGTGTGGTCAGTGGAGGCCTAGTGGAAGGTGTGACCGCAGACAGGCATCGAAGGCCTAAAATAATAACACATGGCTGTAGGCAATTTTAAATTGGTTACAGGGGTACACGGGCAGCAGTGGTGTGGTCAGTGGAGGCCTAGTGGAAGGAGTGACCGCAGACAGGCATCGAAGGCCTAAAATATTAACACATGGCTGTAGGCAATTTTAAATTGGTTCCAGGGGTACACGGGCAGCAGTGGTGTGGTCAGTGGAGGCCTAGTGGAAGGAGTGACCGCAGACAGGCATCGAAGGCCTAAAATAATAACACATGGCTGTAGGCAATTTTAAATTGGTTCCAGGGGTACACGGGCAGCAGTGGTGTGGTCAGTGGAGGCATAGTGGAAGGAGTGACCGCAGACAGGCATCGAAGGCCTAAAATAATAACACATGGCTGTAGGCAATTTTAAATTGGTTACAGGGGTACACGGGCAGCAGTGGTGTGGTCAGTGGAGGCCTAGTGGAAGGAGTGACAGCAGACAGGCATCGAAGGCCTAAAATAATAACACATGGCTGTAGGCAATTTTAAATTGGTTACAGGGGTACACGGGCAGCAGTGGTGTGGTCAGTGGAGGCCTAGTGGAAGGAGTGACCGCAGACAGGCATCGAAGGCCTAAAATAATAACACATGGCTGTAGGCAATTTTAAATTGGTTCCAGGGGTACACGGGCAGCAGTGGTGTAGTCAGTGGAGGCCTAGTGGAAGGAGTCACCGCAGACAGGCATCGAAGGCCTAAAATAATAACACATGGCTGTAGGCAATTTTAAATTGGTTACAGGGGTACACGGGCAGCAGTGGTGTGGTCAGTGGAGGCCTAGTGGAAGGAGTGACCGCAGACAGGCATCGAAGGCCTAAAATAATAACACATGGCTGTAGGCAATTTTAAATTGGTTACAGGGGTACACGGGCAGCAGTGGTGTGGTCAGTGGAGGCCTAGTGGAAAGAGTGACCGCAGACAGGCATCGAAGGCCTAAAATAATAACAAATGGCTGTAGGCAGTTTTAAATTGGTTCCAGGGGTACACGGGCAGCAGTGGTGTGGTCAGTGGAGGCCTAGTGGAAGGAGTGACCGCAGACAGGCATCGAAGGCCTAAAATAATAACACATGGCTGTAGGCAATTTTAAATTGGTTACAGGGGTACACGGGCAGCAGTGGTGTGGTCAGTGGAGGCCTAGTGGAAAGAGTGACCGCAGACAGGCATCGAAGGCCTAAAATAATAACAAATGGCTGTAGGCAGTTTTAAATTGGTTCCAGGGGTACACGGGCAGCAGTGGTGTGGTCAGTGGAGGCCTAGTGGAAGGAGTCACCGCAGACAGGCATCGAAGGCCTAAAATAATAACACATGGCTGTAGGCAATTTTAAATTGGTTACAGGGGTACACGGGCAGCAGTGGTGTGGTCAGTGGAGGCCTAGTGGAAGGTGTGACCGCAGACAGGCATCGAAGGCCTAAAATAATAACACATGGCTGTAGGCAATTTTAAATTGGTTACAGGGGTACACGGGCAGCAGTGGTGTGGTCAGTGGAGGCCTAGTGGAAGGAGTGACCGCAGACAGGCATCGAAGGCCTAAAATATTAACACATGGCTGTAGGCAATTTTAAATTGGTTCCAGGGGTACACGGGCAGCAGTGGTGTGGTCAGTGGAGGCCTAGTGGAAGGAGTGACCGCAGACAGGCATCGAAGGCCTAAAATAATAACACATGGCTGTAGGCAATTTTAAATTGGTTCCAGGGGTACACGGGCAGCAGTGGTGTGGTCAGTGGAGGCCTAGTGGAAGGAGTGACCACAGACAGGCATCGAAGGCCTAACATAACAAAAATGTCAATACAATGGTATTGTCAGTGGCAGGCATTGAAGGATGTCAGCGCATAGACTAAACATTGGTGGAGCTGTGAGATAATTTTGCAAGTGGTAGAGCACTGTTTGAGCTGGGGTGGGGGGAAACTGTCTTGTGGCCGGCGGTACAGGCCCAGGGCCCCTCATATTACAACGGTGTGTCTGACGTTGGGTGCGCACCACCACCGCCAGAGACACTTTATTGTACTAGGAGGGACCCAGTGGCAGTGCCGTCGACCAAAAGCGGGCTCACCCACCTCCTCAGACAAACTGCACTCTCACGGGTGCTGTCGCCAAGTGTCGATACCACGGCCCCGTGTGGGGAGTTTGGCCATTTAGTGAGGTGTAAACATGTCGTATGCTGGACAATCAGGTGCAGAAAATTACGAGATTGGAAAAGGCATTCAGAATAGTCCACAGGCAAGACCTTTTCATAGGAAAGCTAGGTGTCAGCCGGGCAAGGTGGGGCAAAAGATTTCGAAATCCAGTTGTGGTTCATTTTAATGAAGGTTAGATCATCTACATTTTGGGTAGCCAGACGAGTCCTTTTTTCTGTTAGTATTGAACCTGCAGCACTGAATACTCTTTCTGATAGGACTCTAGCTGCCGGGCAAGCAAGCTCCTGCAATGCATATTCTGCCAATTCTGGCCAGGTGTCTAATTTTGATGCTCAGTAATCAAATGGGAATGACGGTTGAGGGAGAACATCGATAAGGGATGAAAAATAGTTTGTAACCATACTGGACAAATGTTGTCTCCTGTCACTTTGAATTGATGCTGCAGTACCTGTCCTGTCTGCGGTCATATCAAAATCACTCCACAACCTGGTCAGAAAACCCCTCTGGCCAACGCCACTTCTGATTTCTGCCCCTCTAACTCCTCTGGTCTGCTGGCCCCTGGAGCTCGTGTGAGAACGATCACGGGTGCTGTGTGCAGGGAATGCCAGAAGCAAACGGTCAACAAGAGTTGATTGTTTGGTTGCTAATATTAGTTCCAAGTTCTCATGTGGCATTATATTTTGCAATTTGCCTTTATAGCGAGGATCAAGGAGGCAGGCCAACCAGTAATCGTCATCATTCATCATTTTAGTTATGCGTGTGTCCCTTTTGAGGATACGTAAGGCATAATCCGCCATGTGGGCCAAAGTTCCAGTTCTCAAATCTGCGGTTGTGCTTGGTTGAGGGGCAGTTTCAGGCAAATCCACGTCACTTGTGTCCCTCAAAAAACCAGAAACCGGCCTTGCCGCGCCAACAATTTCCAGTGGCCCCGGAAAAGCTTCCTCATTAAAAATATAATCATCCCTATCATCCTCCTCATCCTCCTCCTCCTCTTCGCCCGCTACCTCGTCCTGTACACTGCCCTGGCCAGACAATGGCTGACTGTCATCAAGGCTTTCCTCTTCCTCAGCTGCAGACGTCTGATCCTTTATGTGCGTCAAACTTTGCATCAGCAGACGCATTAGGGGGATGCTCATGCTTATTATGGCATTGTCTGCACTAACCAGCCGTATGCATTTTTCAAAACACTGAAGGACTTGACACATGTCTTGAATCTTCGACCACTGCACACCTGACAACTCCATGTCTGCCATCCTACTGCCTGCCCGTGTATGTGTATCCTCCCACAAAAACATAACAGCCCGCCTCTGTTCACACAGTCTCTGAAGCATGTGCAGTGTTGAGTTCCACCTTGTTGCAACGTCTATGATTAGGCGATGCTGGGGAAGGTTCAAAGAACGCTGATAGGTCTGCATACGGCTGGAGTGTACGGGCGAACGGCGGATATGTGAGCAAAGACCACGCACTTTGAGGAGCAGATTGGATAACCCCGGATAACTTTTCAGGAAGCACTGCACCACCAGGTTTAAGGTGTGAGCCAGGCAAGGAATGTGTTTCAGTTGGGAAAGGGAGATGGCAGCCATGAAATTCCTTCCGTTATCACTCACTACCTTGCCTGCCTCAAGATCTACAGTGCCCAGCCACGACTGCGTTTCTTTCTGCAAGAACTCGGACAGAACTTCCGCGGTGTGTCTGTTGTCGCCCAAACACTTCATAGCCAATACAGCCTGCTGACGTTTGCCAGTAGCTGCCCCATAATGGGAGACCTGGTGTGCAACAGTGGCAGCTGCGGATGGAGTGGTTGTGCGACTGCGGTCTGTGGACGAGCTCTCGCTTCTGCAGGAGGACGAAGAGGAGGAGGAGGGGGTGCGAACGGCTACAGCCAATTGTTTCCTAGACCGTGGGCTAGGCAGAACTGTCCCAAACTTGCTGTCCCCTGTGGACCCTGCATCCACCACATTTACCTAGTGTGCCGTGATGGACACGTAACGTCCCTGGTCATGCCTACTGGTCCATGCATCTGTTGTCAGGTGCACCTTTGTGCTCACAGATTGCCTGAGTGCATGGACGATGCGCTCTTTAACATGCTGGTGGAGGGCTGGGATGGCTTTTCTGGAAAAAAAGTGTCGACTGGGTAGCTCGTAGCGTGGTACAGCGTAGTCCATCAGGGCTTTGAAAGCTTCGCTTTCAACTAACCGGTAGGGCATCATCTCTAACGAGATTAGTCTAGCTATGTGGGCGTTCAAACCCTGTGTACGCGGATGCGAGGCTAAGTACTTCCTTTTTCTAACCATAGTCTCATGTAGGGTGAGCTGGACTGGAGAGCTGGAGATCGTGGAACTAGCGGGAGTGCCGGTGGACATGGCAGACTGAGAGACGGTGGGAGATGGCATTGTTGCCGCCGGTGCCCTAGATGCAGTGTTTCCTACTACGAAACTGGTGATTCCCTGACCCTGACTGCTTTGGCCTGGCAAAGAAACCTGCACAGATACTGCAGATGGTGCGGAAAATGGTGGCCCTACACTGCCGGAAGGGATGTTGCGTTGATGACTAGCTTCATTGGCTGAGGGTGCTACAACCTTAAGGGACGTTTGGTAGTTAGTCCAAGCTTGCAAATGCATGGTGGTTAAATGTCTATGCATGCAACTTGTATTGAGACTTTTCAGATTCTGCCCTCTGCTTAAGGTAGTTGAACATTTTTGACAGATGACTTTGCGCTGATCAATTGGATGTTGTTTAAAAAAATGCCAGACTGCACTCTTTCTAGCATCGGATACCTTTTCAGGCATTGCAGACTGAGCTTTAACCGGATGGCCACGCTGTCCTCCAACAGGTTTTGGCTTTGCCACGCGTTTTGGGCAAGATACGTGCCCGGCAGATGGAACCTGTTGCGATGTTGATGCCTGCTGCGGCCCCTCCTCCTCCGCTTCAGAACTGCTGCCGCCTGCACCCTGTTCCCCCAATGGCTGCCAATCGGGGTCAAGAACTGGGTCATCTATTACCTCTTCTTGTAGCTCGTGTGCAACTTCGTCTGTGTCACCGTGTCGGTGTGTCGCCTGCTGCATTCTTCTCTATTGTTGTTTTTGCTGAAGAGGACAAGGAAGCGACTTGTCCCTGACCGTGAACATCCACTAACGACGCGCTGCTTTTACATTTACCAGTTTCACGAGAGGAGGCAAAAGAGCTAGAGGCTGAGTCAGCAAGATAAGCCAAAACTTGCTCTTGCTGCTCCGGCTTTAAAAGCGGTTTTCCTACTCCCAGAAAAGGGAGCGTTCGAGGCCCTGTTCCCCCAATGGCTGCCAATCGGGGTCAAGAACTGGGTCATCTATTACCTCTTCTTGTAGCTCGTGTGCAACTTCGTCTGTGTCACCGTGTCGGTCGGTGGTATAGCGTTCGTGATGGGGCAACATAGTCTCATCAGGGTCTGATTCTTGATCAGCACCCTGCGAGGGCAATGTTGTGGTCTGAGTCAAAAGACCAGCATAGTAGTCTGGCTGTGGCTGTGCATCAGTGCACTCCATGTCAGATTCAACTTGTAATGGGCATGGACTGTTAACTGCTTCACTTTCTAAGCCAGGGACGGTATGTGTAAAGAGCTCCATGGAGTAACCCGTTGTGTCGCCTGCTGCATTCTTCTCTGTTGTTGTTTTTGCTGAAGAGGACAAGGAAGCGACTTGTCCCTGACCGTGAACATCCACTAACGACGCGCTGCTTTGACATTTACCAGTTTCACGAGAGGAGGCAAAAGAGCTAGAGGCTGAGTCAGCAAGATAAGCCAAAACTTGCTCTTGCTGCTCCGGCTTTAAAAGCGGTTTTCCTACTCCCAGAAAAGGGAGCGTTCGAGGCCTTGTGTAGCCAGACGACGAACCTGGCTCCACAGCTCCAGACTTAGGTGCAATATTTTTTTTCCCACGACCAGCTGATGCTCCACCACTACCACTACCCTCATTACCAGCTGACAATGAACGTCCCCAGCCACGACCTCATCCACCATACTTCCTCATTGTTTTAAAAACGTAAACAAACTAACGGTATTTGTTGCTGTCACACAAATTACACGGTGAGCTATAACTTCAGTATGATTTAGCTACCCCTTTACAGGTGAGTGAGACCACAACGAAAATCAGGCACAATGTTACACACTCTGTTGTTGGTGGCAACAAATGAGAGAGATGCCACACACGCAGGACTGTCACTGAAGCACAAATGTAAATATTAATCTCCCACTGATTTGATTTTTTTTTTTTTTTAAGGGAGACTTTAGGAAAAAAAAATAATAGAATAAAATGATTTTTTCAGGAAGAATTTAGAAACCAAATAAAATAAAATGATTTTTTCAGGGAGAATTTAGAAAACAAATAAAACCAAATAAGGCTTTCTATGGCCCACTGAGTGAGAGATGACGCACACAGGAGTGGCACACAAGCCCAGAGGCCAATATTTATCTCCCACTGATTGATGTAGTGATTTTTTCAGGTAGATTTTGGAACCCAAATCAAGCTAAAAAAAATAATAGGCTTTCTATGGCCCACAATTGGAGAGAGAGAGAGAGATGGCACACCCAGGAGTCAAGACTGGCACACAAGCAGAAAGGGCAATATTAATCTCCCACTGATTTGTTTTTTTTTTGTTTTTTTCAGGGAGACTTTAGGAAAAAAAAAATAGAATAAAATGATTTTTTCAGGAAGAATTTAGAAACCAAAGAAAATAAAATGATTTTTTCAGGGATAATTTAGAAAACAAATAAAACAAAAAAAGGCTTTCTATGGCCCACTGAGTGAGAGATGACGCACACAGGAGTCAGGAGTGGCACACAAGCCCAGAGGCCAATATTTATCTCCCACTGATTGATGTAGTGATTTTTTCAGGTAGATTTTGGAACCCAAATCAAGCTAAAAAAATAATAGGCTTTCTATGGCCCACAATTGGAGAGAGAGAGAGATGGCACACCCAGGAGTCAAGACTGGCACACAAGCAGAAAGGGCAATATTAATCTCCCACTGATTTGTTTTTTTTTTGTTTTTTTTTCAGAGAGACTTTAGGAAAAAAAAAAAATAGAATAAAATGATTTTTTCAGGAAGAATTTAGAAACCAAAGAAAATAAAATGATTTTTTCAGGGAGAATTTAGAAAACAAATAAAACAAAAAAAGGCTTTCTATGGCCCACTGAGTGAGAGATGACGCACACAGGAGTCAGGAGTGGCACACAAGCCCAGAGGCCAATATTTATCTCCCACTGATTGATGTAGTGATTTTTTCAGGTAGATTTTGGAACCCAAATCAAGCTAAAAAAAAAATAGGCTTTCTATGGCCCACAATTGGAGAGAGAGAGAGAGATGGCACACCCAGGAGTCAAGACTGGCACACAAGCAGAAAGGGCAATATTAATCTCCCACTGATTTGTTTTTTGTTTTGTTTTTTTCAGGGAGACTTTAGGAAAAAAAAAATAGAATAAAATGATTTTTTCAGGAAGAATTTAGAAACCAAATAAAATAAAATGATTTTTTCAGGGAGAATTTAGAAAACAAATAAAACAAAAAAAGGCTTTCTATGGCCCACTGAGTGAGAGATGACGCACACAGGAGTCAGGAGTGGCACACAAGCCCAGAGGCCAATATTTATCTCCCACTGATTGATGTAGTTATTTTTTCAGGTAGATTTTGGAACCCAAATCAAGCTAAAAAAATAATAGGCTTTCTATGGCCCACAATTGGAGAGAGAGAGAGAGATGGCACACCCAGGAGTCAAGACTGGCACACAAGCAGAAAGGGCAATATTAATCTCCCCCTGATTTTTTTTTTTTTTTTTTTTTTTTCAGGGAGACTTTAGGAAAAAAAAAATAGAATAAAATGATTTTTTCAGGAAGAATTTAGAAACCAAAAAAAATAAAATGATTTTTTCAGGGAGAATTTAGAAAACAAATAAAACAAAAAAAGGCTTTCTATGGCCCACTGAGTGAGAGATGACGCACACAGGAGTCAGGAGTGGCACACAAGCCCAGAGGCCAATATTTATCTCCCACTGATTGATGTAGTGATTTTTTCAGGTAGATTTTGGAACCCAAATCAAGCTAAAAAAATAATAGGCTTTCTATGGCCCACAATTGGAGAGAGAGAGAGAGATGGCATACCCAGGAGTCAAGACTGGCACACAAGCAGAAAGGGCAATATTAATCTCCCACTGATTTGTTTTTTTTGGTTTTTTTTTCAGGGAGACTTTAGGAAAAAAAAATAGAATAAAATGATTTTTTCAGGAAGAATTTAGAAACCAAATAAAATAAAATGATTTTTTCAGGGAGAATTTAGAAAACAAATAAAACAAAAAAAGGCTTTCTATGGCCCACTGAGTGAGAGATGACGCACACAGGAGTCAGGAGTGGCACACAAGCCCAGAGGCCAATATTTATCTCCCACTGATTGATGTAGTGATTTTTTCAGGTAGATTTTGGAACCCAAATCAAGCTAAAAAAATAATAGGCTTTCTATGGCCCACAATTGGAGAGAGAGAGAGAGAGATGGCACACCCAGGAGTCAAGACTGGCACACAAGCAGAAAGGGCAATATTAATCTCCCCCTGATTTGTTTTTTTTTTTTTTTTTTTTCAGGGAGACTTTAGGAAAAAAAAAATAGAATAAAATGATTTTTTCAGGAAGAATTTAGAAACCAAAGAAAATAAAATTGATTTTTTCAGGGAGAATTTAGAAAACAAATAAAACAAAAAAAGGCTTTCTATGGCCCACTGAGTGAGAGATGACGCACACAGGAGTCAGGAGTGGCACACAAGCCCAGAGGCCAATATTTATCTCCCACTTTTTTTTTTTTGTTCCAGGGAAAATTTATAAACCCAATAAAAAAAATAATAAATAGGCTTTCTATGGCCCACTATCTGAGAGACAGAGAGAGATGGCACGCTTAGGACTGGCACACAAGCCCAAAGGCCAATATTAATCTCCCTTTTTTTTTTAAGGGAGAATTTATAAAACCAAAAAAAAATAAATAAATAGGCTTTCTATGGCCCACTATTTGTGAGAGAAATGGCACGCTCAGGACTGGCACACAAGCCCAGAGGCCAATATTAATCTCCCACTTTTTTTTTTTTTTTTCCAGGGAAAATTTATAAACCCAATAAAAAAAAAAAAATAATAAATAGGCTTTCTATGGCCCACTATCTGAGAGAGAGAGATGGCACGCTTAGGACTGGCACACAAGCCCAAAGGACAATATTAATCTCCCACTGATTGATTTATTGATTTTTTCAGGTAGAATTTAGAACCCAAATAAAGCAAAAAAAAAAAAATGGGCTTTCTATGGCCCACTGAGTGAGTGATGATGCACACAGGAGTCAGGAGTGGCACACAAGCCCTGAGGCCAATATTTTTCTCCCACTGATTGATGTAGTGATTTTTCAGGTAGATTTTAGAACCAAAATCAAGCAAAAAAATAAATAGGCTTTCTATGGCCCACTGAGTGAGAGATGACACAGACAGGGATGGCACTCTAGCAGAAATGTCAATCTTAATCTCCCACAAAAAAAAAAAAAAACAGGGAGTGTCCTTCAATTACTATCTCCCTGCAGTAATCTCAGCCAGGTATGGCAGGCAGCAATAAGGAGTGGACTGATGCACAAATTAAATAAAAAGTGTGTACAAACCAAAAAGATAGCTGTGCAGAAAGGAAGGAACAAGAGGATTTGTGCTTTGAAAAAAGCAGTTGGTTTGCACAGCGGCGTACACACAGCAATGCAGCTATCAGGGAGCCTTCTAGGGCAGCCCAATGAGCTACAGCGCTGAGGGGGGAAAAAAAAAAAAATGTAGCTTCCACTGTCCCCGCACACCGAAGGTGGTGTTGGGCAGTGGAAATCGCTACAGCACAAGCGGTTTGGTGGTTAATGGACCCTGCCTAACGCTATCCCTGCTTCTGACGAAGCGGCAGCAACCTCTCCCTAAGCTCAGATCAGCAGCAGTAACATGGCGGTCGGCGGGAACTCCCCTTTATAGCCCCTGTGACGCCGCAGACAGCAAGCCAATCACTGCAATGCCCTTCTCTAAGATGGTGGGGACCAGGACCTATGTCATCACGCTGCCCACACTCTGCGTTTACCTTCATTGGCTGAGAAATGGCGCTTTTCGCGTCATTGAAACGCGACTTTGGCACGAAAGTCGCGTACCGCATGGCCGACCCCGCACAGGGGTCGGATCGGGTTTCATGAAACCCGACTTTGCCAAAAGTCGGCGACTTTTGAAAATGAACGACCCGTTTCGCTCAACCCTAGTAGAGAGGTTATAAGGACACTAAACTTCAGGAGGGCAAATTGCCAACGGATGAGAGATGATCTTGGTGCAATTAACTGGGACGATATCCTGAGACATAAAAATACACAAAGAAAATGGGAGACGTTTATTAGCATCCTGGATAGGACCTGTGCACAGTATATACCGTAAGTGAATAAACATACTAGAAATAGGAGGAACCCAATATGGCTAAATAGAGCTGTAAGGGGCGCAATAAGTGACAAAAAGAAAGCATTTAGAGAATTAAAGGAAGTAGGTAGTGACGAGGAATTAAATAAATACAGAAAATTAAATAAATTCTGTCAAAAGAAAATCAAGGCAGCAAAGATTGAGACAGAGAGACTCATTGCCAGAGAGAGCAAAAATAATCCCAAAATATTCTTTAACTACGTAAATAGTAAAAAACTAAAAAATGATAGTGTTGGCCCCCTTAAAAATAGTCTGGGTGAAATGGTGGATGAGGATGAGGAAAAAGCCAACATGCTAAATGACTTTTTTTTTATCAGTATTTACACAAGAAAATTCCATGGCAGACAATATGATCAGTGATAACAAAAATTCCCCATTAAATGTCACCTGCTTAACCCAGCAGGAAGTACGGCGGCGTCTAAAAATCACTCAAATTGACAAATTCCCGGGCCCAAATCGGATACATCCCCGAATACTGCAGGAATTAAGTACAGTGATAGACCATTATTTTTAATCTTTAAAGACTCCATAATAACAGGGTGTGTACTACAGGACTGGCATATAGCAAATGTGGTGCCAATATTCAAAAAGGGGACAAAAACTGAACTCGGAAATTATAGGCCAGTAAGCTTAACTTCTACTGTGGGTAAAATCCTGGAGGGCATTCTAAAGGATGCTATGCTGGAGTATCTGAAGATGAATAACCTTATGACCCAGTATCAAGATGGATTTACTAGGGACCGTTCTTGTCAGACTAATCTGATCAATTTCTATGAAGAGGTAAGTTCCGTACTGGACCAAGGGAACCCAGTTAACGTAGGGTATATAAAATTTTCAAAAGCTTTTGATACGTGCCACACAAAAGGTTGATACATAAAATGAGAATAATTGGGATAGGGGAAAATATGTGTAAGTGGGTTAAGAGCTGGCTCAGGGATAGGAAACAAAGGGTGGTTATTAATGGAGCACACTCGGACTGGGTCACGGATAGCAGTGGGGTACCACAGGGGTCAGTATTGGGCCCTCTTCTTTTTAACATATTTATTAATGACCTTGTAGGGGGCATTCAGAGTAGAATTTCAATATTTGCAGATGACACTAAACTCTGCAGGGTAATCAATACAGAGGAGGACAATTTTATATTACAGGATGATTTATGTAAACTAGAAGCTTGGCTGATAAATGGCAAATTAGCTTTAATGGGGATAAATGTAAGGTCATGCACTTGGGTAGAAGTAATAAGATGTATAACTATGTGCTTAATTCTGAAACTCTGGGCAAAACTGTCAATGAAAAAGACCTGGGAGTATGGGTGGATGACAAACTCACATTTAGTGGCTAGTATCAGGCAGCTGTTACAAAGGCAAATAAAATAATGGGATGCATTAAAAGAGGCATAGATGCTCAAGAGGAGAACATAATTTTACCTCTATACAAGTCACTGGTTCGACCATACTTAGAATACTGTGTACAGTTCTGGTCTCCGGTGTATAATAAAGACATAGCTGAACTAGAGCGGGTGCAGAGAAGAGCGACCAAGGTTATTAGAGGACTCGGGGTCTGCAATACCAAGATAGGTTATTACACTGGGGGCTATTTAGTTTGGAAAAGAAGGCTAAGGGGTGATCTTATTTTAATGTATAAATATATGAGGGGACAGTACAAAGACCTTTCTGATGATCTTTTTAATCATAGACCTGAGATGGGGACAAGGGGGCATCCTCTACATCTGGAGGAAAGAAGGTTTAAGCATAATAACAGACGTGGATTCTTTGCTGTAAGAGCAGTGAGACTATGGAACTCTGTGCCGTATGATGTAATAATCAGTGATTCATTACTTAAATTTAAGAGGGGACTGGATGCCTTTCTTGAAAAGTATAATGTTACATGTTATATGTACTAGATTCCTTGATAGGGCGTTGATCCAGGGAAATAGTCTGATTGCTGTATGTGGAGTCGGGAAGGAATTTTTTTTCCCAATGTGGAGCTTACTCTTTGCCACATGGTTTTTTTTTGCCTTCCTCTGGATCAATATGTTAGGGCATGTTAGGTTAGGCTATGGGTTGAACTAGATGGACTTAAAGTCTTCCTTCAACTTTAATAACTATTTTACTATGTTACTATGTTACATCGGGGCTTATCTACAGCATTACAGAATGCTGTAGATAAGCCTCTGATGCCGGTGGCCGCATCTCATCATTGATTTTTGGGGTGTCAGGTTCCCTTTAAACAGTTAGCAGCAGCATGGATAACCAACTATCAGAATATGAATGCAACATTCTGTCATGAAGTTAGGTTATATAACCAAGAAGTGTGAAGTCACTGAAGTGTGGTAGGTTGTGTTGGAAACCTGACATGCAGAGTAGCAGAGCGGTCAACTACCAAAGCTCCAGATAATAACGACATCGTAAATGAAGTTCGGGTTTTTCTTTTCCAAAACAGATGCCGCTGATAGAGTTAAAAAATTTGCAACAGAATGATTCGTTGACTGAAAATAACATTTTTCAGGTGACCTGGTTCAATACAAAAAATCCGTTCTTCTCTCCTTAACATTCACGTATGGACTGCATGGAACATTTTCAAAATTTAATTGAAAGAGAGCTTCAAAACCTGGACACCTTTACTAAATCTTGCAGAGATTATACCAATCTATTTCCAGCACAATTGCATGCCTTACAAGTAAAAAATCATCCGACATCACAACAAGAAAGGCAAATAAAGGAGGTATGGTTGTGGTAATGGACACCAGTGTCTATTTTTCCCAAATCAAACTGATGTTTGAGGATGGGTCTATTTATCATAAACTAACGCATGATTCTACATCTAAGATCCAGGAAAATATTAATACAATAATTTGGGATGGTGTTTCTTTACCCTTACACAGAGGGATTATCTTACAGTTCATCATCCCATTACTCCAATAATGCACATTATCCACAAAGTCCATAAAGGAACGGATCAACCACCAATGAGACCCATTATTTCAGGCATCGTCTCAATTTTGGAGTACCTCAGTGAATGATTAGATTTCACTCCTGGGTTTTTAAAGGACTATTGTGATGAATTGAATCAATTTGCAAGTATTATCTGGACAGATGAGTTCTCTTGGCTTAGTTGTGATGTAGTTGCATTACATACTTCCATCCCACAAGATATAGCACTCGAAGCCCTGGAATTTCATCTGGCCAAACATAGCAATTATTCAGATGATTTATGTATGATTCAAGTCACCAAATTCCACATGAATTGCAATTACTTCTCTTTTGATAATGCATTTTTTTACAGCATAGAAGAGTTTCTAAGGGAAATAAATATTCACCCTCTTTAGCCAATTTAGTTATGGCTTATTGGGAGGAAACAAAGGCACAGATGATTGGCCTCAGGGAGACCAAAACATCCAACACCACGGAGACACCATCACGTGTTTCTCAACGCAGTGATTCCAGAACACTGCCCCCATCCCTTATGGGAAATATGCAGATGCATGAAAAGAAGCTGCGGAGACACCATCACGTGTTTCTCGACGCAAGCAGTGAATAGCCAGGCCTTTCCCCGGGAAGGAACAACCACGGGAAGGGCAGCATCCTATGAAGGAAAGCCACCTATGCCAAGCATGGTATCCATCCACAGACAGCTGTTTCGGGGTTTTTGCCCCTCATCAGTGTGGAGTAGGAATCTGGCTATTAGGAGCAGTGCCTAGTAAAAAGGCTACAAAGGCACAGATGATTGGCCTCAGGGAGACCAAAACATCCAACACCACGGAGACACCATCACGTGTTTCTCAACGCAGTGATTCCAGAACACTGCCCCCATCCCTTATGGGAAATATGCAGATGCATGAAAAGAAGCTGCGGAGACACCATCACGTGTTTCTCGACGCAAGCAGTGAATAGCCAGGCCTTTCCCCGGGAAGGAACAACCACGGGAAGGGCAGCATCCTATGAAGGAAAGCCACCTATGCCAAGCATGGTATCCATCCACAGACAGCTGTTTCGGGGTTTTTGCCCCTCATCAGTGTGGAGTAGGAATCTGGCTATTAGGAGCAGTGCCTAGTAAAAAGGCTACAAAGGCACAGATGATTGGCCTCAGGGAGACCAAAACATCCAACACAACGGAGACACCATCACGTGTTTCTCAACGCAGTGATTCCAGAACACTGCCCCCATCCCTTATGGGAAATATGCAGATGCATGAAAAGAAGCTGCGGAGACACCATCACGTGTTTCTCGACGCAAGCAGTGAATAGCCAGGCCTTTCCCCGGGAAGGAAAGTTATTGGGAGGAAAGTTATCTGTACAGTTCAGAAAATCCATTTCTCACGTCTATATTCTGGTATGGTAGATACAGTACAGACCAAAAGTTTGGACACACCTTCTCATTTAAAGATTTTTCTGCATTTTCATGACTATGAAAATTGTACATTCACACTGAAGGCATCAAAACTATGAATTAACACATGTGGAATTATATACTTAACAAATAGTGTGAAACAACTGAAAATATGTGTTATATTCTAGGTTCTTCAAAGTAGCCACCTTTTGCTTTGATGACTGCTTTGCACACTCTTGGCATTTTCTTGATGAGCTTCAAGAGGTAGTCACTGGGAGTGGTCTTCCAACACACTTGAAGGAGTTCCCAGAGATGCTTAGCACTTGTTGGCCCTTTTGCCTTCACTCTGTGGTCCAGCTCACCCTAAACCATCTCGATTGGGTTCAGGTCTGGTGACTGTGAAGGCCAGGTCGTCTGGCGTAGCACCCCATCACTCTCCTTCTTGGTCAAATAGCCCTTACATAGCCTGGAGGTGTGTTTGGGGTCATTTTTCTGTTGAAAAATAAATGATGGCCCAACTAGACACAAACCGGGTGGAATAGCATGCCGCTGCAAGATGCTGTGGTAGCCATGCTGGCTCAGTATGCCTTTAATTTTGAATAAATCTCCAACAGTGTCACCAGCAAAGCACCCCAACACCATCACACCTCCTCCTCCATGCTTCATGGTGGGAACCAGGCATGTAGAGTCCATCCGTTCACCTTTTCTGCGTCACACGAAGACACTGTTAGGGCTAGCGTAATGCACTAAATAATTAGAGATGGTATAAGGTGCATTCGCAGCCCGAGGTCCACCGTTCAGAGATGGAACCTGCTGCAGAGTAATGACGGACTATATGGCGGTACAATGAGGATACACACATGGGTTAGCTTCACCCTGTATGAAAGAAGCGAACCCTGCTGCGTCACAGGGCCGCAGTACCGCACAAAGAGCGCAAGCAAGGAGTCACAGAACTCAATCCCAAGACTCAGGATTAGAGTACTCAGTTAGAGTACTGATGGCTCTGTCGGGCGCTAGATAGCAAATATTCACCTTACGTGAGCAGTAAAACACAAGGGAGGGGATGATTAATGAGCGACTTTCACACATCAACACACACATGCTTTCAAGTATACACTAGCGCATGGCCGAGAGGCCATGCAAACCTTTTATAGCAGCTCATCAAGAGAATGCCAAGAGTGTGCAAAGCAGTCATCAAAGCAAAAGGTGGTACTTTGAAGAACCTAGAATGTAACACATAATTTCAGGTGTTTCACACTTTTTGTTAAGTATATAACTCCACATGTGTTAATTCATAGTTCTGATGGCTTCAGTGTGAATGTACAATTTTCATAGCCATGAAAATACAGAAAAATCTTTAAATGAGAAGGTGTGTCCAAACTTTTGGTCTGTACTGTACATCGATGATTTGTTGTTAATATGGAAGGGGGATATATCTACCATACCATAATTTGTATATTGCCTTACAACAATCACTGCAACTTGACTTTTACTTTTTCTGCTAATACAACTTCCATTTCTTTTTTAGATCTACAATAGGGGGGTATATCTGATCATATCACTTCTACATCCACCTTTGTTAAACCTTTGTCAGGTAAGACCATATTACATGCCAGCAGCCATCCGAGACACACAGTGAAGTCAATTCTGGAGGGCGAATTTACACGCATCACCAGGAATTGCAGTAATAAATTTAATTTAACAAAACAGAATTGGAACATTCTTATCATAAATTGTACTGTAGGGTTATCCACACTGGATATTAAATCAAGCTTCCAATATTGTAAAAAAACAAAAAAACGGCAACATTAAATTAAATATGATAATACAAATAAGAAACAAGCTACATCTAGAGAGAAACAGCCTGTTTTATCTCTGACAATCAGTCCGTAATTCAATCAAATTAAACAATTGGTTCTCAAATACATCCCCATTTTTTATTAGGATTCAGTTTTATCAGACACTTTGCATTCTGGATGTTTGGTTGTTGCAAAAAGAGCAGTTACCCTTGGTAAAATATAATCTCCCAGTCTATTAAATTCCACTCAGCAGAGCAAAACCTGGTTAAATCACCTGTTTTTTTTTAAATGCATCACTAGCAAATGCTGCCCAAGTAGCCATTCTACTCCTACACATATGTTCGCTAATTATGACGCATCATAACATTTCAAGATAAACAGCATATCAATTGTATTTCACAAAATGTATGTCGCATGCTTAAAAGCACTTTATTACTCATCATGATCGCTCTACTGCATCTTAAAAGTGGCTGGCATAGAAAGGGTGCAAAAGTTATTAGAGGTCTAGACTTGAAAAGATGTCTACTAGGCAGAGAGGCGTTCTGGATATACTATCTAGAAGCTTATTTTCCCACAGTGTTAAATGCTTGAAAAGCGATTATGTACCATTACAAGTTTTTCAGTTTGTCCTTTCTGTCAAATGTGTGAAATGTACTTTGTGATAAATCGCATGAACAATTGTTTTAACTACCCTGCATGATTTTATAGTCACATTTTGTTTAACTAATCCCATGTATTGCAATTGGGCTATATACTGCGTTATGGTTCATTCTGTCATTACCCTTGAAAAAGAACACGTCTCAGTGTTTGAAACGCATTGCTTTTAGATCACCATGGATTTCTTTTAATTACGTCTTTGATTACATTTTTTGGAAATAAACTACCATATATACTCAAGTATAAGCCGACCCGAGTATAAGCCAGCCGAGACCCCTAATTTTGCCACAAAATACATTAATGACTCGAGTATAAGCCTAGGGTGAGAAATGCAGCAGCTACTGGTAAATTTCAAAAATAAAAATAGATACCAATAAAAGTAAAATTAATTGAGAAATTAGTAGGTTAAGTGTTTTTGAATATCCATATTGAATCAGGAGCCCCATATAATGCTCCATACAGAATACACCCCATATAATGCTCCATAAAGTTTATGATGGGCCACATAATATGTTTCATACAAAAATATGCCCCATATAATGCTGCACAAACGTTGATTATGGCCCCATAAGATGCTCCATAGAAACATTTGCCCATATAATGCTGCACAAATGTTGATTATGGCCCCATAAGATGCTCCATAGAAACATTTGCCCATATAATGCTGCACAAAGGTTGATTATGGCCCCATAAGATGCTCCATAGAAACATTTGCCCATATAATGCTGCACAAAGGTTGATTATGGCCCCATAAGATGCTCCATAGAAACATTTGCCCATATAATGCTGCACAAATGTTGGTTATGGCCCCATAAGATGCTCCATAGAATTTTATGCCCCATATGCTGCTGCTTCGATAAAAAAAATTACATACTCACCACTTGTCCTCAGCAGGCGGAGACACCGACACTTGTGATATCCACCTGTCCCTGTTCCACCGCTGCGTGCCGCTGTGTCTTCCAGCTCTCTGACTGTTCAGGCAGAGGGATCGCACCAACGATGTAATCGCGCCCTCTGACCTGAATGTTACAGCCAGAGGATGCAGAAATGGAGCCCGGTGGTGGAACAGGGACAGGTGAATATCGCAATGCTCACCCTCCCTGTCATACTCACCTTCCTGGCGCTGTCCATGGCAGTTTCTCCAATGCAAAGGTTTTTGGCATTGGCAGTTTGTTCCTGTGTTCAGCGGTCACATGTTACCGCTCATTAAAGTAATCAATATGCGCTCCATCCCTATGAGAGTGGAGTCGCGTCCATATTCGTTACTTTAATGAGTGGTACAACTCATATTCATTACTTTAATGAGTGGTACCATGTGAACGCTGAACACCGGAAGAGCTGCAGGCGCCTGGAGACCATCAGAGAAGCAGGGACATGCAGAGATGCGCCAGGAGCAGGTAAGGCTCCTTTCACACTAGCGTCGGAATCTCCCCGTCGCAATGCGTCGGGGAGAGATTCCGACACTAGCGTTTGCTGCATTGCACAATGGAGGCAGCGGATGCATTTTTCCGGCGCATCCGCTGCCCCATTGTAAGGTGCGGGGAGGTGGGGGCGGAGTTCCGGCCGCGCATGCGCGGTAGGAAAAAGCGGTCCGTCAGGAGAAAAAAACGTTACATGTAGCGTTTTTTTCTCCCGACGGTCCGCAAAAGCACGACGCATCCGTTGCTCGACGGATGCGACGTGTGGCAATCTGTCGCAAATGCGTCGTCAATGTAAGTCTATGGGGAAAAAACGCATCCTGCAAGCACTTTTGCAGGATGCGTTTTTTCTGCAAAACGACGCATTGTGATGGATTGCAGAAAACGCTAGTGTGAAAGTAGCCTAAGTATGAAGTGACAGCTGTCTCTCCCCCTCCCCCGCCAACCCTCAGGGTCGATGACTTGTGTATAAGACAAGAGGGGCACTTTCAGCCTAAAATAATGGGCTGAAAATCTCGGCTTACACTCGAGTAAATACGGTATGCATTTTTGCACCCAAGACGCTGGATACTCTCTTCTTTTTCATTAGTGCCATGTGTGGCCACATGATTTTTTGCTTTGGTTTGCCATTAACTGTCCAGGTGAGCTGTTTTTTTTTCTTTTGTCTATGAAGAGGAGCAGAGGGACCGTGTGACATCAGATAGAGGACACAGCTACTGCTGCTTGACTCAAGACATCAATTGATAATAAAGATGTGAAAAAGTCTTACTTTGCCTATCTGTTAGCCGATGGAATGCATTGGCATCGACAGACCTCATTGACTTGAAATGTGACCCCTTTACTTTCATTGTCGTGCCAATAATTTCAACAGCTGAAATAGCACAGCAGCAAATAAGACTATTTTTCTGCAAATAATCCTCCAATGCAGAAATGAACAATGCCTTAATCACTAGATGGAGGGCATATGTAAACATTAGACTTTGTTAGCAACTGTTTCTGATATTCAACTTAAAGCCTCTGTTGCAAATTCCATGGCATTTATTGAAAAAACTAGATGGTGGCCCGATTCTAACGCATCTGGTATTCTAGAATATGTATGTATATAGCAGCCACATAGTACTGTATATAGCACAGGCCACGACATATTCTTGAATACCCGATGCGTTAATACAGGCCACGCAGTATATAACAGTGGTCACGCAGTATATAACACAGCCCAAACAGTATATAAGACAGCCCACACAGTATATAACATTGCCCACATAGTATATATAGCACTGGCCACATAGTATATAGCAGCCATGCAGTATATAACGCAGCCCACACAGTATATAACACTGCACACGTAGTATATAGCAGCCATGCAGTATATAACGCAGCCCACGCAGTATATAACATTGCCCACATAGTATATAACACTGCCCACATAGTATATAGCAGCCATGTAATATATAACGCAGCCCACGCAGTATATAACATTGCCTACATAGTATATAACACTGCCCACATAGTATATAGCAGCCATGTAATATATAACGCAGCCCACGCAGTATATAACATTGCCCGCATAGTATATAACACTGCCCACGTAGTACATAGCAGCCATGTAGTATATAACGCAGCCCACGCAGTATGTAACACAGCCCATGTAGTATATAGCAATGTGGGCACTATATGCGTGGTTAAAAAAGACTTAAAATAAAAAATAAACATATACTCACCGTCTGAAAGCCCCTTCAAGTCCTGGTGTTTGTGTGCAGTGCACGCGGCAGCTTCCGGTCCCAGGGTTGGTATGAGCACAGGATCTGTGATGATGTCGCAGTCACATGACCGTGACGTCATGGCAGGTCCTTCTTGCATAGCATCCTTGGCACCGGAACGTGCTGCTTGCATTGCCGAAGACAGCGCGCACGTTGAAGGGTGAGAATAACCTTTTTTTCTATTATTCTTATTTGTATCATTAGATCTTTTTACTATTGATGCTGCATACACAGCATCAATAGTAAAAATTTGGTCACACAGGGTTAATAGCTGCATTAAAGGAGTGCGTTACACCGCGGCATAATGCGGTCTATTAACGCTGCCATTAACCCTGTGTGTGAGGGCTGACTGGAGGGGAGTATGGAGCGGGCACTGACTGCGGGGAGGAAGGAGCGGCCATTTTGCTGCCGGACTGTGACCGTCGCTGATTGGTCGTGGCAATGGTCATGGGCGTTTTGCCACGATCAATCAGCGACTTGGATTTCCATGACAGACAGAGGCCACGACCAATGAATATCTGTGACAGACAGACGGAAGTGACCCTTAAGATACCATCTCACAGTGGCACTTTGGTCGCTACGACGGCAGGATCCGTGACGCTCCAGCGTCGCTCCATTATCGCTACAGCGTCGTAGACTGCGGTCACACTTTGCAATGCACGGCGCTGGAGCGATAATTTCATGACGTATTTGCGATGTAGAATCAGCAGAGGAGGTGGAGAATATCGTGCACACCTTTGTTACACGATGCGATCATGCCGCCACAGCGGGACACTTGACAACGAAAGAAAGTTTCAAACGATCTGCTACGACGTACGATTCTCAGCGGGGTCCCTGATCGCAGTAGCGTGTCAGACACAGCGAGATCGTAAGTATATCGCTGGAACGTCACGGTTCGTGCCGTCGTAGCGACCAAGGTGCCACTGTGAGACGGTACCCTTAGACAATTATATAGTAGATAGCAGCTCTCTTTTTAGCAGCAGCAAGCAGCTCTCTTTTTATTGATAAAATGATAGACATCTAAAGCCAATATATCCAATTATAAGTCGATAGGGTCCATTGGTCACTGAATATCCTCCTGTTCCACCCCAATACAGCAATTAGCTGAGCTAAATGTTCATGCAAAATTGCATGAAGGTGCCCCTGAGTTTAGAGTGCCTGTTGGCACTGTCATAATGTGTCAGATGTTTTGTTTTAAAAAATATAGTTGTTGGTGGGGTGATACAATATTTTTTATTCAGTTTTTTGTGTTTATACGAAGTGAAAACATTTCCTTGAAATTAAGTTTAATAAGACTATTTGCTAAATTGCTTCCTTTTTATCTCCGCTGCAGTAAAATAAAATGAAGTATAACAGTGTACATACCCATTAAAGTAAAAGAAATTATATTTGTAGCAAAAAGCAATGCTTTTTTATTAAGGTAATCTAAAATAGTGAATACCATTAGTTAAAGTAGTTTAGTTAAATATAAATCTATGTGGTTTTCTTTTGATGTTGTAATATTGACTTTTTAATTTGTTTTTGTGATCTTCATGCTGATTGTACATCCGTTTGATTCATTGATATTGAATATTTCCAATTTATTTTACTTAACTGTAGACAATAATTTGTTTTCTGGTGCTCATCGGGAATACAAATAGTATTTCTGAAAAAAAGTCTTACTGAAAAAAGACTAAAAAATACTACATACCAGCATTTTACTTTAGCCTTAAGGCAGTAGCAACAAGACTGTAAGCAATGCTAATTCACCTTTCTAGAAAAATTGTAAAGAATTAATTTTGACTTTCGTGTGAGAAATGAATGTCCTTAATAAAAATGATAAACATTTGATTAAATCAAATTATTAGCTATTCTTGCCATTTGCCCTTATCTACTGTGGTGTAGAATAACAGATTTCTTTCATTCGAGAGCATTGTCTGTTCTGACCAGGTTGCTGCAAGATGATGTAATTCTCCCAGGAGTGTCAGATTTAATATCATGTGGTAAGACTGATCTCTATAAATACACTGTAATAGTTTCTGTCTTGTCATAGACAAAATGCGAACTTACATTTTTTGAGCAATAAATGTAAATCATAAAAGCATATAAAATTACTAAAGTATATCACTATATTTGTTTTGTTTACTAACTATAAATAAATTTAGGGATGAACAGATTGAAATTCGAATTCAGAAGTTTTGGCAAATGTTTCCCAAAAATTCAATTTACGGCAAATCTCAAATAACTCAATTGCATTGGAACAGTGTGTAAAATGTTTTGCTATTCCTCAATACTGAATTCAATCTGTTTAATTGTTAAAATAGAAAAAGGGGGGATACACCAAGCACAATAGGGTCTTACCTGGTAGAGTCATTGGTTTAAGTGAGATATAGGAATTAGACCATGAAGTTTATTCTCAACGTATTTTGAATATTGTAGTTCTCTTGCTGTAGATGTTGGAAAGAGAGAAAGAGCAAGAGAGAGTGAAAAGGTAAATAATGAGAAAGAGAGAGATTCCAAGCTTTTGTTCTACAAGAAGGATGAGAAATGTGTGTAATTGGAGTACATGAATCCATTACTCTGACACGCTTGCCACTTGCCATATTTCTCTCTCCCTATTTATGTAACTAAAAGTTTGTCAACACTTTATGCCTTTTTCTATCCCTATGTGGAATGAGCTGTACGCTCTGAATTCTAAGACTAGGCTGTAAAAAATAAAAGATGACCGCTTGGCCAGTCCCCATCTTTAACATTGGCTGTGATAGTCCCCCATGATTGCCTCTCCTTGACTGTGTAATATGATTTATACAAAGCATTATGGGAAGCCCGCCTCACCATACTTGTCATTATCAGCTTGCTCTGCGACTCTTCATGACTTTGTAAAATGGCGCTGGCTTTTTTTTTCCCTTGATCTGCGTAAACCAAATCACAAACAGTCTAAATTCACAAAGCACTGTGAATTTCAGTTAATTCAACTCAAATTTGATTAGCTGCGGATTGAACCCATCATATCTATTTGCTACATGTTTTCTTTAAATCAGTTGTCTGTATCATAAACAAATTTACTTTGCGATGGGCTCATCGAAGTAAGAAAAAATACACAGATTTCTCAGCATTGTGAGCATGCGATGTAGCGCCATTGCTCCCTTACATTGTGCATTTGTTTGTTAACAACCTAAAAAAATGTAAAATGTTAATACAGTTTACAGGAAAAAGATGTCCTCTTCCCCTAGAGACCATTAATGACAGAACTAGTATTGCATATATCTATAGTGTAGAGTATTGCCCTCTTTCTTCATTTAGGCTTCCAGCAATACAATATACGGTAGCTATTAGTGATGAGCGAGCACTAAAATGTTGGGTGCTCATTGCTCGGGTCGAGCAGATTGGAATACTCGGGTACTCAGCCAGAACAATGAGCCCAATGTAAGTCTATGGGAGACCTGAGTATTTTTACTGCGATCCCCCCCGGGGGGTCCTTTTAAGGGTCATCATGGGGATCACCCCTGGAAGCATTCCTGACTCCTAGATCACAGCCTTAATCATTTTTTCCGAGATTCATGCTATTTTTCTTGGTGCCACAAAAAACACATTAAAACGAAGCCAAAACGGATTTTGCTGGGAAATATGTCAAGGTACATCCTTTGCAGGTTATTGACTTGCCTGTAAGGCCAAAAATTTAACCCCAAACCGAAAATTTCCTCAAACACTAAGGCTTAGTTCAGACGCAATGTTTTTGAAGCATTTTTCAACTTTAACATTGCTTTTAACCACTACAAATGCATTCACTGGGAAATGTCATTGTAACATTTAACAACCCTAGTTGGCAATGTGGTGTGTGACACATAAGCAGACCCATCTTGTTTCATTTACGAAGGAGGGACTCTTAAAGTCACAGGACCTATTTTTACTGGTGCATCAGGCGGCATTAATCTTCTTATAGGGCCATTATGAAACAATGAGTCTCCTAAGCTGTTGTAGCCTATGCTGTGAGTGGATGGGCTGCCAAGAATTACGACGCACCACAATACCCCTTTCATAAGATGTCCAGGGGGGACTCCTGAAAAAGTATTGCATTGAATTCAAAGTCTGCCCTGCTACCAATTCATATGCACCCAAATAAGCCATTGAACCCACATACTGGATGGGCACAGGAAAATCCACTTCACAATATGCATTTTGAACTCCTTTGTTTTACATATTGGCAGAAAGGCGAGCCCTGCTGCATAGTCAGTCATATGAACCCCATTAGGCCTTGGAACCCACATACTGGATGGGCCCATGAAAATCCACTTCACAATATGCATTTTGTACTCCCGTACTCCTTTGTTTTACACATTGGCAGTGAGGCCAACCCTGTTGCATAGTCAGCCATAAGCACCCTATTACGACTTTGAACCCATATACTGGATGGACCCAGGAAAATCCACTTCATAATGCATTTTGTACTCCTGTACTCCTTTGTTCTACACATTGGCAGCAAGGCCACCCCTGCTGCATAGTCAGTCATATGAACCCCATTACGCCTTTGGAACCCACATACTGGATGGGCTCCTGAAAATCCGCTTCACAATATGCATTTTGTACTCCCGCACTCCTTTGTTTTACACATTGGCAGCAAGGCTAGCCCTGCTGCATAGTCATATACACCCCATTACATCTTTGAACCCACATATTGGATTGACCAAGGAAATTCCACTTCACAATATGCATTTTGTACTCCCGTACTTCTTTGTTTTAGATATTGGCAGAAAGGCCAGCCCTGCTGCATAGTCATATGCATCCAATTACGCCTTGGAACCCACATACTGGAAGGAGGCCCATGAAAATCCACTTCACAATATGCATTTTGTACTCCCGTACTCCTTTGTTTTACACATTGGCAGCAAGGCCATCCCTGCTGCATAGTCAGTCATATGAACCTCATTAGGTTTTCAAACCCACATACTGGATGGGCCCATGAAATTCCACTACACAATATGCATTTTGTACTCTCGTACTCCTTTGTTTTGCACATTGGCAGCAAGGCCAGCCGTGCTGCACAGTCAGTCATTAGAACCTCATTAGGCCTTGAAACCCACATACTGGATGGGCCCCTGAAAATCAACTTCACAATATGCATTTTGTACTCCCGTACTCCTTTGTATTACACATTGGCAGCAAGGCCAGCCCTGCAGCATAGTCATATGCACCCCATTACGCCTTGGAACCCACATACTGGATGGGCCCATGAAAATCCACTTCACAATATGCATTTTGCACTCCCGTACTCCTTTGTTTTACACATTGGCAGCAAGGCCAGCCCTGCGGCATAGTCAGTCATATGCACCCCATTACGCCTTTGAACCCACATACTGGATGGGCCTATGAAAATCCACTCGTATTTGTTAATGGTATGATGGTTCCCTCTTTGCCAAATTCTCCTGTAAATAATTGTGCAATTTTATTTTACATTTTTTAACACTAAGGTTCAGATACAGCTTTAAAAAGGCTAATACTTGCAATACAAGGCAATTTTTTTGCAAACTACAAAATTCAAGGAATAGTATGATTGAATAGTGTGAGTGTGCACACTTTTGTATATGTTAACATACACAGGTTAATAAGTACATATAAGAATTAAATAAATATAGTGATTACGTATATATGAAGATTAACTACATACAGTATGCTTATATCATCACCAAGAGGCTTTTAAACATCATCTGTCTGGAATATCAGAGAAGCAACACTAAGGCAGAGAACCCTTGGGAGATTACCTACACTGCATGGGCATCCCCAATTATGCAGATATCAGCACACTGTACATGTACCGGTACCCCAGTTTTGTCATCTGTCTTAGTCATGTTTCTCTGGTCTTACAAAGTGTATAACACGATATAGTAACTCTATTTTCACCCACACCTTCAAGTGGCCACTTTTTAAGATAGGATGAAACGGAGATATCATGGAGTCATCAGATGAGGGGCCACAAACCCCTGGAAAATAAAAGCCACAAGGATTTAGATCAAACCGCCATTGGCATAGTTTCAGTAAACCTTAATGTTTTACAATGACAAACAGCAAACATATAGAGGCTTAGAACTGTTTGTGAAGTGAATAAACAAACATTTATCACGATTGTGTCAATATTAGCATTGTCTGTCACAACTGTAAATGTTGTACAAGAAATGCAGCTATGTGATTATCTGAATGCATTGGGTATACAGTATTTTAATCTTGGTTCAAAATCGCCATTTGTATATTCGCCATTTGTACATGTGAGGCAGCCAAAGTTATGGCTCCCAAGGAGAGAAACAACCGTATATACTCGAGTATAAGCCGAGATTTTCAGCCCAAATTTTTGGGCTGAAAGTGCCGCTCTCAGCTTATACTCGAGTCACGGTGGGCAGCAGGGTCGGCGGGTGAGGGGGAGAGGGCGCCGAGGCATACTCACCTAGTCCCGGCAGTCCTGACGCTCCCCCTGCCTGTGACACTGTCTCCGGGTGCCGCAGCTCTTCCCCTGTTCAGCGGTCACGTGGGACCGCTCATTAGAGAAATGAATATGAACTCCACTCCCATAGGGGTGGAGCCACATATTCATTCCTCTGAGCGGTGCCAGTGACCGCTGACAGGAAGAGCTGCGGCACCCGAAGACACTGTGACAGGCAGGGGCAGCGTCAGGACTGCCGGGACTAGGTGAGTATTTTATATTCACCTGTCCTCGTTCCACACGCCAGGCGCCACTCTGTCTTCGCGTCCTCTTGCACTGACTGTTCAGGTCAGAGGGCACGATGACGCATATAGTGTGCGCGCCGCCCTCTGCCTGATGAGTCAGTGCGGAGAGACACCGGGACGAGACTCCGGGAGCTGCAAGCAAGAGAGGTGAGTATGGCATTTTTTTTTTATTATTGCAGCAGCAGCAATGGCACAGCTTTATATGGAGCATCTATGGGGCAAAAATGAACGGTGCAGAGCACTATATGGCACAGCTATGGGGCAAGAATGAACGGTGCAGAGCACTATATGGTACAGCTATGGGGCAAGAATGAACGGTGCAGAGCACTACATGGCACAGCTATGGGGCAAGAATGAACGGTGCAGAGCACTATATGGTACAGCTATGGGGCAAGAATGAACAGTGCAGAGCACTATATGGCACAGCTATGGGGCAAGAATGAACGGTGCAGAGTACTATATGGCACAGCTATGGGGCAAGAATGAACGGTGCAGAGTACTATATGGCACACCTATGGGGCAAGAATGAACGGTGCAGAGCACTATATGGCACAGTTATGGGCCAAAAATGAACGGTGCAGAGCACTATATGGCACAGCTATGGGGCAAGAATGAACGGTGCAGAGCACTATATGGCACAGCTATGGGGCAAGAATGAACGGTGCAGAGTACTATATGGCACAGCTATGGGGCAAGAATGAACGGTGCAGAGCACTATATGGCACAGCTATGGGGCAAGAATGAACGGTGCAGAGCACTATATGGCACAGCTATGGGGCAAGAATGAACGGTGCAGAGCACTATATGGCACAGCTATGGGGCAAGAATGAACGGTGCAGAGCACTATATGGCACAGCTATGGGGCAATAATGAACTGTGCAGAGCACTATATGGCACAGCTATGGGGCAATAATGAACGGTGCAGAGCACTATATGGCACACCTTTCTATGGTACATCTATGGGGCAATAATGAACGGTGCAGAGCACTATATGGCACAGCTATGGGGCCATAATGAACGGTATGGAGCATCTATTTTTATTTTTGAAATTCACCAGTAGCTGCTGCATTTTCCACCCTAGGCTTATACTCGAGTCAATAAGTTTTCCCAGTGTTTTGTGGCAAAATTAGGGGGGTCGGCTTATACTCGGGTCGGCTTATACTCGAGTATATACAGTAATATAGTGGACAAAGCTCTTTATTTGCTTTATCAAACTTATATGAAGTGTATTGTGTCCAATGTGAGCAACCAGGCAACACAAATAGGAGCTTTTTAAGGGAGCTCTTTAAGGTACACAAATGCTATCAAGTCTTTGCCAACAAGAATATGGTTTCACCAATGTGGGATACCTTTTTTAAAAATAGACTAGTGCCATCACAGGCCCCTTGCCCAAAATTCACCGGACTAAAACAGTACAAAGCACGTTCACCCTGGTGATCTAGTGGCAGGTAAACAAGAAACATTGCAGAAGACAGAGTTAAGAAGTAAGCCCAATGTAGTAGTGTGGGTCACTGAGACTTGTAATGCAGTGCATGAGCTGCCAAAGAATTCCCCAGTGGGGTATCTTTTTAAAAATAGACTAGTGCCATCACAGCCCCCTTGTCCAAAATGCACCGTACGGAGCACGTTCACCCTGTTGATCTAGTGGCAGGTGAAGGACACACTGCAGGAGACAGAGTTAAAAGTAGGCCCAATGTAATGTAATGCCGAATTCCCCAATGTGTGGTCCTTTCTTTACAAATTAAAATAGTGCCATTATAGCCCCCTTGCCCAAAATGCATCGTACAGAGCATGTTTACCCTGTTGATCTAGTGGCAGGTGTGGGACACACTGCAGGAGACAGAGTTAAGAAGTAGGCCCAATGTAATGTAATGCTCAATTCCCCAATGGGGGTACCTTTTTTAAAAATAGACTAGTGCCATCACAGCCCCTTGCCCAAAATGCACCATACAGAGCACGTTCACCCTGTTGATTTGTTGATCTAGTGGCAGGTGAAGGACACACTGCAGGAGACAGAGTTAAGAAGTAGGCCCAATGTAATGCAATGCCCAATTCCCCAATGAGGGTTCCTTTTTTTACTAAATAAACTAATGCCATCATAGCCCCCGTGCCCAAAAATTCACCGGCCTATAACAGTACAGAGCACGTGCACCCCGGTCATCTAGTGGTTGTGGATGATGAGGATAAAGAGGAGGATAACAACAATCAGACCAAATGAGGAAGCGTATACTCATGTGTGGTTGTGAAGAGGTGCATGAGAATACACCTTCCCAAAAGACAGAATGTATTTGAGGTTATGTTTCGCTTGTTTCACTTGGTGGTGTACAGAAGTCTTTCCCAATCCAGCCCTTGTTTATTTTTGTAAGAGTCAACCTGTCAGCATTTTCAGTTGACAGGCGGATGTGCTTAACTGTGATAATTCCACCAGCGGCACTATAAATCCGCTCTGACAGAAAGCTAGCAGCAGGGTAGGCCAGGACCACCAAGGCGTAGATTGCCAGTTCATGCCACGTGCCCAGCTTGGATACCTAATAATTTAAAGGCACAGAGGAATCACGGAGGACTTTTGTACGATCTGCAAAGTACTCCCTCACCAACTTCACAAACATTGCACTTTTTGTGACAGCACCCCTTGCCTCTGTGGCGTTACGATGGGAGGGTCTGAGAAAACTGTCCCAGAACTTTGTCATTGTTCACCTGGCTGAGCTGGATTGTACTGTGTCTCTCGCTTGGACTGCTTGGTTGTACAACAAACTCTGACGTCTGCTGCCAGCGTACTCAGATGGGAATTTTCTAAGTAATTCCGCTACAAGGGCCCTCTGGTACTGCAACATTTTAGTACAACTCTCTGCCTCAGGCAGAAGTGATAGAAAGTTCTCCTTGTAGCATGAGTCTAGAAGTGTCACCAACCAGTAATGAGTGTCACCCAAAATTTTTATAATGCGAGGGTCACTTGAAACACAGCGCAACATAAAGTCAGCCATGCGTGCCAGACTGCTAACAGGCAAGACTTCAGTGTCCTCACCAACAGGATGACTGACCATGCTGTCCTCTTCCTCCTCATCCTCCTCCTCCCTGTTCACAGGCCATCCCCGCTGAACAGACGGTATGACAGCTGTGTTTGTTGTACCGTCCATAGCGCATTAAAGTAGCTCCTGTTCTTTCTCCTCCTCTTCATTGACTACCAATCCACGATGAGAAGACATGAGGCTGGGCTGAGTGTAATCCCATTGTATGGTTCTTTTCTCCATGTCCTCGTGCTCTGCCTGCAATGTATCCTCTTTAATTGTGAACAGAGAGGTTTTCAGAATGCTGAGACGTGGGATGGTGATGCTAATTATGGCGTCATCGCCGCTCACCGTCTTGGTGCAGTCCTCAAAGTTTTGGAGGATGGTACAAATGTCGGACATCCATGTCCACTCCTGAGGTCTTATGTGTGGAGTCTGAACTAAATATCGTTGGCCTTGCTGATGTTTGGTAGTCAACAACTGCCCTCTTCTGCTCACAAAGCCTTTCCAACATATGTAGCGTGGAGTTCCAGCACGTGGGGACATCACACACCAGCCAGTGAACTGGAAGCTGCAAACGCTGTTGAAGCACGGCAAGGGAGGCTGAAGCTGTAGCTGACTTTCTAAAATGGGCAGACAGACAGCGTACTTTCACTAGCACATCCGGCAGCTCTGGGTAGTTTTTCTGAAAACATTGAACCACGAGGTTAAGCACATGGGCCAAGCAAGGTACGTGTGTGAGCTCACCTTACCTCAGAGCCGCCACCAGATTAAGGCCATTGTCCCACATGACCATGCCTGGCTGGAGGTTCAGCGGTGTCATCCAAACATCTGACTGCTCTTTCAGCGCTGTCCACAACTCTTCTGCATTATGCGGTTTGTCACCTTTGTAGATTAGCTTCAGCACAGCATGTTGCCGCTTGGCTGAGGCAGTGCTGCAGTGCTTCCAGCTTCTGACTGATATGTTGATTTCAGAGATGGAGGATGAAGAGGAGGAGGTGCAGGAGCTGTAGACAGGGGGTAACCCTGATTGACGTAGGGCCAGCAATCCTCGGCGTGTGGAGGATGTGTTCCATCCCAAGGTCCGACTGGGTCCCGGCTTCCACTATGTTAACCCAGTGTGCCATCAGTGAGATGTACCTTCCCTGCCCACAAGCACTTGTCCACATGTCCGTGGTTAGGTGGACTTTTCCTGTAACAGCATTGTTGAGGGCATGGGTAATGTTGTGGGACACATGTTGGTGTAATGCTGGCATGGCACACCGGGAGAAATAGTGGCGACTGGTGACCTAGTACCTTGGGACTTCCGGTCTCAACGAGCCTAAAAGGCAGCATTTCTTGTGCAAACAGAAGAGAAATATTAAAATTCTGGACTGTGGCCTGTGGGGCGTTGGTGGGGTATTTCTGCTTGCATTCTTAGGCCAGTCTCACACGTCCAGATAATTCCGGTACCGGAAAAATCGGTACCGGAATTATCTGTGTCCGTGTGCCAGTGCGTTTCTGTAGCACATCAGTGTGGCACATGTGTGCCACCCGTGTGCCCACTGGGTACCACACGCACCGTGCCGGAGACAGCGCTAAAGTTTAGCGCTGTCCCCTGCATCGTGCTGAAGCCCCATTCATATCTTCCCTGCAGCAGCGTTTGCTGTAGAGAAGATATGAATAATAGTGTGTAAAATCCAGATCCAGGTCACCGCCCCCCTGCCACCCCCTGTGCCCCCCCCCTCCCCCGCTGTGATTAAAATACTCACCCAGCTCCCGGCTCCCTCGCTGCTTCCTGTCCTGGCCGCACCTTGTACTGTATGAGCGGTCACGTGGGGCCGCTAATTTACAGTAATGAATATGCGGCTAGACCCCAGCATCTGGATTTTACACACTATTATTCATATCTTCTCTACAGCAAACGCTGCTTCAGGGAAGATATGAATGGTGGATTCAGCACCAGTGGGGGGGACAGCGCTTAATGTAGCGCTGTCTCCTGCACGGCACACGGACTGCACACGGACAACGTCCGTGTGCGGTACGTGTGTTACACGGACACATTGACTTTAATGGGTCCGTGTAATCCGTGCGCTCCCACGAACACTTACATGTCTCCGTGTTTGGCACACGGAGACACGGTCCGCAAAAAATCAATGACATCTGCACAGATGCATTGATTTTAATGTGTGTACGTGTGTCAGTGGCTCCGGTACGTGAGGAAACTGTCACCGGCCTTAAGCTGTATAGAATTTCAGTTTCAGACAGCCAAAAAAGAGGTGCACTGGCCTACAATGCCCAAACTTGGAGCACGCAGATATATGAGGGATGCCACTGAAATACCACACTGGAAAATATGTGGCCTTTTTGTAATTTTGGAAGCTAAATAGTGCTGTATAGAATTAGAGTCTCAGACAGCAAAAAAAGAGGTCCACCGGTCTACAAAGTTGGGGCACGCAGATATATGAAGCCCTTTTAGGTGATTTAAAAAAAAAATGGCACAAGGCTAGCACACACAACTATGCTAAGTATGCCTGGCAAACTAGGATTTCTCAACATGCCTCAGTCTAACAGAACAGACTGTATATTTTGTTTTTTGGGGTAAATTTTTGACAAAAAAAAATCCAACTAGGTATATAGTAAAGAAGCTGCAGCAGCAGACAGTTATGGAGCTTTGGGAAGGATGCAGTGGGAGCAATGGACGCACATACAGTGCCTGCAGGCCTTGCACTGATGTGGATATGCTGTTCCCTGCCTGCCTAGCGCTGCAATATCAGGACCCATGAATTAGCCCTAAAAAGGACTGTTGGTTTCTATGGAGTTGTGGATGTAAGAGTTGCAGACCTACACTACGTCTAAAAACCACGATTCTGACCCTATTTCGGCACCAGCTCTCCTTACTCTTGCTGAAACAGGAACAGAATGCAGCGAGCAGGGCGGCGCCTGGTCTCTTATACTCGGGATGATGTTGTACAGCCAAGCCAATCACTGCATGACCACAACAAAGATGGCTGCGGCGTTTCATAGCCTGACAATCCCTGCACCGTGATTGGGTCTCTAAAGTCCATCATAACTGCTGGGTGGAGACACCAGTTACTGCCGAATAATTCCGGAAATGCTCGCTGCTTGCCGAGTACACCAAGCATAGTGATACTCGGGCAAGTAACGAGCAGTGGCAAGCACATTCGCTCATCACTAGTAGCTATCATTATTTCTCTTATCCACTAATAATAAAGATATATCTCTACCCCATCTAAGTCTGCACAGCAAAACTGACAAGTGAGCTTCAGAAAAAAGGTAATGTCAAGCTATTATATTTGCTCCATTTGATGCAGTGAAAACTTCAATGTTAGGATTATTTGTACATAGATAGTGTAGTAAAAAATCCAATACTGATACTTAACCCCTTAATCCCATATGACGTACTATCCCGTCCAGGTGACCTGGGACTTAATTCCCATGGACGGGATAGTACGTCATATGCGATCGGCCGCGCTCACGGGGGGAGCGCGGCCGATCGCGGCCGGGTGTCAGCTGCCTATCGCAGCTGACATCCGGCACTATGTGCCAGGAGCGGTCACGGACCGCTCCCGGCACATTAACCCCCGGCACACCGCGATCAAAGATGATCGCGGTGTGCCGGCGGTGCAGGGAAGCATCGCGCAGGGAGGGGGCTCCCTGCGGGCTTCCCTGAGACGATCGGTACACGGTGATGTGCTCACCGTGTACCGAGCGTCTTCTCCCTGCAGTCCCCGGATCCAAAATGGCCGCCGGGCTGCATCCGGGTCCTGCAGGGAGCACTTCCGGGTCAGGATCAGGCTGCAGCTGCAGCTCTAATCCTGCCCGGCTGTATGTCAGATCACCGATCTGATAGAGTGCTGTGCACACTGTCAGATCGGTGATCTGTGATGTCCCCCCCTGGGACAAAGTGAAAAAGTAAAAAAAAAAATTTCCACACTTGTAAAAAAAAAAATAAAAAAAAAATTCCTAAATAAAGCAGAAAAAAAAAAATATTATTCCCATAAATACATTTCTTTACATAAAAAAAAAACAAAAAAACAATAAAAGTACACATATTTAGTATCGCCGTGTCCGTAACGACCCGACCTATAAAACTGGCCCACTAGTTAACCCCTTCAGTGAACACCGTAAGAAAAAAAAAAAAAAAACGAGCCAAAAAACAACGCTTTATTATCATAACGCTGAACAAAGAGTGGAATAACACGCGATCAAAAAGACGGATATAAATAACCATGGTACCTCTGAAAACGTCATCTTGTCCCGCAAAAAACGAGCCGCCATATAGCATCATAACCAAAAAAATAAAAAAGTTATAGTCCTCTGAATAAAGCGATGCCAAAATAATTATTTTTTCTATAAAATAGCTTTTATCGTATAAAAGCGCCAAAACATAAAAAAAATGATATAAATGAGGTGTCGCTGTAATTGTACTGACCCGAAGAATAAAACTGCTTCATCAATTTTACCAAACGCGGAACGGTATAAACGCCTCCCCCAAAAAGAAATTCATGAATAGCTGGTTTTTGGTCATTCTGCCTCACAAAAAAATCGGAATAAAAAGCGATCAAAAACTGTCACGTGTCCAAAAATGTAACCGATAAAAACGTCAACTCGTCCCGCAAAAAACAAGACCTCACATGACTCTGTGGACCAAAATATGGAAAAATTATAGGTCTCAAAATGTGGAGACGCAAAAACTTTTTTGCTATAAAAAGCGTCTTTTAGTGTGTGACGGCTGCCAATCATAAAAATCCGCTAAAAAACTTGCTATAAAAGTAAATCAAACCCCCCTTCATCACCCCCTTAGTTAGGCTAGGTTCACATTGCGTTAATGGGTTAACGCTAACGGACAGCGTTGCACGGCGAAAATGTCACAATTAACGCCGTGCAACGGGTCCGTTAGCACAACCATTGACAGCAATGTGATTTTCAGGTGTAGCGCATCGCTAGAGCGTGCCATTTTCGGCTCGCGCTAGCAAGGTGCCATTCTTTTGTGGCGCGCCTCAGACGCTGCTTGCAGCGTCCGCGGCGCGCCCGAGGTCCGATCCCCGATCTTCCAGAGCGGGGACGTTAACGCGACCACTAAACACGACACCTAAAAAGACATTGTGTTAGCGCAATCCGCTAGTGCTAAACGGATTTCCCTAACGCAATGTGAACCTAGCCTTAGGGAAAAATAATAAAATTAAAAAAAATGTATTTATTTCCATTTTCCGGTTAGGGTTAGGGTTAGGGTTAGGGCTAGGGTTGGGGCTAGGGTTAGGGTTTGGATTACATTTACGGTTGGGATTAGGGTTGGGATTAGAATTAGGGGTGTGTCTGGGTTAGGTGTGTGGTTAGGGTTACAGTTGGGATTAGGGTTAGTGGTGCGTTTGGATTAGGGTTTCATTTATAATTGGGGGGTTTCCACTGTTTAGACACATCAGGGGCTCTCCAAACGCGACATGGCGTCCGATCTCAATTCCAGCCAATTCTGCATTGAAAAAGTAAAACAGTGCTCCTTCACTTCCGAGCTCTCCCGTGCGCCCAAACAGGGGTTTACCCCAACATATGGGGTATCAGCGTACTCGAGACAAATTGGACAACAACTTTTTGGGTCCAAGTTCTCTTGTTATCCTTGGGAAAATAAAAATTTGGGGGGCTAAAAATCATTTTTGTGGGAAAAAAAAGGATTTTTATTTTCACGGCTCTGCGTTGTAAACTGTAGTGAAACACTTGGGGGTTCAAAGTTTTCACAACACATCTAGATAAGTTCCATGGGAGGTCTAGTTTCCAATATGGGGTCACTTGTGGGTGGTTTCTACTGTTTGGGTACATCAGGGGCTCTGCAAATGCAACGTGACGCCTGCAGACCAATCCATCTAAGTCTGCATTCCAAATGGCGCTCCTTCCCTTCCGAGCTCTGCCATGAGCCCAAACAGTGGTTCCCCCCCACATATGGGGTATCAGCGTACTCAGGACAAATTGAACAACAACTTTTGGGGTCCAATTTATTCTGTTACCCTTGTAAAAATACAAAGCTGGGGGCTAAAAAATCATTTTTGTGAAAAAAAAAAAGAATTTTTATTTTCACGGGTCTGCGTTATAAACTGTAGTGAAACACTTAGGGGTTCAAAGTTCTCACAACACATCTAGATAAGTTCCATGGGAGGTCTAGTTTCTAATATGGGGTCACTTGTGGGGGGTTTGTACTGTTTGGGTACATCAGGGGCTCTGCAAATGCAACGTGACTCCTGCAGACCAATCCATCTAAGTCTGCATTCCAAATGGCGCTCCTTCCCTTCCGAGCTCTGCCATGCGCCCAAACAGTGGTTCCCCCCCACATATGGGGTATCAGCGTACTCAGGACAAATTGGACAACAACTTTTGGGGTCCAATTTATTATGTTACCCTTGTGAAAATACAAAACTGGGGGCTAAAAAATTTTTGCGAAAAAAAAAATAAATTTATTTTAACGGCTCTGCGTTATAAACTGTAGTGAAACACTTGGGGGTTCAAAGCTCTCAAAACACATCTAGATAAGTTCCTTAGAGGGTCTAGTTTCCAAAATGGTGTCACTTGTGGGGGTTTTTAATGTTTAGGCACATCAGGGGCTCTCCAAACCAACATGGCGTCCCATCTTAATTCCAGTCAATTTTGCATTGAAAAGTCAAATGGCGCTCCTTCCCTTCCGAGCTCTGCTATGCACCCAAAAAGTGGTTTACCCCCACATATGGGGTATCGTCGCACTCAGGACAAATTGCACAACAACTTTTGTGGTCTAATTTCTTCTCTTACCCTTGGGAAAATAAAAAATTGGGGGCGAAAAGATCATTTTTGTGAAAAAATAAGATTTTTTATTTTTACGGCTCTGCATTATAAACTTCTGTGAAGCACTTGTTGGGTCAAAGTGCTCACCACACATCTAGATAAGTTCCTTAAGGGGTCTACTTTTCAAAATGGTGTCACTTGTGAGGGGTTCCAATGTTTAGGCACATCAGGGGCTCTCCAAACGCAACATGGCGTCCCATCTCAATTCCAGTCAATTTTGCATTGAAAAGTCAAATGGCGCTCCTTTCCTTCCGAGCTCTGCCATGCGCCCAAACAGTGGTTTACCCCCACATATGGGGTATCGTCGCACTCAGGACAAATTGCACAACAACTTTTGTGGTCTAATTTCTTCTCTTACCCTTGGGAAAATAAAAAATTGGTGGCGAAAAGATTATTTTTGTGAAAAAATATGATTTTTTATTTTTACGGCTCTGCATTATAAACTTCTGTGAAGCACTTGTTGGGTCAAAGTGCTCACCACACCTCTAGATAAGTTCCTTAAGGGGTCTACTTTCCAAAATGGTGTCACTTGTGGGGATTTCAATGTTTAGGCACATCAGGGGCTCTCCAAACGCAACATGGCATCCCATCTCAATTCCAGTCAATTTTGCATTGAAAAGTAAAATGGCGCTCCTTCCCTTCCGAGCTCTGCCATACGCCCAAACAATGGTTTACACCCATATACGGGGTATCAGCGTACTCAGGACAAATTGGCCAACAATTTTTGAGGTTCAATTTCTTCTCTTACTCTTGGGAAAATAAAAAATTGGGGGCGAAAAGATCATTTTTGTGAAAAAATATGATTTTTTATTTTTACGGCTCTGCATTATAAACTTCTGTGAAGCAATTGGTGGGTCAAAGTGGTCACCACACATCTAGATAAGTTCCTTAGGGTGTCTACTTTCCAAAATGGTGTCACTTGTGGGGGGTTTCAATGTTTAGGCACATCAGTGGCTCTCCAAACGCAACATGGTGTCCCATCTCAATTCCTGTCAATTTTGCATTTAAAAGTCAAATGGCGCTCCTTCCCTTCCGAGCTCTGCCATGCGCCCAAACAGTGGTTTACCCCCACATATGGGGTATCAGCGTACTCAGTACAGATTGTACAACAATGTTTGGCATCCATTTTATCCTGTTACCCTTGGTAAAATAAAACAAATTGGAGCTGAAATAAATTTTGTGTGAAAAAAAGTTAAATATTCATTTTTATTTAAACATTCCAAAAATTCCTGTGAAACCCCTGAAGGGTTAATAAACTTCTTGAATGTGGTTTTGAGCACCTTGAGGGGTGCAGTTTTTAGAATGGTGTCACACTTGGGTATTTTCTATCATATAGACCCCTCAAAATGACATCAAATGAGATGTGGTCCCTAAAAAAAAATGGTGTTGTAAAAATGAGAAATTGCTGGTCAACTTTGAACCCTTATAACTCCCTAACAAAAAAAAATTTTGGTTCCAAAATTGTGCTGATGTAAAGGAGACATGTGGGAAATGTTACTTATTAAGTATTTTGCGTGACATATCTCTGTGATTTAAGGGCATAAAAATTTAAAGTTGGAAAATTGCGAAATTTTCAAAATTTTCGCCAAATTTCCGTTTTTTTCACAAATAAACGCAAGTTATATCGAATAAATGTTACTACTAAAATGAAGTACAATATGTCACGAGAAAACAATGTCAGAATCGCCAAGATCCGTTGAAGCGTTCCAGAGTTATAACCTCATAAAGGGACAGTGGTCAGAATTGTAAAAATTGGCCCGGTCATTAACGTGCAAACCACCCTCGGGGCTTAAGGGGTTAAAACAATGTATATAATAAAAACTTGAATACAGTAATATATTTTCTAATAAAACATTTTGCTTTATGGTAGTAACAGTTGAAACTGTCTTGCTAATAAAATTTGTGTGTGGCGTGGCCACTGTGTATGTGAGATCCAAATGCCTGGCAAATAATACCACTTTTCTCCTGGCTTGGACTTCTGAAGAAAAACTGTATGGCTGTCTTTCACATTTGAATCCAGATGTCATTATTGAGGGTTTTAAATCTGATCCCATTCTAAAAAGGATTAGCTTCCTGAGGCAACCCCTATAGAGCAGGGGTGGGCAATTAATTTTCCCGAGGGGCCACATGAGAGACCATGACTGCTGTGGAGGACCGAACTAATAGCTTGAAATTAATTCTACTCAATATTAATTTATTAATATTAATTTTATCACTTAATACTAATAATTAAGTATGCTGACACCCCTGTATATCTTTGAACCCCCCCCACAGCCTCCCCATGTACAGCATGAGCCCCCCACAGCCTCCCTATGTATAGCATGAGCCCCACACAGCCTCCCCATGTACAGCATGAGCCCCACAAAGCCTCCTCGTGCACAGCATGAGCCCAAAACAGCCTCCCCATATACAGCATGAGCCCCACACAGCCTCCCTATGTACTGCATGAGGCCCCCACAGCCTCCTTATATACTGATTGAGCTTCACACAGCCTCCCCATATATTGCATGACAGTATGCAGCCTTCTCATAGCCTCCACATGTGCAGCATGATACCCTCATAGCCTCCCCGTGTGCAGCATGACACCCACATAGCCTCACCATGTGCAGCATGACACCCCCATAGCCTCCCCGTGTGCAGCATGTCACCCCATAGCCTCCCCATGTGCTGCATGTCACCCCATAGATTCCCCATGTTCACCCTATAGAATCCCCATGTTCACCCTATAGAATCCCCATGTTCACCCCATAGAATCCCCATGTTCACCCTCATAGAATCCCCATGATCACCCTATAGAATCCCCATGTTCACCCTCATAGAATCCCCATGTTAAGCCCCAAGGAGTCCCCATGTTCACCCTATAGAATCCCCATGTTCACCCAAATAGAATCCCCATATTCACCCCATAGAATCCTCTTGTTAACCCCCATAGAATGCCCATGTTCACCCCATAGAATCTATAAAGGCACAGATGATTGGCCTCGGGGACACCAAAACATCCAACACCGCGGAGACACCATCACGTGTTTCTCAACGCAGTGATTCCAGAACACTGCCCCCATCCCTTATGGGAAATATGCAGATGCATGTAAAGAAGCTGCGGAGACACCATCACATGTTTCTCGACGCAAGCAGTGAATAGCCAGGCCTTTCCCCGGGAAGGAACAACCACGGGAAGGGCAGCATCCTATGAAGGAAAGCCACCTATGCCAAGCATGGTATCCATCCACACACAGCTGTTTCGGGGTTTTTGCCCCTCATCAGTGTGGAGTAGGAATCTGGCTATTAGGAGCAGTGCCTAGTAAAAAGGCTATAAAGGCACAGATGATTGGCCTCGGGGAGACCAAAACATCCAACACCACGGAGACACCATCACATGTTTCTCAACGCAGTGATTCCAGAACACTGCCCCCATCCCTTATGGGAAATATGCAGATGCATGTAAAGAAGCTGCGTAGACACCATCACGTGTTTCTCGACGCAAGCAGTGAATAGCCAGGCCTTTCCCCGGGAAGGAACAACCACGGGAAGGGCAGCATCCTATGAAGGAAAGCCACCTATGCCAAGCATGGAATCCATCCACACACAGCTGTTTCGGGGTTTTTGCCCTTCATCAGTGTGGAGTAGGAATCTGGCTATTAGGAGCAGTGCCTAGTAAAAAGGCTATAAAGGCACAGATGATTGGCCTCGGGGAGACCAAAACATCCAACACCGCGGAGACACCATCACGTGTTTCTCAACGCAGTGATTCCAGAACACTGCCCCCATCCCTTATGGGAAATATGCAGATGCATGTAAAGAAGCTGCGAAGACACCATCACGTGTTTCTCGACGCAAGCAGTGAATAGCCAGGCCTTTCCCCGGGAAGGAACAACCACGGGAAGGGCAGCATCCTATGAAGGAAAGCCACCTATGCCAAGCATGGTATCCATCCACACACAGCTGTTTCGGGGTTTTTGCCCTTCATCAGTGTGGAGTAGGAATCTGGCTATTAGGAGCAGTGCCTAGTAAAAAGGCTATAAAGGCACAGATGATTGGCCTCGGGGAGACCAAAACATCCAACACCGCGGAGACACCATCACATGTTTCTCAACGCAGTGATTCCAGAACACTGCCCCCATCCCTTATGGTAAATATGCAGATGCATGTGAAGAAACTGTGGAGACACCATCACGTGTTTCTCGACGCAAGCAGTGAATAGCCAGGCCTTTCCCCGGGAAGGAACAACCACGGGAAGGGCAGCATCCTATGAAGGAAAGCCACCTATGCCAAGCATGGTATCCATCCACAGACAGCTGTTTCTGGGTTTTTGCCCCTCATCAGTGTGGAGTAGGAATCTGGCTATTAGGAGCAGTGCCTAGTAAAAAGGCTATAAAGGCACAGATGATTGGCCTCGGGGAGACCAAAACATCCAACACCGCGGAGACACCATCACGTGTTTCTCAACGCAGTGATTCCAGAACACTGCCCCCATCCCTTATGGGAAATATGCAGATGCATGTAAAGAAGCTGCGGAGACACCATCACGTGTTTCTCGACGCAAGCAGTGAATAGCCAGGCCTTTCCCCGGGAAGGAACAACCACGGGAAGGGCAGCATCCTATGAAGGAAAGCCACCTATGCCAAGCATGGTATCCATCCACAGACAGCTGTTTCGGGGTTTTTGCCCCTCATCAGTGTGGAGTAGGAATCTGGCTATTAGGAGCAGTGCCTAGTAAAAAGGCTATAAAGTTGAGAAACACGTGATGGTGTCTCCGCGGTGTTGGATGTTTTGGTCTCCCCGAGGCCAATCATCTGTGCCTTTATAGCCTTTTTACTAGGCACTGCTCCTAATAGCCAGATTCCTACTCCACACTGATGAGGGGCAAAAACCCCGAAACAGCTGTCTCTGGATGGATACCATGCTTGGCATAGGTGGCTTTCCTTCATAGGATGCTGCCCTTCCCGTGGTTGTTCCTTCCCGGGGAAAGGCCTGGCTATTCACTGCTTGCGTCGAGAAACATGTGATGGTGTCTCCGCAGCTTCTTTACATGCACCCCATAGAATCCCCATGTTCACCCCCATAGAATCCTCATGTTCACCCCATAGCATCTCCATGTTCACCCCCACAGAATCTCCAGTTCCCCCATAGAATCCTCATGTTTACCCCATAGAATCTCCATGTTCACCCCATATTCACCCCCATAGAATCCCAATGTTGACCCCTATAGAATCACCAGTTCCCCCATAGAATCCTCATGTTCACCCCACAGAATCCCCATGTTCACCACATAGAATACCCATATTCACCCCCATAGAATCCCCATGTTCACCTCATAGACTCTCCATGTTCACTCCCATAGAATCTCTATGTTCACCCCCATAGAATCCCCATGTTCCCCCATAGAATCCCCATGTTCACCTCCAGAGAATCCCCATATTCACCCCATAGAATCCTCATGTTGACCCCCACAGAATCCCCATGTTGACCCCATAGAATCCCCATGTTCACCCCATAGAATCCCCATGTTCACCCCATAGAATCCCCATATTCACCCCATAGAATCTGTTATGAATTCTGTGGCAGAGCTCCCTCCTGTGGTCACAAGTGGTACTTCGGCTGATTCTCTCTGTGAGCTTCTGTTGGTGGAGGGAAGTGGTACTGCGGCTTCTGAGTTTCCTCCCTCAGGTGATCTGGTGAGGTCGTTAGGTGCTTCTCTACTTAACTCCACCTAATGCTTTGATCCTGGCTTCCTGTCAATGTTCCAGTGTTGGACTTGCTTTTCCCTGCATCATTCCTGTGGCCTGCTGCTCTGCATAGCTAAGTTCTTCTTTGCTATTTGTTTGCTATTTTTTCTGTCCAGCTTGTCTAATTTGTTGCTGGAAGCTCTGGGACGCAAAGGGTGTACCTCCGTGCCGTTACTTCGGTACGGAGGGTCTTTTTGCCCCCTTTGCGTGGTGTTCTTTAGGGTTTTGTGTAGACCGCAAAGTTACCTTTTCTATCCTCGATCTGTTAAGAAAGTCGGGCCTCACTTTGCTGAATCTATTTCATCTTCATTGAGAATCCCTCAATGTCTGTCTGCTATTTCATCCTTCTTCTCCACTAGATTTCTAAAACTTAACATGGACAAAACAGAATTCATCATCTTTCCCCCATCTCACGCGATCTCCCCAACGAACCTATCCATTACAGTAAACGGCTGCCCACTCTCCCCAGTCCCACAAGCCCGCTGTCTTGGGGTAATCCTTGACACTGATCTCTCCTTTAAACCACATATCCAAACCCTTTCCACTTCCTGCCGCCTCCAACTCAAAAATATTTCACGGATCCGCACATTCCTAAACCAAGAATCTGCAAAAACCCTAGTCCATGCCCTCATCATCTCCCGCCTTGACTACTGTAACCTCCTGCTCTGTGGCCTCCCCTCTAACACTCTTGCACCCCTCCAATCTATTCTAAACTCTGCTGCCCGACTAATCCACCTGTCCCCCCGCTATTCCCCGGCCTCTCCCCTCTGTCAATCCCTGCACTGGCTCCCCATCACCCAGAGACTCCAGTACAAAAGCCTAACCATGACATATAAAGCCATCCACAACCTGTCTCCTCCATACATCTGTGACCTCGTCTCCCGGTACTTTCCTGCACGCAACCTCCGATCCTCACAAGATCTCCTTCTCTACTCCCCTATTATCTCCTCTTCCCACAATCGCATACAAGATTTCTCTCGTGCATCCCCCCTACTCTGGAATGCTCTACCACAACATATCAGACTCTCGCCTACCATCGAAACCTTCAAAAAGAACCTGAAGACCCACCTCTTCCGACAAGCCTACAACCTGCAGTAACCACCGATTGACCAAACCGCTGCACGGCCAGCTCTACCCTCACCTACTGTATCCTCACCCATCCCTTGTAGATTGTGAGCCCTCGCGGGCAGGGTCCTCTCTCCTCCTGTACCAGTTGTGACTTGTATTTTTCAAGATTATTGTACTTGTTTTATTATGTATACCCCTCCTCACATGTAAAGCGCCATGGAATAAATGGCGCTATAATAATAAATAATAATAATAATAATAATAATAATCTCTACGTTTGTCTTTTCATCTTAACTCACAGTCATTATATGTGGGGGGCTGCCTTTTCCTTTGGGGTATTTCTCTGAGGCAAGGTAGGCTTATTTTCTATCTTCAGGCTAGTTAGTTTCTCAGGCTGTGCCGAGTTGCATAGGCAGAGTTAGGCGCAATCCACGGCTGCCTCTAGTGTTGTTTGGAGAGGATTAGGGATTGCGGTCTGCAGAGTTCCCATGTCTCAGAGCTCGTTCTATGATTTTGGGTTATTGTCAGATCACTGTATGTGCTCTGACCGCTATGTCCATTGTAGTACTGAATTGCCTTTCATAACAGTACAGGAAGCCAAAGTACTAATGATTCTCAATAGAGGGAAAAAAGAAGTTCTGAGACCATTTTTTTTTCTTTGCACTGTGTTTTGCCTTTTTTTTCCCCTAGACATTTGGGTGGTTCAGTACACAGGTGTAGCGATGGACATTAGAAGTCTGTCTTCATTTGTGGATCAGCTCTCGGCAAGAGTACAAAAGATTCAAGACACTATTGATCAGAAAGCTATGTTGGAACCAAGAATTCCTATTCCTGATTTGTTTTTTGGAGATAGAACTAAGTTTCTGAGTTTCAAAAATAATTGTAAATTATTTCTGGCCTTGAAACCTCGCTCCTCTGGTGATCCAGTTCAACAGGTTTTGATTGTTATTTTTTTTTTTTGCGCGGCGACACTCAGGACTGGGCATTTTCTCTTGCGCCAGGAGATCCTGCATTGAGTAATATCGATGCGTTTTTCCTGGCGCTCGGATTGCTGTACGATGAACCTAATTCAGTGGATCAGGCAGAGAAAAATTTGCTGGCTCTTTGTCAGGGTCAGGATGAGATAGAGGTATATTGTCAGAAATTTAGAAAGTGGTCCGTGCTCACTCAATGGAATGAATCTGCGCTGGCAGCTATGTTCAGAAAGGGTCTCTCTGAAGCTCTTAAGGATGTCATGGTGGGATTTCCTATGCCTGCTGGTTTGAATGAGTCTATGTCTTTGGCAATTCAGATCGGTCGACGCTTGCGTGAGCGTAAATCTGTGCACCATTTGGCGGTATTACCTGAGCTTAAACCTGAGCCTATGCAGTGCGATAGGACTTTGACCAGAGTTAAACGGCAAGAACACAGACGTCTGAATGGGCTGTGTTTCTACTGTGGTGATTCCACTCATGCTATCTCTGATTGTCCTAAGCGCACTAAGCGGTTCGCTAGGTCTGCCACCATTGGTACGGTACAGTCAAAATTTCTTCTGTCCGTTACCTTGATCTGCTCTTTGTCATAGTATTCTGTCATGGCATTTGTGGATTCAGGCGCTGCCCTGAATTTGATGGACTTGGAGTATGCTAAGCGTTGTGGGTTTCTCTTAGAGCCCTTGCAGTGTCCTATTCCATTGAGAGGAATTGATGCCACGCCTTTGGCCAAGAATAAGCCTCAATACTGGACCCAGCTGACCATGTGCATGGCTCCTGCACATCAGGAGGTTATTCGCTTTCTGGTGTTGCATAATCTGCATGATGTGGTCGTGTTGGGGTTGCCATGGCTACAAGCCCATAATCCAGTATTAGATTGGAAATCCATGTCGGTGTCCAGCTGGGGTTGTCAGGGGGTACATGGTGATGTTCCATTTCTGTCAATTTCGTCATCCACCCCTTCTGAGGTTCCAGAGTTCTTGTTTGATTACCGGGATGTATTTGATGAGCCCAAGTCCGATGCCCTACCTCCGCATAGGGATTGTGATTGTGCTATCAATTTTATTCCTGGTAGTAAATTCACAAAAGGTCGACTGTTTAATTTATCCATGCCTGAGCACGCCGCTATGCGCAGTTATGTGAAGGAATCCCTGGAGAAGGGGCATATTCACCCGTCATCGTCACCATTAGGAGCAGGGTTCTTTTTTGTAGCCAAGAAGGATGGTTTGCTGAGACCTTGTATAGATTACCGCCTTTTAAATAAGATCACGGTTAAATTTCAGTACCCCTTGCCATTGTTATCTGATTTGTTTGCTCGGATTAAGGGGGCTAGTTGGTTCACCAAGATAGATCTTCGTGGTGCGTATAATCTGGTGCGAATCAGGCGAGGAGATGAATGGAAAACTGCATTTAATACGCCCGAGGGTCATTTTGAGTATCTAGTGATGCCATTCGGACTTGCCAATGCTCCATCAGTGTTTCAGTCCTTTATGCATGACATCTTCCGAGAGTACCTGGATAAATTCCTGATTGTGTACTTGGATGACATTTTGATCTTCTCGGATGATTGGGAGTCTCATGTGAAGCAGGTCAGAACAGTTTTTCAGGTCCTGCGTGCTAATTCTTTGTTTGTGAAGGGATCAAAGTGTCTCTTTGGTGTGCAGAAGGTTTCATTTTTGGGGTTCATCTTTTCCCCTTCTACTATCGAGATGGATCCTGTTAAGGTCCAAGCCATCCATGATTGGACTCAGCCGACATCTCTGAAAAGTCTGCAAAAGTTCCTGGGCTTTGCTAATTTTTATCGTCGCTTCATCTGCAATTTTTCTAGTATTGCCAAACCATTGACCGATTTGACCAAGAAGGGTGCTGATTTGGTCAATTGGTCTTCTGCTGCTGTGGAAGCTTTTCAAGACTTGAAGCGTCGTTTTTCTTCTGCCCCTGTGTTGTGTCAACCAGATGTTTCTCTTCCGTTCCAGGTCAAGGTTGATGCTTCTGAGATTGGAGCAGGGGCTGTTTTGTCGCAGAGAGGTTCTGATTGCTCAGTGATGAAACCATGCGCTTTTTTTTCCAGGAAGTTTTCGCCTGCTGAGCGAAATTATGATGTGGGCAACCGAGAGTTGCTGGCCATGAAGTGGGCATTCGAGGAGTGGCGTCATTGGCTTGAAAGAGCTAAGCATCGCGTGGTGGTATTGACTGATCATAAGAACTTGACTTATCTTGAGTCTGCTAAGCGGTTGAATCCTAGACAGGCTCGTTGGTCGCTGTTTTTTGCCCATTTTGACTTTGTGATTTCGTACCTTCCGGGCTCTAAAAATGTGAAGGCGGATGCTCTGTCTAGGAGTTTTGTGCCCGACTCTCCGGGTTTGTCTGAGCCGGCGGGTATCCTCAAGGAAGGAGTAATTGTGTCTGCCATCTCCCCTGATTTGCGGCGGGTGCTGCAAAAATTTCAGGCTAGTAAACCTGATCGTTGTCCAGCGGAGAGACTGTTTGTCCCTGATAGGTGGACCAATAAAGTTATCTCTGAGGTTCATTGTTCGGTGTTGGCTGGTCATCCTGGAATCTTTGGTACCAGAGAGTTGGTGGCTAGATCCTTTTGGTGGCCGTCTCTGTCGCGGGATGTGCGTGTTTTTGTGCAGTCCTGTGGGATTTGTGCTCGGGCTAAGCCCTGCTGTTCTCGTGCCAGTGGGTTGCTTTTGACCTTGCCGGTCCCGAAGAGGCCTTGGACACATATCTCTATGGATTTTATTACTGATCTTCCCGTTTCTCAAAAGATGTCAGTCATTTGGGTGGTCTGTGATCGCTTTTCTAAGATGGTCCATCTGGTACCCTTGTCTAAATTGCCTTCCTCCTCTGATTTGGTGCCATTGTTCTTCCAGCATGTGGTTCGTTTACATGGCATTCCAGAGAATATCGTTTCTGACAGAGGTTCCCAGTTTGTTTCAAGGTTTTGGCGAGCCTTTTGTGGTAGGATGGGCATTGACTTGTCTTTTTCCTCGGCTTTCCATCCTCAGACTAATGGCCAGACCGAACAAACCAATCAGACCTTGGAAACATATCTGAGATGTTTTGTTTCTGCAGACCAGGATGATTGGGTGTCCTTTTTGCCGTTGGCTGAGTTCGCCCTTAATAATCGGGCCAGCTCGGCTACCTTGGTTTCGCCATTTTTCTGCAATTCTGGGTTCCATCCTCGTTTCTCTTCAGGACAGGTTGAGTCTTCGGACTGTCCTGGTGTGGATACTGTGGTGGACAGGTTGCAGCAGATTTGGACTCATGTAGTGGACAATTTGACCTTGTCCCAGGAGAAGGCTCAACGTTTCGCTAATCGCAGACGCGGTGTGGGTCCCCGACTTCGTGTTGGGGATCTGGTTTGGTTATCTTCTCGTCATATTCCTATGAAGGTTTCCTCTCTTAAGTTTAAACCTCGTTTTATTGGTCCGTATAGGATTTCTGAGGTTCTTAATCCTGTGTCTTTTCGTCTGACCCTTCCAGATTCTTTTTCCATACATAACGTATTCCATAGGTCATTGTTGCGGAGATACGTGGCACCTATGGTTCCATCTGTTGATCCTCCTGCCCCGGTTTTGGTGGAGGGGGAATTGGAGTATATTGTGGAGAAGATTTTGGATTCTCGTGTTTCTAGACGGAAACTCCAGTATCTGGTTAAATGGAAGGGTTATGCTCAGGAAGATAATTCCTGGGTTTTTGCCTCTGATGTCCATGCTCCCGATCTTGTTCGTGCCTTTCATGTGGCTCATCCTGGTCGTCCTGGGGGCTCTGGTGAGGGTTCGGTGACCCCTCCTCAAGGGGGGGTACTGTTGTGAATTCTGTGGCAGAGCTCCCTCCTGTGGTCACAAGTGGTACTTCGGCTGATTCTCTCTGTGAGCTTCTGTTGGTGGAGGGAAGTGGTACTGCGGCTTCTGAGTTTCCTCCCTCAGGTGATCTGGTGAGGTCGTCAGGTGCTTCTCTACTTAACTCCACCTAATGCTTTGATCCTGGCTTCCTGTCAATGTTCCAGTGTTGGACTTGCTTTTCCCTGGATCATTCCTGTGGCCTGCTGCTCTGCATAGCTAAGTTCTTCTTTGCTATTTGTTTGCTATTTTTTTTGTCCAGCTTGTCTAATTTGTTGCTGGAAGCCTTGGGACGCAAAGGGTGTACCTCCGTGCCGTTAGTTCGGTACGGAGGGTCTTTTTGCCCCCTTTGCGTGGTGTTCTTTAGGGTTTTGTGTAGACCGCAAAGTTACCTTTTCTATCCTCGATCTGTTAAGAAAGTCGGGCCTCACTTTGCTGAATCTATTTCATCTCTACGTTTGTCTTTTCATCTTAACTCACAGTCATTATATGTGGGGGGCTGCCTTTTCCTTTGGGGTATTTCTCTGAGGCAAGGTAGGCTTATTTTCTATCTTAAGGCTAGTTAGTTTCTCAGGCTGTGCCGAGTTGCATAGGCAGAGTTAGGCGCAATCCACGGCTGCCTCTAGTGTTGTTTGGAGAGGATTAGGTATTGCGGTCTGCAGAGTTCCCACGTCTCAGAGCTCGTTCTATGATTTTGGGTTATTGTCAGATCACTGTATGTGCTCTGACCGCTATGTCCATTGTAGTACTGAATTGCCTTTCATAACAAGAATCCCCATGTTCACCCCCATAGAATCCCCATGTTCACCCCCATAAAATCCCAATGTTCACCCCCATAGAATCCCAATGTTCACCCTCATAGAATCCCCAGTTCTCAAATGGAATCCTCATGTTCACACCATAGAATCCCCACATTCACCCCATAGAATCTCCATGTTCACCCCATAGAATCCCCACATTCACCCCATAGAATCTCCATGTTCACTCCCATAGAATCCCTATGTTCACCCCCATAGAATCCCCATATTCACCCCATAGAATCCCCATGTTCACCCCCATAGAATCCCAATGTTCACCCCATAGAATCCCCATGTTCCCCCATAGAATCCCCATGTTCCCCCATAGAATCCCCATGTTCACCCCATATAATTCCCATGTTTACCCCCACAGAATTCCCATGTTCACCCCCATAGAATCCCTATGTTCACCCCCATAGAATCGCTATGCTCACCCCCATAGAATCCCCATGTTCACCCCATAGAATCCCCATGCTCACCCCCAAAGAATTTCCATGTTCACCCCATAGAATCCCCATATTCACCCCCATAGAATCCCCATATTCACCCTATAGAATCTCCATGTTCACCCCCATAGAATCCCCATGTTCACCCCCATAAAATCCCAATGTTCACCCCATAGAATCCCAATGTTTACCCTCATAGAATCCCCAGTTCTCAAATGGAATCCTCATGTTCACCCCATAGAATCCCCATGTTCACCCCATAGAATCCTCATATTCACCCCCATAGAATCCCCACATTTACCCCATAGAATCTCCATGTTCACTCCCATAGAATCCCTATGTTCACCCCCATAGAATCCCCATATTCACCCCATAGAATCCCCATGTTCACCCCCATAGAATCCCAATGTTCACCCCATAGAATCCCCATGTTCCCCCATAGAATCCCCATGTTCACCCCATAGAATTCCCATGTTCACCCCCACAGAATTCCCATGTTCACCCCCATAAAATCCCAATGTTCACCCCATAGAATCCCAATGTTTACCCTCATAGAATCCCCAGTTCTCAAATGGAATCCTCATGTTCACCCCATAGAATCCCCATGTTCACCCCATAGAATCCTCATATTCACCCCCATAGAATCCACACATTCACCCCATAGAATCTCCATGTTCACTCCCATAGAATCCCTATGTTCACCCCCATAGAATCCCCATATTCACCCCATAGAATCCCCATGTTCACCCCCATAGAATCCCAATGTTCACCCCATAGAATCCCCATGTTCCCCCATAGAATCCCCATGTTCACCCCATAGAATCCCCATGTTCACCCCCATAGAATCCCAATGTTCACCCTATAGAATCCCCATGTTTACCCCATAGAATCCCCATGCTCACCCCCATAGAATCTCCATGTTCACCCCATAGAATCCCAATGTTCACCCCATAGAATCCTCATGTTTATACACATAAAAAAAAAACACCACATACTCAACTCGGTCCCGATCCCAGGCACCCTGCTTCTGCATCTGTTGCTGTCTCCGATGCACTGACTCTCCGTCATTACACAACTGGCGTGATAACATGACATCATTGTGTCAGCTGTTTCACACCCTGATTGGTGGAGGAAGTGCCCAGAGGCTCCTCCTCCACCAATGCTGACTGTAGGAGACAGCCAGCGAGCGAGCACGGTGCGACCCGTTGACCTCCGGCTTTCAGCTCCGTGGCTGTCTCAGTCCATGGGCCAGACTGAGACAGGCAGAAGGCCGGATGTGGCAGATGGGCAGCATTTTGCCCATGTGTGCTATAGAGTATCCTTCTTAATATAGAGTGCCTTGCAAAAGTATTCGGCTTCCTGGAACTTTTCAACCTTTTCCCACATATCTTGCTTCAAATATAAAGATACCAAATGTAAATTTTTGGTGAAGAATCAACAAGTGGAACACGATTGTGAAGTTAAATTAAATTTATTGGTTATTTTAAATTTTTGTGGAAATTCAAAAACTGAAAAGTAGGGCGTGCACTATTATTCGGCCCCTTTAACTTAATACTTTGTTGTTCCACCTTTTGCTGCAATTACAACTACAAGTCGCTTGGGGTATGTCTCTATTAGTTTTGCACATCCAGAGACTGAAATTCTGGCTCATTCTTCCATGGCAAACAGCTCGAGTTTAGCGAGGTTTGATGAAGATCGTTCGTGAACAGCAGTTTTCAGCTCTTTCCACAGATTCTCGATTGGATTGAGGTCTGGACTTTGACTTGGCCATTCTAACACCTGCATACGTTTATTTGTGAACCATTCCATTGTAAATTTTGCTTTATGTTTGGGATCATTGTCTTGTTGGAAGACAAATCTACATTCCAGTCTCAGGTCTTTTTCAGACTCCAATGGGTTTTCTTCAAGAATGGTCCTGTATTTGCAATGATTGGGTGTCATGGTCAGCATCATAGTGATCAGAATTTTAACTCAGACTGTCTGCTTTGTCCACTACGCACACCAGGTCTATGTCCACCCTGCAGCATATGATATAGACCTTGAGGGTCCCCAATAGTCACACGGTGACACTGAATAGATGCAACTTAGTGTTTTTCATCAATTTCCTTTTGCATGTTGGAGAGCTCTTTTCCAGGATAGATATTGGAGGTAGTACATTGTTGACTCCACAGGCGTCTCTACTGACAAATTGTATAGCCTCTTCAAAGAGCTTTAGTAGGCAACTTCCATCCATCATTAGCTGCCAATGTTATATGTCAAGGTAACTAATGCTCCAGTTTGACTGCTGTATGATGTAGTCCATCATCGCTCTACCCTGTTTGTACAAATGCTGCATCATAAATAGCGTATAATTCCATGAGATTACGATGTTGCAAACTAGGTAGTGGTCTGAAACCCCTCCCTGTTTTTTTTTTTTTGCAAGACTAGGAGAGTGTGCTTTGCCAAAAAATACCTATTTAATTAGTTGACACTTTTCTGGCCATATCCAGCACCTTTCTCAAGCAGGCATATTTGCAAAGAGAAATCTTGCACCATTAAATTTAGGATGAGGGCCATGCATGTAGCATTGGTTATTTCTCCTACCTGTAAGGCAGCCAGAAAGTTCCATTCATTGTCATTTATGGCAAATCCAAGTGGCAGTTCACAGTCAGACAGCCAGTGGAAGAGATGGCTCTTGCCTCACAGCAGCAAATTTTCCACCAAGTAGCTTTTCTCCCCCAAGTTTTTGAGCTGTAGTCTTGGCATCCCTTTGTCTTGCATGTTGGAAAATAATGAGGATGTTGGGTTGAATGAGATCATGTCAGTTGAGCAAGATCCACTGAAGGTATAGAAGACAGATAACAGCTGCCTGGTGGTGGAAACTGACATAGTTCCCAGTTGCAAAGGGCTCATCACCTGCAGCTGAGAGCATTCACCCAGTGAGTGGTGAAGCACATGTATCGTTCCAAGCCATAGTTGCGCAATTGTTGATACTTCAGATATTTATAATTCAGTGCAAGTCCATAGAGCCTTCTAAGTTCTCCTGTACATTAAAACATAGTGCAGGAATTATTTTCTGTGAAAAATAAAGAGAGCTTAATATCTTACTGAGAGGCTGAGCATATCAATTCTCGAAATGTAGCAGTATCCACAAGTTAGTAAAGCAGCGATTGCATCAGCAGCAAAGACGTGAATTTAGTTGGCAATCCAGTATTGCAGAAGTGGTGATGAGTTTGTTATACTTTTCCTCTGACTGTTCCACTCCTGGTTTTGGCTTACAAACACTGAGGTAAAATACTGACCAAACATGTGCACTTTTGATTGTGGCTTTGAGGGGGCATTATTACTTTTGGGGAGGGAAATTGTTACCTAAAGGTGATACTCAAGGGTATTTGTTGCTTGGAGGGGACATTTCGGATATTATTACTTTCAAAAGAGCATATGTGGCATTATTACTTGCTATAGGTAGCACAGTGGGGGGTTTACTACTGTCCATGGGACGCTATTATTCTTATAGGCCGCCTCTATGTAGCACATTGTTTTAATTTGTGGAGGGGTAGTCATAGAAATTACATAATTTTTGTAGTATTAGTGGTCACTATTCCACGTTGGAAGAGCAGGCAGTATGGGGAGATTTGGCATGTTGGAAATAGATGGAGACGTCGCTGAAAGTGTGAGAAGTCAAAAGTGTTTTTGCTGTAATCTGTGCAGATGAGTCCTGGATGGAAGAAATTGCTATGGTCGTCTGGAATAGTTGAAAAAGACGATAAACTGATCGACTCCATCAAAAAGAACATAAGCTGTAAGACCCTATTATACTGTTTATACCTGTACAGTAATCTCAGTAATATGGTTGGCAGGACTGGTATCTGCCCCTATATGGTCACCGTATGAAGGTAATATCAGTCTTTTCAATAGTTTTTTAAATATTTTTTTAAATTTAGTAACCGCTTAAAGCATTTCAGTCATGAAATGGTAGGTGTATGGCGGCATTATTGGTATTTGTACAGTGTGTGTTATGTAGAGGCAATTATCATATTATTTATTATGTACACACTGTCTAGTGATGATGGTAGTGGACATTGTGTAGCAGTATTATTTTCGCCTTGTATGGTAGAAAGCTTGGAAATATTGATCTTTGCATTGTGTTTTTAGCTTACAACAGTGGTATACTGTAATTATATATGTATAGATCCTCTTTTAAGTGGTGAGGAGTTTGCATGAGGAAATACTTACTTTGGGGCTTGTGCCCCTGATCTTCTATGACCCTAGCAAAGCCCCTGCCTTTCCCACTCAGGAAGCAGAGATGCAAAGTTCTCCTTATATCATGGGTCTAGCAGGGTGAACAACCAGTACTTTTTGTGCAAGATGAATGTAATGAGAGGGTCACCAGAAAGGCAGCAGCACAAAGTCTGCCATATGTTCCAAGGTCCCTACAGCTAACACTTCCCTGTTCCCACTATGATGACTACTCTCCAGCTCCTCCTCTCCATCTCTTCCTCCTCATTCTCCTTCTTAGTCTATCCACACTATCCACAGAGACCGGACAAAGCTTTTGTAGGTACTAGCCTCTCTTGTGCTCAGCCAGGTACTGTTCCTAATCCTTATCCGCAGCCTTAATTTCCTCATTGTTTCCCAATCTGCGCTGAGCACATGAGAGGCTTGGCTGGGTAGTACCTCCCTGTATCATGTCTTCCTCTGTTTCCATCTGGTCCGCAGGCAAAGCTTCATGTTTCATTGTCCGAAGCGACTTTTTTAGTAGGCACAGAAGCTGGGACGTTGTGCTTATGGTGGCATCATTGCTGCTCACCATCTCTGTGGTGTCCTCAAAGTCTTGAAGAACCACACAAATGTCAGACATCCATACCCACTCTTTACTTGTGTTGTTTAGGGAGGTTGACCAGAATACTGACAGGTGTGTTGGAGCTGGTATTTCACAACTGGCTTCTGCTGCTCATAAAGAATTGCCAGCATGTGCAGAGTGGAGTTCCAGCGCATGGTCACGTTACACACCAGTCGGAGAGCTGGCACTTGCGTATGTTGCTACAGCACCTCTACAGTGGCGGCAGCTACACCTGACTGCGTAAAAGGGCACTGACGTGACGTACCTTGACCAGAAGCTCTGGCAAATCTGGGTAGGTTTTCAGAAACTGCTGAACTACCAAGTTGAGCACATGTGCCAAGCATGGTATGTGTGTGAGCTTGACAAGCTTCACAGCTACCACCAGGTTACGCTTATTATCACAAACGACTATGCCAGGCTGGATGTTCAGAGGCAAAAAACACAGATCTGTCTGGTCTGTTATTCCTTTCAATAACTCTGCTGTCATGTGCGGTTTGTCTCCTAGGAAAATAAGCTTCAGCAGAGCCTTTTGCTGCTTCGCTGAGGCAGTGCTGAGCATTAAACATTTTGTTGTTGTGGATGACAGGCTCTGAGATAGCACATCGGAGATGGAGGAAAAGAAGGACTAGAGCGAGTACAAAGGAGGGATGGTGGAACTACAATACCCAGTGAGATTAGCAAAATTAGGATTATTTAGTCCACAAAAAAGATGACAGAGGAGCAATCCAATAACCATTTATAAGTATATAAGGGGACAATACAAATATCTCTCTGAGGATCTGTTTATACCAAGGAAGGTGACTTGTCATGATCCCAATGGCAGGGGATCACAAAAGGACAAGCACAAAAACAAAACAAGCTCTAGGGTGATGGAACCTGAGCTGACCGCGATCCTGAACCCAAACACACAACTAGCAGTAGCCGGGGAACGTGCCTACGATGATTCCTAGACGTCTCGCGCCAGCAGAAGGATTAACTTCCCCTATTAGAAGAAACACAGACCTCACTTGCCTCCAGAGAAACACCCCACAGAAATAGCAGCCCCCCACATGTAATAACGGTGAAATGAGAGGAAAGCACATACGTAGTTATGAAAATAGAATCAGCAAAAATGAGGCCCGCTAAAGCTAGATAGCAGAGGATACAAAAGTGAACTGCGCGGTCAGCGAAAAACCCTTCAAAAAACCATCCTGAAATTACTTGAACTCATGTGCCAACTCATGGAACATGAGGAGTAATATCAGCCCACTAGAGCAACCAGCAGCAAGGAATCACATATCTGCAAGCTGGACTAAGACAAAAATAAAGCAAAACGTGGAACAGGAAAATCAAAACTTAGCTTGTCCTGAAGATAACAGATGCAGGGAGCAGAGGTAAAAAGACACGCTGATTACATTGATAGCCGGTGAGGAAATGACAAAAAAGCCAGGTTAAATAGGAAACTCCCATAACCTGATGGAACAGGTGGACACCAGAGACCGCAGAGAACACTAGTCACCCAGTACCATCAGTAACCACCAGAGGGAGCCCAAAAACAGAACTCACAACAGTACCCCCCCTTGAGGAGGGGTCACCGAACCCTCACGAGAACCACCAGGGCGACCAGGATGAGCCCTATGAAAAGCACGGACCAAATCGGCAGCATGAACATCAGAGGCAATCACCCAAGAATTATCCTCCTGACCATAACCCTTCCACTTGACCAAATACTGGAGTTTCCGTCTGGAAACACGAGAATCCAAGATCTTCTCCACAACATACTCCAATTCACCCTCCACCAGCACCGGAGCAGGAGGCTCAAGCGAAGGAACAACAGGTACCTCATACTTCCGCAACAACGACCGATGGAACACATTATGAATAGCAAACGATGCCGGGAGATCCAAACGAAACGACACAGGGTTAAGAATTTCCAAGATCCTATAGGGACCGATGAACCGAGGCTTGAACTTAGGAGAAGAGACCTTCATAGGAACAAAACGAGAAGACAACCACACCAAGTCCCCAACAAGAAGTCGAGGACCCACGCGGCGACGGCGATTAGCAAACTGCTGAGCCCTCTCCTGGGACAACTTCAAATTGTCCACCACATGACTCCAAATCTGATGCAACCTATCCACCACCATGTCCACTCCAGGACAATCAGAAGGCTCCACCTGACCAGAGGAAAAACGAGGATGAAACCCCGAATTACAAAAGAAAGGAGAAACCAAGGTAGCAGAACTAGCCCGATTATTAAGGGCAAACTCGGCAAGCGGCAAAAAGGAAACCCAGTCATCTTGATCAGCAGAAACAAAACACCTTAAATAAGTTTCTAAAGTCTGATTAGTTCGTTCCGTCTGGCCATTCGTCTGAGGATGGAATGCAGACGAAAAGGACAAATCAATGCCCATCTTAGCACAGAACGTCCGCCAAAATCTAGACACAAACTGGGATCCCCTGTCAGAAACGATGTTCTCCGGAATGCCATGCAAACGGACCACGTTTTGAAAAACAGAGGGACCAACTCAGAGGAGGAAGGTAACTTAGGCAAGGGTACCAGATGAACCATCTTAGAAAAGCGGTCACACACAACCCATATGACGGACATTTTTTGAGAGACAGGGAGATCCGAAATAAAGTCCATGGAAATGTGCGTCCAAGGCCTCTTCGGGATAGGCAAAGGTGACAACAATCCACTGGCCCGAGAACAGCAAGGCTTAGCCCGAGCGCAAACTCCACAAGACTGCACGAAAGAACGCACATCCCTCGACAAGGAAGGCCACCAAAAAGACCTGGCCACCAAGTCTCTAGTACCAAATATTCCAGGATGACCTGCCAACACAGAAGAATGGACCTCGGAGATGACTCTACTGGTCCAATTATCCGGAACAAACAGTCTTTCCGGCGGACAACGATCAGGTTTATCTGCCTGAAACTCCTGCAAAGCACGTCGCAAGTCTGGGGAGACAGCCGACAAAATCACCCCATCCCTAAGGATACCAGTGGGCTCAGAATTTCCAGGGGAGTCAGGCACAAAACTCCTAGAAAGAGCATCCGCCTTCACATTCTTTGAACCTGGCAGGTATGAAACCACAAAATTGAAACGGGAGAAAAACAGTGACCAACGAGCCTGTCTAGGATTCAGACACTTGGCAGACTCAAGGTAAATCAGATTTTTGTGATCAGTCAAGACCACCACACGATGTCTAGCACCCTCAAGCCAATGACGCCACTCCTCAAATGCCCACTTCATGGCCAAAAGCTCCCGATTACCAACATCATAATTCCGTTCAACGGGCGAAAATTTTCTAGAAAAGAACGCACATGGCTTCATCACTGAGCCATCGGAGCTTCTCTGTGACAAAACCGCCCCCGCTCCGATCTCGGAAGCATCAACCTCAACCTGAAAAGGAAGCGACGTATCTGGCTGACGCAACACAGGAGCAGAAGAAAACCGGCGCTTAAGTTCCTGAAAGGCCTCCACAGCCGCAGGAGACCAATCAGTAACATCAGCACCCTTCTTAGTCAAATCCGTCAAAGGCTTAACAACACTAGAAAAATTAGTTATGAAGCGACGATAAAAATTAGCAAAGCCCAAGAACTTCTGTAGACTCTTAAGAGATGTAGGCTGCGTCCAGTCACAAATAGCCTGAACCTTGACGGGATCCATCTCAATAGTAGAAGGGGAAAAAATATACCCCAAAAAAGAAATCTTCTGGACTCCAAAGAGACATTTAGAACCCTTTACAAACAAAGAATTGGCCCGCAGGACCTGAAACACCTTCCTGACCTGCTGAACATGAGACTCCCAGTCATCAGAAAAAAACAAAACATCATCCAAATACACGATAATAAATTTATCCAGATATTCACAGAAAATATCGTGCATAAAAGACTGGAAGACAGAAGGAGCATTAGAAAGTCCAAAAGGCATCACCAAATACTCGAAATGGCCCTCAGGCGTATTAAATGCGGTTTTCCACTCATCACCCTGCCTTATCCGCACAAGATTATACGCACCCCGAAGATCAATCTTAGTGAACCATTTAGCCCCCTTAATGCGAGCGAACAAATCAGTCAACAATGGCAAAGGATACTGATATTTGACTGTAATCTTATTCAAAAGACGATAATCTATGCAAGGCCTCAAGGAACCATCTTTTTTGGCCACGAAAAAAAAACCTGCTCCTAAAGGGGACGAAGATGGACGGATATGTCCCTTTTCCAAAGACTCCTTAACATAATTCCGCATAGCAGTATGCTCTGGCACTGACAGATTGAACAAACGACCTTTAGGGAATTTACTGCCAGGAATCAAATCTATAGCACAATCGCAATCCCTGTGAGGAGGAAGCAAACTGAGCTTAGGCTCCTCAAAAACCTCCCGATAATCAGACAAAAATACCGGAACCTCAGAAGGAGTAGATGAAGCGATAGAAATCGGAGATGCATCATCATGAAGCCCCTGACATCCCCAGCTTAACACAGACATTGTTTTCCAGTCCAGGACTGGGTAATGAGTTTGTAACTATGGCAGACCAAGCACTAAGACATCATGTAAATTATACAGTACCAGGAAGCGAATCACCTCCTGATGAACGGGAGTCATACGCATGGTCACTTGTGTCCAGTACTGAGGTTTATTCATAGCCAAAGGTGTAGAGTCAATTCCTTTCAAAGGAATAGGAACTTCCAGAGGTTCCAGACTAAACCCACAGCGATTGGCAAATGACCAATCCATAAGACTCAGGGCAGCGCCTGAATCCACATAGGCATCGACGGAAATGGATGATAATGAACAAATCAGAGTCACAGACAGAATGAACTTAGACTGTAAAGTACCAATGGCAACAGACTTATCAACCTTTTTTGTGCGTTTAGAGCATGCTGATATAACATGAGCTGAATCACCACAATAAAAACACAATCCATTTTTCCGCCTATAATTTTGCCGTTCACTTCTGGACTGAATTCTATCACATTGCATTATCTCAGGTGCCTGTTCAGAAGACACCGCCAAATGGTGCACAGGTTTGCGCTCCCGTAAACGCCGATCAATCTGAATAGCCATAGTCATGGACTCATTCAGACCTGTAGGCGCCGGGAACCCCACCATAACATCTTTAATGGCCTCAGAAAGGCCATCTCTGAATTTTGCAGCCAAAGCGCACTCATTCCACTGAGTAAGCACCGACCATTTCTGAAGTTTCTGACAATATATTTCTGCTTCATCTTGCCCCTGAGAGAGAGCCAATAAAGCTTTTTCAGCCTGAATCTCTAAGTTAGGTTCCTCATAGAGCAAACCCAATGCCAGAAAAAACGCATCCACATTGAGCAACGCAGGATCCCCTGGTGCCAATGCAAATGCCCAATTCTGAGGGTCACCCCGCAGGAAAGATATAACAATCTTGACCTGCTGAGCAGGGTCTCCAGAGGAGCGAGATTTCAAGGAAAGAAACAACTTGCAATTGTTCCTAAAATTCAGAAAACTAGATCTATCTCCAGAAAAAAACTCTGGGATAGGAATTCTAGGTTCAGACATAGGCGTATGTACAACAAAATCTTGTATATTTTGAACCTTAGCAGCAAGATTATTCAGGCTGGAAGCCAAACTCTGGACGTCCATGATAAACAGCTGAGGTCAGAGCCATTCAAGGATTAAGAGGAGGAAAGAAGCAGCCAAGCTGCAATTAAGGCTAGGCAGCAAACACTGAGGAGGGGAAAAAAAAAAAAAAAAAAAAACTTCCTCAGACTACTTTTCCTCCTACTTCAGCCAAAACGATGACCAATTTTTTCGGGCCGGCTATACTGTCATGATCCCAATGGCAGGGGATCACAAAAGGACAAGCACAAAAACAAAACAAGCTCTAGGGTGATGGAACCTGAGCTGACCGCGATCCTGAACCTAAACACACAACTAGCAGTAGCCGGGGAACGTGCCTACGATGATTCCTAGACGTCTCGCGCCAGCCGAACGATTAACTTCCCCTATTAGAAGAAACACAGACCTCACTTGCCTCCAGAGAAACACCCCACAGAAATAGCAGCCCCCCACATGTAATAACGGTGAAATGAGAGGAAAGCACATACGTAGTTATGAAAATAGAATCAGCAAAAATGAGGCCCGCTAAAGCTAGATAGCAGAGGATACAAAAGTGAACTGCGCAGTCAGCGAAAAACCCTTCAAAAAACCATCCTGAAATTACTTGAACTCATGTGCCAACTCATGGAACATGAGGAGTAATATCAGCCCACTAGAGCAACCAGCAGCAAGGAATCACATATCTGCAAGCTGGACTAAGACAAAAATAAAGCAAAACGTGGAACAGGAAAATCAAAACTTAGCTTGTCCTGAAGATAACAGACGCAGGGAGCAGAGGTAAAAAGACACGCTGATTACATTGATAGCCGGCGAGGAAATGACAAAAAAGCCAGGTTAAATAGGAAACTCCTATAACCTGATGGAACAGGTGGACACCAGAGACCGCAGAGAACACAAGTCACCCAGTACCATCAGTAACCACCAGAGGGAGCCCAAAAACAGAACTCACAACAGTGACGGTCACAAGAAGGCATTCTCTGCATCTGGAGGAGAGAAGGTTTTTCCGCCAACATAGAAGAGGATTCTTTACTGTTAGGGCAGTGAGAATCTGGAATTCCTTGCCTGAGGAGGTGGTGATGGCAAACTCAGTTGAGGGGTTCAAGAGAGGCCTGGATGTCTTCCTGGAGTGTAACAATATTGTACCTTACAGTTATTAGGTTCGTTAGAAGGACGTAAATCTGGGGATTTATTCTGAAAGAATATATACTGAACTGGATGGACAAGTGTCTTTTTTTGGCCTTGCTAACTATGTTACTATGTTACTTGTGCTCTGAAGGAGGGAGTGCAGGAACTGGTGTAGGGAACCCTGTTAGAAGTAGGGCCAGCAATCCTTGGCGTCGGTAGCACATGTGCCATGCCAGGGTGGGACTCTACAAATGTTCACCCAGTGTGCCATCAGTGAAATGTAGCGTCCCTGGCCACAAACGCTAGTACATGTGTTGGTCATTAAGTGGACAATCCCAGTAAGTGCATTGGTAAGGACATGGGTGATATTCCTGGACATGTGTTGGTACAAGGTGGGGATGCCACAACAGGAGCAATATTGGTGACTAGGGTTGAGCGAAACGGGTCGAAAATATTCAAAAGTCGCCGACTTTTGGCAAGGTCGGGTTTCATGAAACCCGACCCGACCCCTGTGTGGGGTCGGCCATGAAGTCGGTGATCTTTTGAATCTAGAATCGGAATTCCGATACCGATTCCCGATATGTTTAAGGTATCGGGAATTGGTATCAGAATTCAGATTTAAGTGTAAAATAAAGAATTAAAATAAAAAATATCGCAATAAAGATTGTAAGGAATTCTTTATTTTACACTAAAATATGGATCGCAGGGCCTGAAGGAGAGTTTCCGCTCCTTCAGACCCTGGGAACCATGGAAACCCAATGCACTGCATTGGGTTTCAGGTTTCGGCCGACCCCGACTTTTTTATAGGATCGGCCGATTTCACTCGACCCGACTTTTGAAAAAGTCGGGTTTCGTGAAACCCGACCCGATCCTATAAAAGTAAAGGTCGCTCAACCCTATTGGTGACTGGAGGATCGAGAGCTGAGGAACTAAATTTGCATACCTGTTGCAGGCCAATTTTGTTTTTTTATTTCAAGCCAACACAATTTCACACAAACCAAGTTCTAGAGTATGTGACAAATGTCAGTTTTTGAACAACCAAATTTCTACACCTGTAGCAGGTCAATTTTTTTTTTCATTTCATATCAAAGAAAATCCAAACTAACCAAGTTCTACAGTATATATGACAATAGTCATTTGTTGGAACAAAAATATTTTGTCAACTGTAGGAGGCCAAGCAGTTTGTAAAAATGGTAACCCACTGTAATTTTACACAAAGCACGTTAACCCCTTTACCCCAAGGGTGGTTTGCACGTTAATGACCGGGCCAATTTTTACAATTCTGACCACTGTCCCTTTATGAGGTTATAACTCTGGAACGCTTAAACGGATCCCAGTGATTCTGACATTGTTTTCTCGAGACGTATTGTACTTCATGACAGTGGTAAAAATTCTTTGATAGTACCTGCGTTTATTTGTAAAAAAAATGGAAATTTGGCAAAAATTATGAAAATTTCTCAATTTTCCAACTTTGAATTTTTATGCAATTAAATCACAGAGATATGTCACACAAAATACTTAATAAGTAACATTTCCTACATGTCTACTTTACATCACCACAATTTTGGAACCAAAATTTTTTTGTTAGGGAGTTATAAGGGTTAAAATTTGACCAGCAATTTCTCATTTTTACAACACCATTTTTTTTTAGTGACCACATCTCATTTGAAGTCATTTTGAGAGGTCTATATGATAGAAAATACCCAAGTGTGACACCATTCTCAAAACCATATTCAAGAAGTTTATTAACCCTTCTGGTGCTTCACAGGAATTTTGGGAATGTTTAAATAAAAATTAACATTTAACTTTTTTTCACAACAAATTTAATTCAGCTCCAATTTGTTTTATTTTACCAAGGGTAACAGGAGAAAATGGACCCCAAAAGTTGTTGAACGATTTGTTCTGAGTACACCGATACCCCATATGTGGGGGTAAACCACTGTTTGGGCGCATGACAGAGCTCGGAAGCGAAGGAGCGCCATTTGACTTTTCAATGCAAAATTGACTGGAATCGAGATGGGACACCATGTTGCGTTTGGAGAGCCCCTGATGTGCCTAAACATTGAAACCCCCCACAAGTGACATCATTTTGGAAAGTAGACCCCCTAAGGAACTTATCTAGAGGTGTGGTGAGCACTTTAACTCACCAAGTGCTTCACAGAAGTTTATAATGCAGAACTGTAAAAATAAAAAATCATATATTTTCACAAAAATTATATTTTCGCCCCCAATTTTTTATTTTCCCTAAGGGTAAGAGAAGAAATTGGACCCCAAAAGTTGTTGTACAATTTGTCCTGAGTACGCTGATACCCCATTTGTGGGGGTAAATCACTGTTTGGGCGCATGGGAGAGCTCGGAAGGGAAGGAGCGCCGTTTGACTTTTCAATGCAAAATTGACAGGAATTGAGATGGGACGCCATGTTGCGTTTGGAGAGCCCCTGATGTGCCTAAACATTGAAACTCCCCAAAAGTGACACCATTTTGGAAAGTAGACCCCCTAAGGAACTTATCTAGATGTGTTTTGAGCACTTTTACCCACCAAGGGCTCCACAGAAGTTTATAATACAGAGCCGTAAAAATAAAACAAAAATTTTTTCCCACAAAAATTATTTTTTTAGCCCCCAGTTTTGTATTTTCCCAAGGGTAACAGGAGAAATTGGACCCCAAAATTTGTTGCCCAATTTGTCCTGAGTGCGATGATACACCATATGTGGGGGGAACCACTGTTTGGGCGCATGGGAGGGCTAGGAAGGGAAGGAGCATCATTTGGAATACAGACTTAGATGGAATGGTCTGCAGGTGTCACATTGCGTTTGCAGAGCCCCTAATGTACCTAAACAGTAGAAACCCCCCACAGGTGACACCATTTTGGAAAGCAGACCCCCTAAGGAACTTATATAGATGTGTGGTGAGCGCTTTGACCCACCAAGGGCTTCACAGAAGTTTATAATGCAGAGCCGTAAAAATAAAACAAACATTTTTTCCCACAAAAATTATTTTTTAGCCCCCAGTTTTGTATTTTCCCAAGGGTAACAGGAGAAATTGGACCCCAAAATTTTTTGTCCAATTTGTCCTGAGTGCGCTGATACCCCATATGTGGGGGGAACCACTGTTTGGGCACATGGGAAGGCTCAGAAGGTAAGGAGCTCCATTTGGAATGCAGACTTAGATGGAATGGTCTGCAGGTGTCACATTGCGTTTGCAGAGCCCCTAATGTACCTAAACAGTAGAAACCCCCCACAAGTGACCCCATATTGGAAACTAGACCCCCTAAGGAACTCATCTAGATGTGTTGTGAGAGCTTTGAACCCCCAAGGGTTTCACTACAGTTTGTAAGGCAGAGCCGTGAAGAAAAAAAAAACCTTTCCTCAAAAAATTATTTTTTAGCCCCCAGTTTTGTACTTTCCCGAGGGTAAGAGGAGAAATTCGACCCCAAAAGTTGTTGTCCAATTTGTCCTGCGTACGCTGATACTCCTTATGTGGGGGGGAACCACCGTTTGGGTGCATGGGAGGGCTTGGAAGGGAAAGAGTGCCATTTGGAATGCAGACTTAGATGGAATGGTCTGCAGGCATTACATTGCGTTTGCAGAACCCCTAATGTACCTAAACAGTAGAAACCCCCCACAATTGACCCAATATTGGAAACTAGACCCCCCAGGGAACTTACGTAGATGTGTTGTGAGAACTTTGAACCCATAAGTGTTTCACTACAGTTTATAACGCAGAGCTGTGAAAATAAAAAATCTTTTTTTCCCCACAAAAATTATTTTTTAGCCCCCAGTTTTGTATTTTCCCAAGGGTAACAGGAGAAATTGGACCCCAAAAGTTGTTGTCCTATTTGTCCTGAGTACGCTGATACTGCATATGTTGGGGTAAACCCCTGTTTGGGCACACGGGAGAGCTCGGAAGGGAAGAAGCACTGTTTTTACTTTTTCAACGCAGAATTGGCTGGAATTGAGATCGGACGCCATGTCGCATTTGGAGAGCCCCTGATGTGCCTAAACAGTGGAAACCCCCCAAATTATAACTGAAACCCTAATCCAAACACACCCCTAACCCTAATCCCAACAGTAACCCTAACCACGCCTCTAACCCTGACACACCCCTGACCCTAATCCCAACCCTATTCCCAACTGTAAATGTAATCTAAACCCTAACCGTAACTTTAGCCCCAACCCTAACCCTAACTTTAGCCACAACCCTAACTGTAGCCTTAACCCTAGCCCCAACCCTAACCCTAACCCTAGCCCTAACCCTAGCCCTAAGCCTAGCCCTAACCCTAACCCTAGCCCTAACCCTATCCATAACCCTAACCCTAACCCTAGCCCTAACCCTAGCCCTAACCCTAATGGGAAAATGGAAATAAATACAATTTTTTAATTTTTCCCTAACTAAGGGGGTGATGAAGGGGGGTTTTATTTACTTTTATAGCGGGTTTTTTAGCGGATTGTTATGATTGGCAGCCGTCACACACTGAAAGACGCTTTTTATTGCAAAAAATATTTTTTGCCTTACCACATTTTGAGAGCTATAATTTTTCCATATTTTGGTCCACAGAGTCATGTGAGGTCTTGTTTTTTGCGAGACGAGTTGACATTTTTATTGGTAACATTTTCGGGCACGTGACATTTTTTGATCGCTTTTGATTCCGAATTTTGTGAGGCAGAATGACCAAAAACCAGCTATTCATGAATTTCTTTTGGGGGAGGCGTTTATACCGTTCCGCGTTTGGTAAAATTGATAAAGCAGTTTTATTCTTCGGGTCAGTACGATTACAGCGATACCTCATTTATATCTTTTTTTATGTTCTGTCGCTTTTATACGATAAAAACTATTTTATAGAAAAAATAATTATTTTTGCATCGCTTTATTCTCAGGACTATAACTTTTTTATTTTTTTGCTGATGATGCTGTATGGCAGCTCGTTTTTTGCGGGACAAGATGACGTTTTCAGCAGTACCATGATTATTTACATCTGTCTTTTTGATCGCGTGTTATTCCTCTTTTTGTTTGGCGGTATGATAATAAAGCGTTGTTTTTTGCCTCATTTTTTTTTTTCCTTACGGTGTTTACTGAAGGGGTTAACTAGTGGGCCAGTTTTATAGGTCGGGCCGTTACGGACGTGGCGATACTGAATATGTGTACTTTTATTGTTTTTTTTTTATTTAGATAAAGAAATGTATTTATGGGAATTATATATATTTTTTTCATTATTTAGGAATATTTTTTTTTTTTTAACACATTTAGAATTTTTTTTTTTTACTTTGCCCCAGGGGGGACATCACAGATCGGTGATCTGACAGTTTGCACAGCACTCTGTCAGATCACCGATCTGACTTACAGTGCTGCAGGCTTCACAGTGCCTGCTCTAAGCAGGCTCTGTGAAGTCACCTCCCTCCCTGCAGGACCCGGATGCCGCGGCCATCTTGGATCCGGGTCTGGAGAAGGGAGGGAGGTGAGGAGACCCTCGCAGCAACGCGATCACATCGCGTTGCTGCAGGGGTCTCAGGGAAGCCCGCAGGGAGCCCCCTCCCTGCGCGATGCTTCCCTGCACCGCCGGCACATCGCGATCATGTTTGATCGCGGTGTGCAGGGGGTTATTGTGCCAGGAGCAGTCCATGACTGCTCCTGGCACATAGTGCCGGATGTTAGCTGCGATAGGCAGCTGACACCCGGCCGTGATTGGCCGCGCTCCCCCCGTGAGCGCGGCCGATCCTGTATGACGTACTATCCCGTCGGTGGTCATAGGGGCCCACCCCACCTCGACGGGATAGTACGTCTAATGTTAGAAAGGGGTTAAACTGTATGGTTGACTATTTGAATCCAGAACAAATTTGTAAACTTTTTTTAGGTTTAGATGCCACCGTAGTGTAACAACCACCACATTAAACTGTGTGGATGACTAACTGAATCCAGAAAAAAAATTTGAACGTACATATTTTGAAGTTTACTTCATGTACTCCTACACTCAAATGCTTTGCAGAAAGTGCAAAGCCAGGAAAAAGTCATAAAGGAGGGTAATACGGTAATCCTATTTAGGTGTTCGCTTCTTCTTCTCCTTCCTCGGGAGGCTGTTTGGACTTCCTCCTCCTGTTTCCTGGAGTCCGATTCTAAGGCGCCTGGACTGTACGTAATCCAGTTTCGAGTAGTGCCGGATACCCTGACATGTAGAAATGAGCGACAGCTCCCTGTGTCACCTGCACCCTCGCCTGCTCCCACATAGTAAGTGAGGGACCCCAAGGACTGTATGGTCTCTTGGGGGTGGAAGACCCATCTCTCCCAGGCCCATTCACTTCTCAAAAAGGGTTCATCCTGCTCCCTTCTTTCTGGGATCACACCCACCGCATACAAGCAACGTTGACCCTCCATTTTGAGGAACTATACCCTGGTTCCAGCCATCAGCTTTTGTAGCCTTTGAGGAAAGTGTTTCTTCTCTACTTACCACTGTTGAATGAGATGTGATAAATGGTCCCAAACTCTTCGATGAACCCCCTTCTGCGCTTTGGGTTACATGTAATGACTTCCCCCGTGATGCCAACTGTCAGTACCTTGCGGCTAGCAAGCCCCTAGCATTTGTTTAGCCCTGGCCTTAACTCGACTCCATCTCTCTTCCAATCAGCCTAGACCCCGCAGTCCTCTCACTAGTTGCTGGTTCCTGGCTCTCCTGTTTGCAGTGAGTAAGAACTCCAGCTGTGAAGGTTGTGGCCATGGTGGTTCTGGGAAAGTGGACAGTTCTAGACCACAGGCTACTGCCACCTTCACTGTTGAGCCAGCTTGGTTTGGCTCCTGTATTTCTCTGGTTGCTGCCTTGGGAGTATTGTCACCCACTAAATACATTGCACTGTATGGATTACTAATTCAATCCAGAAAGTTTTTTGAATGCTTTTTTGGAGTGCTATATACAACTGAAATGTACCACAAAGTAGGTAATACTCTATGGCTGAGTAATTAAATACAGATAATTTTTTCAACCCTTTTTATCAGTGTTGTATACCATAGAAATGTACCATAGAGCACGTAATACTCGATGGATGATTAATTGAATATAGAAACATTTTTCAACACTTTTTTGGTGTTTTCCACAAAAATGTAACAAATTTTCTAATACTCTACAGATGACTAATTGAATCCAGAAAAAAAGTTTCAATGCGTTTTTTGAGTGTTATATTACACAGAAATGTACCCCCAAAAAACGTAATACTCAATGGATGAGCAATCTAATACCGATAAATTTTTTAACATACCACTGAAATGTACCTTAGAACATATACCACTGAAATGTACCTTAGAACATATACCACTGAAATGTACCTTAGAACACATAATTCTCTATAAATGAGCAATATAATACCAACATTTTTTGACAACTTGTTTTGAAGAGTATATACCATCGAAATGTACCCCAGAACACAAAGACCCTAAGTGTAAGCAATACAATACCAAAACATTTTTTAACAATTTTTTGAGGATTGCATACCACCAAAATGTACCCCAGAACATGTAATACTTTGTGGATGAGTAATCTAATACCGAAAAATATTGAACTTTTTTTAGGGTTTTGTACCACCAAAATGTACTCCAGGACGTGTAATATTCTTTGGATGAGCAGTATAATATCAAAAATTTTATAACAATTTTTTTGGAGGGGGTGACTGCTTTGCATACATTTGTACAATAGAGGCCCGTATAGGGCACTGTTCACATGCAGGTATGCATAGTGTCTGGCTCACAGTCTATTAGTCACACCCATACTATTCGATTAAGCTAGGGTCACATTGCGTTAGGGCAGTCCATTTAGCGCATAGCGCTATGGACTGCACTAACGCAATGTCCCAAAAGGGATCGCATTAGCCGATCCCGCTAGCGCAGATCCCCGATCTGCGCTAGTGAGGAATGGACCGCGAACGCTGCTTGCAGCGTTCGCGGTCCGTCACTCAAATGATGGCACATCGCAAGCGTAGTCCGTTAAACGCAATCACATAACGCAATGTCACCCTAGCCTTAGGCAGGCTGGCCAGCAATCTCTAAGTGCACAAAATATGTATAAATATGTGAGGTATTGGTCGATATTTTGGCCAAGTTATACAAGCTCAGAACCCAATGTCAAGTGTCCTCACGCTTGCAAGTCCTATCACTAATCTAGTAGCAAAGCCACAAAAGAGGACAGAAAATCCTCCATTCAGCAGAAAAAAGGGGCATATGAACAGTGCCCTATATGGGCCTCTATTGTGCAAATGTAAACTAAGCAGTCACCCCTTCCATAAACGGGCATGTGGTGAGTGGTTGTCTATTTAGTATTTTGCACTTGTGTTTTGCAATATGTTTGCTATATGAGCTGGCTGCATCCTGTAGTGCATTTGTTCAAGGACCTCAGCAGGTAAGCAGTGTTGCCCCTTTATCTGCTGTATTTTTGAATTTTTGGAGGATTTTCAGTCCTCTTTTGTGGCTTTGCTATTAGTTTAACAATTTTTTGGAGGGTTATATACCACCAAAATGTACCATAGAGGTCTAAATACTATATTGATGAGTAAATTAATCCAGATACATTTTTCAATGATTTTTTGGAGGGTTATGTACCACCATAGCAAGAACCATATTACAGTGTATGGATGAATCACTGAATCCCTAAAAAATTATGGAAGGATTTTTTCAAGTTTCATATAGCATCATAATGTAGCAAGAATCACGTTACATTGTATGACTGAATCCACAAAAAAAGTTATTACATTTTTTTGTTTTTTATATACCACCACAATGTGACAAAAACGGCAAGCATTACAGTGTACGGGTGTTAGGGCTAGCGGAACGCACCAAATAATTAAATAGATATAATAAGGTGCGTTCGCAGCCTGGGGTCCACCGTGCAGAGATGGAACCTGCTGCTAAGTAATGACGGACTATATGGTGGTACAATGAGGATACACACATGGGTTAACTTCACTCTGTATGAAGAAAGCGATCCCTGTTAAGTCACAGGATCACGGTACCGCACAGAGAGCGTAAGCAAGGAACCACAGAACTCTATCCCAGGACACAGGATTAGAGTTAGTGTAGACCTCTTGCGATCGACACCACAATTGGGGTATCAGAGGTAACTAATATGCACAGAAGTGCATGCTGTGCCACACTAGCAGACGCCACTAACCACTCAGACTTCGGTAAGGTAAGCGCTCTAATAGTGCACGGCGCTGCACTGGCAGTCACAGCAGTTAGACGCTGTTTCGTGTGTTAAAGCTGTGAGTTCAGCCGGGCGCTAGATTGCAGCCATACATCTTACGCGAACAGTCATACACAAGGGATGGGTTTTTAAAGGAACGACTTGCACTCATCAACACACACACGATAACAATTGTATACTAGCGCATGGCCGTGCGGCCGTGCAAACCTTTTATAGCTGCAGCAAGTACAAGACCCTCCGAGAAGGACAAATGGGAGTCTGCCACAGAAGAACACCTTTAGGACCTTCCTAGAGGACCAATGGGATTAACTGCAGTATCTAAGCATGTGACCCACGACCTCCAATGGGAGGTCATCCCGTGGGCATGCTCAGAAAGGGAAAATCTGGACTTAGTCCCAGAAAGGTCTGCTCGCTGCTGAATATTGCTGGCTACAAGAACAGAGCCTGGAAGGGCGGTAGTAACCAGTCATCCAGTGTTAGCCTGAGCTAGATGCTGGGACAGATGTCTCCACTGAGCAGACTCCACTGTGGCTGGAGAAGAATGGGAGATTAGGTTTGAGATTCCCCCTGTGCAGAGGCAGGAATTTGACACCTAACAATGGGTGAATCATAGCATCCATATGAAAACAATGTTGAACTTTTTTTTCATTTTCATATATCACCATAATGTAACGAGAACAATGTTACAGAGTTTAGATGAATCATTGAATCCATAAAAAGTTTTTGAAGGTTTTTTTGTAAATTATTATATAGCACCATAATGTAACAAGAACCATATTATAGTGTATGGATAAATGACTGCATTCATTAAAAATGTTTGAAGTTTTTTTTTCAGTTTTATGTACCGCCAAAATGTAATGAAAGCATGTAATACTCTATGGATGAGTAATGGAATCCAGACAAATTTTTCCATTTTTTTTTTGGAGTGTTATATAGCACAAAAATGTAACACAAATCACATAATCCTGTGTTGGTGACAATATAGTAAATTTTGTTCATCTGCTTAGAGCCTTTATTCTACCACTCTCCCTGCACCTGACCCTATGCTAGATGCAGAATGTATCTATTACAAACAGCAAACCACTGGGTAAGCTCTTAGAGAAGGAATGTTCAGTGTCAGCACCAGTATGGACACTAGAGGACTCTGATAAATTCAATTGTGCACACTCAGGCCTAGACAAATACTATCTACCTCCAAAACAAACTGTCCCTGGGTTGTGCAATGGCGTCAGTGTGCCAAGAGTGGCGACGCTTGTCCATTTATAACCTTTTATAAGGCAATGTGGAAAGCCAATCACAGTGATGCCACTATCAAGATGGCTACGGCATTACAGAGAATGGCAGGCAATCACTGCATGTTTATTGGCTGTGAAAAAGGCCCTAAACATGCGGGGTTTTGATTCAGGCATTACAGAGGAGCACCAGACAATGCTCGGCAAGTGCCAAGTACATACAAGCACCGAGATACTCAAGTGATATCTAGAGTATCACTGAGCTCATTCCTAGTGCTAAGTACCTATTTTTCATAAGTCTATATTATAGTATTGTATATAAATATTCAATGTTTGCATAAATCTTGGTGCACACAGTGCATGGATGCAATATTTTGTATGTATATATTATGCTGGATCCTACCTGCCCTTAAAATTTTGTTTATAATTAGGGTCTGATCAGAGCGAGGTCAATTGGCCACATGTCACATGATGTCACATGGTCACATGATTTGGCCAATTTGTATGCTAAACACTTGATAAGTGTATTCTATATAGCAATAATGCAGTTTAAATATCTTATCTTCAATGTTTACATGCATCTTAGTCTATACAAAGTGATGATTTATTCTTTGGTTTTTATACATTTTTACTAATATAGTCCATGCTTAGTAATAGTTATAATGTTTTCTAAATTACTGTATTTATTTGTAGTAAATTTGGAAACAAAACTAATTAAGCAGCGGTGAAAATATATGTATCATCTAAACTGAATAATGGAGAATTGGGATGGATAAGAGCTGTCCTTTTATGGATCTACAAATGTCTTGTATAATGCAGATAAAAGCAAGATTTCCATATTTACTGATAACAAGCTTGAAAGCATGGCAAACAATAAAGAACAATGCAGGCAGCTCAAGCAGGTCACAGATCATATGAGCAGACTGCAAACAGATTACTCTCTCAGATCACTGCACATAAAAGTAGGATAAATAAGTATCCCAGTATAGAATAAAAACAAATATCTGGTAAATAGACATATGCTTTAGACAGGCATGGCTTGCTTTTGAAAAGCACGGTGACAAGCCAGTAAAAAGATCTGTTAAACCTCTAAAGGTTTTCTTCCCTTGCAAATATCTGACAATGTCTGTTTTTGATAGATATTATGGCTAAAAGACAGGGATTAAGCCAAACAGGAACTAAAACTGAACGTTTACATAATTGCACAATTCACACGTTTTACTAAGTTGCCTGTCAGCTCAATTCATGCTATGTAAAATGAGACACTTGCCGAGCACTTCTTAGAACTGTAAGTACAATAAGACAGTACTTGTCTGATTTACGAAAACTGTAAAATTAACTTGTCATCCAATAAATTAGATGCATGGCATTAGCATCCATCTTACTAATAAGGCACAAAAATATTTACTTTCTTTAGAAAACAATAACTTTAGAAATAAGTATTAAAGATGCCAATATTATTTTAGGAAAATTTGTTACTGGAAATTCATTATTAAAAGAAATCTGTCACCAGGGTTTGCTACCTCATCTAAGAGCAGCACAATGCACGCAAAGGGAAGCTGAATGTAACGATGTATCACTTAGTTTACTGGGTGCAGCCGTTCTGACTAGGGCTGAGCGAAACAGGTCGTTCATTTTCAAAAGTCGCCGACTTTTGGCAAAGTCGGGTTTCATGAAACCAGATCCGACCCCTGTGCGGGGTCGGCCATGCGGTACGCGACTTTTGCGCCAAAGTCGCGTTTCAATGACGCGAAAAGCGCCATTTCTCAGCCAATGAAGGTAAACGCAGAGTGTGGGCAGCGTGATGACATAGGTCCTGGTCCCCACCATCTTAGAGAAGGGCATTGCAGTGATTGGCTTGCTGTCTGTGGCGTCACAGGGGCTATAAAGAGGCGTTCCCGCCGACCGCCATGTTACTGCTGCTGATCTGAGCTTAGGGAGAGGTTGCTGCCGCTTCGTCAGAAGCAGGGATAGCGTTAGGCAGGGTCCATTAACCACCAAACCGCTTGTGCTGTAGCGATTTCCACTGTCCAACACCACCTCCGGTGTGCAGGGATAGTGGAAGCTACATTTTTTTTTTTCCTCAGCGCTGTAGCTCATTGGGCTGCCCTAGAAGGCTCCCTGATAGCTGCATTGCTGTGTGTACGCCGCTGTGCAAACCAACTGCTTTTTTCAAAGCACAAATCCTCTTGTTCCTTCCTTTCTGCACAACTATCTTGTTTGTTTGTCCACACTTTTTATTTAATTTGTGCATCAGTCCACTCCTTATTGCTGCCTGCCATACCTGGCTGAGATTACTGCAGGGAGATAGTAATTGTAGGACAGTCCCTGTTTTTTTTTTTTTTTTTTTTTTTTGTGGGAGATTAAGATTGGCATTTCTGCTAGAGTGCCATCCCTGTCTGTGCCATCTCTCACTCAGTGGGCCATAGAAAGCCTATTTATTTTTTTGCTTGATTTGGGTTCCAAAATCTACCTGAAAAAATCACTAAATCAATCAGTGGGAGATAAATATTGGCCTCAGGGCTTGTGTGCCACTCCTGACTCCTGTGTGCATCATCACTCACTCAGTGGGCCATAGAAAGCCTATTTTTTTTTTTTGCTTTATTTGGGTTCTAAATTCTACCTGAAAAAATCAATAAATCAATCGGTGGGAGATTAATATTGGCCTTTGGGCTTGTGTGCAAGTCCTAAGCGTGCCATCTCTCTCACAAATAGTGGGCCATAGAAAGCCTATTATTTTTTTGGTTGATTTGGGTTCTAAATTCTACCTGAAAAAATCAATCAATCAATCAGTGGGAGATAAATATTGGCCTCTCGGCTTGTGTGCCACTCCTGACTCCTGTGTGCGTCATCTCTCACTCAGTGGGCCATAGAAAGCCTATTTTTTGTTTCATTTGTTTTCTAAATTCTCCCTGAAAAAATCATTTTATTTTATTTGGTTTCTAAATTCTTCCTGAAAAAATCATTTTTTTTAATTATTTTTTTTTTCTAAAGTCTCCCTGAAAAAAAAAATAAATAAATAAAATCAGTGGGAGATTAATATTGCCCTTTCTGCTTGTGTGCCAGTCTTGACTCCTGGGTGTGCCATCTCTCTCTCTCTCTCTCTCTCTCTCCAATTGTGGGCCATAGAAAGCCTATTATTTTTTTGCTTGATTTGGGTTCCAAAATCTACCTGAAAAAATCACTAAATCAATCAGTGGGAGATAAATATTGGCCTCTGGGCTTGTGTGCCACTCCTGACTCCTGTGTGCATCATCTCTCACTCAGTGGGCCATAGAAAGCCTATTTTTTGTTTTATTTGTTTTCTAAATTCTCCCTGAAAAAATCATTTTTTTTTATTATTTATTTTTCTAAAGTCTGTTATGAACGCAATCCTGTGACACAGAGGACCAACAGTGTACCAGCGATCAGAGCACATACAGTGATCTGACAGTAACCCAAAAATATAAGAACGAACTCTGAGACGTGGAATCTCTGTAGACTGCAATCCCTGAACCTATCCTAACACAACTAAAGATGGCAGTGGATTGCGCCTCAAATACTACCTATGCAACTCGGCACCGCCTGAGAAACTGACTTGCCTGAAGATAGAAACACAAGCCTGACTTGCCTCAGAGAAATACCCCAAAGGAAAAGGCAGCCCCCACATGTAATGACTGTGAGTGAGATGAAAAGACAAAGGTAGGGATGAAATAGATTCAGCAAAGTGAGGCCCGATATTCTAGACAGAGCGAAGATAGTAAAGAGAACTATGCAGTCTACAAAAAACCCTAAAGCAAAAACCACGCAAAGGGGGCAAAAAGTCCCACCGTGCCGACTAACGGCACGGTGGTACACCCTTTGCGTCTCAGAGCTACCAGCAAAACCAAAAGACAAGCTGGACAGAAAATATAGCAACAAAAAGCAAAAATGCACTTATCCAAGCAGAGCAGAAGTCCACAGGAAAGATCCAGAAGCACAGATCCAAACTGGAACATAGATCAGGAGCAAGGAAAACAGAATCATGTGGAGTTAAATAACGAAGCAGCTAACGAGCTCCCTGGAACACCTGAGGGAGGAAACTCAGAAGCTGCAGTACCACTTGTGACCACAGGAGTGAATTCAGCCACAGAATTCACAACAGTACCCCCCCCTTGAGGAGGGGTCACCGAACCCTCACCAGAGCCCCCAGGCCGACCAGGATGAGCCACATGAAAGGCACGAACAAGATCGGGAGCATGGACATCGGAGGCAAAAACCCAGGAATTATCTTCCTGAGCATAACCCTTCCATTTAACCAGATACTGGAGTTTCCGTCTAGAAACACGAGAATCCAAGATCTTCTCCACAATATACTCCAATTCCCCCTCCACCAAAACCGGGGCAGGAGGCTCAACAGATGGAACCATAGGTGCCACGTATCTCCGCAACAACGACCTATGGAATACATTATGTATAGAAAAGGAGTCTGGGAGGGTCAGACGAAAAGACACAGGATTGAGAACCTCAGAAATCCTATACGGACCAATAAAACGAGGTTTAAATTTAGGAGAGGAAACCTTCATAGGAATATGACGAGAAGATAACCAAACCAGATCCCCAACACGAAGTCGGGGACCCACACGGCGTCTGCGATTAGCGAAAAGTTGAGCCTTCTCCTGGGACAAGGTCAAATTGTCCACTACCTGAGTCCAGATCTGCTGTAACCTGTCCACCACAGAATCCACACCAGGACAGTCCGAAGACTCAACCTGTCCTGACGAGAAACGAGGATGGAACCCAGAATTGCAAAAAAATGGAGAAACCAAGGTAGCCGAGCTGGCCCGATTATTAAGGGCGAACTCAGCCAATGGCAAAAAGGACACCCAATCATCCTGGTCTGCAGAAACAAAACATCTCAGATATGTTTCCAAGGTCTGATTGGTTCGTTCGGTCTGGCCATTAGTCTGAGGATGGAAAGCCGAGGAAAAAGATAGGTCAATGCCCATCCTACCACAAAAGGCTCGCCAAAACCTCGAAACAAACTGGGAACCTCTGTCAGAAACAATATTCTCAGGAATGCCATGTAAACGAACCACATGCTGGAAGAACAAAGGCACCAAATCAGAGGAGGAAGGCAATTTAACCAAGGGCACCAGATGGACCATTTTAGAAAAGCGATCACAGACCACCCAAATGACTGACATCTTCTGAGAAACGGGAAGGTCAGAAATGAAATCCATCGAAATATGTGTCCAAGGCCTCTTAGGGACCGGCAAGGGCAAAAGCAACCCACTGGCACGAGAACAGCAGGGCTTAGCCCTAGCACAAATCCCACAGGACTGCACAAAAGCACGTACATCCCGTGACAGAGATGGCCACCAGAAGGATCTAGCCACTAACTCTCTGGTACCAAAGATTCCAGGATGACCAGCCAACACCGAACAATGAAGTTCAGAGATAACTTTATTAGTCCACCTATCAGGGACGAACAGTTTCTCCGCTGGACAACGATCAGGTTTATTAGCCTGAAACTTCTGCAGCACCCTCCGCAAATCAGGGGAGATAGCAGACACAATTACTCCTTCCTTGAGGATACCTGCCGGCTCAGATAACCCCGGGAAGTCGGGCACAAAACTCCTAGACAGAGCATCCGCCTTCACATTCTTAGAGCCCGGAAGGTACGAAATCACAAAGTCGAAGCGGGCAAAAAATAACGACCAACGGGCCTGTCTAGGATTCAAGCGCTTGGCAGACTCGAGATAAGTCAAGTTCTTATGATCAGTCAATACCACCACGCGATGCTTAGCTCCTTCAAGCCAATGACGCCACTCCTCGAATGCCCACTTCATGGCCAGCAACTCTCGGTTGCCCACATCATAATTTCGCTCAGCGGGCGAAAATTTCCTGGAAAAGAAAGCACACGGCCTCATCACAGAGCAACCAGCACCTCTCTGCGACAAGACCGCCCCTGCTCCAATCTCAGAAGCATCAACCTCGACCTGGAACGGAAGAGAAACATCTGGCTGACACAACACAGGGGCAGAACAAAAACGACGCTTCAACTCCTGAAAAGCTTCCACAGCAGCAGAAGACCAATTAACCAAATCAGCACCCTTCTTGGTCAAATCGGTCAATGGTTTGGCAATGCTAGAAAAATTACCGATGAAGCGACGATAAAAATTAGCAAAGCCCAGGAACTTTTGCAGACTTTTCAGAGATGTCGGCTGAGTCCAATCGTGGATGGCTTGGACCTTAACCGGATCCATCTCGATAGTAGAAGGGGAAAAGATGAACCCCAAAAATGAAACTTTCTGCACACCAAAGAGACACTTTGATCCCTTCACAAACAAGGAATTATCACGCAGGACCTGAAAAACTGTTCTGACCTGCTTCACATGAGACTCCCAATCATCCGAGAAGATCAAAATGTCATCCAAGTAAACAATCAGGAATTTATCCAGATACTCACGGAAGATGTCATGCATAAAGGACTGAAACACTGATGGAGCATTGGCAAGTCCGAACGGCATCACTAGATACTCAAAATGACCCTCGGGCGTATTAAATGCAGTTTTCCATTCATCTCCTTGCCTGATTCTCACCAGATTATACGCACCACGAAGATCTATCTTAGTGAACCAACTAGCCCCCTTAATCCGAGCAAACAAGTCAGATAACAATGGCAAGGGATACTGAAATTTAACAGTGATCTGATTAAGAAGGCGGTAATCAATACACGGTCTCAGCGAACCATCCTTCTTGGCTACAAAAAAGAACCCTGCTCCCATTGGTGATGACGATGGGCGAATATGCCCCTTCTCCAGGGATTCCTTCACATAACTGCGCATAGCGGCGTGTTCAGGCACGGATAAATTAAATAATCGACCTTTAGGGAATTTACTTCCAGGAATCAAATTGATAGCACAATCACAATCCCTATGCGGAGGTAGGGCATCGGACTTGGGCTCTTCAAATACATCCTGATAATCAGACAAGAACTCTGGGACCTCAGAAGGGATGGATGATGAAATTGACACAAATGGAACATCACCATGTACCCCCTGACAACCCCAGCTGGATACCGACATGGAATTCCAATCCAATACTGGATTATGGGTTTGCAGCCATGGCAACCCCAACACGACCACATCATGCAGGTTATGTAGCACCAGAAAGCGAATAACCTCCTGATGTGCAGGAGCCATACACATGGTCAGCTGGGCCCAGTACTGAGGTTTATTCTTGGCCAAAGGCGTAGCATCAATTCCTCTCAATGGAATAGGACACCGCAAAGGCTCCAAGAAAAACCCACAACGCTTAGCATAATCCAAATCCATCAGATTCAGGGCAGCGCCTGAATCCACAAATGCCATGACAGAATATGATGACAAAGCGCAAATCAAGGTAACGGACAGAAGGAATTTGGACTGTATAGTACCAATGACGGCAGACCCAGCGAACCGCTTAGTGCGCTTAGGACACTCAGAAATAGCATGAGTGGAATCACCACAGTAGAAACACAGCCTATTCAGACGTCTGTGTTCCTGTCGTTCAACTCTGGTCATAGTCCTATCGCACTGCATAGGCTCAGGTCCAATCTCAGGCAATACCGCCAAATGGTGCACAGATTTACGCTCGCGCAAGCGTCGACCGATCTGAATGGCCAAAGACATAGATTCATTCAAACCAGCAGGCATAGGAAAACCCACCATGACATCCTTAAGAGCCTCAGAGAGACCCTTTCTGAACAAAGCTGCCAGCGCAGATTCATTCCACTGAGTGAGTACTGACCACTTTCTAAATTTCTGACAATATACTTCTATATCATCCTGACCCTGGCACAAAGCCAGCAAATTTTTCTCAGCCTGATCCACTGAATTAGGCTCATCGTACAGCAATCCGAGCGCCAGAAAAAACGCATCGACACTACTCAGTGCAGAATCTCCTGGTGCAAGAGAGAATGCCCAGTCCTGCGGGTCGCCGCGCAAAAAAGAAATAATTATCAAAACTTGTTGAACTGGATTACCAGAAGAAAGAGGTTTCAAGGCCAGAAATAGCTTACAATTATTTTTGAAGTTCAGAAACTTAGCTCTATTACCAAAAAACAAATCGGGAATCGGAATTCTTGGCTCTAACATAGATTTCTGATCAATAGCATCTTGAATCTTTTGTACATTTATAACGAGATTATCCATTGAAGAGCACAGAGCCTGAATATCCATGTCCAAACCTGTGTCCAGAATTACCCAAATGTCTAGGGGAAAAAAAAAAAAAAAAGGACTGAACACAGAGCTGAGAGAGAAAAAAAAAAAAAATGATGTCAGAACTTCTTTTTTTCCCTCTATTGAGAATCATTAGTATTGGCTCCTGATACTGTTATGAACGCAATCCTGTGACACAGAGGACCAACAGTGTACCAGCGATCAGAGCACATACAGTGATCTGACAGTAACCCAAAAATATAAGAACGAACTCTGAGACGTGGAATCTCTGTAGACTGCAATCCCTGAACCTATCCTAACACAACTAAAGATGGCAGTGGATTGCGCCTCAAATACTACCTATGCAACTCGGCACCGCCTGAGAAACTGACTTGCCTGAAGATAGAAACACAAGCCTGACTTGCCTCAGAGAAATACCCCAAAGGAAAAGGCAGCCCCCCACATGTAATGACTGTGAGTGAGATGAAAAGACAAACGTAGGGATGAAATAGATTCAGCAAAGTGAGGCCCGATATTCTAGACAGAGCGAAGATAGTAAAGAGAACTATGCAGTCTACAAAAAACCCTAAAGCAAAAACCACGCAAAGGGGGCAAAAAGTCCCACCGTGCCGACTAACGGCACGGTGGTACACCCTTTGCGTCTCAGAGCTACCAGCAAAACCAAAAGACAAGCTGGACAGAAAATATAGCAACAAAAAGCAAAAATGCACTTATCCAAGCAGAGCAGAAGTCCACAGGAAAGATCCAGAAGCACAGATCCAAACTGGAACATAGATCAGGAGCAAGGAAAACAGAATCATGTGGAGTTAAATAACGAAGCAGCTAACGAGCTCCCTGGAACACCTGAGGGAGGAAACTCAGAAGCTGCAGTACCACTTGTGACCACAGGAGTGAATTCAGCCACAGAATTCACAACAGTAATAGATTCAGCAAAGTGAGGCCCGATATTCTAGACAGAGCGAAGATAGTAAAGAGAACTATGCAGTCTACAAAAAACCCTAAAGCAAAAACCACGCAAAGGGGGCAAAAAGTCCCACCGTGCCGACTAACGGCACGGTGGTACACCCTTTGCGTCTCAGAGCTACCAGCAAAACCAAAAGACAAGCTGGACAGAAAATATAGCAACAAAAAGCAAAAATGCACTTATCCAAGCAGAGCAGAAGTCCACAGGAAAGATCCAGAAGCACAGATCCAAACTGGAACATAGATCAGGAGCAAGGAAAACAGAATCATGTGGAGTTAAATAACGAAGCAGCTAACGAGCTCCCTGGAACACCTGAGGGAGGAAACTCAGAAGCTGCAGTACCACTTGTGACCACAGGAGTGAATTCAGCCACAGAATTCACAACAAAAGTCTCCCTGAAAAAAAAAAAAAAAAAAACAAATCAGTGGGAGATTAATATTGCCCTTTCTGCTTGTGTGCCAGTCTTGACTCCTGGGTGTGCCATCTCTCTCTCTCTCTCTCCAATTGTGGGCCATAGAAAGCCTATTATTTTTTTTGCTTGATTTGGGTTCCAAAATCTACCTGAAAAAATCACTACATCAATCATTGGGAGAACAATATTGGCCTCTGGGCTTGTGTGCCACTCCTGACTCCTGTGTGCGTCATCTCTCACTCAGTGGGCCATAGAAAGCCTATTTTTTGTTTTATTTGTTTTCTAAATTCTCCCTGAAAAAATCATTTTATTTTATTTGGTTTCTAAATTCTTCCTGAAAAAATCATTTTTTTTAATTTTTTTTTTTTCTAAAGTCTACCTGAAAAAAAACAAAAAAAAAAAAACAAATCAGTGGGAGATTAATATTGCCCTTTCTGCTTGTGTGCCAGTCTTGACTCCTGGTTGTGCCATCTCTCTCTCTCTCTCTCTCCAATTGTGGGCCATAGAAAGCCTATTATTTTTTTTGCTTGATTTGGGTTCCAAAATCTACCTGAAAAAATCACTAAATCAATCAGTGGGAGATAAATATTGGCCTCTGGGCTTGTGTGCCACTCCTGACTCCTGTGTGCATCATCACTCACTCAGTGGGCCATAGAAAGCCTATTTTTTTTTTTGCTTTATTTGGGTTCTAAATTCTACCTGAAAAAATCAATAAATCAATCGGTGGGAGATTAATATTGGCCTTTGGGCTTGTGTGCCAGTCCTAAGCGTGCCATCTCTCTCACAAATAGTGGGCCATAGAAAGCCTATTATTTTTTTGGTTGATTTGGGTTCTAAATTCTACCTGAAAAAATCAATCAATCAATCAGTGGGAGATAAATATTGGCCTCTCGGCTTGTGTGCCACTCCTGACTCCTGTGTGCGTCATCTCTCACTCAGTGGGCCATAGAAAGCCTATTATTTTTTTAGCTTGATTTGGGTTCCAAAATCTACCTGAAAAAATCACTACATCAATCATTGGGAGAACAATATTGGCCTCTGGGCTTGTGTGCCACTCCTGACTCCTGTGTGCGTCATCTCTCACTCAGTGGGCCATAGAAAGCCTATTTTTTGTTTTATTTGTTTTCTAAATTCTCCCTGAAAAAATCATTTTATTTTATTTGGTTTCTAAATTCTTCCTGAAAAAATCATTTTTTTTTATTTTTTTTTTTCTAAAGTCTACCTGAAAAAAAACAAAAAAAAAAAAACAAATCAGTGGGAGATTAATATTGCCCTTTCTGCTTGTGTGCCAGTCTTGACTCCTGGTTGTGCCATCTCTCTCTCTCTCTCTCCAATTGTGGGCCATAGAAAGCCCATTATTTTTTTTTGCTTGATTTGGGTTCCAAAATCTACCTGAAAAAATCACTAAATCAATCAGTGGGAGATAAATATTGGCCTCTGGGCTTGTGTGCCACTCCTGACTCCTGTGTGCATCATCTCTCACTCAGTGGGCCATAGAAAGCCTATTTTTTGTTTTATTTGTTTTCTAAATTCTCCCTGAAAAAATCGTTTTATTTTATTTGGTTTCTAAATTCTTCCTGAAAAAATCATTTTTTTTTATTATTTTTTTTTCTAAAGTCTCCCTGAAAAAAAAAAAAAAAAATCAGTGGGAGATTAATATTGCCCTTTCTGCTTGTGTGCCAGTCTTGACTCCTGGGTGTGCCATCTCTCTCTCTCTCTCCAATTGTGGGCCATAGAAAGCCTATTATTTTTTTTGCTTGATTTGGGTTCCAAAATCTACCTGAAAAAATCACTACATCAATCATTGGGAGAACAATATTGGCCTCTGGGCTTGTGTGCCACTCCTGACTCCTGTGTGCGTCATCTCTCACTCAGTGGGCCATAGAAAGCCTATTTTTTGTTTTATTTGTTTTCTAAATTCTCCCTGAAAAAATCATTTTATTTTATTTGGTTTCTAAATTCTTCCTGAAAAAATCATTTTTTTTTTATTATTTTTTTTTCCTAAAGTCTCCCTGAAAAAAAAACAACAAATCAGTGGGAGATTAATATTGCCCTTTCTGCTTGTGTGCCAGTCTTGACTCCTGGGTGTGCCATCTCTCTCTCTCTCTCCAATTGTAGGCCATAGAAAGCCTATTATTTTTTTAGCTTGATTTGGGTTCCAAAATCTACCTGAAAAAATCACTACATCAATCATTGGGAGAACAATATTGGCCTCTGGGCTTGTGTGCCACTCCTGACTCCTGTGTGCGTCATCTCTCACTCAGTGGGCCATAGAAAGCCTATTTTTTGTTTTATTTGTTTTCTAAATTCTCCCTGAAGAAATCATTTTATTTTATTTGGTTTCTAAATTCTTCCTTAAAAAATCATTTTATTCTATTATTTTTTTTTCTAAAGTCTCCCTGAAAAAAAAAAAAAAAAAAAAAAAATCAGTGGGAGATTAATATTTACATTTGTGCTTCAGTGACAGTCCTGTGTGTGTGGCATCTCTCTCATTTGTTGCCACCAAAAACAGAGTGTGTAACATTGTGCCTGATTTTCCTTGCGGTCTCACCCACCTGTAAAGGGGTAGCTAAATCATACTGAAGTTATAGCTCACCGTGTAAGTTGTGTGACAGCAACAAATACCGTTAGTTTGGTTACGTTTTTAAAACAATGAGGAAGTCTGGTGGAAGAGGTCGTGGCCGGGGGCGTTCATTGTCAGCTGGTAATGAGGGTAGTGGTAGTGGTGGAGCATCAGGTGGTCGTGGGAAAAAAAATATTGCACCTAAGTCTGGAGCTGTGGAGCCAGGTTCGTCGTCTGGCTACACAAGGCCTCGAACGCTCCCTTTTCTGGGAGTAGGAGAACCGCTTTTAAAGCCGGAGCAGCAAGAGCAAGTTTTGGCTTATCTTGCTGACTCAGCCTCTAGCTCTTTTGCCTCCTCTCGTGAAACTGGTAAATGTAAAAGCAGCGCGTCGTTAGTGGATGTTCACGGTCAGGGACAAGTCGCTTCCTTGTCCTCTTCAGCAAAAACAACAACAGAGAAGAATGCAGCAGGCGACACACCGACACGGTGACACAGACGAAGTTGCACACGAGCTACAAGAAGAGGTAATAGATGACCCAGTTCTTGACCCCGATTGGCAGCCATTGGGGGAACAGGGTGCAGGCGGCAGCAGTTCTGAAGCGGAGGAGGAGGGGCCGCAGCAGGCATCAACATCGCAACAGGTTCCATCTGCCGGGCACGTATCTTGCCCAAAACGCGTGGCAAAGCCAAAACCTGTTGGAGGACAGCGTGGCCATCCGGTTAAAGCTCAGTCTGCAATGCCTGAAAAGGTATCCGATGCTAGAAAGAGTGCAGTCTGGCATTTTTTTAAACAACATCCAATTGATCAGCGCAAAGTCATCTGTCAAAAATGTTCAACTACCTTAAGCAGAGGGCAGAATCTGAAAAGTCTCAATACAAGTTGCATGCATAGACATTTAACCACCATGCATTTGCAAGCTTGGACTAACTACCAAACGTCCCTTAAGGTTGTAGCACCCTCGGCCAATGAAGCTAGTCATCAACGCAACATCCCTTCCGGCAGTGTAGGGCCACCATTTTCCGCACCATCTGCAGTATCTGTGCAGGTTTCTTTGCCAGGCCAAAGCAGTCAGGGTCAGGGAATCACCAGTTTCGTAGTAGGAAACACTGCATCTAGGGCACCGGCGGCAACAATGCCATCTCCCACCGTCTCTCAGTCTGCCATGTCCACCGGCACTCCCGCTAGTTCCACGATCTCCAGCTCTCCAGTCCAGCTCACCCTACATGAGACTATGGTTAGAAAAAGGAAGTACTTAGCCTCGCATCCGCGTACACAGGGTTTGAACGCCCACATAGCTAGACTAATCTCGTTAGAGATGATGCCCTACCGGTTAGTTGAAAGCGAAGCTTTCAAAGCCCTGATGGACTACGCTGTACCACGCTACGAGCTACCCAGTCGACACTTTTTTTCCAGAAAAGCCATCCCAGCCCTCCACCAGCATGTTAAAGAGCGCATCGTCCATGCACTCAGGCAATCTGTGAGCACAAAGGTGCACCTGACAACAGATGCATGGACCAGTAGGCATGGCCAGGGACGTTACGTGTCCATCACGGCACACTGGGTGAATGTTGTGGATGCATGGTCCACAGGGGACAGCAATTTTGGGACAGTTCTGCCTAGCCCACGGTCTAGGAAACAGTTGGCTGTAGCCGTTCGCACCCCCTCCTCCTCCTCCTCGTCCTCCTGCAGAAGCGAGACCTCGTCCACAGACCGCAGTCGCACAACCACTCCATCCGCAGCTGCCACTGTTGCACACCAGGTCTCCCATTATGGGGCAGCTACTGGCAAACGTCAGCAGGCTGTATTGGCTATGAAGTGTTTGGGCGACAACAGACACACCGCGGAAGTTCTGTCCGAGTTCTTGCAGAAAGAAACGCAGTCGTGGCTGGGCACTGTAGATCTTGAGGCAGGCAAGGTAGTGAGTGATAACGGAAGGAATTTCATGGCTGCCATCTCCCTTTCCCAACTGAAACACATTCCTTGCCTGGCTCACACCTTAAACCTGGTGGTGCAGTGCTTCCTGAAAAGTTATCCGGGGTTATCCGACCTGCTCCTCAAAGTGCGTGGACTTTGCTCACATATCCGCAGTTCGCCCGTACACTCCAGCCGTATGCAGACCTTTCAGCGTTCTTTGAACCTTCCCCAGCATCGCCTAATCATAGACGTTGCAACAAGGTGGAACTCAACACTGCACATGCTTCAGAGACTGTGCGAACAGAGGCGGGCTGTTATGTTTTTGTGGGAGGATACACATACACGGGCAGGCAGTAGGATGGCAGACATGGAGTTGTCAGGTGTGCAGTGGTCGAAGATTCAAGACATGTGTCAAGTCCTTCAGTGTTTTGAGGAATGCACACGGCTGGTTAGTGCAGACAACGCCATAATAAGCATGAGCATCCCCCTAATGCGTCTGCTGATGCAAAGTTTGACGCACATAAAGGATCAGGCGTCTGCAGCTGAGGAAGAGGAAAGCCTTGATGACAGTCAGCCATTGTCTAGCCAGGGCAGTGTACAGGACGAGGTAGCGGGCGAAGAGGAGGAGGAGGACGAGGAGGATGATGGGGATGATTATTTTTTTAATGAGGAAGCTTTTCCGGGGCCACTGGAAATTGTTGGCGCGGCAAAGCCGGGTTCTGGTTTTTGTATGGACACAAGTGACGTGGATTTGCCTGAAACTGCCCCTCAACCAAGCACAACCGCAGATTTGAGAACTGGAACTTTGGCCCACATGGCGGATTATGCCTTACGTATCCTCAAAAGGGACACACGCATTACTAAAATGATGAACGATGACGATTACTGGTTGGCCTGCCTCCTTGATCCTCGCTATAAAGGCAAATTGCAAAATATAATGCCACATGAGAACTTGGAAATAATATTAGCAACCAAACAATCAACTCTTGTTGACCGTTTGCTTCTGGCATTCCCTGCACACAGCGCCCGTGATCGTTCTCACACGAGCTGCAGGGGCCAGCAGACCAGAGGTGTTAGAGGGGCAGAAATCAGAAGTGGCGTTGACCAGAGGGGTTTTCTGACCAGGTTGTGGAGTGATTTTGCTATGACCGCAGACAGGACAGGTACTGCAGCATCAATTCAAAGTGACAGGAGACAACATTTGTCCAGTATGGTTACAAACTATTTTTCATCCCTTATCGACGTTCTCCCTCAACCGTCATTCCCATTTGATTACTGGGCATCCAAATTAGACACCTGGCCAGAATTGGCAGAATATGCATTGCAGGAGCTTGCTTGCCCGGCAGCTAGTGTCCTATCAGAAAGAGTATTCAGTGCTGCAGGTTCAATACTAACAGAAAAAAGGACTCGCCTGGCTACCCAAAATGTAGATGATCTAACCTTCATTAAAATGAACCACAACTGGATTTCGAAATCTTTTGCCCCACCTTGCCCGGCTGACACCTAGCTTTCCTATGAAAAGGTCTTGCCTGTGGACTATTATGAATGACTTTTCCAATATCGTAATTTGCTGCACCTGATTGTCCAGCATACGACATGTTTACACCTCCCTAAATGGCCAAACTCCCCACACGGGGCCGTGGTATCGCCACTTGGCGCCAGCACCCGTGAGAGTGCTGTTTTTTTTCTGAAGAGGTGGGTGTGCCCGCTTTTGGTCGATGGCACTGCCACTGGGTCCCTCCTAGTACAATAAAGTGTCTCTGGCGGTGGTGGTGCGCACCCAACGTCAGACACACCGTTGTAATATGAGGGGCCCTGGGCCTGTACCGCCGGCCACAAGACAGTTTCCCCCCTTAGCTCAAACAGTGCTCTACCACTTGCAAAATTATCTCTCACAGCTCCACCAATGTTTAGTCTATGCGCTGACATCCTTCAATGCCTGGCACTGACAATACCATTGTTTTGACATTTTTGTTATGTTAGGCCTTCGAAGCCTGTCTGCGGTCCCTCCTTCCACTAGGCCTCCACTGACCATTGTACTGCTGCCCGTGTACCCCTGGAACCAATTTTAAATTGCCAACAGCCCAATTTTTTTATGTTAGGCCTTCGAAGCCTGTCTGCAGTCCCTTCTTTCTACTACTACTACACTGACTAGACCACTGCTGCCCGTGTACCCCTGGAACCAATTTTAAATTGCCAACAGCCCTATTTTTTTATGTTAGGCCTTCGAAGCCTGTCTGCGGTCCCTCCTTCCACTAGGCCTCCACTGACCACACCACTGCTGCCCGTGTACCCACGGAACCAATTTAAAATTGCCAACAGCAATGTGTTATTATGTTAGGCCTTCGATGCCTGTCTGCGGTCCCTCCTTCCACTAGGCCTCCACTGACCACACCACTGCTGCCCGTGTACCCCTGGAACCAATTTAAAATTGCCTACAGCCAGCCCAATTTTTTTATTTTAGGCCTTCGATGCCTGTCTGCGGTCCGTTCTTTCTACTACTACTACACTGACCAGGTCACTGCTGCCCGTGTTCCCCTGGAACCAATTTAAAATTGCCAACAGCAATGTGTTATTATGTTAGGCCTTCGATGCCTGTTTTCGGTCACTCCTTCCACTAGGCCTCCACTGACCACACCACTGCTGCCCGTGTACCCACGGAACCAATTTTAAATTGCCTACAGCCATGTGTTATTATGTTAGGCCTTCGATGCCTGTCTGCGGTCACTCCTTCCACTAGGCCTCCACTGACCACACCACTGCTGCCCGTGTACCCCTGGAACCAATTTAAAATTGCCTACAGCCAGCCCAATTTTTTTATTTTAGGCCTTCGATGCCTGTCTGCGGTCCGTTCTTTCTACTACTACTACACTGACCAGGCCACTGCTGCCCGTGTTCCCCTGGAACCAATTTAAAATTGCCAACAGCAATGTGTTATTATGTTAGGCCTTCGATGCCTGTCTGCGGTCCCTCCTTCCACTAGGCCTCCACTGACCACACCACTGCTGCCTGTGTACCCCTGGAACCAATTTAAAATTGCCTACAGCAATCTGTTATTATGTTAGGCCTTCGAAGCGTGTCTGCGGTCCTTCCTTCCAATAGTTCTCCACTGACCAGACCAATGCTGGCCGTGTACCCCTGGAACCCAGCTGAAAGTGCATGTAGCCTCCTTTTTTTCTTTGTTTTATATTTAGAAAGCCCAGATGAACTACGCTGTGCAACGGTTCAAGCTACCCAGTCGACATTTCTTTTGCGAGAAAAGCCATCCCAGCCCTCCACCGGCATGAAAAAGTCTGCATTGTCATAGCACTCAGGCAATCAAACAGTAGAAAGGTGCACCTGACAAGAGACGCATGGACCAGTAGGCATGTCCACAAAAAGTTATGTGTCCATTACGGCGCACTGGGTTAATGTGTTGGATGCATGGTCCACAGGGGACAGCCTACAAAGTCTGTCTGCAGTCCCTAATTCCAATTTTCCTCCGCTGACCACACCACTGCTGCCCGTGTACCCCTGGAACCAATTTTACAGTGTCTACAGCCTAATTTTGTTATGTTAGGCCTACTACGCCTGTCTGCGGTCCCTCCTTCCAATACTCGTCCACTGACCACACCACTGCTGCCCGTGGACCCCTGGAACCTATTTTTAATTGCATAGAGCATCCTTTTTTTAATAGTAGGCGTACAAAGTCTGTCTGCGGTCCACTATTGAAATTGTCCTCCACTGCCCAGAGCACTGCTGCTTGTGTACCCCTGTAACTTTTTTAAGCTGCAGTGAGCCACATTTTTGGGATAAGTCCTACTACCTGTGTCTGTCTGCGCCACTCAATTCAGCTGTGTTCCTTTGAAAAAAGCTGAGCGTCAATAGTCTTGTTTTCAGCCTCTAGGAATCTTAAAACTGCATTGGGGGTACAACTTTGGTAGGGCCTACTAACGGTGTCTGCCTCCCCAAGGTGTGCCCCAGGTTTCCTCGCCATTGCTTCGATCTTAATGCTCTCGTTTAGTAGTTGTTGGAAACTACACTGCATTAGGCCTACAAATTGGGTATGGGGTGTAGAGAGATGGTGTGTTCCACTCCAAGGTGTTCCCCAGGTTTCCTCGCCAATGCTTCGATCTTCATGCTCTCGTTTAGTAGTTGTTGGAAACTACACTGCATTAGGCCTACAAATTGGGTATGGGGTGTAGAGAGATGGTGTGTTCCACTCCAAGGTGTTCTCCAGGTTGCCTTTCCTGAGCTTCGATCTTCCGGCTCTCGTTTAGTAGTTCTTGGAAACTACACTGCATTAGGCCTACAAATTGGGTATGGGGTGTAGAGAGATGGTGTGTTCCACTCCAAGGTGTTCCCCAGGTTTCCTCTCCATTGCTTCGATCTTCATGCTCTCGTTTAGTAGTTGTTGGAAACTACGCTGCATTAGGCCTACAAATTGGGTATGGGGTGTAGAGAGATGGTGTGTTCCACTCCAAGGTGTTCTCCAGGTTGCCTTTCCTAAGCTTCGATCTTCCGACTCTCGTTTAGTAGTTGTTGGAAACTACGCTGCATTAGGCCTACAAATTGGGTATGGGGTGTAGAGAGATGGTGTGTTCCACTCCAAGGTGTTCCCCAGGTTGCCTTTCCTGAGCTTCGATCTTCCGGCTCTCGTTTAGTAGTTCTTGGAAACTACACTGCATTAGGCCTGCAAATTGGGTATGGGGTGTAGAGAGATGGTGTGTTCCACTCCAAGGTGTTCTCCAGGTTGCCTTTCCTGAGCTTCGATCTTCATGCTCTCGTTTAGTAGTTGTTGGAAACTACGCTGCATTAGGCCTACAAATTGGGTATGGGGTGTAGAGAGATGGTGTGTTCCACTCCAAGGTGTTTCCAAGGTTTCCTCGCCAATGCTTCGATCTTCATGCTCTCGTTTAGTAGTTGTTGGAAACTACACTGCATTAGGCCTACAAATTGGGTATGGGGTGTAGAGAGATGGTGTGTTCCACTCCAAGGTGTTCTCCAGGTTGCCTTTCCTGAGCTTCGATCTTCCGGCTCTCGTTTAGTAGTTCTTGGAAACTACACTGCATTAGGCCTACAAATTGGGTATGGGGTGTAGAGAGATGGTGTGTTCCACTCCAAGGTGTTCTCCAGGTTGCCATTCCTGAGCTTCGATCTTCCGGCTCTCGTTTAGTAGTTCTTGGAAACTACACTGCATTAGGCCTACAAATTGGGTATGGGGTGTAGAGAGATGGTGTGTTCCACTCCAAGGTGTTCTCCAGGTTGCCTTTCCTGAGCTTCAATCTTCCGGCTCTCGTTTAGTAGTTGTCGGAAACTACGCTGCATTAGGCCTACAAATTGGGTATGGGGTGTAGAGAGATGGTGTGTTCCACTCCAAGGTGTTCCCCAGGTTTCCTCACCAATGCTTCGATCTTCATGCTCTCGTTTAGTAGTTGTTGGAAACTACACTGCATTAGGCCTACAAATTGGGTATGGGGTGTAGAGAGATGGTGTGTTCCACTCCAAGGTGTTCTCCAGGTTGCCTTTCCTGAGCTTCGATCTTCCGGCTCTCGTTTAGTAGTTGTTGGAAACTACACTGCATTAGGCCTACAAATTGGGTATGGGGTGTAGAGAGATGGTGTGTTCCACTCCAAGGTGTTCCCCAGGTTTCCTCTCCATTGCTTCGATCTTCATGCTCTCGTTTAGTAGTTGTTGGAAACTACGCTGCATTAGACCTACAAATTGGGTATGGGGTGTAGAGAGATGGTGTGTTCCACTCCAAGGTGTTCTCCAGGTTGCCTTTCCTGAGCTTCGATCTTCCGGCTCTCGTTTAGTAGTTCTTGGAAACTACACTGCATTAGGCCTACAAATTGGGTATGGGGTGTAGAGAGATGGTGTGTTCCACTCCAAGGTGTTCTCCAGGTTGCCTTTCCTGAGCTTCGATCTTCCGGCTCTCGTTTAGTAGTTCTGGGAAACTACACTGCATTAGGCCTACAAATTGGGTATGGGGTGTAGAGAGATGGTGTGTTCCACTCCAAGGTGTTCTCCAGGTTGCCTTTCCTGAGCTTCAATCTTCTGGCTCTCGTTTAGTAGTTGTTGGAAACTACGCTGCATTAGGCCTACAAATTGGGTATGGGGTGTAGAGAGATGGTGTGTTCCACTCCAAGGTGTTCCCCAGGTTTCCTCGCCAATGCTTCGATCTTCATGCTCTCGTTTAGTAGTTGCTGGAAACTACACTGCATTAGGCCTACATATTTGGTATGGGGTGTAGAGAGATGGTGTGTTCCACTCCAAGGTGTTCCACAGGTTTCCTCTCCATTGCTTCGATCTTCATGCTCTCGTTTAGTAGTTGTTGGAAACTACGCTGCATTAGGCCTACAAATTGGGTATGGGGTGTAGAGAGATGGTGTGTTCCACTCCAAGGTGTTCTCCAGGTTGCCTTTCCTGAGCGTCGATCTTCCGGCTCTCGTTTAGTAGTTCTTGGAAACTACACTGCATTAGGCCTGCAAATTGGGTATGGGGTGTAGAGAGATGGTGTGTTCCACTCCAAGGTGTTCTCCAGGTTGCCTTTCCTGAGCTTCAATCTTCCGGCTCTCGTTTAGTAGTTGTTGGAAACTACGCTGCATTAGGCCTACAAATTGGGTATGGGGTGTAGAGAGATGGTGTGTTCCACTCCAAGGTGTTCTCCAGGTTGCCTTTCCTGAGCTTCGATCTTCATGCTCTCGCTTAGTAGTTGTTGGAAACTACACTGCATTAGGCCTACAAATTGGGTATGGGGTGTAGAGAGATGGTGTGTTCCACTCCAAGGTGTTCTCCAGGTAGCCTTTCCTGAGCTTCGATCTTCCGGCTCTCGTTTAGTAGTTGTTGGAAACTACGCTGCATTAGGCCTACAAATTGGGTATGGGGTGTAGAGAGATGGTGTGTTACACTCCAAGGTGCTCTCCAGGTTGCCTTTCCTGAACTTCTATCTTCAGGCTCTCATTAAATTGTGGTTAAATGGAACAACTGCATTTGGCGTACTAGTTGGTTTGGGGCCTACTATCGGTGTCTGCCACTCCTTGCTGTTCTCCTGGTTTCCTGTCCTGAAATTCCATTTTCAGGCTCTCGTTAAGTAGTTGTTAATGTTAGACTGCATTTGGCCTACTAGTTGGGTTGGGGCCTACTATCGGTGTCTGCCACTCCTTGCTGTTCTCCTCCACTGAACAAAGCTGTGCCGCCTGTTTACTACGGTTGCCAATTTTGAACTGCATTTCGACTACTTACTGATTTGGGCCTACTCTCTGTGTCAGCCTCTCATTCCAGTTGTCCTCCACTGCAATGCCCCCTGGTTAGTCCTGTGTTACCAATTTTGAACTGCATTTAGCCAACTTTATTCTTTGGGCCTATATCTGTGTTTCCTCCTCATCCTGCCCATTGCCCAGCCAGTGATAGATGAGTCTGCTGGTACATTGACCCATAACGCAAAATTCCCCGTGCACGCTACACAGCAAGATTGTGACCCTGCTGAAAGCCAGGTTCCTCTTCCCGCATACCATACCACCTTACACGGGGACAAAGAGGAAGGTGCAGATGAATGTGCAGGTTCCTTCATCAGGTGGGGGGAGGAATACTAGTTGGCGACGTCACTGGCACAGGGCCTCTCATAGTACGCAAAAGTGTTGCTACCGGTGGGAGGCGCCCCCGCCGTGCAAACACACCGCTGTACTTTGAGGGGCCCTGTGCCAGTGCCAATGCCAACGAGTGGGTCCCCCCTGCTTGCTCAGGATCACAGCACTTGCAAAGTTGAAATACTTACCTCTTCCTGCTCCACTGCTGTGACGTGGTCCAGATTTACTGGGCCCACTAATTACTTGAACCAGCCCTACCCCCCACAACTTTAGCCAAATGACCCCCAATTTAAAATGCCTTCCAATTATTATAAGCTAAATTAAGATTGACAAGCTTCTGTAACAAGAATGGATGTTTTTGCCATTAAAATGGGCAGTGTAGGTGTTTTCCTGGCCTCCACTCACTGCCGACTATGCTCCCCCATTGACTTGCATTGGGTTTCGTGTTTCGGGCGATACCCGACTTTTCGCCATAATCGGCCGATTCCACTCGACTCGACTTCTAAGATAGTCGGGTTTCGCGAAACACGACTCGACTCTAAAAAGGTCAAGGTCTCTCAACCCTAGTTCTGACACAATGTAAAAGAGCTCAGAAAGCTGCCCTGCCCACACCACAGCTTTCTCTCTACATCGTCTATTGGCAGTAAAGGTGAGCGTCGGCCAGCCGGAAAGCAGAGCGGTGACGTCACCGCTGTGCTTTCCGGCTGGCGCTCACAGTCAGTGCAGAGAAGCACAGCGCCGGAGGACAGACACCGGAAGGTAAGTATGTAGTGTTTGTTTTTTTTACGTTTACGCTGGTAACCAGGGTAAACATCGGGTTACTAAGCGCGGCCCTGCGCTTAGTAACCCGATGTTTACCCTGGTTACCAGTGAAGACATCGCTGAATCGGCGTCACACCCCTGATTACCAGGGGACCGGCATCGTTGGTCGCTGGAGAGCTGTCTGTGTGACAGCTCTCCAGCGACCAAACAGCGATGCTGCAGCGATCGGGATCGTTGTCTGGATCGCTGCAGCATCGCTAAATGTGACGGTACCTTAAGCTGCTTATTAGTGATGAGAAAATATACTCGTTACTTGAGATTTCCCGAGCATGCTTGGGTGACCTTCGAGTATTTTTTAGTGCTCGGAGATTTAGTTTTCCTCACCTCAGCTGAATGATTTACATCTGTTAGCCAGCTTGATTACATGTGGGGATTACCTAGCAACCAGGCAACCCCCACATGTACTTATGCTGGCTAGCAGCTGTAAATCATGCACCTGCATCAACAAAAACTGAATCTCCGAGCACTAAAAAATACTTTGAGGTCACCCAAGCGTGCTCGAGAAATCTCAAGTAACGAGTATATTCGCTCATCACTACTGCTTATCAGAGGAGGTAACGTGGAAGGACCAGGGCTTAGGGTACCGTCACACAGTGGCATTTTGATCGCTACGACGGCCGTGACGCTCCAGCATCGTAACAATATCACTCCAGTGTCGTAGACTGCTGTCACACTTTGCAATGCATGACGCTGGAGCGATCATTTCATGACGTATGTGCGATGTAGAAGCTGTTGGTTACTATGCACATATCGTATACAATATCGTGCACACCTTTGTTACACCATGCGATCATGCCGCCACAGCGGGACACTAGACGACGAAAGAAAGTTTCAAACGATCTGCTACGACGTACGATTCTCAGCGGGGTCCCTGATCGCAGGAGCGTGTCAGACACTGCAAGATCGCTGGAACGTCACGGATATATCGCTGGAACGTCACGGATCGTGCCGTCGTAGCGATCAAAATGCCACTGTGTGACGGTACCCTTACGTGCACTGTGGTCCGGGCACTGATAATCTACTGGACCTAAAAACTTCACTGTATAGAAATAACAGCACACAGCTAAATAAATGACACAATGCTTAAATTTGTGTCTCAGCTCCTACCTCATGCTGTTTTCAGATTACAAGCAAAAACCTTCTGACTGATTGCATTTAAATGACTCCAAAAGATAAGACTCTTTAAAGAAACATTCCCATTAATAGTTTTACTCTGAAAACCTATGAAAATGTTAGAGTAATAATAATAATCTTTATTTTTATATAGCGCTAACATATTACGCAGCGCTTTACAATTTTGCACACATTATCATCGCTGTCCCTGATGGGGCTCACAATCTAAATCCCCTATCAGTATATCTTCGGAATGTGGGAGGAAGCCAGAGTGCCCAGAGGAAACCCACGCAAACATGGGGAGAACATAGAAACTCCTTGCAGATGTTGTCCAAGGTGGGATTGGAACCCAGGACTCCAGCGCTGCAAGACTGCTGTGCTAATCACTGAGTCACCGTGCTGCCCTGAGTAGTGTAGTGTCAGTGTTTAATGTACAGTACTCACCGATCGCCATCTTCTCTGGTGTCCTGTGATATTTCACTCCTCTACTGAGTTAAATAATGATGATTTAAACTCTTTCAGATCACAATGCGCTTTGTGTGACCCAAAAGTGGCTTTTGCGATGAAAGACTATTGAGCCACAAAGCAAGGCTCTGTAGTTTTACATAGAGTGATTCACAGAGTTTGAATCATTGACTCGGGACTCGAGAAGATGGAGAAGATGGCGATCATTGACTATATTAACACACTTACACCATAGTGAATCTTAGAGCAAAAATCTGTATTTGTAATTATTAGCGTTGAGCGAGTATAATCATTGCTCGGGTGGTTTCCAAGTATTTGTTAGTGCTCAGAGATCTAGTTTTCCTTGCCTCAGCTGCATGACTTACGGCTGCTAGACAGGCTGAATACATGTGAGTAATGCTGTTTGTTAGGGCAGGGCAAACCTGTTGCAGATCCCTAAAAATTATTTAAAAAGTCTTATTTTTTAAATTCAAACTGAGAATCTATTACTTCTTTACTTGTTTCTTCTCCCTAACTAAATGGAAAATTCTTGCACAGTTTATGAATACAGAATTGTTTTCAATGTGTAAATTGCAAACCTTGGACAGATCCCAAAATAGCAAAAATATTTGTACGGCTTGTTAGGAACTTGCATATCTTCTACTGTATCTAGATAGCAAATGTTTTGCTGTCTGCTGATCTCACAGCAGAGATGTTTTTGAGACAACTTAAAAAAAAAGCAATCACTTTTTCATTCAGCTAACCACAAACCTACTGGTAATCCCCCGTAAGGGATAATCTTTGCACCCTTCCTTCGTGAAAAAGCCATTGCTTCTTCCATATGCACCACAAAAAGGCATCTGTGATGATAATGGGATATTTTTTACAGTTATAAAAGGCAAACATTTCTGTTAGCACTGTATATGGTTAAAGTGGCTGTTGGTTACGAGGGCTACCATCTGTTTATATAGAGAGGTCACTTTGTCATTTCTAAAGTGTTTCACTTAAAAATATCGAACATGGTTCCACACAGTCCTATGAGAGCTTAGTGTTTTACAATCTTTACAGGACATTTCGGGCATGTGCACTCGTATTCCTGAGGTCTGCGGATTTTTCCGCAGCGGATTTGTGAAAACCGCAGGTAAAAGGCACTGCTTTTTATCTGCGGATTTCCTGCAGAATTATCGCGGATTTACTGTGGTTTTTGTGCGGATTCCACCGCGGTTTTAAACCAGCGGTTTTCTATGTATGGAGCAGGTGTAAAACCGGTGCAGATTCCGCACAAAGGATTGACATGCTATATAAACCACTGCGTTTTTTTCCGCAGCATGTGCACTGTGGATTGCATTTCCCATAGGTTTACTTGGTACTGTAAACGCATGGGAAACCGCTGCAGAAACGCTGCGGATCGCAGTAAAATCCGCAGCGTGAGAACATAGCCTTAAAGTCTTCACAGCAAATCAATTAGCTGGAAATCAAGTTTTTGGAAAAAATTACTTAAATCCAGAAAATTCAAATTTCAAAAGATTTGATCAACGCTACTTGTCTTGACATATACTATATCAACTTTTAATAAAGGGTTGGATGCTTTTCTCCCAACAAATGCATCGTTGGTTATAAATAACCTAGCAATAGATCATGTGAAATTGGCTGGAAATCATGGAAGACAGCTATCAATGAGTGTATTAATACACCTACATTATACTACATAAACATCGACACACGTTTAGCTCATAAAAATTTTGTGTGCTTGTTTAAAGATCTAGTCATTACTCATTATTAAACCTGACAAAATTTGAATTCAGCTGTTTGCTCGAAGTTAGCAAAGAAATTGACTCAGAATTTTTTTAAAAAAGTCTGAATTTCAGTGTTTAACTGGCTGTTATTTTGCAAAATTGTAGTAGTCCAGTAAAGGAGTCCTAAAAAACCCCATTCACCTTGATGCTAATATGTCCCACTTTGAAACCCCCAATTCGGTATTTCACGCAGCTTACCACGGTCTCTTCTCTACTTGTATACTTCATGTGATGCCTTATTCCTCCATCTTCTCTCTGTAAAAAGGCTTTTGGCCTCAAGTAGACCTTTGATGTCAAGTCACACCATGACTATGCCCATGGCAATGCATGTCCAGACTTTGCTATCTCAGAGGACCATTCGTCACCTGAAGACCCAAAGCAGAGGAAAGCTTGATGAAGAGAACATAGTATATGATGCAGATGTAAAGAAGGGGCCAGAGAGAGCTGCAGTGAGGTGAGTTTTAATTTTTTTCACATCTTTCAGCCCCACTAATAGTCAGAAAAATGGCAGCAATCTGGACTCTATTTTGCTGCATTTGCATGAAATTAATCCTAAAAAATGTATACTTGTGTGACTGAAAAATAGTAACACATCATGTAACACTACTATAGACAAGCTTAAAGGGAACCTGTCACCTGAATTTGGCGGGACCAGTTTTCGGTCATATGGGCGGAGTTTAAAGATCTAGTCATTACTCATTATTAAACCTGACAAAATTTGAATACAGCTGTTTGTTCGAAGTTAGCAAAAAAAAATGTATACTTATGTGACTGAAAAATAGTAACACATCATGTAACACTACTATAGACAAGCTTAAAGGGAACCTGTCACCTGAATTTGGCGGGACCGGTTTTCGGTCATATGGGCGGAGTTTTCAGATGTTTGATTCACCCTTTCCTTACCCGCTGGCTGCATGCTGGCCGCAATATTGGATTGAAGTTTATTCTATGTCCTCCGTAGTACACGCCTGCGCAAGGCAAATCAAATCCTATTAGTTCAATTAAATAAAGCTGGACTCCAGTGAAGGTGAAGAACCATCTCAAGGAGGATCACAAGGAAATGGACAACATGTGACTGAAATATGAGTGTCTGAGCAAAGGGTCTGAATACTTATGACCATGTGATATTTCAGTCTTTCTTTTTAATAAATTTGCAAAAACTACTACATTTCTTTATTTTTGAGTCAAGATGAGGTGCAGAGTCTACATTAATGAGAAAAAAATGAACTTTTTTGAATTTACCAAATGGCTGAAATGAAACAAAGAGTGAAAAATTTAAAGGGTTATGAATACTTTCCGTACCCACTGTAAATGTCATGATACCTTTATTCTACAGAATGTTATACCGAATCCAATGCTAAATTTATATGGGTGTGTTTTGTCACTTTTGCGTATAAAAATATGAAGCTTTTTGGTCACTATTAGTGATGAGCAAGTGTGCTCGTTACTCGGGTTTTCCGAGCATGCTCCGGTGTTCTCCGAGTATCTTGGGTGTGCACGTAGATTATGTTTGTGTCCCCGCAGCTGTGTGATATGCGACTGCTAGACAGCCTGAATACATGCAGGGATTGCCTGTTTGTTAGGGAATCCCCACGTGTATTCAGGCTGTTTAGCAGCCGCAAATCCTGCAGCTGCGGGGACTCAAACATAATCTATGAGCACTCCCAAAATACTCAGAGAACACTAGAGCAAGCTCAGAAAACCCGAGTAATGAACACACTCGCTCATCACTAGTCACTATATTCTGTTACCCATAACTTTTTTAGTTTTTTAGTAGATGAAGTTGTATGAAAGCTTCATTTTTTGGGACAAGTTGTAGTATGCTGTTATTTTTAGGTACATAGAACTCTGTCATCACTTTTTGATTCATTTTCCTTGTAGGAGACATGAACAAAAAATAAATGTAAAATTGTTTTTAATTTTATTTTATTTATGGAGTTCACCATGCAGCATACTTGATGAGCAGATCTTTTAAAATTAAAATTCACTGACTTTGATTCTTTTTCCCCAAAAATTAGAATATTATAAATTTGTGCATATCTCAAACCTGGAACGCATGTGATTGCTTGGAAAATACACGTGGTGCAGAAGAGGGAGAACCCAGCTGACCAGAAGAACCTGCAATTTACAGGAGAGAGAAAAAGAGTGAATGTCTCCCGCTGACCATAAGTGCTTGAACTTTATAGGAGGGAGTGAGAGAATTAGAGAGGACTCTGCTGTGGATAAGAGCTTACACTCCACAGGAGAGATAGAGGACCCTGCTAACCACAAGAGCTTACACAAGACTGTGACCCACTGAGCCCCTGTGGGTGAGGGACTCACTGATGCCAGCGGATACTTTAGCTGGCTGTACGTCGGAGGATGCACATTCAGCTAACACATTGCAGTGCACAGTTCCACCAGGTCCCCGTGCTGCAATACACGCTGTAAGACAATCACAGGCTGGCAGCTGATTTTGGCGTGCATATGACTAGGGGCACATGGCAGTGAAGTCATGTGCTACCCATCGTCTGCATGCTGAATTCAGTTGCCAGTTTTGGAAGAGGATGCCGTGCAGTGGGGTAGCGGAGGAAACATTATTTGAATTTCTTTTTTTATGCCTCAAAACAGAGGCAGATTGGTGGACATATACCATGATGGGCATCATATATATTTACCAGGATAGGGTACAGATATATACCAGGATGGGGAACAAAGTGTAGACCTGTACAAAGCTAGCTGGGATGGGCTACATGACAATAGGAAAACAGCTTGGTGAGAAGGCAACAACTGTTGGCACAATTATTAGAAAATGAAAGAAACACAAGATGACTGTCTCGGTCAGGGGCTCCATGCAAGGTCTCAACACATGTGGTAAAGATGATTCTGAGAATCTGCCCAGAATTACATGGGAGGACCAAGTCAGTGCCCTAGAAGGAGCTGGGATCCAGTCTCAAACATTACCATTAGTAACACACTACAATATCATGGATGAAAATTCTTCAGGGCACGCAAGGTCCCCCTGTCCACACCAGCACATGTACAGGCCTTTTTGAAGTTTGCCAATGACCATCTGGATGATCCAGAGGAGGCATGGGAAAAGGTCATGTGGTCAAATGAGACCAAAATAGAACTTTTTAGTATCAACTCCACTTGCCATGTTTGGAGGAAGAAGAAGGATTAGTATAACCCCCAAAACACCATTCCAACCATGAAGCATGATGTGGAAAACATTATACTTCGGGGGTGATTTTCTGTAAAGGGGACAAGATGGCTTCACCATATTAAAGAGAAGATGGATGAGGTCATATATCGCAAAATTTGGGCCAAGAATCTCCTTTCCTCAGTAAGAGCATTGAAGATGGGTTGTGGTCTTCCAGCATGATAATGACCCTTAACACGCAGCAAGGGCAACTAAGGAGTGGCTCTATAAGAAGCATTTTAAGGTCTTGGAGTGGCCTAGCCAGTCGCCAGACCTGAACCCAATAGAAAATCTTTGGAGGGAGCTGAAGCTCCATGTTGCCCAGCAACAGCCCCAAAACTTGAAAGATCTGGAGAAGAATGTATGGAGGAGTGGGCCAAAATCACTGCTGAAGTATGTGCAAACTTGATCAAGAACTAAAGAAAATTTCTGACCTTTGTAATTGCAAACAAAGGATTCTGTACCAAATATTAAGTTCTGTTTTTCTATTGTTTCAAATAATTATTTCATGCAATAAAATGCTAATTCATTAGGTAATAATCATAGAATGTGATTTTCTGGATTTTTTTTAACATTCTTACCGCTCCATACTTTCTAGGTGAGAAAACTTGCAAAATCAAATACTTATTTTCCCCACTGTATATAGTACCTGGAAGGGGCGCAGGATGGGGGACATTACAAAATAAAGAGATGGGAACTTGAATGTTTTTATATGATTTGGAATGCTACAAGGGCCTATTGGTCTGTCTCTATAAGAATGTCTCTAAAAGGATAACAGAAAATATTACAGCAGAAATATGCCAGAAAAATAACCCCCTGCTATAAATGCTTCATTTTTATTTTTATTTTTGCTATGCTTTGTTATTGCTATCAATCTGACAACTTATCAACTTATTGATACCGTGCCGCACAAGAGGTTGGTACACAAAATGAGAATGCTTGGTCTTGGGGAAAATGTGTGTAAATGGGTTAGTAACTGGCTTAGTGATAGAAAGCAGAGGGTGGTTATAAATGGTATAGTCTCTAACTGGGTCGCTGTGACCAGTGGGGTACCGCAGGGGTCAGTATTGGGACCTGTTCTCTTCAACATATTCATTAATGATCTGGTAGAAGGTTTACACAGTAAAATATCGATATTTGCAGATGATACAAAACTATGTAAAGCAGTTAATACAAGAGAAGATAGTATTCTGCTACAGATGGATCTGGATAAGTTGGAAACTTGGGCTGAAAGGTGGCAGATGAGGTTTAACAATGATAAATGTAAGGTTATACACATGGGAAGAAGGAATCAATATCACCATTACACACTGAATGGGAAACCACTGGGTAAATCTGACAGGGAGAAGGACTTGGGGATTCTAGTTAATAATAAACTTACCTGGAGCAGCCAGTGCCAGGCAGCAGCTGCCAAGGCAAACAGGATCATGGGGTGCATTAAAAGAGGTCTGGATACACATGATGAGAGCATTATACTGCCTCTGTACAAATCCCTAGTTAGACCGCACATGGAGTACTGTGTCCAGTTTTGGGCACCGGTGCTCAGGAAGGATATAATGGAACTAGAGAGAGTACAAAGGAGGGCAACAAAATTAATAAAGGGGATGGGAGAACTACAATACCCAGATAGATTAGCGAAATTAGGATTATTTAGTCTAGAAAAAAGACGACTGAGGGGCGATCTAATAACCATGTATAAGTATATAAGGGGACAATACAAATATCTCGCTGAGGATCTGTTTATACCAAGGAAGGTGACGGGCACAAGGGGGCATTCTTTGCGTCTGGAGGAGAGAAGGTTTTTCCACCAACATAGAAGAGGATTCTTTACTGTTAGGGCAGTGAGAATCTGGAATTGCTTGCCTGAGGAGGTGGTGATGGCGAACTCAGTTGAGGGGTTCAAGAGAGGCCTGGATGTCTTCCTGGAGCAGAACAATATTGTATCATACAATTAGGTTCTGTAGAAGGACGCAGATCTGGGGATTTATTATGATGGAATATAGGCTGAACTGGATGGACAAATGTCTTTTTTCGGCCTTACTAACTATGTTACTATGTTACTATGTTATCTGCTTCATCCTCAGGTATGTCTGCTGGCTGCATCCCAAATCCCATCACCATCACCCAACTATCCTGATCTTCCTCACCCAAATATTCCTGGTATGTCTGCTGGCTGCACCTCAAATCCCATCACCATCACCAAACTATCCTGATCTTCCTCACCCAAATATTCCTGGTATGTCTGCTGGCTGCACCCCAAATCCCATCACCATCACCCAACTATCCTGATCTTCCTCACCCAAAATTTTCCTGGTATGTCTGCTGGCTGCACCCCAAATCCCATCACCATCACCCAACTATCCTGATCTTCCTCACCCAAATATTCCTGGTATGTCTGCTGGCTGCTATTACTGTTTTTTTCCCCTTCCCCTGCTTGTTTTCTCATTTTAATTCCTTGATGCCAATACACAGTTTGGCTCTATCTTTCAATTTGGATCTATTTCCTCTTGCATTTTCCCTTCTGACTTCTAATTAATCCCCTCCTGTGTCTGTGACCAGTCTTCCTGCTGCCCCTCCCTCCTGATCACACCTGGCCTATTTTATGAGCACTTAGTCTGTTATAAATTCTGAGTCACAGGTCTGTCTGGACCTTGGTCTGTCTCTATAAGAATGTCTCTAAAAGGATAACAGAAAATATTACAGCAGAAATATGCCAGAAATGAGCCAGAAGTGAACAGAAGGTAAGACTAACTTCTTTCCCTTTCCCTCATCATGCTGACATACGCTCTAACAGTTTTGACTCCCTTACTCCTCACTGTCCTTCGCTATCCTCATACCCCTGCACCCCCTAACAAAGTAATAATCTCTCCTTCCCTCCTGCCTCCCCACCTGACCTCCTCTGCTGACCTGCTCCTCAACCTCAGATCTCTCCTAATAAAATACAAAACAAGCCGCCCACTCTCTTTCTCCCACCTGCTCTGTCTCTCTCTGCTTCTCCTCACTGCTGGAGACATATCTCCCAATCCTGGGCCCCCACAGCTCATACATCCTATTACTACCCCCTCCTATCACTCCCAACCCAATATAAACACCCAAAATCTTGCCCACCTCAAATCCGTGCCCATGATGCCCACCCCCCTGCACACTCTCTCTGGATCACTATGGAATGCCCGTTCCATCTGCAATAAACTCCACGTGATTCACGACCTCTTTACCTCTCGTAATCTTTTCTTTCTGGGCATCACTGAAACATGGCTGACACCCTCTGACACAGCATCCCCTGCTGCACTATGTTACGATGGCCTCCACTTCACCCACACTCCTCGCCCTGGCAACAAACATGGTGGAGGAGTGGGCATTCTCCTTTCTTCAAACTGTACGTTTAAGCCAATCCCACCTCTACCATCCCTTATCCTCCCCTCTTTTGAAGTCCACTCTGTCCGCATCTACTCCCCCTACAACCTCCAATTGGCCATCATATACCAACCTCCGAGCCCGACCACTGCCTTTATTGACCAATTCTCCACCTGGCTCCTTCACTTTCTGTCTGCTGACATTCCCACCATCATCATGGGTGACTTCAACATCCCCATTGACACCCACCAGTCAGCAGCCTCCAAACTCCTGTCCCTTACTTCATCCTTTGGACTTACTCAGTGGTCCTCCTCAGCCAGCCACACAGACGGACACACATTAGACCTGGTCTTCACCCGTTTATGCTCCTTATCTAACTTCACAACCTCCCCTCTCCCTCTATCTGACCAGCATCTACTCACTTTCTTATCATTGTCCTCCTCACCTGTCACCCATGTCTAGCACAATGCGCACCCATGCAGGAACCTCACACACCTTGACACCCACACACTCTCTGACTCTATCCTACCACTGTCCTCTATATCCTCACTCCATGACACAGACACTGCCACTGCTTTCTACAATGCCACTCTTGCATCAGCTATTGACACGGTCGCCTGTTATGATCCGGTGGTTTGGACAAATAATGGACCTGATAGTTACTGATAATAAGGACGAGCTCTGGGACATGGGAACTCTGCTGACCGCAATCCCTAAACCTAGAAATAGCCGTGGATTGCGCCTAACGCTCCCTATGCAACTCGGCACAGCCTAAGAAACTAGCTAGCCCTGAAGATAGAAAAATAAAGCCTACCTTGCCTCAGAGAAATTCCCCAAAGGAAAAGGCAGCCCCCCACATATAATGACTGTGAGTAAAGATGAAAATACAAACACAGAGATGAAATAGATTTAGCAAAGTGAGGCCTGACTTACTGAACAGACCGAGGATAGAAAAGGTTACTTTGCGGTCAGCACAAAAACCTACAAAAGATCACGCAGAGAGTGCAGGGAAAAATACCTTCCGCACCGACTCACGGTGCGGGAGGCGCCCCTCTGCGTCCCAGAGCTTCCAGCAAGCAAGGCAATATTGACAAAAGCAAGCTGGACAGAAAAAATAGCAAACAAGCAAAATAGCACAGAGGAACTTAGCTTCTGCTGGAGCAACAGGAACTCATCGGTTATGCTGCACCTGTGTTGTCTCCATCTTAACCACATGGGACCACTGCATCCTGATAGTGCATTTGTTTAGAGGCCTAGGCAGGTAAGAAGCTCTGCCTTGTTTTGCTGTTTTTTTCTATTTTTTGGAGGATCTCTGAATCCTCTTCTTGTGCTCTTGCTGTTTAGAATTAGGACTCGTAAGCGTGGGGACCCTTGACGCGGGTTACGAGCTTGCGTATTTTGGCCAAAGTATAAACTAATACCTCACAAAAAAAAAATTTCTTATATTTTTTTGTGTTTTTTGCATTTTTTTCGGGGTGCAGTTGGGCCCATTTTTGTCTTGTAAACTGTGGTGTCTGTTCACATGGGGTGCATTTGGATAGCGCTGGGCAGGCCCGCCTGATCTAATAGAAGGGTGTCACTACTAGGCTTGCCTGGATGCTGTGCATCTCCATTGTGTGAACAGCGCCACATACAAGTCTTTTATGTGCAGCATTGTGCCAAGCAGCCACCCCCTCCATTAGTTTGGTAGGTTGAGAGTGGCTGCCTCATCGGTTATGCTGCACCTGTGTTGTCTCCATCTTAACCACATGGGTCCACTGCATCCTGATAGTGCATTTGTTTAGAGGCCTAGGCAGGTAAGAAGCTCTGCCTTGTTTTGCTGTTTTTTTCTATTTTTTGGAGGATCTCTGAATCCTCTTCTTGTGCTCTTGCTGTTTAGAAGAAGGAGCAACAGGAACTCAGAACGATCCAGGAGCGAACTGGAGCCATAGTACAACATTGACAGCTGGCATGGGGCAAAGATCTAAGTGGAGTTAAATAGAGCAGCCCACTAACGAATTAGCCTCATCACCTGTGGAAGGAAACTCAGAAACAACCACAGGCACCAGAGAAAGTCCATGGACATAACCAGCCGAAGTACCATTCATGACCACAGGAGGGAGCCTGACAACAGAATTCACAACAGTACCCCCCCCCCTTGAGGAGGGGTCACCGAACCCTCACGAGAGCCCCAAGGCCGACCAGGATGAGCCAAATGAAAGGCACGAACCAGATCGGCCGCATGAACATCAGAGGCAAAAACCCAGGAATTATCCTCCTGAGCATAACCCTTCCACTTGACCAAGTACTGGAGTTTCCATCTCGAAATACGAGAATCCAAAATCTTCTCCACCACATACTCCAACTCCCCCTCAACCAACACCGGAGCAGGAGGGTCAACGGATGGAACCACAGGCGCCACGTATCTCCGCAATAACGACCTATGGAACACATTATGGATGGCAAAAGAATCTGGAAGGGCCAAACGAAATGACACAGGATTGATAACCTCAGAAATTTTATACGGACCAATGAAACGAGGCTTAAACTTAGGAGAGGAAACCTTCATAGGAACATAACGAGATGACAACCAAACTAAATCCCCAACACGAAGTCGGGGACCCACACAGCGCCAGCGGTTAGCGAAACATTGAGCCTTCTCCTGGGACAATGTCAAATTGTCCACCACATGAGTCCAAATCTGCTGCAACCTATCCACCACAGTTTCTACACCAGGACAGTCCGAAGACTCAACCTGCCCTGAAGAGAAACGAGGATGGAAACCAGAATTGCAGAAAAACAGCGAAACCAAAGTAGCCGAGCTGGCCCGATTATTAAGGGCAAACTCAGCCAACGGCAAAAGGACACCCAATCATCCTGATCAGCAGAAACAAAGCATCTCAGATATGTTTCCAACGTCTGATTAGTTCGTTCGGTTTGGCCATTTGTCTGAGGATGGAAAGCCGAGGAGAAAGACAAATCAATGCCCATCCTAGCACAAAAGGATCGCCAAAACCTCGAAACAAACTGGGAACCTCTGTCCGAAACGATGTTCTCCGGGATGCCATGTAAACGAACCACATGCTGGAAAAACAATGGCACCAAATCAGAGGAGGAAGGCAATTTAGACAAGGGTACCAAATGGACCATCTTAGAAAAGCGATCACAAACCACCCAAATGATTGACATCTTTTGAGAGACGGGGAGATCCGAAATAAAATCCATAGAAATATGCGTCCAGGGCCTCTTCGGGACCGGCAAGGGCAAAAGCAACCCACTAGCACGAGAACAGCTGGGCTTAGCCCGAGCACAAGTCCCACAGGACTGCACAAAAAAACGCACATCCCGTGACAAAGACGGCCACCAAAAGGATCTAGCCACCAAATCTCTGGTACCAAAGATTCCAGGATGCCCAGCCAACACCGAACAATGAAGCTCAGAGATCACTCTACTAGTCCATTTATCAGGGACAAACAGTTTCTCTGCTGGGCAACGGTCAGGTCTATCAGCCTGAAATTTTTGCAGCACCCGCCGCAAATCAGGGGAGATGGCAGACAAAATTATCCCCTTTTTTAGAATACCTGCCGGCTCAGAAACACCCGGAGAGTCAGGCACAAAACTCCTTGACAGGGAATCAGTCTTCACAATCTTAGAGCCCGGAAGGTACGAAACCACAAAATCAAAACGGGAGAAAAACAACGCCCATCGAGCCTGTCTCGGATTCAACCGTTTGGCAGACTCAAGATAAGTCAAATTTTTGTGATCTGTCAAGACCACCACGCGATGCATGGCTCCTTCAAGCCAATGACGCCACTCCTCGAATGCCCACTTCATGGCCAACAATTCTCGATTACCAACATCATAATTGCGCTCAGCAGGCGAAAACTTTCTAGAAAGGAAAGCACATGGCTTCATTCCCGAGCCATCAGAACTTTTTTGCGACAAAACAGCCCCTGCCCCAATCTCAGAGGCATCAACCTCAACTTGAAACGGGAGCGAAACATCTGGCTGGCACAACACAGGGGCAGAAGAAAAACGACGCTTCAATTCCTGAAAAGCATCCACGGCCGCAGAAGACCAATTGACCACATCAGCACCCTTCTTGGTCAAATCAGTCAACGGTTTAGCAACACTAGAAAAATTAGCGATGAACCGCCGATAAAAATTAGCAAAGCCCAGGATCTTTTGCAGGCTCTTCACAGATGTCGGCTGAGTCCAATCATGAATGGCCTGGACTTTAACAGGGTCCATCTCGATAGTAGAAGGGGAAAAAATGAACCCCAAAAATGAAACCTTCTGAACTCCAAAGAGACACTTTGACCCCTTCACAAACAAGGAATTAGCACGAAGGACCTGGCAGACCATTCTGACCTGCTTCACATGAGACTCCCAATCATCCGAAAAGACCAAAATATCATCCAAATACACAATCAGGAATTTATCCAGGTACTCTCGGAAGATGTCATGCATAAAAGACTGAAATACTGATGGAGCATTGGAAAGCCCGAATGGCATCACCAGGTACTCAAAATGGCCCTTGGGCGTATTAAATGCTGTTTTCCATTCATCGCCCCGTTTAATACGCACAAGATTATACGCCCCTCGAAGGTCTATCTTGGTAAACCAACTAGCCCCTTTAATACAAGCAAACAGGTCGGACAGCAACTGCAAAGGATACTGAAATTTGACTGTAATTTTATTAAGAAGACGGTAATCAATACAAGGTTTCAAAGAACCATCCTTCATGGCCACAAAAAAGAACCCTGCTCCCAACGGTGATGACGATGGGCGAATATGGCCTTTCTCCAAGGATTCCTTTATATAACTCCGCATAGCGGCGTGTTCTGGCACAGATAAATTGAACAATCGGCCCTTAGGAAACTTACTACCAGGAATCAAATTAATTGCACAATCGCAATCCCTATGAGGAGGTAGGGCACTGGCTTTGGGCTCATCAAATACATCCTGATAATCCGACAAAAACTCCGGAACTTCAGAAGGAGTAGAAGACGAAATTGACAAAAATGGAACATCACCATGTACCCCCTGGCAACCCCAGCTGGACACAGACATAGATTTCCAGTCCAATACTGGATTATGGACCTGTAGCCATGGTAACCCTAAAACGACCACATCATGCAGATTATGTAACACCAAAAAACGGATATCCTCCTGATGTGCAGGAGCCATGCACATGGTCAATTGGGTCCAGTACTGAGGCTTATTCTTGGCCAAAGGCGTAGCATCAATTCCTCTCAATGGAATAGGATGCTGCAAGGGTTCCAAGAAAAAACCACAGCGCCTAGCATACTCCAAGTCCATCAAATTCAGGGCAGCGCCTGAATCCACAAATGCCATAACAGAGTAGGAAGACAAAGAGCAAATCAGAGTAACGGACAATAGAAATTTTGACTGTACTGTACCAATGGTGGCAGACCTAGCGAACCGCTTAGTGCGCTTAGGACAATCGGAGATAGCATGAGTGGAGTCACCACAGTAAAAACACAGCCCATTTTTACGTCTGTGTTCCTGCCGTTCAGCTCTGGTCAAAGTCCTATCACACTGCATAGGCTCAGGCCCATGCTCAGATAGTACCGCCAAATGGTGCACAGTTTTACGCTCACGCAAGCGCCGATCGATCTGAATAGCCAAAGACATAGACTCATTCAGACCAGCAGGCATGGGAAATCCCACCGTGACATCTTTAAGGGCTTCAGAGAGACCCTTTCTGAAGATTGCTGCCAGGGCACATTCATTCCACTGAGTGAGCACAGACCACTTTCTAAACTTCTGACAATATATCTCTGCTTCATCCTGACCCTGACACAAAGCCAGCAAGATTTTCTCTGCCTGATCCACTGAATTACGTTCGTCATAAAGCAATCCGAGCGCCAGAAAAAACGCATCCATATCACGTAATGCCGGATCTCCTGGTGCAAGGGAAAATGCCCAGTCTTTAGGGTCGCCACGTAACAAAGAAATAATGATCCTTACTTGTTGAGCAGGATCACCTGAGGAGTGAGGTTTCAAGGCGAGAAACAATTTACAATTATTTTTGAAATTCAAAAACTTAGCTCTATCACCAAAAAACAAATCAGGAATAGGAATCCTAGGCTCTAACATCGGATTCTGAACCACAGAATCTTGAATTTTTTGCACAGTTATAGTGAGATTATCCATCAAAGAAGACAGACCTTGAATGTCCATGTCTACACCTGTGTTCTGAACCACCCAGAGGTAAAGGGGAAAAGTGAGACAGAACACGCTGCAAAGAAAAAAAAATGGTCTCAGAGCTTCACTTATCCCTCTATTGAGATGCATCAATACTTTTGGCCAGCTGTACTGTTATGATCCGGTGGTTTGGACAAATAATGGACCTGATAGTTACTGATAATAAGGACGAGCTCTGGGACGTGGGAACTCTGCTGACCGCAATCCCTAAACCTATCAAAACACACTAGAAATAGCCGTGGATTGCGCCTAACGCTCCCTATGCAACTCGGCACAGCCTAAGAAACTAGCTAGCACTGAAGATGGAAAAATAAAGCCTACCTTGCCTCAGAGAAATTCCCCAAAGGAAAAGGCAGCCCCCCACATATAATGACTGTGAGTAAAGATGAAAATACAAACACAGAGATGAAATAGATTTAGCAAAGTGAGGCCCGACTTACTGAACAGACCGAGGATAGAAAAGGTTACTTTGCGGTCAGCACAAAAACCTACAAAAGACCACGCAGAGAATGCAGGGAAAAATACCTTCCGCACCGACTCACGGTGCGGGAGGCGCCCCTCTGCGTCCCAGAGCTTCCAGCAAGCAAGGCAATATTGACAAAAGCAAGCTGGACAGAAAAAATAGCAAACAAGCAAAATAGCACAGAGGAACTTAGCTTCTGCTGGAGCAACAGGAACTCAGAACGATCCAGGAGCGAACTGGAGCCATAGTACAACATTGACAGCTGGCATGGGGCAAAGATCTAAGTGGAGTGAAATAGAGCAGCCCACTAACGAATTAGCCTGTGGAAGGAAACTCAGAAACACCCACAGGCACCAGAGAAAGTCCATGGACAGAACCAGTCGAAGTACCATTCATGACCACAGGAGGGAGCCTGACAACAGAATTCACAACAGTCGCCCCTGTCATGCATAGCAGAGTGCAACGAACCAATAGACAACCCTGGCACAATACCAACACTAAAAAGCTTTGGCAAGTGTCCAGAATTGCAGAACGGCATTGGAAAAAAACGCATTCACAAGATGATTTCACTGCACTCAAACAAGCAACACTGGCATTCAAATCAGCTCTCACCTCTGCTAAACAGACCTACTTCACAACCCTCATATCTTCCTTATCCCACAACCCAAACAGTTGTTCAACACTCCCTCCTCCGCCCACCACTGCCCCCTCCGATTTCCCTAATCATTGCCGAGGACTTTGCCACGCACTTCAAAAATAAGATAGACCAAACAAGGCAAGTCTTTGTTGTCCAACCACCACAACCCCTTTGTATGCCAGACCAATGCCCAAACCCCATAACTTCACTCTCCAAAATCTCTGAAGGGGAGCTTGCACAGCTTCTCTCCAAATCACACCTCACCACTTGTGCATTTGACCCCATCCCATGACACCTCCTCCCCAACCTCACCACCTCACTAATCCCATCCCTAACCCATCTCTTCAACCTTTCACTAACTTCTGGTACCTTCCTTTCTGCCTTCAAACATGCCACAATCACACCTATCCTCAAAAAGCTACCCCTTGACCCAAGCGCTATGTCCAGCTATCGCCCCATTTGCTTCCAAACTCCTAGAGCAACATGTCCATTCTGAACTTTCCTCTCACTTTGCATCTAACTCTCTCTTCGACAACCTACAATCTGGCTTCTGTCCCCACCATTCCACTGAGACTGCCCTGACCAAAATTACTAAAGACTTACTTACAGCCAAAGCTAGCAGACACATCTCTATACTCCTCCTCCTAGACCTGTCCTCTGCCTTCGACATAGTTGACCACTGCCTCCTACTACAGATCCTCTCTTCCTTTGGGGTCAAAGACATTGCCCTATCTTGGATCTCCTCATACCTTGCCAACCACACATTTAGCGTTTCCTACTCCCATACTACCTCCTCATCTCGCCCCCTCTCTGTTGGAGTCCCCCAAGGCTCTGTCCCAGGACCCTAACTCTTCTCATTCTATACACTCGGCCTGGGACAACTCATAAGGTCCTATGGCTTCCAGTACCATCTATATGCCGATGACACTCAGATCTACCTCTCTGGCCCAGATGTCACCTCTCTGCTCTCCAGAATCCCATAGTGTCTATCAGCCATATCCTCCTTCTTCTCCTCTCGCTTCCTCAAGCTCAATGTGGACAAATCTGAACTCATCATCTTTCCTCCATCATGAATATCTTCCCTACCTGATCTATCTATCAAAATAAATGAAATCACACTTTCCCCTGTCCCCAAAATCCACTGCCTCTAAATAACCCTTGACTCTTCCCTGTCCTTCAAACCGCACATCCAAACTCTCGCCACCTCCTGTCGCCTCCAGCTCAAAAATATTTCCAGAATCCGTCCTTTCCTCAACCTACACTCTACCAAAATGCTTGTGCATGCCCTAATCATCTCCCGCCTCGACTACTGCAACATACTCCTATGTGGCCTACCTTCTAACAAACTCGCATCCCTCCAGTCCATCCTTAACTCTGCTGCCTGACTAATTAATCTCTCTCCTCGCTACACTCCTGCTTCACCTCTTTGCAAATCCCTTCACTGGCTCCCAATTTCCCAGCATATCCAGTTTAAATTACTAACACTGACCTACAAAGCCATCCATAACCTTTCTCCTCTGTATATTTCCACACTAATCTCTCAATATCTTCCATCACGTAATCTCCGGTCCTCCCAAGACCTCCTCCTTTCCTCCACGCTTATTCACTCCTCACTCAATCGCCTCCAAGACTTCTCCCGAATATCACCCATCCTCTGGAATTCAGTGCCCCAACACATCCGGTTATCCACTACTTTTGGATCCTTCAAAAGAAACCTGAAAACCCACCTCTTCAAGGAAGCTTACAGCCTGTAAAGACCACATGGCCACCTCAATACTATTGGAGCTACTGCAACCCTCAACCTACTGTCTCCTTCCCCATAATCCTGTAGAATGTAAGCCCGCAAGGGCAGGGTCCTCTTCCCTCTGCACCAGTCTGTCAATGTTAGTTTTGTTTACTGTAAGTGATATTTGTATTTTGATATAACCCCTTCTCATGTACAGCACCATGGAATTAATGGTGCTATATAAATAAATAAATAAATAATAATAATAATAATACACCTGACCTACATGTCTTCCATGTACTGAGAATCCATGAGTTGTAATAGCGGCTGAGCACTATGGGGAGGCAACACAAAATAACATTAGCCTGTTCCCTGATGCTTCAACTGTATGAAAAATGTGGCATGGCAAGGTTTTTTTTTTTGCAAATTTAAATGAAATTTCAAAATGTTTGAATTCACATGAAACCGCAAGCTTTGGAAAATTCAGCTCAAACTTGACCCTCTGTGGATGGAGCAGCTCATCTCTAATGGTAAATATTTGTATGTTGATATGATTGCAGGAATACACAGTTTTATATATTTATGTTTTCCTACTTTTGCACAAGAAATCTGCTTTTTCCAAGACTTTTTTTTGGTTGTCATAGTGTGAGAGTCCTAACATTTTCATTTTTCTGAATACAAAGTTACATGAGGACTTTTTTGAGGTGTATTACTTTTTGATTGACATGCTTTTTGGTATTCATTTTTATTTTTTTGTGAGGCATAGAAACAGTAATTCTGTGAGATTCACTACTGACAGCAGCATATGAAGGGTTAAAATGCCCAGTTCGCCGCTATGTCCAGTCTCACAACCGGCTCCTGCTGCGGATAGCCTGCGCCACTGCCATCATTTTGAAGTAACTATAGTAGATTGCAGAAAACAAAACCGAAGTCTTGACATAGTTACATCATTTTGCAGGATTGTTAATTGCTAAAATTCTTCAGGAGTTTGTCTCAACGTCTATAACATTTATAGATTACCGTATTTGTTTAAAGCGGCTCTCCAGCATTTTTTTTTTACCTATGTAGCATACCATAGGTTAAATATTAAATAATAGTGTAGCTGTCCTTGCGTAAAACATTTGTGTATATCTTATATTTATATTTTAGTGCTATTTCTGGTTTGTCTGCCATTTTGATTCCTTCCTCCTCTCTGATGTGGTTGCTCACCTACAGACAACATTTCGCCCCTGGTTTGCATGCTCTGCTTTAACTTTGAAAGATAAATTGCTGCTGAACTTTTTATTTGCACCGTTGTTGGTAAAATCTTTCCTTGTGTATGCCCTCCAACTACAAGGAACTCATTTTAAAGCAATGGAAAAATGCATAAATTATAAAATACGACATTACGTGGAATAAAACCCAAGGTATCTCCATTTAGAAAGGATAAAACAAGAGCAGTTATGTATTATCTGTTTATGCTGCTCAAGTTATAATTACGAAAGGATGAAAAGTTTGGGTTACACAATTTTTTTTGTGACCCCATGGTAGCATTGCTTATTTACTTATAATTTTTGCTTCTTCTGTTAGTACAATTTAATACAGGCAGTTAACGTAATTGCACAATTTTTCTTTTGCTGCAAAATGTTAAAAATTTAAAGAGACTATTAAATATTCTAAGATGAGATACCGACAGATGCATCAGAAAGACTGCTCTGGTTTTATGATTAATTTGGGATGCATACTTTAACATTCTCTTGGAAAATGATATGAGATTGTAGGACAATGTTTCATTAAGGTCAAATATTTGTATTCATGTGTGGATTCACTTACTACATAATTTCACCAGCACAATAATGAAGCTCCTAGCTTAGCATAATAATTTACACATCCATTTTAACTTTTGCATATATGAGAAACTGCCTTCTGCTCATTGGTGGTGTATTCAAATAGTGTCAAGGAATTACAATACATAATGAAAGGCAATTGAAATTATAATGTGCCTTTTATATGACACCAAACCTTGCAATTTAGAAACTGGGATCTGGTGTGAATGGCTGAAAACATAGATTTACTAGAATGTAACAAAAAAAAAAAGGTAATTTTAAGAAAAAGAAGCAATTCAATAAGCTTATTTAGAAATAACTCTATTCTGAAGTTTATTCAAATAATGTTGGGGAGGAAGCCTAATTATTTTGAGAACCTGTGGTAAATTCTCAAAATGAAGGTGGAGAAACATGAATTAATCATGAAAGGAGTGCCATTTGAGATGAATGGATAGAGCCATGGGAGATCAAGTCTGAGTCAAATTTCCTGAAATTCGAATTTTCACAAAAATTGAACACTTTGAGACATCACTAGGCACTTAGATTCTGACCTGGGCCCCAGATCAAAAGTGTCTTGCCCTGAATGTCTAGCTAGCTGCAAACAGACACACATGTAGGATTTTCCCGATAGGTGGTATTTCTGTTTTCATAACTCCCCAGCGCTTCCTCTCTGATCCATATTCTTCTAATGATGTGCCTATCAGCAGAAAGAGAGGAGATCAGAAGTGCAGCACATATGACCAAGTGGATGTTCCTGCAGTTAATTCCTTCTCCTGTCTCCTAAGACACAGCAGCCAGATCATTCTCATGCTGCTCTGTAGACATCGCTGTATAGCAGCATGTAGGCTGGCAATACAAGGGAAGCAGAAATCATCTTGTCTTCTGGTGAAGTGAAGGAACTGGAGTTGGACTGTCTTTGTGACAAGAAGGTACCTGATCAAGACAAAGGAGCTAGGCAAAAGGGTGGCCTTAGACAAATCCACTGTTGTGCTACAAAGAACAGAATATTAGAACTTAAAGCACAGAGCAGACACACACACACCGCTTGAGCAGAGCTACAACTGGCAGAGATAAGAGGTACACAGACAGTTAAATAGCTTTGTAATCATTCCAAACAGGAGACATCTGTAGTAAACCCAGCACACCCTGGCCCTGATTGAGTGACTGGACTGTCACTAACCACACTGACAACTCAGCAAGCCCAAACCTCGGATTGGACTGCTGAACTGTCTATCACAATATTTTCAGCTCAACACTATCCTGCCACAGATTGGACAGCTGAACTGCCAATTACCATACTGAGTGGAAGAATTGTAATAGTACTCACTCTTAGAGGGGGACCACCGGACCCCTAGGTTTCCCAGGAAACCTAGAATGGAGGACCCTGATCAGGTGATCGGTCTTCACAGCTCGCGCTAGAAACCTAAAAGCCACTAAATTAACCACATCCAAAATTTCATAGAGGCCAATGAATTTCAGAGACAACTTTGCCAACAATACATTAAGTTTAATATTTTTGGATGATAGGACCTGACGAACAATTTCTTTCAGCCTTCCGTTTAAGAACATATGAGTAACCCCAATATTCATTTGAAGCTACCTAACTACAGACATCCATTAAATAGGGTATATATCTCAAGGTCATCCAAGTCAATGTGTCATAAAAACCTTAAACAATCAAAAATATTAGATTTTTTTTTTTTTTACTTGTAGTATTCTGTTTTTCTTTGGCCATGACACCTACATGTTGGCTACAATGGAATCTCCTCGTCGTTGGATGAATCTGTGACAATCTTGTCGTGTACATCATATATATATATATATATATATATATATAGATACACATTTGTGTATATACTGTATACATTTGAGATATTTTTCCATGCATTATATTGTATGCCCGTCATTTGCCATATGTTGTTGTTTGTGATTGCTTGTTTTTCTTTGTTTGTTTTGCTATTTTATTTTTGCTTTGATTTTTTAAAATCTTTTTGATATTCCTTATATTTGGTGTGATATACATACATATAAGTGCACACTTAGCATTTTGTGACATGTTTACTACTATAGATTATAGATTATTTCTCCTATTTTTTGTTTCCTGCCTAATGATGGATATGTGTTGATTATTGGCTACAGCATAGTGACCATAAATTGTGTTCTACATATCATAATCTGCCTTATGCATCTCTTAATTGCATGTCTTTTGTTACATCGCTTATGTGTATGCACGTATATTTATTGCTGTTTTCTAGCTGTTGTATTTCTATATATATATCTGCGGCGCTATTTACCTATTTGCCCTTATCCAACATGGCCACTGCTGTAGTTCCGCACATGACCCGTCCATATCCGGATTTCCTCCCTCACTTCCGGTCCGATGCCTTGCGCTGGATTGCATGGGCCCGTGCTTTCTGGTGCCGGTCAGCGTGTCTTGTCAGTGCGGTGAGTGGTACGGATTGGTTAACTTCAACTCCTGGCAGCTATAAATAGCTTTATGGCCTTGTCATGGCAGGCTCCCTGGAGAAGGACTATTCCAAAATGCACGTCGGGGTGGGTAAGAGATGCCACAACTCCCCTGTTACATTACTGGTATGTTTTCCATTTAGGTCTCTATGCTATATTTTTGGACAATTTCTCCATGTGTTCCCAACCTGATATGTGATATGTTATAATTTTACACTGCCATTGTTAGGGATCTCTGCATCTCTGCCGATGCACATCAGCCCGCTCTGACCTTTGCTCCTGGTGACTTGGTGTGGCTCTCCGCCCGTTATATCAGGCTGCGAGTTGAGTCCACTAAGTTTGCACCTTGCTAATTGGGTCCCTTCAAGATCCTGGAACAGGTTAACCCTGTGGTCTACCATCTGGCCCTTCCTCAATGCCTAGGCATCACCGACTCCTTTCATGTGTCCCTCCTAAAGCCCGTTCACATGTCCCGGTTTTCTGAATCATCTGCCGGGACATCGGGTTGGTCCATGGAAGATTACGAGGTGAACGCCAACATTGGGTGTAAAGTGGTATGTGGCAAAAGATACTATTTGGTGAATTGAAAGGGTCATGGCCCTGAGGACAGGTCCTGGGAGCCTGCTGAGCTCATTCGGGCTCTGCAGCTCATTGCTGACTTTGAGCGTAGTGAGGTCCAAGGAGGGGGGCCTTAGGAGGGGGTAATGCTAGGCATTGCGTTCCCGCCACTGCACAGGGGTTATCTCGAACCATCTCTGCTGCGGTCTCCCATTCTCCTCCAACTGCAGTGGAGCCTGCTCAGCAGAGACGTCAGTCCCAGCGTTTGGCTCAAACTGATACCGTGCAGCTGGTTACTGCTGTCCTTCCAGGCTCAGCCATTGTAACCAGTACTGATCAGCGGTTAGTGGGCGCTCCTGGGACTAAGTCCTGTTTTTCTTCTTCTAAGCATGCCCAAGGGTTGACCTGCCATTGGAGGTCGGGGTCACATGCTCAGGTCCTGTATCAGCTCCTATTGGACCACTAGGAAGGTCCTGAATAGCTTCTGCTATAAAAAAGCCATGCAGCCATGCACTAGTATAAACCTGTTATCGTGTGTGTGGATGTATGCCTGTTCTGGTGATTGCTCCTTAATCATTGCCATTCCTAATGTTGTTGAATGCTTGCGAATGTTGTAGCTACCTAGCACCTGACAGTGCTATCCTAGGCACAATTGCATGATCCTACTGCGTCAAACCAGCAGCGACCGCCAGTGCGGCACCGAGCAAAATCAGTTTGCTTTCCTAGCCCTAGTTAGGGTGGTTAGTGGCGTCTGCCAGAGCGGCGCTGTACGCACTATGCACTCTGTGCAGAAATCTTTAATCAGTCCTGACAACCAGTCAGTGTAGGGTGGGAACTCCCGCTTGATCTCAACATCTGACTCAGGGCATCCTCTGGCACGGGCTCAAAAGCCACCAAGGATCAGAGCGAGATCAATCAGCAGCATAGTGGGGGTGAGTTTCAGGGATCCCACTAGTGTCCTATCTGCTGCACCCTGTGACTTCTAACAGGGCACAGCACTTTCTTTTTTCTTTCAGTTTGCATCAGTTCATGCCAGGTGATGGAACCCATGTTTATTCTGGTGTAGTACCGCCATATAGTGCCGCCAATACCTAGTAGCAGGTTTCATCTCTGCACGGTGGACCCCGGGCTGCTAATGCACCTTTTAATATCTTTATATTTATTCGGTGCATTCCGCTAGCCTTAACAGCAGGTGACACCGATGCTTCTTCCACTGTTTTGCGCAGAAGCCAATCCCCAGTCCACGTTGCATGTGAAGATGCCTCGTGTCCTGCACCTGTTGTTGCCCACAGTCAACCAGCACAATCATCAAGCCTGTCCCAGCGCAGCCTTCAGTTGTCTATACACCAGTCATTGGAACACAAGCGGAAATACGCAGCCAACGCCCCACAGGCCACAGTACTAAATTCTCACATTTCTCATCTGCCTTTCATGTTGCCTTTTAGGCTGGTTGAGACAAAAGCTTTCTGAAACCTGATGGCAGCGGGAGTCCCAAGGAACTTGGTCCCCAGTCGCCACTATTTCTCTCGGTGTTCAGTACTGGCATTACACTAGCACGTGTCCCACAACATTACACGTGCCCTCAACAATGCTGTTACTGGGAAAGTCCACCTATCCATGGACACGTGGACAAGTGTTTTTGGGCAGGGATGGTACATCTCACTGACCGGACATTGGGTTAACATAGTGGAAACTGGGACCCAGTCGGACTTTGGGATGGAACACATCCTTCTGACGCCGAGGATTGTGAGACCTACATCAATCAGGAATGCCCCCACAGTCTACAGCTCCTGGACCGCCTCCTCATCTTCAGCCTCCATCTCTGAAATGAACACATCAGTCAGAGGCTGGAAGTACTGCAGCACTGCCTCAGCCAAGCAGCAACAGGCTGTGCTGAAGCTAATCTGCTTAGGTGACAAACCGCACAATGCTGAAGAGTTGTGGAAAGTGCTGAAAGAACAGTCAGATTTTTGGATGACACCACTGAACCTACAACCAGGCATGGTCGTGTGTGACAATGGCCAGAGGCCAGTGGCGGCTCTGAGGCAAGGTGAGCTCACACACGTTCCTTGACTGGCCATCTGCTAGTGAAATTACACTGCCTGTCTGCCCATTTTAGAAAGTCAGCTACAGCTTCAGCCACCGTTGCTGTGCTTCAGCAGCATTTGCATCTTCAGGCTCACCGACTGGTGTATGATGTCTCCACGCGTTGGAACTCTACACTGTATATGTTGGAAAGGATTTGTGAGCAGAAGAGGGCAGTTGTTGACTACCAACATCAATATGGCCATCGGTATTCAGTTCAGACTCCACACATAAGAACTCAGGGGTGGACATGGATGTCAGACACATGTACCATCCTTAAAAACTTTGAGGACTGCACCAAGATGGTGATCGGCGATGATGCCATAATTAGCATCACCATCCCGCTTCTCTGCATTATGAAAACCTCTCTGCTCACAATTAAAGAGGATGCATTGCAGGCGGAGAACAAGGACATGGAGCAAGGAACCATACAGGGTGATTACACCTCAGCCCAGCCTCATGTTGTCCCAACGTGAATTGATAGACAATGAGGAAGAGGAGGAGGAGGAAGATCAGGAGCTACTTTCATGCGCTATAGACGGCACTACAAGCACAGCTGTCATACCGTCTGTTCAGCCTGGATGGTCTGAGGAAAGGAAGGAGGAGGAGGATGAGGAGGAGGAGGACAGCATGGTCAGTTGTCCTGTTGGTGAGGACACGGAAGTCTTGCCTGTTAACAGTCTGGCACACATGGCTGACTTTATGTTGTGTAGTGTTTCCCATGACTCTCGCATTATTAAATTTTTCGGTGTCACGCATTACTGGATGTGACACTTCTAGACCCACGCTACACAGAGAACTTTTAATCTCTTATACCAGAGGCAGACAGGTGTAATAAACTGTTGCAGTACCAGAGGCCACTTGTAGCAGAATTACTAAAAAAATTCCCATCTGAGAAAACACGCAGCAGATATTAGAGTTTGTAGTACAACCAAGGAGTCCAAGCAAGAGAGACAGAAGTACAATCCAGCACAGGCAGGGTAACAATGGCAAAGTTCTGGGACAGCTTTCACAGACCTTTCTATCATGACGGCACAGAGGCAAGGGGTGCTGTCACAAGTAGTGCAATGTTTGGTAAGATGCTGAGGAAATACCTTGCTGATCGTACAAATGTCCTCTAAGATTCCTATCTGCCTTTTAATTATTGAGTATCCAAGCTGAACACATGGAAGGTCCTGGCCTGCCCTGCTGCTAGAGTTCTGCCAGAGCAGGTTTTTAGTGCCGCTGGTGGAATTATAACAGATAAGCACATCCACCTGTCAACTGAAAATGCTGACAGGCTTACTCATAAAAATGAACAAGGGCTGAATTGGGCAAGACTTCTGTACACCACTGAATTAAAACAGCGAAACATGACCTCAAATACATTGCCTTTTTTGTGGAGGTGTATTCTCATTCTTCTTATTATTATTTATTATTATAGCGCCATTCATTCCATGGTGCTTTACATGTGAGGCGAGGTATACATAATAAAAACAAGTACAATAATCTTGAACAATACAAGTGACAACTGGTACAGGAGGAGAGAGGACCCTGCCCGCGAGGGCACACAATCTACAAGGCATGGGTGAGGATACACTAGGTGAGGATAGATCTGGTCATGCAGTGGTTCGGTCGATCAGTGGTTACTGCAGGTTGTAGGCTTGTTGGAAGAGGTGGGTCTTCAGGTTCTTTTTGAAGGTTTTGAAGGTAGGTGAGTGTCTGATATGTTGTAAAAGAAAGTAGGGATGGTGCACGAGAGAAATCTTGTATGTGATTGTGGGAAGAGGAGATAAGAGGGGAGTAGAGAAGGAGATCTTGTGAGGATCGGAGGTTGCATGCAGGAAAGTACGAGAGTGGTGCGAGAGTGTTAGAAGGGAGGCCACAGAGCAGGAGGTTACAGTAGTCGAGGCGGGAGATGATGAGGGCACGGACTAAGGTTTTTTGCAGATTCTTGGTTTAGGAATGTACAGATCCATGAAATATTTTTGAGTTGAAGGCAGCAGGAAGTGGAAAGGGCTTGGATATGTAGTTTGAAGGAGAGATCAGTGTCAAGGATTACCCCAAGACAGCGAGCTTGTGGGACTGGGGAGAGTGGGCAGCCATTTACTGTAATGGATAGGTTCATTTGGGGGGTCGCGTGAGATGGGGGAAAGATGATGAATTCTGTTTTGTCCATGTTAAGTTTTAGAAATCTAGTGGAGAAGAAGGATGAAATAGCGGACAGACATTGAGGGATTATGGTTAGTAGGGTGGTCCAGAGATGTCAATCTGTGTGTCATCAACATAGAGATGACACTGAAAACTGTGAATTTCTATGAGCTGTCCAAGGCCAAAAGTGTAAATGGAGAAGAGCAGGGGCCCTAGAACTGAACCTTGCCGGACTCTGACAGATAGGGAACGAGGTGAGGAGGTGGTGTGTGAATGGGAGAAGCTGAATGTCCGGTCAGTTAGGTATAATAATAATAATAATCTTTATTTTTATATAGCGCTAACATATTCCGCAGCGCTTTACAGTTTGCACACATTATCATCACTGTCCCCGATTGGGCTCACAATCTAGAATTCCTATCAGTATGTCTTTGGAATGTGGGAGGAAACCGGAGTGCCCGGAGGAAACCCACGCAAACACGGAGAGAACATACAAACTCTTTGCAGATATTGTCCTGGGTGGGATTAGAACCCAGGACCCCAGCGCTGCAAGGCTGTAGTGCTAACCACTGCGCCACCGTGCTGCCCGGTCCGTGCTGCCAGGATAGGGCCAAGTCTGTGATGCCAAGGGATGAGAGGGTCCGCAGCAACAGGGAATGGTTCACTATGTCAAAAGCAGAGGACAGGTCGTGCACCTCTTCACAACCACACATTTGTATATGCTTCCAAATTTGGTTTGTTTGGTGTTATACTCCTCCTTATCCTCAACTTCATCATCCACAACCACTAGAACACCAGGGTGAACATATTCCGTGATGCAAAAGTCACAAAATTTTTGTGCAAGGGTGTTTTTATGATGCCCGTTACTAATTTGAAACCAAAAAATAATTTACCCCCCAGGGGGAAATGTTTGTCAGCCCATAAACTTAGTTTATGGGCAATACAAGTCTAGGAGACCCGATCCTCTAACTTGGGCCTAGTTTTTAATGAGTCATTCCTCAACATCTCATCATCCACCGCCACTAGGACACCAGGGTTAAGATGTTCCTTTCTGCTACAGCCAGTAAAGATGAGAGGTGTTCGAGTCGAAATGTTCGCCAATATCAAATTCGAGCTGTTTTGGGCGGTGTTCGAGTCGTTCGATGAACCCGAACAATTTGCTTAAAATTCGGCTGTTCGAGTTTCTGTTCGATAACTGTTCATTCAGCAAAAGCCTCACTTGATTTGCACATTAAAACTGTTTATCATTGTTAATAGACTGTTTCAGTGTATAGGGGGCGGGGGATAGATCTGTGCTGAAATAACGCCGATCTCCATTTTTTTTTCTTTCCCGCATTTACAGTGGGGCCGTGCAGTCTATCAGCCTATCAGCAGTGCGCACACACACAGCAATGTGCATGTGATGCACACAAGCAAGGGCATGTGTCATTGGCTGTCTATGTCACATGTCCTTGTCCTATAAGAACCAGCCATTTGCCCCGTCGCCACCATTTCCTCACTGCTGCAGCTTAGTGTTAGACGGCACCGCTGCTGCTGTGGGTGCTATACAGACAAAGAGTGTTTTTTTGTAGCGAATTGTCAGAGAGATAGGTTTAGGGAGTAGGGAGGAGTCGGGACTAGTTGTAATATCAGCCCTTTTCAGGGTAAGTTACTGCAGTTCATAGCACTGTTTGCCAGGCAGGTCTGTGCCAGTGCTGTGCAAGTGTTTATCACAGCATTTGGTGTAATCTAGCTCAGCCAATCCTTTTGGGCTAGTAGCATTGTCTGATAGTCATCTGAGTAGCCCGCCTGTGAAACTAACTACACCACCTGGGTATCTCAATTTTCACAGCATCTAATCCAGTAAATAGTTTAGGGTCTAGGAGCAGTGTCTGCACATCAGCAGAGTAGCCCGCCTGTGAAACAATTTATACCGCATGTGTATCTCTATTTTCACTGTATCTAATCCAGTAAATAGTTTAGGGCCTAGGAGCAGTGTCTGCACATCAGCAGAGTAGCCCGCCTGTGAAACAAACTATACCACATGTGTATCTCTATTTTCACTGCATCTAATCCACTTAATAATTTATGCCCAGAGTAAGATCTCTCAGTGGAGATCGAGGGTCACATGTTCAGATACTGGAGCTAAATCCATTGGTCCTTCAGGAAGGTCCTGTAGGTGCTCAGGCTCTGTGGCAACCTCTCATTGGTCCTTCTAGGAATGTCATGTACTTGCTGCAACTATTTAAAGCTCGCATGACCGCTAGTACCTTTCTGAGTTATGTGCTTTGCGCCAGTGTGGTCATGTAAGATTGTGTTCAGGGACCCGGCTGAAATAAGCCCCTAGAATGCTGACACCTGTGGCGAGGAGTTTTGTGTGCATGCATAACCACTGACTGCTCTCAGTTGGGTAGTTAGCCTGTGCCTCTTTGAAGTCTAACAGGGTGCAGTGCTTTGCTTTCACGGCTACTCTGTGAAATAACAGCGCTAGTTCATACCGCCATATAGTGCCGCCGTTTACTAGCAGCAAGTTCTCCTGCACGGTGGACCCCGGGCTGCGAACACATCTATAACAATAAAACATCTATATTTACTCGGTGCGTTCCGCTAGCCCTAACACTATGTATCTCTATTTTCACTGCATCTAATCCAGTTATTAGTTTTGGGCCTAGGAGCAGTGTCTGCATGTCAGCAGAGTAGCCCGCCTGTGAAACAAACTATACCGCCTGTGTATCTCTATTTTCACTGCATCTAATCCAGTTAATAGTTTAGGGCCTAGGAGCAGTGTCTGCACATCAGCAAAGTAGCCCGCCTGTGAAACAAACTATACCGCCTGTGTATCTCAACTTTTACTGCATCTAATCCTGTTATTAGTTTTGGGCCTAGGAGCAGTGTCTGCACATCAGCAGAGCAGCCCGCCTGTGAAACAAAGTACACCGCCTGTGTCTCTCAATTTTGACTGCATCTAATCCAGTTAATAGTTTAGGGCCTAGGAGCAGTGTCTGCACATCAGCAAAGTAGCCCGCCTGTGAAACAAACTATACCGCCTGTGTATCTCAATTTTTACTGCATCTAATCCTGTTATTAGTTTTGGGCCTAGGAGCAGTGTCTGCACGTCAGCAGAGTAGCCCGCCTGTGAAACAAACTACACTGCCTGTGTCTCTCAATTTTGACTGTTTCTAATCCAGTTAATAGTTTTGGGCCTAGTACCACAGTTTGGCCACTCAGTTCTGCTCGGTTTTCATCCATCAGTTGTTGTGCTAACAACTACAGATACAGAGTTGCCAATTAGTTAAGCACTAAAATGAGTGGCAAAAGGCCTGCTGATGGTGGAAAGGGGAATAGGCGTGTTGGAAAGGGAAAAAAAGGTTGTGTCCGTGGGGTAGGTGGTAAAGCAACAGTAACATCTGCAGAAGAAAGACCATCTTCCAGCCAAAGTAAGATGTCTACTTCTTTTTGTGGACAATCTGATATGATCCCATTCTTACGACCATTGCTACAAGCATCGCCAAAAATTCCAGATGAGGCACAAAAACAGCAGGTGCTTGAACGGATATCAAGTGCTTGTTCAAGTGGGCCCTCCTCCATGTCAACTTCAACATCACAACTACTCCAGTCCTCAGAGTTGTCACCCCAATCGAACTTGCTTCCTCATAGCTCCCAAGTCTCCAGCTGCCCGTCTGAGCATGGGGTAACACACATGGTTGAGTCTGTAGAGTTGTTTATGCATACTATAGCCTGGGAATCAGAGGTCTGCTCCAGAGCTTCTGTGAATCCAGATGAGGAAATGATCTGCACTGATGCCCAGAATCTTTGTGAGTCGGATCCAGGCCCAGATGAAGAAGGTTCTGAGCATAATGTAGACCCTCGTTCCCAAACTGTAACTCCTGTTGGTGGAGACAATGAGGAAGATGATGATGAGACTGAGATACCTGATTGGAACGAAAACTTGACTTTTCGGTCAGGGCAGGAAGAGGTTGGTTTGAGGATGGTGGGTGTGTGAACACACAAGATGATGATGACGAGGTTGTAGACCCCACTTACTGTCAACCCACAGTCCACCAGTCCATGAGGTCAGCAGAGGAGTTGGAGGAGGATGCTAATGACGAGTCTGATGAAGAGGTAATGGTGCACCATCCTGGACAGAGGCGGAGTACTGGAAGTACGTCAACAAGGGCATCCTCAACCCCAACTGTGCCTCAGACCAGAAGTCATGGTGGCTCTTCAGGTCGCATGGGCTCTATGCCTTGCATAGCCTGGGCATTTTTTGACATCGCAAAGGATGACCCAACTCATGTTGTCTGTAAGATTTGTCAACAAAATCTCAGTAGAGGCCAAAAAATCACTAGGTTGAGTACTTCATGCATGAACCGTCACATGGATATGAGGCATAAGTTGCAGTGGGAAGCAAACTGTGCTACAATGCGGCCTAGTGGGCCGGGTCAACCACCATCTGCCCCATCAAGTGCATCCACGTCCTCTTCATCCTCTGTGACTGTGGGGACAGCAGTCATACATGGTTTTGGATGCAGACCTTCCGCCTCTTTACCCGCAACAGCCAGTGTGATTGGCAGGTCATCAGGACATTTGCTAGTGGAAACACCTGCTGGTGTTGAGCGCTCTCCGACATCAACACCACATTTTGATCAAGGCAACATAACATCTCCGCCTGCACCTTCCTCACAGATCAGCAGTTTGCCAGGGACGTTCTACTCAACTCCTTCTAAGCACGACAGCCAGCCCTCAGTCCCTCAGATGTGGACAAATAAAAGACCATTTCCTCCTAGCCATGACAAAGCTAAGTGGTTGAATTTCTCTATCAGCAAGCTGTTGGCTACAGAAATGCTGCCTTTCCGCCCGGTGGATACGGAGGATTTTCGAGACCTTATGTCCATCGCAGTGCCCTAGTACCAGATGCCCAGTCGCCACTACTTCTCAAAGAAAGCTGTGCCTGCGCTACACCAGCATGTCGCACACAACATCACTGCTTCCTTGAGAAACTCTGTGTGTCACAGGGTGCATTTCACCACAGACACTTGGACGAGTAGACATGGACAGGGGCGTTACATGTTGGTGACTGGGCACTGGGTAACTACGGCGACATCAGGAGAAGGTGCTGCTGTCCAAGTCTTGCCGTCCCCACGAGATGCTCGTCGATCCTCTGTATCTAGAAGTTCCTCCACTGCTTCTGCCTCCTCAACCTCCTCTCGGTCCTCCACCTGCACCCAAAGACTGTCTGGTAATGCCACCCGAATTGTAACTGCGCAGAAGGAATCCTGCACACCTCCTCACTATGCTGTCACCAGGGCTCAACGGCATCAGGCTGTGTTTACATTGAAATGTCTGGGAAATGTCACACAGCAGAGGAGTTGTGGTCAGCTCTGGAGACCGAGTTCCATCAATGGTTGTCTCCACTCAACCTGCAGCCAGGGAAGGCTGTGTGCAACAATGCTGCAAACCTGGGTGCGGCCCTTCATTGGGGCAATGTCACACACGTGCCTTGCATGGCTCACGTTTGGAACCTGGTTGTCCAGAAATTTTTATCCCACTATCCCAGACTAGATGGGCTTCTGCAGAGGGCACGGTCGCTGTGTGCTCACTTCCGCCATTCGCATCCCGCAGCTCGACAACTTGCATCTCTACAGAAGTCGTTGGGCATGCCAGTTCACCGGCTGAAATTCGATGATCCCACATGCACTCTGCACATGTTGCAGCGACTGTGGCAGCACCGACGAGCCCTGGTGCAATACGTTATGACGTATAGCCTGGGCCAACGAGATCAAGATGTGGGGCAAATCACGCTGCAGGAGTGGTCTCAGATCAGGGACCTATGCACCCTTCTGCACAGTTTTGAAATAGCAACGAAAATGTTTAGTGCTGACGGTGCCATTATCAGCATGACCCTTCCGGTGATTTACATGCTGGAGCACACCTTACACAGTGTTCAGAGTCAGGTGGTGGAACAAGAGGAGGAGAAGGAGGAGGAACAGGAGGAGTTGTATGCGGAAGGGATCATATCTCCAAGGTCAAGAAGGTTGGCAGCACCATGGCGGCTGGCATTGGAGGCTAGGGGAGAGGGATTACCGAGGGCGCATGGTAGCAGCCAAACTGTTGGGGAAGGTGCAGGAGGTGAGGAATAAGTGGAGGATGAACTGGCGCTGGGCATGGAAGACTCATCAGATGAGGGAGACCTTGATCAAATTTCTGTTGTGCGAGGTTGAGGGGAGAGGGCAGACGAAGGAAGCATGATTCTCACCTCACCACCATCAAGACAACAAGAACTTGGTCCTCCTGGATGCACAAGACACATGAGTGCCTTCTTGCTGCACTACCTGCAACATGACCCTCGGATTGTCAGAATCCGAAGTAATGCCGACTACTGGGTTGCCATACTCTTAGATCTCCTGTACAAAAGCAAATTTTGCTAAATAATTCCTGCCATAGAAAGGGATTCACGCATGCAGGAGTATCAGCAGAGAGTGTTACAGAATCTAACATCTGCTTTTCCACAAAACACCAGTGGTTCACGTAGTGAATCTCTGAGTTCTAACTTGCCAACCGTGGGACTATCGAGTCATCACTCAAACCGTAACAGCAATTTTTTCCAATCATTTCCAAATTTTTTTAGACCATCCTTTGCAAGGCCACAGGGGACAAGAAGTCTGACGCACAGCCAACGCCTAGAGAGGATGGTACAAGAGTATCTCCAAGTTAATATCGATGCCATGACTGTAGAACTGGACCCTTGCTCATTTTGGGCTTCCAATCTTGAAAAATGGCCTGAGCTCGCCACTCACCAGTGGCGTAGGAAAAGGGGTGCGGGGGGGGGGCGGGCCGCCCCGGGCGGCACAATGCGGGGGGCGGCCGGCGCTGCAGGAGGAGGAAGAAAAAAAAAAAGACGCGGGCACTTTAAATCTTCGGGCGTTGCTGTCCGCCGCCAAGACCAGGCTCCCCCCACCCCCGGCCCCCGCTCTAATACTCACCTCTCCTGGTTCCTGCGGCAGCTGCAGCGTCTTCAGCGCCCTCTGACTCTGCGACGTCTCAGGGCAGAGGGCGCGATGACGTCATCACCGTGCGCGCCGCTCAGCCTCTCTGTCCTGAGCGTTGCAGAGCCGGAGAGACGCTGACTGGCTGCACCGGACCTGCGCTAGGAACGGGAGAGGTGAGGATTTTTTTTTTCTTTATGTCTGACTCTGGGGGCAATGCTGGAGACACTGGGGCAATACTGGAGACCATGGGGCAGATTGCTGGACACACCGGGGCAATACTGGAGACCATGGGGCAGATTGCTGGACACACTGGGGCAATACTGGAGACCATGGGGCAGAATGCTGGACACACTGGGGCAATACTGAAGACCATGGGGCAGAATGCTGGACACACTGGGGCAATACTGGAGACCATGGGGCAGAATGCTGGACACACTGGGGCAATACAGGAGACCATGGGGCAGATTGCTGGACACACTGGGGCAATGCTGGAGACCCTGGGGCAGATTTCTGGACACATTGAGGCAATGCTGGAGACCCTGGGGCAGACTTCTGGACACACTGGGGCAGATTTCTGGACATACTGGGGCAATGCTGGAGACCCTGGGGCAGATTTCTGGACACTGGGGCAGATTGCTGGACACGCTGGGGCAATGCTGTGCACGCTGGGGCAGATTGCTGTGCACGCTGGGGCAGATTGCTGTGCACGCTGGGGCAGATTGCTGTGCACGCTGGGGCAGATTGCTGTGCACGCTGGGGCAGATTGCTGTGCACGCTGGGGCAGATTGCTGTGCACTCTGGGGCAGATTGCTGTGCACACTGGGGCAGATTGCTGTGCACACTGGGGGCAATGCTGGACACACTGGGCGCAATGCTGGACACACTGGGGCAATGCTGGACACACTGGGGCAATACTGGAGACCCTGAGGCAGATTTCTGGACACACTGGGGCAGATTTCTGGATATACTGGGGCAATGCTGGAGACCCTAGGGCAGATTTCTGGACACTGGGGCAATACTGGACACTGGGGCAGATTGCTGGACACGCTGGGGCAATGCTGGACACTGTGGCAGATTGCTGTGCACACTGTGGCAGATTGCTGTGCACACTGTGGTAGATTGCTGTGCACACTGTGGCAGATTGCTGTGCACACTGGGGCAATGCTGGAGACCCTGGGGCAGATTTCTGGACACACTGGGGCAATGCTGGACACTGGGGCAGATTGCTGGACACACTGGGGGTAATATGCTGGACACACTGGGGCAATGCTGGACAACATGGGGGTAATATGCTGGACACACTGGGGGCAGGACTTGAGGCATGGGCAGAATGTAGATACGGGGCATGATTGGAGACACGGGGCAGGATTGGATCATGGGGCAGGATTGGATCATGGGGCAGGACGGATACGATGGAGGCTGGTGGGGCAGGATGGGGAGATCATATGGTATAGAATGGATACTCATGAGGGCAGGATGCGAGAACATATGGCTGGAGCCAGGAATGAGATAAACGGGCCAGGGTGGGGAATATTATTACCATAGGGGGTAATTAAGGGATACTATTACTGCAGTGATGTATTTATTTTATTTTTTGAGTATACTGTTTTAAATGGGGGGGTGGGCGGTCCTGTTACTGTGCAGAGTGATACTATGTCGCCTTTTTTTCTTCATGTGGTGTAATGTAGAAGTTGTGAAAAATTAAGTAATGTGTTCTGCAAGCGGAGCTCGAGATAACTGTGTTATTTCCTGCAGAAACGAGTCCTGGCTGGAAGGAATGATGGCGGTCTGTGCTGGATGAAAGATGAAGGACTTCACCTAGAGACGTCACTGGTGAGTAAGTGTTACCTATACACTGACACTATACACTGTATACTATATACAGCGGTCCTGTGTACAATGTCACCAGTGATCACTGTATTATCTATATATTATATACAGAGCTCCTGTGTATAATACCACCAGTGTATTACCTCTACGCAGACACTGCATACTAAGTACAGATCTCCTGTGAATACTGGCACTTATGGTGATAGTATTGTGTTTTGTTTTTTTTATTACTGATCAGTATTGTAGTATTCAGTCACTATGTGGTGGTAATATGTGGTCTGGAAATGGTGCGGTGGTATTTGTCCCTTGTATGTAGTATTATTCGGTCACTATGTGGTCTGGTCATGGTGTGGTGGTATTAAGTCACAGGTTTGGCATGTGGGGGTGACACCATTAGGCCCAGTTTAAGTTCTACAAAACAGGAAAACCATTTTTGGTAACCTTTGTGTGTATTGAGCCGGGGGAGGGGGGGGGGGGCGCCAATCTCGGGAACAGCCCCGGGCGGCAAAAGCTCTAGCTACGCCTCTGCCACTCACACCTTGGAGATCTTTTCGTGCCCTGCAGCCATCATTCTCTCTGAACGTGTGTTCAGCGCTGCTGGTGGTGTGCTGACAGATAAGCGCACGCGGCTGTCCAGTGACAATGTAGACAGACTGACGTTCATCAAGATGAACAAATCCTGGATCCGCAAGGACTTTTCTACCCCTGTGTCATCTTGGGGAGACTAAAAGCTTGATGATTTTTGAAAATCACCTCACCAAACGTTTTAAAAAACTCTGTCGAAATTGATGCCACTTAAGTGGTGCCGGTGGTCAAATTTTTGGAAAAAATGGAGACTCTTTTATTTAGTCCCCTTGCTGAGTTTTACATGACGTTGCCATCATCAATTCCAGGTGGGTGGGGTCGTCTGCAGAGTTGTTTACTCATACTATGGCCTTGGATTCAGAGGTCTGCTCCAAAGCTTCAGTGTCTGCTAGTCAGCAGAGAAGCCCAGCCACCCACCGCCTGTGTACCTAAGTACTATTTTTAACGGCATCTGGCCCAGGAAATCCTTTTGGGTCTAGTAGAATTTGGTACTAGATGGACTTAAAGTTTATTTCTGCCTGTCTTGTATGCTTCCTGCAACTGTGTTAACCCTTACTTGTATAAAGTAATACAAGAACTACTTAAACAAGCCTGTGTGTTCTGTGTTTCCTTGCACCCAATCACAAGACTCTATACAGACTGTATTTTATATTTGACAGTTGGAGTGAATGGTAGCCCATCAGTTGCTATGGAAGTGGACATGCCTGCTGTTTTCTGTCACCTATCACAACACATCTTTCTCCATCCCCCATAATATTTCCCCTTGAACCTCACTCCTAGTCCAGAAGTTTGTCCTGTTCATCTACTGCACCCTTTCTCAGCACATCAGCCTGCCCTTCGTCCCACAGTTGTGGTCACGTAAAAGAATGTTTCCCCCTACACATGCCAAAACTAAGAGCATAAACTCCACCATCTCCAATCTGTTGGCTGTGGAAATGCTGCCTTTTTGGTGGATACAGACAGTTTCCGAAAGTTGTTGTCCATTGCAGTTCCCCAGTACCAGTTGCTCAGTTGCCATTACTTCCCTAAGAAAGCTGTGCCTGCCCTACACCAGCATGTCAAAGACAGCATCACCCACTCCCTGAAGAAATCTATGTCTGTCAGGGTACATTTCACCACTGACACCTGGTCGAGCAAACATGGGCAGGGACGATACATCTTGCTGACTGGGAACTGTTTCACTCTGGTGGCTGTGAGGGCAGGCGGTCAAGGGGCTGCTCCACAAGTCTTTTATTTCCCAAGGTTTGTGGGACAAACCTCTGTATCTAACACTTCCTCCACTGTTTCTGAAACACTTCCTCCACCTCCTTTAGGGTTTCCACCTGTGCCCTCAACCTCTCCTTTAATCAGACACGCATTCCAACAATAGAATCCACCTACCTCCATACAGCGCAGCCATGACTCACTGAAATTAGGCAGCATTCAAATTAATATGCCTTGGAAATTGCAGTCACATAGTTCAAGAGTTGTTGATAGCTATCCAGGCCAAGTTAGAGCAATGGCTATCTCCACTAAAACTTGATCCAGGTAAGGTTGTGTTCAATAAGGGTTCAAACCTGGTGGTGGCCTTATGTCGGGGCGACCTCACACATGTGCCTTGCGTTGCTCATGTTTTTTTCTCTAAAATTAGAAGAGTGGCCTGAGCTCGTCTGTCATGCCTTGGAGGTTTTGTCATGCTCAACAGCCAGCGTTCTCTCAGAACATGAATTCAGTGCTGCTGGTGGTGTCCTGATTGATAAGTGCATACAGCTGACCCCTGAAAGTGTAGACTGCCTAACTTTAAAAATGAACAAGTCATGGATCTCCAATGACTTTTTCACCCCAGTGGCAGACTCAGCAGACAAGGCGATGGTGACGTTTTAGTGTCATGCATTGATCTCGCCTTATTGCAGTCTGTGCCCCCTTTGTCATGGCTTCTGTGCCTTCTGTAGTTACGGCTGCTAATGTTGCAAACAATTTTTTGAAATGTGAAATCTCAAAATTGGGACTCTATCTGTTGGGTTTCCTATAGTGGAAGGTGTCTAGGAGCCTCATTGTACTATTTCTCCTGTGGAGAAATTGATCCCACTTTAGTGGTGTGTGGCAATACATTTTTGAAATGTGGATACTCTAAGTTGGGTCTCCATCTGATGGGTTGCCGGTTGTGGAAGGTGTGTCAGAGACCCGTTATACTGTTTCTACTCTGGGAAAATTGATGCCACTTTAGTGGTATATGATAATGATTTTTTATAATGTGGGGACTCCAAGTTGGGTCTCCATCTGGTGGGTTGCCTCTAGTAAAAGGGGTGTCACAGCCCCATTATTCTGTTTCTACTGTGGGGAAATTGATCCCACTTTAGTGGTGTGTGACAATACATTTTTGAAATGTGGATACTCTAAGTTGGGTCTCCATCTGATGGGTTGCCGGTTGTGGAAGGTGTGTCAGAGACCCGTTATACTGTTTCTACTCTGGGAAAATTGATGCCACTTTAGTGGTATATGATAATGATTTTTTATAATGTGGGGACTCCAAGTTGGGTCTCCATCTGGTGGGTTGCCTCTAGTAAAAGGGGTGTCATAGCCCCATTATTCTGTTTCTACTGTGGGGAAATTGATGCCACTTTAGTGATGTGTGGCAATATTTTTTGAAATGCGTGTTGCCTGTAACAGTTGGGCTCCCAGACAGGCAGGCCTGCATTTACTTTCAGTCAACTATCTGTGTTACATTTTTCTAGTGCTCTACCAAGCTGATATTTGTGCCACCTGAGTGTGGCTGGGAAAAAAATTATTTGAGCTGTTGCATGAGGTATCAGGGTTCCCAGCAAAGCAGGCTTACACCTATCCTTCACCTGCCTAATCTTCATTGAAACTTCAATTCAAAACTCTAAATGCTGGCCCATACCCTGATACCTCATGCATGGCCCATCCCATGGCTGACTGATTCTGTACCATTATAAAATCTTAAAATCTGGGTCAATTGATACAATCTTTGTGGTGTCCGCCCCTAATTTGAGCTGTTTGGGAACATTTTGTCCCCCCATAAGGTGTTGTATATATGTTTTGTTAGGACTGGCAGAATGCACCAAATGATAATATTAGAGAATATGAGGTGCGTTCACAGTCAGGGGTCCACTGTGCAGAGATGACACCTGCTGCAGAGTAATAGCGGATGGACGCTTTCTCACACGTGGGTTAGGCCTCACTCAGTGTGAAATGGAAGCGAACTCTGTTGCTTCACAGAGTCGCCGTAAATACGCCGCACCCTGTTAGCAGTCACAGAGTGCAGCTGAAAGACACTAGTGGGATCCCTATGAATCACCCCCACTAAACTGGTGATTGGACTCACTCTGACCCTGTGTGGCTTTTGAGCCCGTGCCTGAGGACGCCCTGAGTCAGATGCTGAGTCCAGCTGGAATACCCACCCTACACTGACAGGCTGTCTGGAAGGCGCTGCACTGATTACGCATGGTCCCGTACAGACGGGCACTGCGAATAGATGCTGAAATGTGTGCTAAGTGTGCAGGTAGCACTGTCGGGCGCTAGGTAGCTTCCACCATTTGCGAGCAGTCATCAACACAAGGAATGGGAATGATTAAGGAGCTTTCATCCATCGACAGACATTTATCTACACACACGTTATCAAACCTTTTATAGCTGTAGCTCTCAAGGACTTTCCTAATGGGAGCTGCTACAGGACTTGAGCGTGTGACCCCCGATCTCCAATGAGAGGTCGTCCTGTGGGCATGCTCAGTATGGGAAAAGCAGGACTTAGTCCCTGAAACCTCTGCTCGCTGCTGATCAGTACTGTCTACAAAGACAGAGCCTGGAAAGGCAGGAGTAACCAAGCGCACAGTATCAGCTTGAGCCAGACCCTGAGACTGACGTTTCCGCTGAGCAGACTCCACTGCGGCTGGAGGAGAATGGGAGACCGCAGCGGACATGGTTCGAGATTCCCCCTGTGCAGCGGCAGGAACTCGACTCCTAACATGTTTGGCTTTGCCTCCCATTGAATTGAATGGGATTCGGATACGTTCGCCGAACATGTTCAGTGAACCGATCTGAACCTTGAAAGGTTTGCTTATCTCTAGTTAGGACTGTCCTGAGTAGGATCATTGTTACATTTTTTAAATAAAAACAATGTTAACTAAGTACCCTATATTATTTTTATTACCTATTGCTATTTATTTACTTACAGTAGAGTACTTGATCATTTTTTCATCTTAGGTTTTGTCTGTTTAGTGGCCAGTGTGAACATGCGCCTACACGCTGCATGGATACCAATTTATATTCCAGTTCATATCTTTTGATTTTTTGCTTTAGGTTTTTGCACTCTTTGTGGACTCCCTTTTCTTTGATCTGGACATTACATTTACATTACTTCCCATAACTTGGTGTCCATTACTCGGGGTCTCGGTCATGCTTGGCCCTTATTCACATTTACATAATTTGAGATGTGGTAAGATTTTTTTTATTCTAGAGGTTAGAACCGTGCTGGCTAGGGTCACCTTGATGTGGTGGGATGGCTTTTCGTTTTTAAGGATCAAAACAATGTTAACTTAGTTCTCTATGTTATTTTCATGCCCTATTGCTATTTATGTACTGCAGGGTATTTGCTCATTTTGTTTTTATCTTTGATCTGTTTATATACAATTTTATAATGCATGGATGTCTATTAGTTCTCATAACACTCACATCTATACTATTAATTAATTCCTCACAACAGCTACTGTACTTCACATGAAAGAATGAAAACAGATATTTTGGATTTGACATCGATATATTTTATTTGTGTCTAGCCAGAAACAAAATAAAATGATTCACAACTTGCTACTACAGATTTTTTTCGTGAAAAATATGTACAGTTTGTTTTATACTTCCATTAAAAGACATTTTTTTCAAAATGTGTTGGCACTGTGCTTTTTGCTTTCACAGACAGCAGCAATGATTGCCAGACATTTCCAGTCATTGCTTTTCACTTATTTTGTTTGACCTGAAACACACATTTCAGCCCCATTTTTAGTGTATTCCCCAATTTATCTATTTATAAATAGATTTCTGCTCATTTTATGATCTTAGTAGTAATTGCAGCATATTTTAGTTAATATTATTCAGATTCTAATATAGTTGTGGTGGAAAAAGGAGATTGACATTTCAACGTAGACTGCTCAGCTATTGAAGGGAATGAGTTCCAAAATGGAATTGTAATTTCAGAGCTTTTATTTTCACACTAGATGGTGGCCCGATTCTAATGCATCGGGTATTCTAGAATATGTATGTATGCATGTATATAGCAGCCACTTAGTATATAGCACATGCCACGTAGTATATAGGAGCCATGTAGTATAAAGCAGACACGCAGTATATACCACAGCCATGTAGTATATAACACAGCCCACGTAATATGGTAAACATACAACCCAAGCCCATTTTCTTACATCAAAGGTGGGCAACACTTCACTAGATCCTTGAACATACTGACCAGATAGTCATTAAACTATTTTAAGTCACAAAAAGTGTCTTTGTTTTTTTATTAAAAAGTCAAATTTTATTTAAACATACATAAAACATATAAATAAGTTAAGAGAGTGCCTCTAACCAGATACAAACATTATATATAGGCCAGCTATAGCATATGTAGGAAAGAAAAAGATGAGCACTCTCGCTAGTGGTGGTGCAGACTGAACACGGAGGGGTACTCCAGAGTATAGTCCTATATAGCAACAGTCGCACTCAAAAAAGGAATTTTCAGAGTATTGGTTGAGCTGAAAAACGTAGCTTTCTTTATTATAGACACCAGAACAAAAATTATCACCGCAGTGTTTCGTAGGTAATGTTTCGACCCACAGGGTCTTTTTCAAACCTTACTTAAATCAGTAGAAATAGGGCTGGAGGGCACAGGTCCCTTGAGGGTTGAAGTAGTCCCGTTGGGGGCTGTAGATAGAGAAATGCAGGCTCCCTCTTTCATGTCATTTGCCCCTCCTACATAGTGATTGTAGGTTGCCCATGTTTAATACAGCAACCTCAGGCCAACCATCAGCTTCTAGGTCTGCCCACTATGAAGGCCTATTAGGATCTAGTACAAATAGAATATAACAGGTCACATGTAGTAATGACAAGTCTAATCCACAGAAAATCTAAAGATAAGCAATCAGATCACTGAAAATTCAAATCGAATAATGTACATATAATTGATATTAATTTGTTTGTAATGACCCTATAAAAATGTAATCTTACCTATATGTTGAATCACATAAAAAACAAACAAACGTTGGAATCATACTGCAACACAAAAAGTCATATGTAAAAGACTTAGTATCACTGAAAATGCATATTATGTTGTATTTAGAAAAAGATTGTTTTAGTGTGCAAAAGTAGCAAAAGTTGTTTTATCACTTATGCAGTAAAAAATTCCTGAATTGGTGTTTTTTTTTTCCTTTTTTCTCCCCAAAAATTATATAAAGTAAGGCTACATAAAAATGTTAAGAAGCCTCAAATGTTACAAATGAAATGTTACAACTCGTCCTTGCAAAATACAACTGTTGGCAAAAAATGAAAAAACTTATATCTCTCAGAATATGGAGAAGCAAAAACATATTCATTTTTGTAAAAAATAAAAAAATTAGCTTATACCATATGTCCTTACAATATCTTAATGTCCCTACAAGTCCATGAAATCAGTGCACAGAATCCTCTGGGTTGGCAATCTTGGATGAACAACATTAAAAAGGCAAGAAATTGGGCAGGGAGAAATTCCATCTAGCACCGAATAGAAAAATCCTCACCCCCAAGCCTATTTTCACCTTCCTGACCAGGTCAGTATTTACAATTCTGATCAATGTCAATTTATCATCTAATAACTCTAGAACACTTCAATGTATTCCATTTATTCTAAGATGGATTTTTTGTGACATATTGTACTTCATGATAGTGAAAACATTTTGACTAGGGTTTGAGCGAAACGGGTCGGCCAGATTCAGAAGTCGCCGACTTTTGGCAAAGTCGGGTTTCATGAAACCCGACCCGACCCCTGTGTCGGTGATCTTCTGATCTGGAATCGGAATTCCGATACCGAGTTCCGATATGCTTAAGATGTCGGGAATCGGTATCGGAATTCATATTTAAGTGTAAAATAAAGAATAAAAATAAAAAAATATTGATATACTCACCCTCGGACGCGCCCTGGTTCTCACCGGCAGCCTTCCTTCCTAAGAATGAGTGCCTGAAGGGCCTTCGATGATGTTGCGGCTTGTGATTGGTCGCGTGAGCGGTCACATGGGCGTCACGCGACCAATCACAAGCCGCGACATCATCTAAGGTCCTTCAGGCGCTAATTCTTAGGAAGGAAGCGTCCGAAGGCGCGTCTGAGGGTGAGTATATTCCTAATAGGTATATACTCACCCTCGGACGCGCCCTGGTTCTAACCCGCAGCCTTCCTTCCTAAGAATCAGCGCCTGAAGGACCTTCGATGACGTCGCGGCTTGTGATTGGTCGCGTGACGCCCATGTGACCGCTCACGCGACCAATCACAAGCCGTGACGTCATCGAAGGTCCTTCAGGCGCTCATTCTTAGGAAGGAAGGCTGCCGGTGAGAACCAGGGCGTGTCCGAGGGTAAGTATATCAATATTTTTTATTTTGATTCTTTATTTTACACTTAAATATGGATCCCAGGGCCTGAAGGAGAGATTCCTCTCCCCGACCCCGACTTTTCTATAGTATCAGCCGATTTCACTCGACCCGACTTTTGAAAAAGTTGGGTTTCGTGAAACCCGACCCGATCCTATAAAAAGAAAAGTCGTTCAACCCCAATTTTGACATTTTTTACATTTTCACACTTTTCGTTTTTATGGCCTTAAACCAGAAAGCTATGTCAGGCCAGTCTCACACATCCAGATAATTCCGGTACCGGAAAAATCGGTACCGGAATTATCCGTGTCCGTGTGTCCGTGTGCTTACGTTGAACATCAGTGTGGCACACGTGCGGCAGCTGTGTGCCGCCCGTGTGCCAACTGAGGACCACACGGACCGTGCAGGAGACCGCGCTAGAGTTAAGCGCTGTCCCCTGCATGTGGTGCTGAAGCCGGTATTCATCCCTTCTTCCCAGCAGCATTTGCTGGAAAGAAGGAATGAATAACCTTTTTTTCTTATTTATTTTTGTTTTTAAAATAAAGTTGCCGGTAATCTGCCCCCTCCCACCCCCCATGCGCCCCCCTCCCCCCGCTGGCATTAAAATACTTACCCAGCTACCTTGGCGCTTACTGTCATGATCCCAATGGCAGGGGATCACTAAAGGACAAGCACAGATACAAACAAGCTCTAGGGCGATGGAACCTGAGCTGACCGCGACCCTGAACCTAACACACAAATAAAGTAGCCGGGGAACGTGCCTACGATGATCCTAGACGTCTCGCTCCAGCCAAAGATCTAACTTCCCCTATTAGAAGAAACACAGACCTCTCTTGCCTCCAGAGAAATCCCCCACAGAAATAGCAGCCCCCCACATATAATGACGGTGAAATGAGAGGAAAGCACATACGCAGTATGAAAACAGTTTCAGCAAAATGAGGCCCCCTAAAGCTAGATAGCAGAGGATACAAAAGTGAACTGCGCGGTCAGCGAAAAACCCTTCAAAAAACCATCCGGAAATTACTTGAACTCATGTGCCAACTCATGGTACATGAGGAGCAATTTCAGCCCACTAGAGCAACCAGCAGCAAGAATCACATATCTGCAGGCTGGACTAAAAACCAAATAAAGCAAAACACCAAAACAGGAAAATCCAAACTTAGCTTGACCAGAAGGTTCTAGGAGCAGGGAGCAGAGGTAACAAGACACACTGGATACATTGATAACCGGCGAGGAAATGCCAGCAAAGCCAGGTTAAATAGGAAACTCCCATATCCTGATGGAACAGGTGGAACCCAGAGACCCAGGAAAGACAAGTCACCCAGTACCATCAGTAACCACCAGAGGGAGCCCAAAAACAGAACTCACAACAGTACCCCCCCCTTGAGGAGGGGTCACCGAACCCTCACGAGAACCACCAGGGCGACCAGGATGAGCCCTATGAAAAGCGCGAACCAAATCATCAGCATGAACATCCGAGGCAACCACCCAAGAATTATCCTCCTGACCATAACCCTTCCACTTGACCAAATACTGGAGTTTCCGTCTGGAAACACGAGAATCCAAGATCTTCTCCACAACATACTCCAATTCTCCCTCCACCAGCACTGGAGCAGGAGGCTCAAGCGAAGGAACAACAGGTACCTCATACTTCCGCAACAACGACCGATGGAACACATTATGAATAGCAAACGATGCCGGGAGATCCAAACGAAACGACACAGGGTTAAGAATTTCCAAGATCCTATAGGGACCGATGAACCGAGGCTTGAACTTAGGAGAAGAGACCTTCATAGGAACAAAACGAGAAGACAACCACACCAAGTCCCCAACAAGAAGTCGAGTACCCACGCGGCGACGGCGATTAGCAAACTGCTGAGCCTTCTCCTGGGACAACTTCAAATTGTCCACCACATGACTCCAAATCCGATGCAACCTATCCACCACCATGTCCACTCCAGGACAATCAGAAGGTTCCACCTGACCAGAGGAAAAACGAGGATGAAACCCCGAATTACAAAAGAAACGAGAAACCAAGGTAGCAGAACTAGCCCGATTATTAAGGGCAAACTCGGCCAGCGGCAAAAAGGTAACCCAGTCATCCTGATCGGCAGAAACAAAACACCTTAAATAAGTTTCCACGGTCTGATTAGTTCGTTCCGTCTGGCCATTCGTCTGAGGATGGAATGCAGACGAAAAGGACAAATCAATGCCCATCTTAGCACAGAACGTCCGCCAAAATCTAGACACAAACTGGGATCCCCTGTCAGAAACGATGTTCTCAGGAATCCCATGCAAACGAACCACATTCTGAAAAAACAGAGGGACCAACTCAGAGGAGGAAGGCAACTTAGGCAAGGGTACCAGATGAACCATTTTAGAAAAGCGATCACACACAACCCAGATGACGGACATTTTTTGAGAGACAGGGAGATCCGAAATAAAGTCCATGGAAATGTGCGTCCAAGGCCTCTTCGGGATAGGCAAAGGTGACAACAATCCACTGGCCCGAGAACAGCAAGGCTTAGCCCGAGCACAAACCTCACAAGACTGCACAAAAGAACGCACATCCCTCGACAAGGAAGGCCACCAAAAAGACCTGGCCACCAAGTCTCTAGTACCAAATATTCCAGGATGACCTGCCAACGCAGAAGAATGGACCTCGGAGATGACTCTACTGGTCCAATTATGCAGAACAAACAGTCTCTCAGGCGGACAACGATCAGGTTTACCCGCCTGAAACTCCTGCAAAGCACGTCGCAAGTCTGGGGAGACAGCAGACAAAATCACCCCATCCCTAAGGATACCAGAGGGCTCAGAATTTCCAAGGGAGTCAGGCACAAAACTCCTAGAAAGAGCATCCGCCTTCACATTCTTTGAACCTGGCAGGTATGAAACCACAAAATTGAAACGAGAGAAAAACAGTGACCAACGAGCCTGTCTAGGATTCAGACGCCTGGCAGACTCAAGGTAAATCAAATTTTTGTGATCAGTCAAGACCACCACACGATGTCTAGCACCCTCTAGCCAATGACGCCACTCCTCAAATGCCCACTTCATGGCCAAAAGTTCCCGATTACCAACATCATAATTCCACTCAGCCGGCGAAAACTTTCTAGAAAAAAACGCGCATGGCTTCATCACTGAGCCATCGGAGCTTCTCTGTGACAAAACCGCCCCCGCTCCAATCTCGGAAGCATCAACCTCAACCTGAAAAGGGAGCGAAACATCTGGCTGACGCAACACAGGAGCAGAAGAAAACCGGTGCTTAAGTTCCTGAAAGGCCTCCACAGCCGCAGGAGACCAATTAGCAACATCAGCACCCTTCTTAGTCAAATCCGTCAAAGGCTTAACAACACTAGAAAAATTAGTTATAAAACGACGATAGAAATTAGCAAAGCCCAAGAACTTCTGTAGACTCTTAAGAGATGTAGGCTGCGTCCAGTCACAAATAGCCTGAACCTTGACGGGATCCATCTCAATAGTAGAAGGGGAAAAAATATACCCCAAGAAAGAAATCTTCTGGACTCCAAAGAGACACTTTGAGCCTTTTACAAACAAGGAATTGGCCCGCAGGACCTGAAACACCTTCCTGACCTGCTGAACATGAGACTCCCAGTCATCAGAAAAAACCAAAATATCATCCAAATACACAATCATAAATTTATCCAGATATTCACGGAAAATATCGTGCATAAAGGACTGGAAGACTGAAGGAGCATTAGAAAGTCCAAAAGGCATTACCAAATACTCAAAATGGCCCTCAGGCGTATTAAATGCGGTTTTCCACTCATCACCTTGCTTTATTCGTATAAGATTATACGCACCCCGAAGATCAATCTTAGTGAACCATTTAGCCCCCTTAATGCGAGCAAACAAATCAGTCAACAAAGGCAAAGGATACTGATATTTTACGGTAATCTTATTCAAAAGACGATAATCTATACAAGGCTTCAAGGAACCATCTTTTTTGGCCACGAAAAAAAAACCTGCTCCCAAAGGGGACAAAGATGGACGGATATGTCCCTTTTCCAAGGACTCCTTAACATAATCCCGCATAGCAGTATGCTCTGGCACTGACAGATTGAACAAACGACCTTTAGGAAATTTACTGCCTGGAATTAAATTTATAGCACAATCGCAATCCCTGTGAGGAGGAAGCGAACTGAGCTTAGGCTCCTCAAAAACATCCCGATAGTCAGACAAAAACACAGGAATCTCAGAAGGAGTAGATGAAGCGATAGAAATCGGAGGTGCATCATCATGAACCCCCTGACAACCCCAGCTTAACACAGACATTGATTTCCAGTCAAGGACTGGATTATGAGTTTGTAACCATGGCAGACCAAGTACTAGAACATCATGCAAATTATACAGTACCAGGAAGCGAATCACCTCCTGATGAACGGGAGTCATACGCATGGTCACTTGTGTCCAGTACTGAGGTTTATTCATAGCCAAAGGTGTAGAGTCAATTCCCTTCAAAGGAATAGGGACTTCCAGAGGCTCCAGACTAAACCCACAGCGATTGGCAAATGACCAATCCATAAGACTCAGGGCAGCGCCTGAATCCACATAGGCATCGACGGAAATGGATGATAATGAACAAATCAGAGTCACAGACAGAATGAACTTAGACTGTAAAGTACTAATGGCAACAGACTTATCAACCTTTTTTGTGCGTTTAGAGCATGCTGATATAACATGAGCTGAATCACCACAATAAAAGCACAACCCTTTTTTCCGCCTATACTTTTGCCGTTCACTTCTGGACTGAATTCTATCACATTGCATTATCTCAGGTGACGGTTCAGACGACACCGCCAAATGATGCACAGGTTTGCGCTCCCGTAAACGCCGATCAATCTGAACAGCCATAGTCATAGACTCATTCAGACCAGCAGGCGCAGGGAACCCCACCATAACATCTTTAATGGCCTCAGAAAGGCCATCTCTGAACTTTGCAGCCAGAGCGCACTCATTCCACTGAGTAAGCACCGACCACTTCCGAAATTTTTGACAATAAATTTCTGCTTCATCTTGCCCCTGAGAGAGGGCCAACAAAGCTTTTTCAGCCTGAATCTCTTGGTTAGGTTCCTCATAGAGCAAACCCAATGCCAGAAAAAACGCATCCGCATTAAGCAACGCAGGGTCCCCTGGTGCCAATGCAAATGCCCAATCCTGAGGGTCACCCCGCAGGAAAGATATAATTATCTTGACTTGCTGAGCAGGGTCTCCAGAGGAGCGAGATTTCAAAGAAAGAAACAACTTGCAATTGTTCCTGAAATTCAGAAAACGAGATCTATCTCCAGAAAAAAACTCTGGGACAGGAATTCTAGGTTCAGACATAGGAGCATGTACAACAAAATCCTGTATATTTTGAACCTTAGTGGCAAGATTATTCAGGCTGGAAGCCAAACTCTGGACGTCCATGATAAACAGCTGGGATCAGAGCCATTCAAAGATTAAGAGGAGGAGGAAGTAACCAGGCTGCAATAAGGCTAGGCAGCAAACTCTGAGGGAAAGAGAAAGAAAAAAAAAAAACTTCCTTAGACTACTTATCCTCCTACTTCAGCCAATACAATTAACACTTTGTGGGCCGGTTATACTGTCATGATCCCAATGGCAGGGGATCACTAAAGGACAAGCACAGATACAAACAAGCTCTAGGGCGATGGAACCTGAGCTGACCGCGACCCTGAACCTAACACACAAATAAAAGTAGCCGGGGAACGTGCCTACGATGATCCTAGACGTCTCGCTCCAGCCGAAGATCTAACTTCCCCTATTAGAAGAAACACAGACCTCTCTTGCCTCCAGAGAAATCCCCCACAGAAATAGCAGCCCCCCACATATAATGACGGTGAAATGAGAGGAAAGCACATACGCAGTATGAAAACAGTTTCAGCAAAATGAGGCCCGCTAAAGCTAGATAGCAGAGGATACAAAAGTGAACTGCGCGGTCAGCGAAAAACCCTTCAAAAAACCATCCTGAAATTACTTGAACTCATGTGCCAACTCATGGTACATGAGGAGCAATTTCAGCCCACTAGAGCAACCAGCAGCAAGAATCACATATCTGCAGGCTGGACTAAAAACCAAATAAAGCAAAACACCAAAACAGGAAAATCCAAACTTAGCTTGACCAGAAGGTTCTAGGAGCAGGGAGCAGAGGTAACAAGACACACTGGATACATTGATAACCGGCGAGGAAATGCCAGCAAAGCCAGGTTAAATAGGAAACTCCCATATCCTGATGGAACAGGTGGAACCCAGAGACCCAGGAAAGACAAGTCACCCAGTACCATCAGTAACCACCAGAGGGAGCACAAAAACAGAACTCACAACAGCTTACATCCTCTCAGCGTCGCAGCTCTTCCTGTTTGAGCGGTCACGTGGTGCCGCTTATTACAGTAATGAATATGCAGCTCCACCCCTATGGGAGGTGGGAGGGGGCAGATTACCGCAGATTATTTTGATGATGAGGTTCTGTACCACAATGGTCGTGTACACCTGCATTGTATAGTGAAACTGCCCTTTATGAGGTAATAACTCAGGAATGCTTCAACGGATTGTGGCGATTTTGAGATTTTTTTTCGTGACATATTGGCCTTCATGTTATTGGTAAAATTAGGTCTATAATTTTTGCGGTTATTTGTGAAAAAAAATGGAATTTTGTCAAAAATTATGAAAATTATAAACACACACACAAAATGTGCTTGAACACATATCACCCTCAGCACACATTTCACCACACATACACCAACCTCACCACATAAAAGTCGAAACACAAAAGTCGCCGCTCAAAACTCGCCACGCGCAAAACTCGCCACATGCAAAAACTAGGCTCACGCAAAACTCGCCACAAGTGCAAAACTCACCTCATGGAAAACTCGCCACACGCAGCACTTGCACACGCGGAAAAATTGCCACATGCACAAAAGTTGCAACACATGCAAAAGTTGCCTCACACAAAACTTGCACATACTCAAAAGGTACTACACATAAAACTCACCACGCGCAAAACTCGCCATGCGCAAAACTTGCTACACTAACCTGTCACATGCAACTTGACACACAAAAAGTTGCTACACGCATGTTGCCACACAAAACTCATCTCACAAAAGTCGCTACATGCATGTCGCCACACGCAACTCAACACACACAACTTGACAAACGAAACTCGCCCTAAAACACACACAAGTCTGGTATTATCCTTCAAAAATAAAAATCTGATTAATAAGCAGACAAACTACAAGAGCAACAAATGTACCATATAGGAAATACGGCAGCTGTCAGTCACATGACCTGTCTATTATGTGTATGTGTGAGCTAATATATACTGCCAGGGGGAGGGCTTCCTGTTGGCTGGGGATTTATCAGGCTGCCAAGTTAGCTTACAAATACTGAGGTAAAAATACTGACCAAATAACGTGTGAATGCGGTCTAATACAGGAGGAGATGACACACAGGTATATACTATATACAGGAGAGATGGCACACAGGTATATACTATATACAGGAGGAGATGACACACATATATATACTATATACAGGAGGAGATGACACACAGATATATACTATATACAGGAGGAGATGACATACAGGTATATACTATATACAGGGGAGATGACATACAGGTATATACTATATACAGGAGGAGATGACACACAGGTATATACTATATACAGGAGCAGATGACCTACAGGTATATACTATATACAGGAGGAGATGACACACAGGTATATACTATAAACAGGAGCAGATGACCTACAGGTATATACTATATACATGAGGAGATGACACACAGGTATATACTATATACAGGAGCAGATGACCTATAGGTATATACTATATACAGGAGGAGATGACATACAGGTATATGCTATATAGAAGATGACATACAGGTATATAGTTACATAGTTACATAGTTACATAGTTATTAAGGTTGAAGGAAGACTATAAGTCCATCTAGTTCAACCCATAGCCTAACCTAACATGCCCTAACATGTTGATCCAGAGGAAGGCAAAAAAAAACCCATGTGGCAAAGAGTAAGCTCCACATTGGGGAAAAAAATTCCTTCCCGACTCCACATACGGCAATCAGACTAGTTCCCTGGATCAACGCCCTATCAAGGAATCTAGTGTATATACCCTGTAACATTATACTTTTCCAGAAAGGTATCCAGTCCCCTCTTAAATTTAAGTAATGAATCACTCATTACAACATCATACGGCAGAGAGTTCCATAGTCTCACTGCTCTCACAGTAAAGAATCCTCATCGGTTATTATGCTTAAACCATTTTTCCTCCAAACGCAGAGGATGCCCCCTTGTCCCGGTTTCAGGTCTATGATTAAAAAGATCATCAGAAAGGTCTTTGTACTGTCCCCTCATATATTTATACATTAACATAAGATCACCCCTTAGCCTTCGTTTTTCCAAACTAAATAGCCCCAAGTGTAATAACCTATCATGGTATTGCAGACCCCCCAGTCCTCTAATAACCTTGGTTGCTCTTCTCTGCACCCTCTCTAGTTCAGCTATGTCTTTCTTATACACCGGAGACGAGAACTGTGCACAGTATTCTAAGTGTGGTCGAACTAGTGACTTGTATAGAGGTAAAATTATGTTCTCCTCATGAGCATCTATGCCTCTTTTAATGCATCCCATTATTTTATTTGCCTTTGTAGCAGCTGCCTGACACTGGCACTGAATATGAGTTTGTCATCCACCCATACACCCAGGTCTTTTTATATATACTATATACAGGAGGAAATGACACACAGATATATACTGTTAGGGCTAGCGGAATGCACCAAATGATAAGACAGATAGAGTATGGTGCGTTCGCAGCCCGGGGTCCACCGTGCAGAGATGGAACCTGCTGCCAAGTAATGACGGACTATATGGCGGTACTCATAAGTATACACACGTGGGTTAAACTTCACCCAGCGTGAAGGAAGCGATCCTGTTGCGTCACAGGACCGCGGTACCGCACATAGAGCGCGAGCAAGTAGTCAGCGAACTCAACCCCAACTAGGATTGAAGTCCGATTAGACCCTTGCTGGCACAACACCGCAACTGGGTGTGTAAGGAAACTAAACAACAATATTAAGGCACAAGAGTGCATGCGGTGCCGCACTGACGAACGCCACTAACCACCCAGACTTGGGTAAGGAAAGCACAGAGGAAGTGCACGGCGCCGTACTAGCGGTCACAGCAACTGGACGCTGTAATGTGTGATTAGTGCTGTAGGATAAGTCGGGCGCTAGATAGCAACCATACACCTTCCGCGAACAGACATTCAATAGGGTAGGGGTATCCAAGGACGACTTGCACTCACAACATACACACATTAACAATTGTACACTAGCGCATGGCCGTGCGGTCATGCGCAGTTTATATAGTTGCAGCACAGGAAGTGGCCACAGAAACTTTGCCCTTCCAAGACCTGCCAAGAGGACCAATGGAATGTGCTGCAGAGCCTGAGCACATGACCCTCGATCTCCAACGGGAGATCTTGCCCTGGGCATGCTCAGAGTGTGCAGACAAGGACTTAGTCCCAGAGAAGTCCGCTCGCTGCTGACCAGCACTGGCTTTAATGGCAGAAGCTGAAGAAGCAGCAGTAACTCTCTGTACAGAGTGAGACTGAGCAAGACGCTGGGACCGACGTCCCTGCTGAGCAGACTCCACTGCGGCTGGATAAGAATGAGAGACCGCAGCGGAGATGGCTCGAGATTCCCCCTGTGCAGAAGCGGGAACTCGAGACCTAACATTACCCCCCCCCCTAGGGCCCCCCCCTCCTTGGGCCTTGCTACGCTCGAAGGCAGCAATGAGCTGTGGGGCCCGAATGTTTTCAGCAGGCTCCCATGACCTGTCCTCTGGGCCATAACCCTTCCAATCCACCAGATAGAACTTTTTGCCGCGTACCACCTTGCACCTCAAAATAGCGTTCACCTCGTAATCGTCCGTAGACGAACCCGATGTCCCGGCAGATGACTCGGAAAACCAGGACATGTATACGGGTTTCAAGAGGGACACATGAAAGGTGTCGGTGATACCCAAGCGTGGAGGAAGGGCCAGACGGTAGACCACAGGGTTAACCTGTTCGAGAACCTTGAAGGGACCCAAGTAGCGAGGAGCAAACTTAGTGGACTCAACTCGCAGCCTGATGTTACGGGCGGAGAGCCACACCAAGTCGCCAGGAGCAAAGGTCAGAGCGGGGCGCCGATGAACATCGGCGGAGGACCTCATTCTCTCCTTGGAGGCCCGAATGGCATCCTGCGTGCGGTCCCAAATGTCCCGTGCCTCCACAGCCCAGTCTGCCACCCAGGAGTCAGCAGAAGACACAGGCATGGGCACAGGAACACGCGGATGCTGGCCGTAATTTAGGAGGAATGGAGTCTGACCGGTGGAGTCGGCTACGGCATTGTTAAGTGCAAACTCTGCCCACGGTAGCAAGGATGCCCAGTCATCCTGCCTGGCAGAAACAAAATGTCGTAAATATGTGACCAAGGTCTGGTTGGCCCTCTCTACCAACCCATTCGTCTCGGGATGATATGCCGAAGAGAGATTCAACTCAATACTGAGTAGACGACAAAGCTCTCTCCAGAATCGAGACGCAAACTGGGGACCCCGGTCACTAGCAATTTTGTCTGGCATACCGTGTAGGCGAAAGATATGTTTGATGAACAAGATAGCCAACGCCCGTGCAGAAGGTAGCCGTGGAAGAGGCACCAAGTGCACCATTTTGGAAAAATGGTCGGTGATCACCCAGATAATGGTGCAGTTACGAGACTTGGGTAAGCCCACCACAAAGTCCATCCCGACCATCTCCCAGGGCCTGTCCACCACCGGCAGAGGATAAAGCAAACCAGCTGGCCGTTGCCGAGGAGTCTTGTTCTTGGCGCAAGAGACACACGCCCGAACATACTCTGCGACATCACGAGCCATATGCGGCCACCAGTACGTCCTCGCCAGTAACTCAGATGTCCTTTTGGTACCAAAATGTCCACCCACCCTGGACGAGTGTGCCCAAGAGAGAACCTCCGGTCGCAAACTGGATGGTACAAAAGTCTTGCCCGGGGGCACAGACTCTAGCGAAACCGGGGCCACAGTTCTCAAGCTCTCGGTGGGGACAATAAGCCGAGGCTCCTCCTCCGCTGATGACACAACGGAGCGAGAGAGAACGTCGGCCCGAATGTTCTTCTCCCCAGAAAGAAAATGGAGGGTGAAATGAAACCGGGAGAAGAATAAGGACCATCTGGCCTGGCGAGAATTCAACCACTGGGCTGTCTGCAGGTACACCAAATTTTTATGGTCTGTGAAGACTTGGAAGGGAAAACGTGCTCCCTCCAAGAGATGTCTCCACTCCGAGAAAGCCAACTTCATGGCTAGCAACTCCCTGTCCCCGATGGAATAATTCCTCTCTGCTGGTGAGAAGGTCTTGGAGAAAAAGAAGCAAGGATGCTTCCGACCTTGAGCATCCTTTTGGAAGAGGACTGCTCCAGCACCAACAGAAGAGGCATCCACCTCCATGATAAATGGCTTATCAACATCGGGGCGATGTAGGATGGGAGCGCTAGCGAAGTGTGACTTTATAGAGTTAAAGGCCTTGGAGACCTCCTCAGACCACAATTTGGGATTCGCCCCCTTCTTGGTGAGGGCAACCAAGGGAGCTACCAAAGTTGAGAAGTGCAGAATGAACTGGCGATAATAATTAATGAACCCCATAAAGCGCTGCACCGCTTTAAGAGAATGGGGTTCCTGCCAGTCCATCACAGCCTGTAGTTTGGCAGGATCCATAGCCAATCCCTGGGCAGACATGATGTAGCCCAGGAAAGGTAAGGACTCCTGCTCAAACATACACTTCTCCAACTTGGCATAGAGGGAGTTTGCCCGTAGGAGGTCGAAGACTTTGCAAACATCTCTCCGGTGGAAGTCAATATCTGGAGAGTAGATGAGAATATCATCCAGATAGACTACGACCGAGGTGGAAAGCATATCCCGGAAGATATCGTTCACAAAGTCTTGGAAAACGGCTGGGGCATTACAGAGCCCGAAGGGCATCACCAGATATTCATAGTGCCCATCCCTGGTGTTAAAAGCCGTCTTCCATTCGTCCCCCTCACGGATGCGAATCAGGTTGTAAGCACCCCGCAGATCTAGTTTAGTAAATACCTTTGCTCCCCGAAGCCTATCGAAGAGCTCAGATATCAAGGGCAAAGGATACTTATTTTTAACGGTGATGGCATTAAGACCCCTGTAGTCTATGCATGGATGCAATTCCCCATTCTTCTTCTGCACGAAGAAGAACCCTGCCCCAGCAGGTGACACTGACTTCCTAATGAATCCTCTTGCCAGATTTTCCTGGATGTACTGTGACATTGCCTCCGTCTCCGGGAGAGATAGCGGATAGACTCGACCCCGGGGAGGCTCAGCACCAGGCAAGAGATCAATAGGACAGTCATAGGGGCGATGGGGCGGAAGGATCTCCGCCGTCTTTTTGGAGAACACGTCTGCATAAGACCAATACTGCTTGGGGAGAGAGGAAAGATCTGCGGGTACCTCTGTAGTAGCAACCTGAACGCACTCCCTCTGACACCTACCCCCACAAGATTCGCCCCATCCCAGGATTCTGCCAGAGGACCACTCGATATGAGGAGAGTGGTACCGTAGCCAAGGTATTCCCAACAGGACCTCATCAATTCCCTCAGGAATGACGAGCAGAGATATAATCTCCTGATGAGATGGCGACATGGACAGAGTAAAAGGGATGGTCTGGTGTGTTATCTGTGAGGGCAGTGTCGACCCATTCACCACTCGTACCATTACTGGTTGAGCTAGCATAACCAGGGGTATTGCGTGACGTTGGGCGAAGGCAGAAGACATAAAATTGCCCTCCGCCCCAGAATCCACGTAGAGCTCTACTGAGTGGGAGAATGAGCCTATAGTAATTGTCCCCTTAAAGGACAATTTAGAGGCAAACGTCGACGTGTCTAGTGCACCTCCACCTACTACCACTAGACGCTGACGTTTCCTCGACCGCTGAGAACATCTGGTGGCTAGATGTCCTGACTGCTGGCAAACATGACAGACCTTGAGTGCACAAGCGGTCCGGGACTTAGATCCCGCTTGTGACACTTCCCTGGCCTCATGTGACTCAGGAACCAGGACTGGAGATTCCAGAGGTTTGGCGAAGGTAGGAGCCAGCCGAAACCTCTGCCTACACTGGGCTCGCTCTAACCTCCGCTCGTTAAAACGGAGGTCAATTCGAGAGGAGACAGTTATTAACTCCTCCAGTGTGGCAGGAACCTCCCTAGTGGCCAGAGCGTCCTTAACGTGGTCAGCCAGGCCCCTCCAAAATATGGGGATAAGAGCTTTATCCGACCAATCCAGCTCAGAAGCTAAAGTGCGGAATTGGATGGCAAAATGACTGACCAAGGACTCACCCTGAGTTAATGCCAGCAGTTGGAGTGCAGTATCATGGGTGACTTGAGGTCCTAAAAAGACCTGTTTCAGAGTGCTCAGAAACAGCGGAGCACTCTGCACCACATGATCGCCACGCTCCCACAGCGGCGTAGCCCATTCCAACGCCCTGTCCGACAAGAGAGACACTATATATCCCACCTTAGCCCGCTCTGTGGGAAAACGTGCAGCCAGGAGCTCGAGGTGAATAGAGCACTGACTCACAAATCCCCTACAAAATTTGCTATCACCAGAAAATTTTTCTGGCAGCGGTAGGCGAGAAAATGTCGGAGCAGGGGTGGCAATGGACAGGGTTGCTGCAGCCACGCTAGCAGCCTGTACAGCTACTGCGGTAACATCCACAGCTGAGGTTGCGCTCTCAAGAGCCGCCAACCTACCCTCCAGCTGCTGGATATACCGCAAGGATTGCTGTTTGTCCGTCATTACTAGCCAGACCCTGGCGCTAGTGTAATGTTAGGGCTAGCGGAACGCACCAAATGATAAGACAGATAGAGTATGGTGCGTTCGCAGCCCGGGGTCCACCGTGTAGAGATGGAACATGCTGCCAAGTAATGACGGACTATATGGCGGTACTCATAAGTATACACACGTGGGTTAAACTTCACCCAGCGTGAAGGAAGCGATCCTGTTGCGTCACAGGACCGCGGTACCGCACATAGAGCGCGAACAAGTAGTCAGCGAACTCAACCCCAACTAGGATTGAACTCCGATTAGACCCTTGCTGGCACAACACCACAACTGGGTGTGTAAGGAAACTAAACAACAATATTAAGGCACAAGAGTGCATGTGGTGCCGCACTGACGAACGCCACTAACCACCCAGGCTTAGGTAAGGAAAGCACAGAGGAAGTTCACGGCGCCGTACTAGCGGTCACAGCAACTGGACGCTGTAATGTGTGATTAGTGCTGTAGGATAAGTCGGGCGCTAGATAGCAACCATACACCTTCCGCGAACAGACATTCAATAGGGTAGGGGTATCCAAGGACGACTTGCACTCACAACATACACACATTAACAATTGTACACTAGCGCATGGCCGTGCGGTCATGCGCAGTTTATATAGTTGCAGCACAGGAAGTGGCCACAGAAACTTTGCCCTTCCACGACCTGCCAAGAGGACCAATGGAATGTGCTGCAGAGCCTGAGCACATGACCCTCGATCTCCAACGGGAGATCTTGCCCTGGGCATGCTCAGAGTGTGCAGACAAGGACTTAGTCCCAGAGAAGTCCGCTTGCTGCTGACCAGCACTGGCTTTAATGGCAGAAGCTGAAGAAGCAGCAGTAACTCTCTGTACAGAGTGAGACTGAGCAAGACGCTGGGACCGACGTCCCTGCTGAGCAGACTCCACTGCGGCTGGATAAGAATGGGAGACCGCAGCGGAGATGGCTCGAGATTCCCCCTGTGCAGAAGCAGGAACTCGAGACCTAACATATACTATATACAGGGGAGATGACACACAGCAGGTATATACTATATACAGGGGAGATGACATACAGGTATATACTATATACAGGAGATGACATACAGGTGTATACTATATATAATGGAGATGACAAACATGTATATACTGAGGTGAAAATGAGAGGTGTGAGGTGAAAATGAAAAGGTGTGATTGCAAAATGAGAGGAGTGAGGGAAAATAGTGGAGTGATCGGAAAATGACAGATGTGAGGTCGAAATGACAAGTGTTAGGGGGGAATGAGAGGTGTAAGGGAGAAAATGAGAGATATGAGGGTGAAAATGAAAGATGTGATTGGTAAAATGAGAGGCGTGATGGGAAAATAAGAGAAGTGAGGTGCTATAACTAACCACAGATATTTACTATGCCCAGGCAACGCCGGGCTCTTCAGCTAGTAGTTAATAAATAACATTTCCCACATGTATTCTTTACATTAGCACAATTTTGGAAAAAAAAATTTTTTTGCTAGGAAGTTATAAGGGTATGTGCACACATATCTGTGAGGGCTGCGGATTTTTCCGCAGCGGATTTGATAAATCCGCAGTGCAAAACCGCTCTGGTTTTTGCTGTGGATTTTTCACGATTTCTATTGCAGATTCCGCTGGGGGTTTACACCTGCAGTTTTCTATTGGAGCAGGTGTAAACCCGCAGCAGAATACGCACAAAGAATTGACATGCTGCGGAATGTAAACCGCTGCGTTTCCGCACGTTTTTTTCCGCAGCATGTGCACTGCGGATTTCGTTTCCCATAGGTTTACATTATACTGTAAACGCATGGGAAACTGCAGCAAAATCCGCAGCATGTGCACATACCCTAAGGGTTGAAATTTGACCAGCGATTTGTCATTTTTACAGCAAAATTTACAAAACCATTTTTTTAGAGACCACCTCACATTTGAAGTCAGTTTGAGGGGTCAATATGGCTAAAAATACTGAAAAGTTACACCATTCTAAAAACTGCACCCCTCAAGGTGCCAAAAACCACATTCAAGAAGTTTATTAACCCTTCAGGTGTTTCACAGCAGCAGAAGCAACATGGAAGGAAAAAATAAACATTTAACTTTTTAGTCACAAAAATGATATTTAGCAACAATTTTTTTATTTTACCAAGGGTAAAAGAAGAAACTGGACCTCAAAAGTTGTTGTCCAATTTGTCCTGAGTACGCCGATACCCCATATGTGGGGAGGAACCACTGTTTGGGCGCATGACAGGGCTTAGAAAGGAAGGAGCGCCATTTGACTTTTTGAATGAAAAGTTGGCTCCAATCTTTAGCGGACACATGTCATGTTTGGAGAGCCCCTGTGCGCCTAAAGATTGGAACTCCCCCATAATTGACCGCATTTTGGAAACTAGACCCCCAAGAAACTTATCTAGATGCATAGTGAGCACTTTAAACCAAGAGATGCTTCACAAATTGATCCATAAAAATGAAAAAGTACTTTTTTTTCACAAAAGAGTTCGATTAGCCTCAATGTTTTTATTTTCACATTGGCAACAGGATAAAATGGATACTAAAATTTGTTGGGCAATTTCTCCTGAGTACACTGATACCTCACATGTGGGGGTAAACCACTATTTGGGCACACAGCAAGGCTCGGAAGGGAAGGAGCACCATTTGACTTTTTGAATGAAAAATTAGCTCCAATCGTTAGCAGATACCATGTCGGGTTTGAAGAGCCTCTGTGTGCCTAAACATTGGAGCTCTCCCACAAGTGACCCCATTTTGGAAACTAGACCCCCAAAGGAACTTATCTAGATGTGTGGTGAGCACTTTGATCCCTCAAGTGCTTCACAGAAGTTTATAACGCAGAGCCGTGAAAATAAAAAAATAATTTTTCTTTCCTCAAAAATGAGTTTTTAGCCAGCAATTTCTTATTTTCACAAAGGGAACCAGGAGAAATTGGACCCCAAAAGTTGTTTTCCAGTTTGTCCTGAGTATGTTGATACCCCATATGTGGGGGTAAACCACTATTTGGGCACACGTCGAGGCTCGGAAGGGAAGCAGTGATGTTTTGAAATGCAGACTTTGATGGAATGGTTAGCAGGCATCACGTTGCATTTGCACAGCCCTTGATGTGCCTAAACAGTACAAACCCCCCACAAGTGACCCCATTTTGGAAACTAGACCCCCATGAACTTATCTAGGTGTGTGGTGAACACTTTCAACCCCCCAAGTGCTTCACAAAAGTTTATAAAGCAGAGCAGTGAAAATAAAAAATAATTTTTCTTTCCTCAAAAATATTTTTTTAGCCAACATTTTTTATTTTCACAAGAATAACAGGAGAAATTCGACCCCAACAGTTGTTGTCCAGTTTGTCCTGAGTACGCTGATACCCCATTTGTGGGGGTAAACCACTATTTGAACACATGTCGGGGCACAGAAGGGAAGTAGTGACGTTTTGAAATGCAGACTTTGGTGGAATGGTCTGTGGGCGTCACATTGTGTTTGCAGAGCCCCTGATGTGCCTAAACAGTAGAAACCCCCCACAAGTTTCCCCATTTTGGAAACTAGACCCCCCCAAGGAATGTATCTAGATGTGTGGTGAACACTTTGAACCCCCAAGTGCTTCACAGAAGTTTATAACGCAGAGCCGTGAAAATAAAAAATCATTTTTCTTTTCTCAAAAATGATTTTTTTAGCCCACAATTTTTTATTTTCACAAGGGTGTCAGGAGAAATTGGACCCCAAAAGTTGTTGTCCAGTTTGTCATGAGTATGCTGGTACCCCATATGTGGGAGTAAACCACTGTTTGGGCACACGTCGGGGTTCGGAAGGGAGGGAGCACCATTTGACTTTTTGAACGCAAGATTGGCTGTAATCAATAATTGGAGATCCCTGATGTGCCTAAACAGTGGAAACCACTCAATTCTAACTCCAACACTAACCCCAACACATCCCTATCCCTAATACCAACTCTAACCATGACCCTAATCCCAACCCTAACCCCAACACACCCCTAACCCTAATCCCAACCATAACCCTAACCGCAAGCCTAACCCTAACCCCAACACATCCCTAACTCTATTCTTAACGCTAATTCCAACCCTAACACTAAGGCTATGTGCCCACGTTGCCTATTTGTGTGCGGATTTTTCAGCACCGTTTTTGAAAATTCCACAGGTAAAACGCACTGCGTTTTAGCTTTGGATTTACCGTGGATTTCCAGTGTTTTTTGTGCGGATTTCCCCAGCAGATTTCTATACAGGAATAGGTGTAAAATGCTACAGAAACCCCACAAAGAATTGACATGCTCCAGAAAATATCAAGTGGTATTTTCTGCACCATGGTCACAGCGGATTTGGTTTTCCATAGGTTTACATGGTACTGTAAACGTGATGAAAAATTGCTACGATTCTGCAGCGGCCAATCGGCTGTGGATCCACAGTCGAATCCACACCGTGTGCATATAGCCTAATTCTAACCCTAACTCTAATTCTAACCATAACCCTAATTGCAACCCTAACACTAATTGCAAACCTAACCCTAACCCTAGTTCTAACCATAACCCTAGTGGAAAAACAAAAATAAATATATTTTCTTTATTTTATTATGTTCCCTACCTATGGGGGTGATAAAGTGGGGGTTATTTACTATTTTTTTTATTTGAACACTGTGATATGATCTATCACAATGATCAAAATGAATGAACAAATCTGCCGGCCGGCAGATTCGGCGGGCGCACTACGAGTGTGCCTGCCATTTTGGAAGATAACGGCTCCCATCCTAGAAGCCAGAGGGACACCAGGAGGGAACCCGAAGGTACGGGGGGTGGGATCAGACAGTGGGGGGGCACCAGACAGGAAGAAGGGGAGAGGAGGGGAGAGGAGGGGAGAGGAGGGGAAAGGAGGGCAGCAGAGGACATAAAGGAGGGTAGGAAACACTGGCGGGGTCAGCGACGACTGTCAGTCGGTGGTGGGGTGAGATTGGGGTCTCCAGCCATGGCCGATGATATTGCAACATCAGCCATGGCTGGATTGTAATATTTCACCAATTTTCATTGGTGAAATATTACAATTGCTCGGATTGACTGTTTTACTTTCAACAGCCAATCAGAGCGATTGTAGCCACGGGGGCGAAGCCACCCCCCTAGGCTGAAGTACCACTCCTTCTGACCCTGCAGGTCAAGTGAAATTTCAATTAACCCTTTTACCCGATCTGCAGGAACGCGATCCTGCCATGACGCCACATAGGCGTCACAGGTCGGATTGGCACAGACTTTCATGACGCCTAAGTGGCGCCACAGGTCAGGAAGGGGTTAATTTCTGGCTACAGATTGCTGTAAAGTTATAAACCGGTAAAGGAGTTAATGGAAAACCTGACAGAGGCATCGCATAGGACCCCATACCCTCTTCCGAGCGACCCTGTGCATTACCTTGAGTTTGTTGGTTGATGAGGCAGGGCAGCCGTAGTGTTCTCTGGAGACCATTCACCTTACCCTTGCTGTGCAAGGGGTGTTTTTTCTCCACCTGCTATTTCTGGACCTGCCCGCACAGTGAGCCACTCTCCCTCCCAATCATCCACTTGTACTATACGGGCTCCATTCCATGTCGATCACAAGTAATGGAGAAACAGGTCTATTCCAGAAAGTCAGTCTAATAAACACATCCATGGTGGCAGCCTGAAAAATGGATAAGACATCCAAGGAAGGCAATAGTAAACAAATTAACCACTTCCCAACCAAGTCAGAATTTGATGTTGCTAAACACAATAGCCAACCATGACAATTTCGAGGCTCTTTTATTTTAATGAGCAGTTAAATCCTTTAATGAGCATCTGTTGGAGGGCAAACCTGGTGGGAAAAGCCATGTAATTCCAGCTCTAGCAGCATGCATTAAAGTCTCCCACCACTAAGGTGCACATACGAATAGTACAGTGAAATAGTGAATTAAATTAGTTATTTTTGCCTGCAGGGTGACTCAATGGTTTGCACTAGACATGAGCGTATATCGTCGGCTCCCTCCTTATTCGGCAAGCTATAGCTCTTATCGAAGAAGCTGCAGCGTGAACCCAGCTACCTCGAGCACTCCCGATTATCTGGTGTCCGGCGCAGCAGCTTCATGTGTCATATAGCTGTGTGACAGTCACAACACATGCATGGAGAGCCTGTGTGTTGTGACTGTCACTGTTGTGAGTTCTGTTTTTGGGCTCCCTCTGGTGGTTACTGATGGTACTGGGTGATTTGTGTTCTGCTGTCTCTGGTGTCCACCTGTTCTATTAGGATTTGGGAGTTTCCTATTTAACCGGGCTTTCTTGTCCTTTCCCCGCCGGCTATCAAGGTTATCAGAGTGTTTTGTTACCTCAGCTTCTGGCTTCAGTAATCTTCAGGACAAGCTAAGTTTTGATTTTCTTGTTCCACGTTTTGCTTTATTTTTGTCTTGTCCAGCTTGCATATAATTGTCTCTTTGCTGCTGGTTGCTTTAATGGGCTGTAATTGCTCCTCATGTTCCATGAGTTGGAACATGAGTTCAAGTAATTACAGGATGGTTTTTTGAAGGGTTTTTTGCTGACCGCGCAGTTTACTTTTGTATCCTCTGCTATCTAGTTTTAGCGGGCCTCATTTTGCTGAATCTGTTTTCATACTGTGTATGTGCCTTCCTCTCATTTCACCGTCATTATATGTGGGGGGCTGCTATTTCTGTGGGGTATTTCTCTGGAGGCAAGAGAGGTCTGTGTTTCTTCTAATAGGGGAAGTTAGATCTTCGGCTGGTGCGAGACGTCTAAGATCAACGTAGGCACGTTCCCCGGCTATTGTTATTTGTGTGTTCAGGTTTAGGGTCGCGGTCAGCTCAGGTTCCATCACCCTAGAGCTCGTTTTTTTTTTTTTTTCTCTCCTCTGAGGTTGCTGCCTAGCCTTAATTGCAGCCAGGCTGATTTTTTTTTTTCCTCCTCTTAATCCTTAAATGGCTCTGACCTTAGCTGTTTATCATGGACGTTCAGAGTTTAGCTTCCAGCTTGAATAATCTTGCTGCTAAGGTTCAAAATATACAAGATTTTGTTGTACATGCTCCTATGTCTGAACCTAGAATTCCTATTCCAGAGTTCTTTGCTGGAGATAGATCTAGTTTTCTGAATTTTAGGAACAATTGCAAGCTGTTCCTTTCTTTGAAATCTCGCTCTTCTGGAGACCCTGCTCAGCAGGTTAAGATTATTATATCTTTCCTGCGGGGTGACCCTCAAAATTGGGCATTTGCATTGGCACCAGGGGATCCTGCGTTGCTTAATGTGGATGCGTTTTTTCTGGCATTGGGTTTGCTCTATGAGGAACCTAACCAGGAGATTCAGGCTGAAAAAGCTTTATTAGCTCTCTCTCAGGGGCAAGATGAAGCAGAAATATATTGTCAAAAATTTCGGAAATGGTCAGTGCTTACTCAGTGGAATGAGTGCGCCCTGGCTGCAAAGTTCAGAGATGGCCTTTCTGAGGCCGTTAAAGATGTTATGGTGGGGTTCCCTGCGCCTACGGGTCTGAATGAGTCTATGACTATGGCTATTCAGATTGATCGGCGTTTACGGGAGCGCAAACCTGTGCCCCATTTGGCGGTGTCTTCTGAACAGGCACTTGAGACAATGCAATGTGATAGAGTTCAGTCTAGAAGTGAACGGCAAAACTATAGGCGGAAAAATGGGTTGTGCTTTTATTGTGGTGATTCAGCTCATGTTATATCAGCATGCTCTAAACGCACAAAAAAGGTTGATAAGTCTGTTGCCATTAGTACGTTACAGTCTAAGTTCATTCTGTCTGTGACTCTGATTTGCTCATTATCATCCATTTCCGTCGATGCCTATGTAGATTCAGGTGCTGCCCTGAGTCTTATGGATTGGTCATTTGCCAAGCGATGTGGGTTTAGTCTTGAGCCTCTGGAAGTCCCTATTCCTTTGAAGGGAATTGACTCTACACCTTTAGCTATGAATAAACCTCAGTACTGGACACAAGTGACCATGCGTATGACTCCCGTTCATCAGGAGGTGATTCTCTTCCTGGTATTGTATAATTTACATGATGTTCTAGTACTTGGTCTGCCATGGTTACAAACTCATAATCCAGTCCTTGACTGGAAAACAATGTCTGTGTTAAGCTGGGGATGTCAGGGGGTTCATGATGATGCACCTCCGATTTCTATCGCTTCATCTACTCCTTCTGAGGTTCCTGTATTTTTGTCTGATTATCGGGATGTTTTTGAGGAGCCTAAGCTCAGTTCGCTTCCTCCTCACAGGGATTGCGATTGTGCTATAGATTTAATTCCTGGTAGTAAATTTCCTAAAGGTCGTTTGTTCAATCTGTCAGTGCCAGAGCATACTGCTATGCGGGATTATGTTAAGGAGTCCTTGGAAAAGGGACATATCCGTCCATCTTCGTCCCCTTTGGTAGCAGGTTTTTTTTTCGTGGCCAAAAAAGATGGGTCCTTGAGGCCTTGTATAGATTATCGTCTTTTGAATAAGATTACCGTAAAATATCAGTATCCTTTGCCTTTGTTGACTGATTTGTTTGCTCGCATTAAGGGGGCTAAATGGTTCACTAAGATTGATCTTCGGGGTGCGTATAATCTTATACGAATAAAGCAGGGTGATGAGTGGAAGACCGCATTTAATACGCCAGAGGGCCATTTTGAGTATTTGGTAATGCCTTTCGGACTTTCTAATGCTCCTTCAGTCTTCCAGTCCTTTATGCACGATATTTTCCGTGAATATCTGGATAAATTTATGATTGTGTATTTGGATGATATTTTGTTTTTTTCTGATGACTGGGAGTCTCATGTTCAGCAGGTCAGGAAGGTGTTTCAGGTCCTGCGGGCTAATTCCTTGTTTGTAAAGGGCTCAAAGTGTCTCTTTGGAGTCCAGAAGATTTCTTTCTTGGGGTATATTTTTTCCCCTTCTACTATTGAGATGGATCCCGTCAAGGTTCGGGCTATTTGTGAGTGGACGCAGCCTGCATCTCTTAAGAGTCTGCAGAAGTTCTTAGGCTTTGCTAATTTCTATCGTCGTTTTATAACTAATTTTTCTAGTGTTGTTAAGCCTTTGACGGATTTGACTAAGAAGGGTGCTGATGTTGCTGATTGGTCTCCTGCGGCTGTGGAGGCCTTTCGGGAACTTAAACGCCGGTTTTCTTCTGCTCCTGTGTTGCGTCAGCCTGATGTTTCGCTTCCTTTCCAAGTTGAGGTTGATGTTTCCGAGATTGGAGCGGGGGCGGTTTTGTCACAGAGAAGCTCCGATTGCTCGGTGATGAAGCCATGTGCGTTCTTTTCTAGAAAATTTTCGCCCGCTGAGCGGAATTATGATGTGGGTAATCGGGAACTTTTGGCCATGAAGTGGGCATTTGAGGAGTGGCGTCATTGGCTGGAGGGTGCTAGACATCGTGTGGTGGTCTTGACTGATCACAAAAATCTGATTTACCTTGAGTCTGCCAGGCGTCTGAATCCTAGACAGGCTCGTTGGTCACTGTTTTTCTCTCGTTTCAATTTTGTGGTTTCATACCTGCCAGGTTCAAAGAATGTGAAGGCGGATGCTCTTTCTAGGAGTTTTGTGCCTGACTCCCCTGGAAATTCTGAGCCCACTGGTATCCTTAGGGATGGGGTGATTTTGTCGGCCGTCTCCCCAGACTTGCGACGTGCTTTGCAGGAGTTTCAGGTGGGTAAACCTGATCGTTGTCCGCCTGAGAGACTGTTTGTTCCGGATAGTTGGACCAGTAGAGTCATCTCCGAGGTCCATTCTTCTGCGTTGGCAGGTCATCCTGGAATATTTGGTACTAGAGACTTGGTGGCCAGGTCTTTTTGGTGGCCTTCCTTGTCGAGGGATGTGCGTTCTTTTGTGCAGTCTTGTGAGGTTTGTGCTCGGGCTAAGCCTTGCTGTTCTCGAGCCAGTGGATTGTTGTCACCTTTGCCTATCCCGAAGAGGCCTTGGACGCACATTTCCATGGACTTTATTTCGGATCTCCCTGTCTCTCAAAAAATGTCTGTCATCTGGGTTGTGTGTGACCGCTTTTCTAAAATGGTTCATCTTGTACCCTTGCCTAAGTTGCCTTCCTCCTCTGAGTTGGTCCCTCTGTTTTTCCAGAACGTGGTTCGTTTGCATGGGATTCCGGAGAACATCGTTTCTGACAGGGGATCCCAGTTTGTGTCTAGATTTTGACGGACGTTCTGTGCTAAGATGGGCATTGATTTGTCCTTTTCGTCTGCATTCCATCCTCAGACGAATGGCCAGACGGAGCGAACTAATCAGACCTTGGAAACTTATTTGAGGTGTTTTGCTTCTGCTGATCAGGATGACTGGGTTACCTTTTTGCCGCTGGCCGAGTTTGCCCTTAATAATCGGGCTAGTTCTGCTACCTTGGTTTCTCCTTTCTTTTGTAATTCGGGGTTTCATCCTCGTTTTTCCTCTGGTCAGGTGGAGCCTTCTGATTATCCTGGAGTGGACATGGTGGTGGATGGGTTGCATCGGATTTGGAGTCATGTGGTGGACAATTTGAAGTTGTCCCAGGAGAAGGCTCAGCAGTTTGCTAATCGCCGTCGCCGCGTGGGTCCTCGACTTCGTGTTGGGGACTTGGTGTGGTTGTCTTCTCGTTTTGTTCCTATGAAGGTCTCTTCTCCTAAGTTCAAGCCTCGGTTCATCGGTCCTTATAGGATCTTGGAAATTCTTAACCCTGTGTCGTTTCGTTTGGATCTCCCGGCATCGTTTGCTATTCATAATGTGTTCCATCGGTCGTTGTTGCGGAGGTATGAGGTACCTGTTGTTCCTTCGCTTGAGCCTCCTGCTCCGGTGCTGGTGGAGGGAGAATTGGAGTATGTTGTGGAGAAGATCTTGGATTCTCGTGTTTCCAGACGGAAACTCCAATATTTGGTCAAGTGGAAGGGTTATGGTCAGGAGGATAATTCTTGGGTGGTTGCCTCTGATGTTCATGCTGATGATTTGGTCCGCGCTTTTCATAGGGCTCATCCTGGTTGCCCTGGTGGTTCTCGTGAGGGTTCGGTGACCCCTCCTCAAGGGGGGGTACTGTTGTGAGTTCTGTTTTTGGGCTCCCTCTGGTGGTTACTGATGGTACTGGGTGATTTGTGTTCTGCTGTCTCTGGTGTCCACCTGTTCTATTAGGATTTGGGAGTTTCCTATTTAACCGGGCTTTCTTGTCATTTCCCCGCCGGCTATCAAGGTTATCAGAGTGTTTTGTTACCTCAACTTCTGGCTTCAGTAATCTTTAGGACAAGCTAAGTTTTGACTTTCTTGTTCCACGTTTTGCTTTATTTTTCTCTTGTCCAGCTTGCATATAATTGTCTCTTTGCTGCTGGTTGCTTTAATGGGCTGTAATTGCTCCTCATGTTCCATGAGTTGGAACATGAGTTCAAGTAATTACAGGATGGTTTTTTGAAGGGTTTTTTGCTGACCGCGCAGTTTACTTTTATATCCTCTGCTATCTAGTTTTAGCGGGCCTCATTTTGCTGAATCTGTTTTCATACTGTGTATGTGCCTTCCTCTCATTTCACCGTCATTATATGTGGGGGGCTGCTATTTCTGTGGGGTATTTCTCTGGAGGCAAGAGAGGTCTGTGTTTCTTCTAATAGGGGAAGTTAGATCTTCGGCTGGTGCGAGACGTCTAAGATCAACGTAGGCACGTTCCCCGGCTATTGTTATTTGTGTGTTCAGGTTTAGGGTCGCGGTCAGCTCAGGTTCCATCACCCTAGAGCTCGTTGGTGCTTGTCCTTTTGTGATTCCCTGCCATTGGAATCATGACATGTCACACAGCCGCAACACATGCAGCTGAGGCACTGGACACCTGATTATCAAGAGCTCTCCAGGTATTCCCACTGCAGCTTCTTCGGTAAGTACTATAGCTTGCCGAATAAGGAAGGAGCCGACAATGTTCACTTATCTCTAGTTAGCACTACAGCCTTGCAACGCTGGGGTCCTGGGTTGAAATCCTGTCAAGTACATTTGCAATTAATTTGTATGTTCTCCCTTCTTTTGCGCAGGTTTCCTTCAGGTACTCCGGTTTCCTCGCACACTCTAAAGACATTCTGATAGGTAATCTAGGTTGTGAACCCCAATGGGGACAGTGATGATACTGCATGTAAAGTGCTGAAAAATTAATGGTGCTACATAAGTGAGTAAAATCAATAAATACAAACATTTCTCACTACAGATCACTGTAAATAACATGAATCTGAATTACCAAAACTAACTGTTTCAATTTAGTAGAACCAAAAGGCATAGGTCCAAGTGGAGGAAGAGGTGGACATGGCTGTGTAGGTAGAAGAGGCAAGGGGAGAGTAATCAACACTTTGTGCTTTTTGAATGATATTTACATTTTTTAGAGAACTGAATTAAAAGAATATAGAATGAACCTAAAATCAGTTTGTTTGTTTTTTTATTTGGGGAGGAGGCACCCAAATTTAACAATTGGCAAATAGAGCTAATATTGGCTGGGTGTGGCTTGTCTAGTCATTCAAAGGTATGGACAAGTTCTGTGGGATCCACGCCTCGTCCATTCTAATGAATGTTAGCTTCTCAAAGTTGGTTGTGGACAGGCTGATGCACCTGTCTGTGATCACATGCCCTGCAATACTAAACACACGTTCAGACAGTACACTTGCCGCAGGGCAATCCCCTCCAAGGCATAAAGGGAAAGCTCAGACCATGTGTCCAATTTAGAGATCCAGAAGTAGAGATGAGTAAGCGTGTTTGGAAAATATTCGCCAGTCTCAAATTTGGCATGAATGTAGCACATTCGGATTTGTGTTCACCTTCACAAGTGTTTTTAGTCAAAGTCTGCAAAATTCGGTCACAGTTCGGAAAATCATCGCGTTTCCACTAATACTTTTGCTATAACTTTGGCTAGGATAGTGGTACTGTATGATGAGTGGGTGGATGGGGGGGACTTATTTGAAAAGGGGAGGGAGTGTGAAGGGATGTTAGAGGAGCGTGTGAAAAGATTACAGGCGTAGGTACGCTTTTTTTCCCCCTTAACTTTAAATCTCTTGATTCCATCATATCAATGAAGGCGCAGAAAGCATCCACAATGTCATGACATAAGGTCTTCTGTGATTGGCTGCTCGAGCCACATGTCCCTGACCATAATATAAGCAGACATTTTGTTTTCCTGGTGCCATTTGCTCAGTGTCACTGTGCAGAGAGTTCGCTCCTGCACTAGTGCTGGTGCTGAAAGTGGACTTGTCACTTAAATAGATAGGATTCTGTCCTGTGTGAAATCAATTTTCCAGCATCAAAGTAGATGCAAAAACTGTGTGATAACCTCAGGAAACCCCATTTACTACTCCAAATTGTGTGTTCTAAAACTGTGTTTTGTGTGTGTGAAAATCAGAAAGCCAGATTTGCACTTAAAAATCGTTTGGACTAATATTGGGTTCCAGCCTCGAGGGCCAATTAGCTACTCCAAACAGTTTGCGCTAAGGCTAGTTTCACATTTGCGCAGTCAGCATCTTGAGCGCAACCACAAACACATGCAAAAACACATGCAAATGCATGCTAACGCAGCGTTTTTTACCTGCATCAGCATACGCACGACGGAAAAAACCCACTGCGTTTGCATGCGTTTTTTGCATGCGTTTGCGCTTTTTATGCTCATGCGTTTGATATTTCCAGAAGGGCGTGTCTCAATAGGCATGTCTAAATCAGTTCCTGGACATGCGCAGTTTGAAGTACGCAAGCACATCGAACGCATGCGTATGCAAAGAGTATAAGTATTCCATTTTTATGACAGACTCACATTATGCTTTCTCAATATTTCAGCGTATTTAGCCTTTCTCAAGAGATTTCTGTCTTTCTGTAATATATACAAATAAACAAATACACATAGATAAATAAGGTTTAGATAGGACATCATGCAAGAAAAGAAAAAGGACGTTGTCAGATATGGCATATTTCACCATGTATGGTATATTGTAAAATTTGGATCCAACCAATCGCAAAAAATAATCACAATATAACAATATTAATTAAACAAGATCATTATCAACACTATTATACATGGATACAATTAACTCTTGCTCTAGAAGCATCAGGTTACAAAAAAATATATAAACAAAAGATTTAGAAATAAGCAACGGCAGTCTGAAAAAAACATGTCCTCACTGTCCGTAAAGTATAATATCACAATACCCATTCAGGATTTAGTATAGAGAACAAAAAGTCCTGGGAAAAAATGAATCTTAGATCTATTAGAAAATAAAAATATTGAAAAAAGGAAAATAATATAAAGCCCCATTAAATATGATGTTAAGTAAGTGCACTGCTTTATATATATGAAGAGGAGAAGAAACATCCCAATGCCAAGTGATTGTAAATGTTATTATGCTTGGTCACCTTGGTGTTTATAAAAAGCAAAAAGTTACTTTACTTCTAAATATGATGGGCAGAAGGTGGAAATCCTACTGTGGGGACAAACATGAGTCATTATAAGCTGCGCATTATAAACTGCATTATATAGGCTGCATAATTATAAGCTGCACATTATTAGCTGCGCATTGCACATTAAAAGACTTTTTAAACCAACTAAATGGATAAATGGCACATGTAGAGTACCTTTTTATAGAAGTCACTGGTATATGCCGCACTTGTGTCCGGTGAAAAGATCCGGGAGAGGACTTGTGACCGCTGGCAGAGGTGCAAGTGAAAGGAGAAGTGTGGTGTCGGCTGCTTACACCCTTCCGTGCTCGTGCACGCGTTGGTACTTCCGGGTGAAAGTGGAAGGGAGAACATGTGATACAAAGCGCCCGCAAGGTCCAGAAAGAAACGAAGATAGCTGGAAATTGCCGATGATATAAGATAGTCAGTTACTATGGTGCTTAAGCTCGAGTTTCCGCCTGTGTGCTGTCGGAAAAAAGGGAAAAAAAGGAGACAATCAGAAATGGAACGGTGCATCGGTGATTTGCAGTATATTGTTAACAATCAAGATCCCTTTTATATAAATATAAGCTACACACTTTAGAGAGAATATATACAGGGGCAAAATTAAATACAAATATAAATATAGGTATTAATTATGAATGGTATCCAAAAGGAGGACCCCAGTGGCCAAATATTACTGGTAGATAGTGTTGAGCATTCCGATACCGCAAGTATCGGGTATCGGCCGATACTTGCGGTATCGGAATTCCGATACCGAATTCCGATACTTCCCGCGTATTGGATACCGGAATCGGAAGTTCCCAGAATTCAAACTGCACGCAGCAGCCAATGAGGAATGAATGGAAGTGTGGGCACATCCTGTTTAGCATGGTGGGCATGTAAGTACTGGCAAGGCTGTGATTGGCTGCTGAAATGATGTCACTCTGCACTATAAAAAACGCTGCCGCCATTTTGCGCTCACTCTGCTGTGATTTCAGTTAGGGACAGGACGCTGTGTTCTAACTGAGGGCCAGTTGAGATAGCTAATTGCTTTATTTTGCTTTCCCAAGGCTAATTTAGCAAAACGCTGTGTGTTGTTCACTGTTCACCTTGCTCTTGCCTTGCAGCGCTGTTTTAACAGCGTTCTGCAAGGTCTCTGTGTGTGTGTGTGTGTGCAGCTCACTCTGTAGTCTGTGTGCAGCCATATACCCGGTTGTATTCAGCTCAGGGGGGGTTCACACTGCCTCACACAGTTCTATCCATTGTCCTTTTTTGCTCATAGTGCAGCCTGCTGCACATTTTTTCTAAAATTTCCTATTAGTGTTTTTCCACCCGTCTCCAGCTAAATAGTGGAAAAACACTACATAGGATAACCTAGAGGAGGGTTTTTGGGCCTTGCAGCGCCATTTACGGCTGTCTGCATGGTCTCCGTGTGAGCGCAGCTCTCCCTATAGTCTGTGTGCAGCCTCAGCCCGTTGTATTCAGCTCAGGGTTCGTCACTGCCTCATACCGTTGAATAACTTGTTCTTTTTTCAAATAGTGCAGCCTGTTGAAAATTTAAAAAAAAAATTCCTATTAGTGTCTTTCCACCCGTCTCCAGCAAAATAGTGGAAAAACACTACATAGGATAACCTAGAGGAGTGTTTTTGGGCCTTGCAGCGCCGTTTACGGCTGTCTGCACGGTCTCCGTGTGAGCACAGCTCGCCCTGTAGTCTGTGTGCAGCCACAGCCCGTTGTATTCAGCTCAGGGTTCGTCACTGCCTCATACCGTTGAATAACTTGTCCTTTTTTTCAAATAGTGCAGCCTGTTGAAAAATTTTTTTTAAATTTCCTATTAGTGTCTTTCCACCCGTCTCCAGCTAAATAGTGGAAAAACACTACATAGGATAACCTAGAGGAGGGTTTTTGGGCCTTGCAGCGCCGTTTACGGCTGTCTGCACGGTCCCCATGTGAGTTAAAGTCGCTCTGTAGCCCGATCTGCAGAAAAAAAAAGTAAAGTTCACCAAACACCACTTAACACTTGTGTAGGCCACATTTTATAAATAATAAAGTCTAGTCCACACTTTACAACATTAGTGTTTCTTACACCTGTTAGGAGGAGCATTTCAGGAATAAGCACACTAAGGCCTTAGTACTTTTCTGCTTATCTTTATCTGTCAACCAAGATGAAGAGGGCAGGGAGAAAGGCACGTGGGCGTGGGCGCGGAGCAGGGAGAGGAGCAGGGAGAGGACGTGGTGATTCTGTGCCTGCTGCGGGCACCGGTGACTCGTCATCACTCAGTTTCACCAGGGAACAGTCCTTCATGCGCAGCTTTGTCGGAGAGCGCCGTGCACCGCTGCTGCGTGAAGATCAAATTGAAGCAGTTGTCGGATGGATGGCAGCTAATGCATCGGCATCGACTTCAATTAGTGCCACATCCTCTCAGGCACACACCACTGGAGAGCAGCCATCTGTCTCTTCACCACCTGCTAAATTGGCCAGGCAGTCAGAGAGCCCAGGACAGGAGCCGTCTCTATTTCTGTTCTCTGAATCTCTTGGCTTGGAAACAGGGGGCCAGCCAAGCAGTATTGGAGAAATGGAAGAAGAGGCAGTGTGCAGTGATGCCCAACAGCTTTGTCTCTCTGACTCTGAAGAGGCGGGTGGGTCAGTGCCTGCGGTGACCACAGCGCAGTACGCATCTGATGATGAAACTCAGGTGCCGCTTTCTGGTGCGTACTGTGCTGCCGAGACTACCCAGGAGGAGCAGTTGGTGGCAGAGGGTAGTGGAGATGATGAGGTCCTTGACCCATCGTGGCGTGAGGAACAGGAAGGTGGTGGGAGCAGCTCAGAGGAAGAGATTCCCCTAACGGGCCAAAGAGGGAGAGGGAGGGGGAAGACTGCAGAGCCTGTAGCCTCCACTTTGGCACCCGTTAGGAGCCTGTCTCTTTCAAAAGCCAAAAAGGGCGCTCCCAAGACTTGCAGTGCCTGGTCCTTTTTTGACACAGTTGCAGATGACATTTGTTTTGTCAAATGCAAGCTGTGTCATCAGAAAGTCAAAAGAGGTAAAAGTGTCAGCAACCTCAATACCACAAATATGTGGAAACATGTGCGGACCAGGCACGCGGTGGAGTTGCAAAAACACACTGAAGACCTAGGCCAACCAACAGCGGCAGCTACCACCTCTTAAGCTCGTGTTGCCTCTTCCTCCAGCTCACGCACAGCTGGTTTGGCATCCTCCCCGGATCGCCATGGAAGAACCTATGGCACTGTTGTCCAGAGACCTAGTGTAATTCCACCCACAGCACCACATTCCCAGTCATCCTCACACTCCCAGTCTACTCTACAGCCATCGGTAGTACAGGCATGGGAGAAAAGGCGGGCATTCTCGGCCAAACACCCCCGAGCACAGGCTCTGAATGCAGGCATTGCCAAACTTCTGTCACTGGAAATGCTCTCATTCAGGCTGGTGGAGACTGACAGCTTCCGTGACTTGATGGCATTGGCAGTCCCACAGTACAAGGTGCTCAGCCGCTTTTACTTCAGCAGGCAAGCTGTCCCTGCCCTGCACAAGCATGTGGAGGGACAAATAAAACACGCGCTACTGAACGCCGTCAGAAGCAAGGTCCACCTCAACACCGATGCGTGGACCAGTCAACATGGACAGGGGCGATACATTTCCCTCACTGCCCATTGGGTTAATGTTGTTGAGCTCGGTACAGATCGTGTGAGTGGCGCAGGACGTGTCCTGCCCACTCCAAGGATTGCAGGAATCCAGTCTGTACGCATTGACTCCTCCTCATACACAAGTTCCTCAGAATCATCGCTGCAGGAGCCATCACAGTCCACCTCCACATGGACCCATGAACGTTTACCTATGACCGACATGAGCACAGCCGTGGCCAAACGTCAACAGGCCGTCTTGAAACTAGTTTCATTGGGGAATCGAAGCCACACAGCGCAGGAGCTCTGGAATGCCATCAAGCAGGAGAGCGATGTGTGGTTTGTGCCAGCGAATCTCCAGCCAGGCATGGTAGTGTGTGACAATGGCCGAAATTTGGTGGCAGCTTTGGCCCTTGGCAACCTCACTCACATCCCATGTCTGGCACATGTGCTCAATTTGGTTGTGCAGAGTTTTCTGAGGGACTATCCGGATCTTGAATCACTGCTGCACAAGGTCCGCCTAGAGTGTGCTCACTTGCGGCGTTCCAGCTTGGCAAGATCCCGCATTGCTGCTCTGCAGCGCCGATTCCGCCTTCCGGAACACCGCATCATATGTGACCTACCTACCAGGTGGAATTCCACGTTACATATGTTGGAGCGGTTGTGTGAGCAGCAGCAAGCAGTAATGGAGTACCAGCTGCATCAGGCGCAGTCAGCGCCGATCAGACTTCACAACCACAGAGTGGGCCACTATGAAGGACGTCTGCCAGGTTTTGCGTCCTTTCGATTATTCCATGCGGATGGCAAGTGCAGATAATGCACTAGTCTGCATGACTATCCCCCTTATCTGCCTGCTTCAGCAAACTTTGCAAGCGTTAAGGGATGATGTTGTGGAAGAGGTGGAGGATGAGGAGTCACCTTTTCCATCAGCTTCTGGAGAGTCAGCGCCACGTGGTTCCTCACAAAGGGGTACGCAGGGGCCACTTTGTGAAGAGGATGAGGAGGAGTCAATGGAGGAGAAAGAGCTCCGTCCAGAGGAGGGAGTGAGACAATTGTCCAGTACGTGTACAGTGTGTACAGTGTGTACAGCGAGGGTGGGGTGATGACGAGCGGGCAGAGATCATGTATCAAGCAGGGGACAGCGTTTCTGGGCCAGTTGGCAGTCTGCAGCACATGGTGGATTTCATGCTGCAGTGCCTGAGAAACGACCGCCGCATCGACCACATTCTCAACATGCCTGATTATTGGGTGTTCACCCTCCTCGATCCTCGCTACCGGGACAACGTCCAAAACCTCATCCCAGCGTTGACCCGGGAGCGTAAAATGCGGGAGTACCACGACACACTGGTGAATTCCATCATCTTCTCCAGTCCAACTGAGAGGAGTGCTGCTAGTGCTTTACAAAGCAGCTCAGTGCGTCGAGGCAGTGGGGGAGGCTCTGCACAAAGAGGGAGCAGAAGCAGTGCCTCTGCCCAAGGCAAGCCCAGTATGTCACAACTGTGGAAAACTTTTGTGTGCCCGCCCCAAATGTCTACACCATCACCGGCGGCTCCAGTCAGCAGGAGGCAAGTTCTGGGTCTCTAAGCTGGATACATGGCCAGAGCTAAGCCAGTATGCATTGGAGGTGCTGGCTTGCCCTGCGGCTAGTGTACTAACAGACCGTCGCATGCGACTATCCTCCGATAACGTTGACCGGCTTACTTTCCTGAAAATGAACCAGGCCTGGATCTCGCAGGAATTTGCTACTCCTCTGCCTGATTAAGTAATTGGGTGTCATCCAGGTCTCCTGATGTGTTCATCTTTCTACCACCTGAACTGCTATTCCTGGGCTCCAACACCGCCAGTTGCGGCTCAGAAGTGCAGGCTGCACAGTCAAAACATACGACCCAGTGTTATTGGGTTTCAGTAACGTCAGCTGATCCCCAGCTGTGTAGCCGGCAATGTGTCCTGCGACTGTCACGCTGGCACAACAACCTAAATGTAAGGGAACCTGTCCCCCCTCCCCCCCGGTGTTTGTTACTGAAAGAGCCATCTTGTGCAGCAGTAATGTTGCACAAGGAAAAGGTAGATCTTTTAGTTTAGCTCCTTGCACACACAGAACTTAACACTTATAAAATGTGTTCATTGATACCGTTATACCGTCCCGGAGCTGGGACTTTCCTTCATAATGTGACGCAGCCCAGCCGTCATTCCTACCCCCTTGGTGCCATGCGCTGCCTCCTCAGCGTTGTTTTAAGCTGTCACGGAGCCTGCGCTGTTCTGTTATCCCTTGGCCATGGCCAATTTGCGCTGCCTGTCTTCTGACATAATTTGGTGTCAGGCTGGCTGCGCCTGTACGCCCGCACTGCCCGAGAACCCGCCTCGCAGTGTCTTCTGATTGAATCACACTGCGAGCCTGGGATCCATGGGCAAGCGCAGTGCATATCTTCACCTTGGGCTGTCGCTCCTCTCCCTCCGCCTTCTTTAGACTGTGCGCCGTCAGCTGATCCCTAATAGCAGGCCACGGCCGTGACGCCGCACAGTCTGAAGAAGAGGAAAGGAGGGGAGTGAGAGGCGAGGATATGCACTGTGCATGCCCATGGATCCAAGGCCCGCAGTGGGATTACATTAGACAACACTGCGAGGTGAGATCTGGAGCAGCGTGGACGCACAGGCACTGACAGCCTGACACCAAATTATGTCAGAAGACAGGCAGCGCAAACTGGGCATGGCCAAGGGATAACAGACCAGCGCAGGCTCCGTGACAGCTTAAAACAACGCTGAGGAGGCAGCGCACGGCACCAAGGGGATAGGAATGACAGCTGTGCTGCGTCCCATTACGAAGGAAATTCCCACCTCCGGGACGGTTTTACGGTATAAGGGGACACATTTTTAGTGTTTACTTCTGTGTTTGCAAGGAGCATAATTAAAAGAGCAACGTTTTCCTTTTGCATCCTTAGTGCTGCACAAGATGGCTCTTTCAGCTACAAACGTCTTGGGGGGGTTAAAGGTTCCCTTTCAACTTGCTCCAATCAGGCTTCGGCCTACACTCTGTTCCTCTGCTCCTCCTGCTGTCCCTGGGCTCTAACACTGCCAGTTGGTGCCTGGAAGTGCTGTCTGCACAGTCAACAGTCGCTCCTCTGTTATTGGGGTTCAGTAACGTCAGCTGATCCCCAGCTGTGTGTGCGGCAATACCTCCAATCTGCTCCTCCTGCTGTCCCTGGGCTCTAACACCGCCAGTTGGTGCCTGGAAGTGCTGTGTGCACAGTCAACAGTTGCTCCTCTGTTATTGGGGTTCAGTAATGTCAGCTGATCCCCAGCTGTGTGTGCGGCAATACATCCAATCTGCTCCTCCTGCTGTCCCTGGGCTCTAACACCGCCAGTTGGTGCCTGGAAGTGCTGTCTGCACAGTCAACAGTCGCTCCTCTGTTATTGGGGTTCAGTAACGTCAGCTGATCCCCAGCTGTGTGTGCGGCAATACCTCCAATCTGCTCCTCCTGCTGTCCCTGGGCTCTAACACCGCCAGTTGGTGCCTGGAAGTGCTGTGTGCACAGTCAACAGTCGCTCCTCTGTTATTGGGGTTCAGTAACGTCAGCTAATCCCCAGCTGTGTATCCGGCAACGTGTCATGCGACCGCCACGCTGGCACAACAAAAATGTAAGGGAACCTGTCCCCCCCCAGGCGTTTGTTACTGAAAGAGCCACCTTGTCCAGCACTAATACTGCACAAGGAAAAGGTCACTCTTGAAATTATGCTCCTTGGAAACGCTGAACTACACACTCATGTAATGTGTCCCCTCACACCGTCCAACCGTCCCGGAGGTGGGACTTTCCTTTGTAATGTGACGCAGCACAGCTGTCATTCCTACCCCCTTGGCTCCGTGCGCTGCCTCTTTAGCGTTGTTTGATTCCGTCATGGACCCTGCGCTGTTATGTTATCCCTTGGCCATGCACAGTTTGCGCTGCCCGTCCTCTGACATCATTTGTTGTCGTCCTGGCTGCGCCTGTGCGTCCACGCTGCCCGAAATCCCACCTCGTAGGGTCGTCTAATGTGATCCCACAGTGGGCCTGGTATCCATGGCCATGCGCAGTGCATATACTAGCCTCTCACTCCCCTTCTTCACGCTTCTTCAGAGTAGCCGGCGTCAGCTGATCCCTAATAGCATGCCACGGCCGTGACGCCACACAGTCTGAAGAAGCAGGAAGGAGGTGAGTGAGAGGCGATGATATGCACTGCGCATGCCCATGGATCCCTGGCCCGCAGTGGGATTACATTAGATGACACTGCGAGGTTGGATCTCGGGCAGCTTTGAAGCACAGGCACTGCCAGCCTGACACCTAAATGATGTCAGAAGACGGGCACCGCTAACTGTGCATGGCCAAGGGATAACATTACAGCACGGGCTCCGTGACAGAACCAAACAACGTTGAGGAGGTGGCGCACGGCACCAAGGGGGTTGGAATGACGGCTGTGCTGTGTCACATTACAAAGGAAAGTCCCACTTCCGGGACGGTTTAACGGTGTGAGGGGACACATTATATGATTGTGTACTTCAGCGTTTGCAAGGAGCATAATTTTAGGAGCCACCATTTTCCATGTGCAGTATTACTGCTGTACAAGATGGCTCTTTCAGCAACAAATGCCTGGGGGGGGTTAAAGGTTCCCTTTCAACTTGCTCCACTGCAGGCTTCGGCCTACACTCTGCTCCTCTTTGATTCCCTGGGTTTCAACACTGTCAGTTGCCACCTGGAAGTGTTGGCTACACAGAAAAAACACTAGCTGATGTGTCAGTGGGGTTCAGCACCGCCAGCTGTTCCCCTGCTGTGTAGTCGGCAACGTGTCCAGCACAAGCCACGCTGGCACAACAGAACAAAAGCTGCCACCAGTGCAGGCTTCGGCCTACACTCTGCTCCTCTCCTCCTCCTGCTGCCCCTGGTCTCTAACACCGCCAGTTTTTGCCCGGACGTGCTAGCTGCACAGAGAAAAACACCAGCCAATGTGTTAGTGGGGTTCAGCACCGCCAGCTGCTCCCCTGCTGTGTAGCCGGCAACGTGACCTGCAAACGCCACGCAGGCACCTGAACTGAAATTAAAGGGACCCTGACCCCCACCCCCAGGTGTTTCTATGTATAACAGCCACCTTGTACAGCAGTACTGCTGCATTTGTACATGGTGGCTGACTTTTTCTCCTTGCTTACGTGGAACTCAACACGTACAAAATGTGTCTCATTACAGACCATTTCACTGCCCCTGAGGTGTGATTCTCCTTTTTAAATGACACGCAGCACCCCACTTGGTAGCGCTGCCCGTCTTCTGACATCATTGTTTGGCTGCCTGTGCCTGTGCGTCCGCCCTGCCCGACACAACCCCCCTCGTTGTCTCATATATTTTGGCTGCGAGGGTGTGATTGATGGGCATGTGCAGTGCATATGTTCACCTGTCTTAACTCATCTCCTTCCGCCTTCTTCAGACTGTGCAGCCTCATGGCCGTGGTAGGCGATAAGGGATCAGCTGAGGCCGCCCAGTCTGAAGCAGGTGTAAGGACATGTGTGAGCGGCGAACATATTTCCTGCGCAAGGCCACAAATCCCAGCTCTAAGTGTGACTTTATTAAAAGACACTGCGGGTCTGGGATTCATGGCCATTGCTTACCGCACCGGCCAACATGAAATGAGGTGAGAAGACAGGCAGCGCTCACAGCGCATGGCCAAGGGATCACAATAGTGCTTACTCCTATACAGCAAATAACAACGCTCAGGAGGCTGCGCCCAGCAACAAGGCGTTATTTATGTGCACCTGTGCTGCGTCTCCTTAAAAAGACAAGTCACGCCTCCAATACAGTTCTACTGTACAATGGGCAAAATAGTGTACGTCTTTCATTCTGCGTGTGCAATGAGCAAAACTTAAAGAGGAACCTTTCACTTGTGGAGCATTACTGCTGCACAAGGTGTGGCTCTTCAACATTGTAACACCTGAGGGTGGGTTAAAGGTTACCTTTGAAATTGGTTCAATTAGGCTTCGGCCTACACTCTGCTCCTCCTGCAGACCCTGGCCTCTAACAATGCCAGTTGGGGCCCGGAAGTGCTGGCTGCACAGAGAAAAACACCCGCCATTGTGTCAGTGGGGTTCAGCAACGCCAGCTGTTCCCCTGCTGTGTAGCCGGAAACGTGACCTGCAAACGCCACGCAGGCACAACAGAACAAAAGCTGCCACCAGTGCAGGCTTCGGCCTACACTATGCTCCTCTCCTCCTCCTGCTGACCCTGGGCTCTAACACCGCCAGTTTGGGCCCGGAAGTGCTAGCTGCACAGAGAAAAACACCAGCCAATGTGTTAGTGGGGTTCAGCACCGCCAGCTGTTCCCCTGCTGTGTAGCAAGCAATGTGTCCTGCAAACGCCACGCAGGCACCTGAACTGAAATTAAAGGGACCCTGCCACCTTCCCCCCAGGTGTTTCTATGTATAACAGCCACCTTGTACAGCAGTAATGCTGCATTTGTACAAGGTGGCTGACTTTTTCTCCTTGCCCACGTGGAACTCAACACGTACAAAATGTGTCTCATTAGAGACCATTACATTGTCCCTGAGGTGTGACTTTCCTTTTTAATGACACGCAGCACCCCCATTGTTAACGCTGGCCATCTTCTGACATCATCGGTTGGCTGCCTGTGCCTGTGCGTGCGCCCTGCCCAAAACGACGCCCCTCGTTGTCTCATGTATTTTGACTGCGAGGGTGTGATTGATGGGCACGAGCAGTGCATATCTTCGCCTGTCTTCACTCCCCTCCTTCCGCCTTCTTCAGACTGTGCGGCCTCATGGCCGCGGCATGCGATAAGGGATCAGCTGAGGCCGTCCAGTCTGAAGCAGGTGTAATGACATGTGTGAGCGGCGAACATATTTACTGTGCAAGGCCACGAATCCCAGCCCCGCAGTGTGACTTTATGAAAAGACACTGTGGGTCTGGGATTCATGGCCATCGTTAACCGCACCAGCCAGCATGAAATGAGGTCATAAGACGGGCAGCGCTAACTGGCCATGGCCAAGGGATAACAAGAGCGCAGACTCCTGTACAGCCAATAACAACGCTCAGGAGGATGCGCCCAGCACCAAGGCGTTATTTTTGTGCACCTGTGCCGCGTCTCCTTAAAAAGACAAGTCACGCCTCCAATACAGTTATACTGTACAATGGGCAAAATAGTGTTCGTCTTTCATTCTGCGTGTGCAATGAGCAAAACTTAAAGAGCAACCTTTCACTTGTGGAGCATTACTGCTGCACAAGGTGTGGCTCTTCAACATTGTAACACCTGAGTGTGGGTTAAAGGTTACCTTTGAAATTGGTTCAATTAGGATTCGGCCTACACTCTGCTCCTCCTGCAGACCCTGGGCTCTAACAACGCCAGTTGGGGCCTGGAAGTGCTGGCTGCACAGAGAAAAACACCCGCCATTGTGTCAGTGGGGTTCAGCAACGCCAGCTGTTCCCCTGCTGTGTAGCCGGCAACGTGACCTGCAAACGCCACGCTGGCACAACAGAACAAAAGCTGCCACCAGTGCAGGCTTTGGCCTACACTATGCTCCTCTCCTCCTCCTGCTGACCCTGGGCTCTAACACCGCCAGTTTGGGCCCGGAAGTGCTTGCTGCACAGAGAAAAACACCAGCCAATGTGTTAGTGGGGTTCAGCACCGCCAGCTGTTCCCCTGCTGTGTAGCCGGCAACGTGTCCTCCAAACGCCACGCTGGCACAACAGAACAAAAGCTGCCACCAGTGCAGGCTGCGGCCTACACTCTGCTCCTCTCCTCCTCCTGCTGACCCTGGGCTCTAACACCGCCAGTTGGGGCCCGGAAGTGTTTTTGGACACTTGTGCTGCGTCTCCTTACAAAGACAAGTCACGCCTCCAATACAGTTCAACTGTACAATGGGCAAAATTGTGTACGTCTTTCATTCTGCGTGTGCAATGAGCCAAATTCAACGAGCAACCTTTCACTTGTGGAGCATTACTGCTGCACAAGGTGTGGCTCTTCTACTTTGTAACACCTGAGGGAGGGTTAAAGTTTACCTTTGAAATTGGTTCAATTAGGCATCGGCCTACACTCTGCTCCTCTCCTCCTCCTTCTGACCCTGGGCTCAAACACCGCCAGTTTCTGCCCGGACGTGCTAGCTGCACAGAGAAAAACACCCGCCATTGTGTCAGTGGGGTTCAGCTGTTCCCCTGCTGTGCAGCCGGCATCATGTCCAGCACAAGCCACGCTGGCACAACATACCAAAAGCTGCCACCAGTGCAGGCTTCGGCCTACACTCTGCTCCTCTCCTCCTCCTGCTGCCCCTGGGCTCTAACACCACCAGTTATTGCCCGGACGTGCTAGCTGCACAGAGAAAAACACCAGCCAATGTGTTAGTGGGGTTCAGCACCGCCAGCTGTTCCCCTGCTGTGTAGCCGGCAACGTGACCTGCAAACGCCACGCAGGCAAAACAGAACAAAAGCTGCCATCAGTGCAGGCTTCGGCCTACACTCTGCTCCTCTCCTCCTCCTGCTGACCCTGGGCTCTAACACCGCCAGTTTTTGCTCGGACGTGCTAGCTGCACAGAGAAAAACACCAGTCAATGTGTCAGTGGGGTTCAGCACCGCCAGCTGTTCCCCTGCTGTGTAGCTGGCAACGTGTCCTGCAAACGCCATGCAGGCACCTGAACTGAAATTTAAGGGAACCTGCCCCCAGCCCCCCAGGTGTTTCTATGTATAACAGCCACCTTGTACAGCAGTACTGCTGCATTTGTACAAGGTGGCTGACTTTTTCTCCTTGCCCACGTTGAATTTAACACGTACAAAATGTGTCTCATTACAGACCATTACAGTGTCCCTGAGGTGTGACTTTCCTTTTTAATGACACGCAGCACCCCCCTTGGTAGCGCTGCCCGTCTTCTGACATCATTTGTTGGCTGTTTGTGCCTGTGCGTCCGCCCTGCCCAACAAAACGCCCCTCGTTGTCGGATCTATTTTGACTGCGAGGGTGTGATTGATGGGCATGTGCAGTGCATATGTTCGCCTGTCTTCACTCATCTCCTTCCGCCTTCTTCAGACTGTGCGGCCTCATGGCCGCGGCATGCGATAAGGGATCAGGTGAGGCCGCCCAGTCTGAAGCAGGTGTAAGGACATTTGTGAGCGGCGAACATATTTACTGCACAAGGCTATGAATCCCAGCCCCGCAGTGTGAATTATTGAAAACACACTGTGGGTCTGGGATTCATGGCCATCGATAACCGCATCGGCCAACATGAAATGAGGTCATAAGACAGGCAACGCTCACAGCGCATGGCCAAGGGCTAACAAGAGCGCAGACTCCTGTACAGCAAATAACAAAGGTCAGGAGGCTGCGCCCAGCACCAAGGCGTTATTTTTGTACACCTGTGCCGCGTCTCCTTAAAAAGACAAGTCACGCCTCCAATACAGTTCTACTGTACAATGGGCAAAATTGGGTACGTCTTTCATTCTGCGTGTGCAATGAGCTAAATTTAAAGAGCAACCTTTCACTTGTTGAGCGTTACTGCTGCACAAGGTGCGGCTCTTCTACATTGTAACACCTGAGCGTGGGTTAACGGTTACCTTTGAAATTGGTTCAATTAGGCTTCGGCCTACACTTTGCTCCTCTCCTCCTCCTGCTGACCCTGGGCTCTAACACCGCCAGTTGGGGCCCGGAAGTGCTAGCTGCACAGAGAAAAACACCAGCCAATGTGTTAGTGGGGTTCAGCACCGCCAGCTGTTCCCCTGCTGTGTAGTCGGCAACGTGTCCAGCACAAGCCACGCTGGCACAACAGAACAAAAGCTGCCACCAGTGCAGGCTTCGGCCTACACTCTGCTCCTCTCCTCCTCCTGCTGACCCTGGGCTCTAACAACGCCAGTTTTTGCCTGGACGTGCTAGCTGCACAGAGAAAAACACCAGTCAATGTGTCTGTGGGGTTCTGCACCGCCAGCTGTTCCCCTGCTGTGTAGCTGGCAACGTGTCCTGCAAACGTAATGCAGGCACCTGAACTGAAATTAAAGGGAACCTGCCCCCCCAGGTGTTTCTATGTATAACAGCCACCTACCTTGTACAGCAGTAATGCTGCATTTGTACAAGGTGGCTGACTTTTTCTCCTTGCCCACGTGCAACTAAACACCTACAAAATGTGTCTCATTGGAGACCATTACAGTGTCCCAGAGGTGTGACTTTCCTTGTTAAGGATACGCAGCACCCCCCTTGTTAGCGTTGCCCGTCTTCTGACATCATTGGTTGGCTGCTTGTGCTTGTGCGTCCGCCCTGCCCGACACAACGCCCCTCGTTGTCTCATATATTTTGACTGCAAGGGTGTGATTGATGGGCATATGCAGTGCATATGTTCACCTGTCTTCACTCATCTCCTTCCACCTTCTTCAGACTGTGCGGCCTCATGGCCGCGACATACGGTAAGGGATCAGCTGAGGCCGCCCAGTCTGAAGCAGGTGTAAGGACATTTGTGAGCGGCGAACATATTTACTGCACAAGGCCATGAATCCCAGCCCCGCAGTGTGAATTATTGAAAACACACTGTGGGTCTGGGATTCATGGCCATCGCTAACCGCACCGGCCAACGTGAAATGAGGTGAGAAGACAGTCAGCGCTCACAGCGCATGGCCAAGGGCTAACAAGAGTGCAGACTCCTGTACAGCAAATAACAACGGTCAGGAGGCTGCGCCCAGCACCAAGGCGTTATTTTTGTACACCTGTGCCGCGTCTCCTTAAAAAGACAAGTCATGCCTCCAATACAGTTCTACTGTACAATGGGCAAAATTGTGTACGTCTTTCATTCTGCGTGTGCAATGAGCAAAATGTTAAGAGCAACCTTTCACTTATGGAGCATTACTGCTGCACAAGGTGTGGCTCTTCTACATTGTAACACTTGAGGGTGGGTTAAAGGTTACCTTTGAAATTGGTTCAATTAGGCTTCGGCCTACACTCTGCTCCTCTCCTCCTCCTGCTGTCCCTGGGATCTAACACCGCCAGTTGGGGCCTGGACGTGCTAGCTGCACAGAGAAAAACACCAGTCAATGTGCCAGTGGGGTTCAGCACCGCCAGCTATTCCCCCGCTGTGTAGCCGGCATCGTGTCCTGCAAACGCAACGCAGACACAAAGCTGCTTCCAGTGCAGGCTTCGGCCTACACTATGCTCCCCCTGCTTACCCTTTGCTCCAACACCGCTAGTTGGGGCTCTAGGAAGACAATCTTGAGTAGGCAACGCATCCGGGTTCCAGCACCGCCAGCTGGTTCCCGGCAGTGTTTTTTTCACGGGTACTCCCTCGTGCCCAGCCTGGTTCCAGCACCGTCAGCTGTTTCCGGGTACTGTCAAACTCACTGAGACGCCTATGCGTTGCCCCGTCGTGTTGCGGTCGGGTTAGCCAACTCCAGGGTGTCTCCAGTTTAGGAGCTTCCTATGTGGGCTGCGTGAATTGGTAGTCAAGGCTGGTTCTGTAGTGCCAGTAGGCCAAGCTCCCCCTGTAGGACTGTTGGGGCTCGGTAACTGCGGCTGCCTCGTGGCCTAGCTGTTCTCTCCTCTCCTGTGGACCTTCGGGTCCACCACCTGGTTCCAGCACCGTCAGCTGGTTCCGGGCAGAGCCTTTGGCTTAGGTGCCTCCTCCTGGGTATCCGAGTTCCGCCAACGCCAGGCGGCCCTTGGTAGTGCTTTTAAGTGCGGGCACCTACAGCTTAGTAACCGGGTTCCAGCACCGTCAGCTGGTCCTCGGTGCCATTGGCTCTTGCACACTGGGGCAACGCATCCGGGTTCCAGCACCGCCAGCTGGTTCCCGGCAGCGTTTTTGTCATGGGTACTCCCTCGTGCCCAGCCTGGTTCCAGCACCGTCAGCTGTTTCCGGGTACTGTCAAACTCACTGAGACGCCTATGCGTTGCCCCGTCGTGTTGCAGTCGGGTTAGCCAACTCCAGGGTGCCTCCAGTTTAGGAGCTTCCTATGTGGGCTGCGTGAATTGGCAGTCAAGGCTGGTTCTGTAGTGCCAGTAGGCCAAGCTCCCCCTGTAGGACTGTTGGGGTTCGGTAACTGCGGCTGCCTCGCGGCCTAGCTGTTCTCTCCTCTCCTGTGGACCTTCGGGTCCACCACCGGGTTCCAGTACCGTCAGCTGGTTCTCGGCAGTGTCTTTTGCTCTTGTACCTTCTGCTCCCCATCCTGGTTCCAGTACCGTCAGCTGGTTCCGGGCAGAGCCTTTGGCTTAGGTGCCTCCTTCTGGGTATCCAAGTTCCACCAACGTCAGGTGGTCCTTGGTAGTGCTTTCAGGCACGGGTACCTCCTGCTTAGTAACCGGGTTCCAGTAACGTCAGCTGGTCCTCGGTAGTTCCATTGGCTCTTGGACCTTCGGCTACCCATCCGGGTTCCAGTACCGTCAGCTGGTTCTCGGCAGTGTCTTTTGCTCTTGTACCTTCTGCTCCCCATCCTGGTTCCAGTAACGTCAGCTGGTTCCGGGCAGAGCCTTTGGCTTAGGTGCCTCCTTCTGGGTATCCGAGTTCCGCCAACGTCAGGCGGTCCTTGGTAGTGCTTTTTAGCACGGGTACCTCCTGCTTAGTAACCGGGTTCCAGTAACGTCAGCTGGTCCTCGGTAGTTCCATAGGCTCTTGAACCTTCAGGTAGCCATCCGAGTTCCAGTTCCATCAGCTGGTTCTTGGCATTTTCTCAGCCTTCTTGTACCTTCTGCTACATTTCCAAGTTGAAGACCATAAAGTCGACGACCCGGAAGACCATTCCTAAGATGACGACGACACCAGAGACGACAACCAGTGAGATGACGACGACCCTGGAGAAGACGACCCTGAAGACCACCCGATGACGACGACGACGGCGGAGACGACGACGGCGGAGACGACGACCCTGGAGACGACGACATGGAAGACCGAGAAGCAGAAGAACAAGAGGCTGCAGAACAAAGAGCAGAAGAACATTAAGCATAACACTTAATATTAGAGCAAAAGATATTATCTAAATTATATGCAGAAGAAGACTAAGCAGTGTATGGGGGTGAGTCCGTTCCTCCTCGTGGTGCCCCTGGATAAAGCCTGATGCTGCAGGCCAAATTGAACGCGGACAAATGTAACTTTTGTGACAGGCAGAACGGAAGGTGTAATCTTCAAACTTTTATGGATAACAACTACGGGAATGCCTGTCACAAATGAGAATATGATGAAGAAGTAGAATAGGAAGAATAATAACAGTTGAATAAAATGAATATGTAGAATAGGAATAATAATAATAGTTGAATAAAATGAATATGAAGAATGTAATAAAAAAAAAATAGGTAGAAGATGAAGAAGAAGATGAATAAGCTGAAGAAGAAGTTGATGTCAAAGATGCTGATGATGATGAAGATGAAAGTGTGGGAAAAGTAAAAAAAAAAGAAGGGGAAGGGCGTGGAATAGTGAAACATCAATATCTGACAAAATAAAAAAATTTTTTACATAGTCAATATCTTTGTCACTCCAAACATCTTAAAAAAATAAAAAATCATGCTATTCTATTTGATTGGGCTAAACCTCTATGACTTTAATGTCTCCGCCACCTCCCCAAATACATCCTGCATTATTCTTAGTTGTTTTCCTTCATGTAGAATGAACCTACAAGGAAAAAAGGGTTTATTTTAATTCCGATATTTTGGTCCCATTGACTTGCATTGGTATCGGGTATCGGCGATATCCGATATTTTTTGAATATCGGCCGATCCAATCCGATACCGATACTTTCCGATATCGGAAGGTATCGCTCAACACTACTGGTAGATATTGTAGACCATAAAGGTTAAAGGATGCATAGAAGAAAATTGGAGTAGATAGTCCAACCCATGATTATAAGGTATATAGTATACCATACTACAGTCGTCAAAACTTTCCTCTTTCCTCAATATTATTTTATTTATTAAATCCATCTATAAATATGACCAGAAAATATTATCTATTCAGTAAGAGACCTCATATTCTCTGCTGAGACCTGATGGAAAAAGAGTTTGGAGCGTGTAAATCCAAAAGGATTCACATTCCTTCAATTTTTTAACCCTATCACCTCCCCTTCTAGCCATTGGGACATGATCTATGACTTGGTAATTAAGTTGAGCAATATTATGGTTGTGCCATATAAAATGACCTGGAATTGGAAGCAGTGTCCTACCACATCTAATGGTGGATTTATGCCGGGATATGCGATCCCGGATATGCTGAGTTGTCTCTCCAACATATCCGAGACCGCACGGACACTTTATTAGATACACGACAAAAGAGGAGTTACACGTAAAATGTCCCTTGATTGGGAACCTTTTTCCCGAACGTGGGTGCGTGAAGGAGTCCCCCTTGGATATATTGGAACATTGGAGACAACTCAGACAAGGAAATGTCCCATTGCGGGGTGAGGTAAAAACTCTTTGTGTTGGTCCTCTATGACTGGGACCCACATCTGCCCTCACCAGATGATCCATAATATTAGGGCACCTCTTGTTGCAAATGATTGGTTTAGAATTGAACTCCTTGACCTGTGGATACGCATTTTTAAGGATGTCCCAATGTTGAAGAAAACATTTATTGATAAGATAATTAAAGAGATGAAATGTATTAACGAAGGCCAGTCAGGGTACTTTCTGGCATAAGTTGGACTTTGTTGTGTCTTCTTTAACAAAGAGAGTATGATCGGGGTATCCTCTATTCCGGAATTTGGTGTTCATTTCCTGATGTCTGATATGGCAGGTATCAGGCCTGGAAACTATTCTATCCATTCTATAATGTTGGGACTTAGCGAGAGCTCTTTTAATGTGTTGTGGATGACAACTGTCGTACATCAACAGACTATTTCTGTCTGTGGGTTTGACATATAGATCAGTCTCAATGCTTCTGTCACTGTTAATGATAACCTTGGTGTCTAAAAAGTTCATAGAAGTGAAGTCATGGGATATTGAAAATGTCAAACCTGGTAAACTAGAGTTGAGATCCTTGTGGAAAGCATGAAGGGACTCAATGTCACCTGTCCAAATGAGAAAAACGTCATCTATGTAACGTCGCCAGTATATTGCATGTGACATAAAACTGGGGTGTGGATAGATGTAAGACGTCTCAAACTGATCCATGAAGATGTTAGCGTAAGGGGTACCATATTGAACCCCATAGTGGTGCCCTTCTTCTGTATGAAGAACTGATCTTCAAAAAAAAAAAATTGCGGGTCAATATTAATGTGAGTAAGTCTTTACAAAAGTCATACTGATGACGAGAAAAGTTTGTTGGACGAGAGAGAAAAGACATTAATTACTGAATCAACTCCATCTTGATGTCTGATGCTGGTGTACAAACTATTTACATCCATGGTCATTAATTTGCAGTCAATTGGTAATTTGCCTATGTTGTGAAAGGACCGCAAAAAATCCGTTGTATCTTTAAGATACAAGGCTTCCACGGACTCTCTTCTATCTTCTCTGGCTATTACACTTGAAAAGATCCTGTCTCTTCTTTTACCTAACATTAAGTCTTTTCTTAAAGATACAACGGATGTTTTGAGGTCCCTTCACAACATAGATAAATTACCAATTGACTGCAAATTAGTGACCATGGATGTAAACAGTTTGTACACCAGCATCAGACATCAATAGATGTAAATATGAATCACACTGATGGCCCCTAACATATACAGTAGAAGTGGATATACCGGCCTATAACTGAGTACATAGCCGTGACAAAGAGAAGTCAATAGAAATGATATAGCATACCCAGATATAGGTGCAATGAATCACCAAGGACGGTCATGAGAATGGCACAGCAGGAAGCCAGAAGTCACCACATCACCCCAGGGAGTCGCATCTGTGAGGGGGACGAATTGAAGACGGCTTTTAACACCAGGGATGGGCACTAAGAATATCTACTGATGCCCTTTGGGCTCTGTAATGCCCCAGCCATTTTCCAAGACTTTGTAAATGATATCTTCCGGGATATGCTCTCCACCTCGGTCGTAGTCTATCTGAATGATATTCTCATCTACTCTCCAGATATTGACTCCCACCGGAGAGATGTTTGCAGAGTCTTTGACCTCTTGCGAACTAACTCCCTCTACGCCAAGTTGGAGATATGTGTGTTTAAGCAGGAGTCCTTACCTTTACTGGGCTATATCATCTTCGCCAAAGGATTGGCTATGGATCCTGCAAAACTACAGGCTGTGATGGACTGGCAAGAACCCCACTCCCTTAAAGCAGTGCAGTTCTTTATGGGGTTCATTAACTATTATCGCCAGTTCATTCCTCATTTCTCAACTTTGGTAGCTCCCTTGGTAGCCCTCACCAAGAAGAGAGCAAATCCCAAATTGTGGTCTGTGGAGGTCTCCAAGGCTTTCACTTCTATTAAATCTCATTTTGCTAGCGCTTCCATTCTACATCGCCCCGATGTAGATAAGCCGTTTATAATGGAGGTGGATGCCTCTTCCGTTGGTGCTGGAGCAGTCCTCTTCCAAAAGGATGCTCAAGGTCGGAAGCATCCTTGCTTCTTCTCTTCCAAAACCTTCACAAAAGCGGAGAGGAATTATTCCATCGAGGACAGGGAGTTGCTAGCAATGAAGTTAGCCTTCTCTGAGTGGAGACATCTCTTGGAGGGGGCTTGTTTTCCCTTCCAAGAATTTGGTTTATTTACAGACCACCCAGTGGCGGAGACGACGACGGCGGAGACGACGACCCTGGAGACGACGACATGGAAGACCGAGAAGCAGAAGAACAAGAGGCTGCAGAACAAAGAGCAGAAGAACATTAAGCATAACACTTAATATTAGAGCAAAAGATATTATCTAAATTATATGCAGAAGAAGACTAAGCAGTGTATGGGGGTGAGTCCGTTCCTCCTCGTGGTGCCCCTGGATAAAGCCTGATGCTGCAGGCCAAATTGAACGCGGACAAATGTAACTTTTGTGACAGGCAGAACGGAAGGTGTAATCTTCAAACTTTTATGGATAACAACTACGGGAATGCCTGTCACAAATGAGAATATGATGAAGAAGTAGAATAGGAAGAATAATAACAGTTGAATAAAATGAATATGTAGAATAGGAATAATAACAATAGTTGAATAAAATGAATATGAAGAATGTAATAAAAAAAAAATAGGTAGAAGATGAAGAAGAAGATGAATAAGCTGAAGAAGTTGATGTCAAAGATGCTGATGATGATGAAGATGAAAGTGTGGGAAAAGTTAAAAAAAAAGAAGGGGAAGGGCGTGGAATAGTGAAACATCAATATCTGACAAAATAAAAAAATTTTTTACATAGTCAATATCTTTGTCACTCCAAACATCTTAAAAAAATAAAAAATCATGCTATTCTATTTGATTGGGCTAAACCTCTATGACTTTAATGTCTCCGCCACCTCCCCAAATACATCCTGCATTATTCTTAGTTGTTTTCCTTCATGTAGAATGAACCTACAAGGAAAAAAGGGTTTATTTTAATTCCGATATTTTGGTCCCATTGACTTGCATTGGTATCGGGTATCGGCGATATCCGATATTTTTTGAATATCGGCCGATCCAATCCGATACCGATACTTTCCGATATCGGAAGGTATCGCTCAACACTACTGGTAGATATTGTAGACCATAAAGGTTAAAGGATGCATAGAAGAAAATTGGAGTAGATAGTCCAACCCATGATTATAAGGTATATAGTATACCATACTACAGTCGTCAAAACTTTCCTCTTTCCTCAATATTATTTTATTTATTAAATCCATCTATAAATATGACCAGAAAATATTATCTATTCAGTAAGAGACCTCATATTCTCTGCTGAGACCTGATGGAAAAAGAGTTTGGAGCGTGTAAATCCAAAAGGATTCACATTCCTTCAATTTTTTAACCCTATCACCTCCCCTTCTAGCCATTGGGACATGATCTATGACTTGGTAATTAAGTTGAGCAATATTATGGTTGTGCCATATAAAATGACCTGGAATTGGAAGCAGTGTCCTACCACATCTAATGGTGGATTTATGCCGGGATATGCGATCCCGGATATGCTGAGTTGTCTCTCCAACATATCCGAGACCGCACGGACACTTTATTAGATACACGACAAAAGAGGAGTTACACGTAAAATGTCCCTTGATTGGGAACCTTTTTCCCGAACGTGGGTGCGTGAAGGAGTCCCCCTTGGATATATTGGAACATTGGAGACAACTCAGACAAGGAAATGTCCCATTGCGGGGTGAGGTAAAAACTCTTTGTGTTGGTCCTCTATGACTGGGACCCACATCTGCCCTCACCAGATGATCCATAATATTAGGGCACCTCTTGTTGCAAATGATTGGTTTAGAATTGAACTCCTTGACCTGTGGATACGCATTTTAAGGATGTCCCAATGTTGAAGAAAACATTTATTGATAAGATAATTAAAGAGATGAAATGTATTAACGAAGGCCAGTCAGGGTACTTTCTGGCATAAGTTGGACTTTGTTGTGTCTTCTTTAACAAAGAGAGTATGATCGGGGTATCCTCTATTCCGGAATTTGGTGTTCATTTCCTGATGTCTGATATGGCAGGTATCAGGCCTGGAAACTATTCTATCCATTCTATAATGTTGGGACTTAGCGAGAGCTCTTTTAATGTGTTGTGGATGACAACTGTCGTACATCAACAGACTATTTCTGTCTGTGGGTTTGACATATAGATCAGTCTCAATGCTTCTGTCACTGTTAATGATAACCTTGGTGTCTAAAAAGTTCATAGAAGTGAAGTCATGGGATATTGAAAATGTCAAACCTGGTAAACTAGAGTTGAGATCCTTGTGGAAAGCATGAAGGGACTCAATGTCACCTGTCCAAATGAGAAAAACGTCATCTATGTAACGTCGCCAGTATATTGCATGTGACATAAAACTGGGGTGTGGATAGATGTAAGACGTCTCAAACTGATCCATGAAGATGTTAGCGTAAGGGGTACCATATTGAACCCCATAGTGGTGCCCTTCTTCTGTATGAAGAACTGATCTTCAAAAAAAAAAAATTGCGGGTCAATATTAATGTGAGTAAGTCTTTACAAAAGTCATACTGATGACGAGAAAAGTTTGTTGGACGAGAGAGAAAAGACATTAATTACTGAATCAACTCCATCTTGATGTCTGATGCTGGTGTACAAACTATTTACATCCATGGTCATTAATTTGCAGTCAATTGGTAATTTGCCTATGTTGTGAAAGGACCGCAAAAAATCCGTTGTATCTTTAAGATACAAGGCTTCCACGGACTCTCTTCTATCTTCTCTGGCTATTACACTTGAAAAGATCCTGTCTCTTCTTTTACCTAACATTAAGTCTTTTCTTAAAGATACAACGGATGTTTTGAGGTCCCTTCACAACATAGATAAATTACCAATTGACTGCAAATTAGTGACCATGGATGTAAACAGTTTGTACACCAGCATCAGACATCAATAGATGTAAATATGAATCACACTGATGGCCCCTAACATATACAGTAGAAGTGGATATACCGGCCTATAACTGAGTACATAGCCGTGACAAAGAGAAGTCAATAGAAATGATATAGCATACCCAGATATAGGTGCAATGAATCACCAAGGACGGTCATGAGAATGGCACAGCAGGAAGCCAGAAGTCACCACATCACCCCAGGGAGTCGCATCTGTGAGGGGGACGAATTGAAGACGGCTTTTAACACCAGGGATGGGCACTAAGAATATCTACTGATGCCCTTTGGGCTCTGTAATGCCCCAGCCATTTTCCAAGACTTTGTAAATGATATCTTCCGGGATATGCTCTCCACCTCGGTCGTAGTCTATCTGAATGATATTCTCATCTACTCTCCAGATATTGACTCCCACCGGAGAGATGTTTGCAGAGTCTTTGACCTCTTGCGAACTAACTCCCTCTACGCCAAGTTGGAGATATGTGTGTTTAAGCAGGAGTCCTTACCTTTACTGGGCTATATCATCTTCGCCAAAGGATTGGCTATGGATCCTGCAAAACTACAGGCTGTGATGGACTGGCAAGAACCCCACTCCCTTAAAGCAGTGCAGTTCTTTATGGGGTTCATTAACTATTATCGCCAGTTCATTCCTCATTTCTCAACTTTGGTAGCTCCCTTGGTAGCCCTCACCAAGAAGAGAGCAAATCCCAAATTGTGGTCTGTGGAGGTCTCCAAGGCTTTCACTTCTATTAAATCTCATTTTGCTAGCGCTTCCATTCTACATCGCCCCGATGTAGATAAGCCGTTTATAATGGAGGTGGATGCCTCTTCCGTTGGTGCTGGAGCAGTCCTCTTCCAAAAGGATGCTCAAGGTCGGAAGCATCCTTGCTTCTTCTCTTCCAAAACCTTCACAAAAGCGGAGAGGAATTATTCCATCGAGGACAGGGAGTTGCTAGCAATGAAGTTAGCCTTCTCTGAGTGGAGACATCTCTTGGAGGGGGCTTGTTTTCCCTTCCAAGAATTTGGTTTATTTACAGACCACCCAGTGGCTAAATTCTTGCCAGGCCACATGGTCCTTGTTCTTCTCTCGGTTCCATTTCACCCTCCATTTTCTTTCCGGGGAGAAGAACATTCGTGCCGACGTTCTCTCTCACTCCATTGTATAATCTAAGGAGGAGGAAGAGGAGCCTTGGTTTATTGTCCCTTCCGAGAGCCTGAGAACTGTGGCCCCAGTTTCGCTAGAGTCTGTGCCTCCAGGCAAGACTTTTGTACCATCAGTTTGCGTCCATAAGTTTTCTCTTGGGCTCACTCGTCTAGGGTGGGTGGACATTTTGGGACCAAAAGGACATCTGAGCTACTGGCGAGGACATATTGGTGGCCACATATGGCCCGTGATGTCGCAGACTATGTTCGGGCATGTGTCTCTTGCGCCAGGAACAAGTCTCCTCATCAACGGCCAGCTGGATTGCTTCATTCCCTGCCAGTGGCAGACAGACCTTGGGAGATGGTCGGGATGGATTTTGTGGTGGGCTTACCCAAGCCTCGTAGCTGCACCATTATTTGGGTTATCACCGACCATTTTTCCAAAATGGTGCACTTGGTGCCTCTTCCACGGTTACCTTCTGCACGGGCGTTGTTTATCAAACACATATTTCGCCTACATGGTATGCCGGACAATATTGTCAGTGACCGGGGTCCCCAGTTTGCATCTCGATTCTGGAGAGAGCTTTGTCGTCTACTCAGCATTGAGATAAATCTCTCCTCAGCTTATCATCCCGAGACAAATGGGTTGGTAAAGAGGGCCAACCAGTCCTTGGTCACATATCTTCGACATTTTGTCTCAGCCAGGCAGGACGACTGGGCATCCTTGCTACCGTGGGTGGAGTTTGTGCTGAATAATGCTGTAGCCGACTCCACCGGCAGACCCCATTCCTCCTAAACTATGGTCAGCATCCGCGGGTACCTGTGCCTATGCTCGTGTCTTCCACCGACTCCAGGGTGGCAGACTGGGCTGTGGAGGCGCGGGACATTTGGGACCGCACTCAGGATGCCATTCGGGCCTCCAAGGAGAGGATGAGGTCCTCCGCCGATGCACATCGGCGCCCCGCTCCGACCTTTGCTCCGTAACATCAGGCTGTGAGTTGAGTATACTAAGTTTGCTCCTCGCTACTTGGGCCCTTTCAAGGTCCTCAAACAGGTGAACCCTGTGGTGCACCATCACCGACACCTTTCATGTGTCCCTCTTGAAGCCCGTATACATGTCCCGGTTTTCCGACTCATCTGCCGGGACATCGGGTTCGTCTACGGATGATTTTGAGGTGAATGCTCTTTTAGGGTGCAAGGTGGTACGTGGCAAAAAAATTTATTTGGTGGACTGGAAGGGTTATGGTCCTGAGGACAGGTCCTGGGAGCCTGCTGAGAATATTCGAGCTCCGCATCTCATTCTGCCTTCGAGCATGGCGAGGTCTAAGGAGGGGGGCCTAGGAGGGGGGTAATGTTAGGGGTCGAGTTCCTGCCTCTGCACAGGGGGAATCTTGGGCCATCTCCACTGCGGTCTCCCATTCTTCTCCTACCGCAGTGCTCAGCGGAGGCGTCGGTCCCAGCATCATGGCACTGTGCGAAGGGTTACTGCTGTCCTTCCAGCTTCTGCCATTGTAGCCAGTACTGGTCAGCAGCGAGCAGATGGGACTAAGTCCTACTTTTCCCCTTCTGAGCATGCCCAGGGTAAGATCTCTCATTGGAGATCAAGGGTCACATGCTCAAGTACTGCAGCAAATCCTATTGGTCCTCTAGGAAGGTCCTGAAGTTGTTCAACCTCTGTGGCAGCCTCTCATTGGTCCTTCTAGAAAGGTCCTCTACGTGCTGCAGCTATAAGATTTGCACATGACCGCACGGCCATGCGCTAGTGTCAATTTATGTATGAGCTCAGCGCCAGTGTGGTCATGTTTGTATGCAGTCAGGGACCCGGCTGAAATAAGCCCCTAGAATGCTGGCACCTTTGGCAAGGAGTTTCGTGAATGTGTTTTCAGGGACCCGGCTGAAATAAGCCCCTAGAATGCTGGCACCTCCGGCGAGGAGTTTCATGTTTGCTTTTGACTGCATGACCACCATCTGCTCTACTAAGTAGCTGTGTGCCTCTGTGAGCCAAACAGGGCACAGCATTATCTTTGCTAACAGACTCTGTGAAGTAACAGAGTCTGTTTATACTACTATATTGTACCGCCATATCTAGCTGCAGGTGCTTTCCTGCATGGTGGATCCCGGGTTGTGAATGCACCAACTTCTTCTAATAAATATATATTCAGTGCGTTCCACCAACCCTAATAATAGATATGATAATGGTAGTTTATCATGAGTGTGGGGCATGTGTTTGATGAGGGTAGGAGCTCAAAGGCATGCTTGTCAGCTGTGATTTTTTTCTAACTTTATAAATGCACATTTCGTCTAGTCATACAGGGCGCAGGAAACAACCACAATGTCCTGACAAAACGGCTTGTGTCATTGGCTGCTGAAATCACAAGTCCCTCTCCATATAAAGAGTGAATATCTTGTTTTAGTGCCATTTTGACAATGTAACAGCGCAGAGAGGCTGCTTGTGATGCTGGCAGTGCTAGCAGCTAGATTTTAGCTAGCTAGGCAGTTGTTGCTTAGTCAGATAGTTTAGTTGGGTAGTGTCCTGTGTGGCTGTGAAATCGACCTTCCAGCATTTGTTTAGCCATTACTGAGGTCCATTGTCAAAGACAGCAGGGCACATGTCATACAAGTGTGTTGTGCATACTTCTGTTGTGCTTCACGCATAAGTATTCCATTCTAAATCTTATTTTTCCACTTGCTGAATGGGAAACAGCATGCCATATCCCACCTTGTCATTTAGTGGTGTGGTGACATTGTTCTGTGATTTGAGCAGTTGTGCCTGAAAAAAATATTTTTGGGGGGCAGTTGCTGCATTGATTCAATATGCCATATCTCACTTTTTTCTTTAGTAGTGCTAAAATTCCACTGTCTGCATAGCTCATGCACATTAAAATATATATTTGTTTCTGTTGGTAAATGTGATTAAGCCCGCCATATACTCAGTTGTAATTTTGTGGCAGTGAAATTGTTGTGTATGCAGAGCTGTTGCACATAAAAAAACAATTAAGGGTTTTACAAATTTGATACAGGCAGGATAAATCTGATTTTGAAATTGTTTGGAGCATATCTTTTAGGTTATACTGGCGTCACCCACACTGAAAATAAAATTGGTAAGTTACTAATGTCATGCAGTAAGGGACATGTCAATTTCAAATTGTTTGTAGCTTCCAGTCTATGTTATAGAGGCCTCATCCACAGGCCAAAAAATATTTCTTGTGTTATTAACGTCATACAGTAGGGGACATCTCACTTTCAAATTGTTTGTAGCATCCAGTCTATGTTATAGCGGCCTAATCCACAGACCCAAAAATATTTATTGTGTTACTAACATCATACAGTAGGGAACTTCTTACTTTCAAATTCTTTGCAACATCTAGTTTTTGTCAAGTAGCATGCCACATTAGTCTGTAATCTACATTTGCCTATGCAAACACTGATCCAAATGTAAAACATTTCTTGTGTTACTTTGCAATGTGTGACGTGACTAAACAGTGGTGCAGCTGATGGGACCAGTACCGGTGTGAGCGGCAGCAGCGGGCCAGGAGTGGGGCAGAGGGCACAAAGAAGCAGAAATATCTGTACTATGATTGCTTAAATTTTCTTGCTCCTGTTCTTGATCTTCATCCGTAAGTGCATGCATCACTACACATTTGACAGGTGGAGTTACGGTACAATATTAATATGTTTTTATAGTTATATTTTGTGCTGAAAAACAGAACTAACTCAAACATTACCAAGCGGGAGACTGCATCAGACTCTGAGGTCCACGTCAACGATGTTGGTGATGGTGAAGTGGCTGGACCATCTTCACACCCATCAACAAGAAACCAATCACCACCACCAGCACGGCCTTCTGTAGGACAGGAGGCAAATCTAGAAGAGGAGGACCATGGGCACAGCAGTAGTCCAATGCTACTGCTTTATAGGTCACACCAGCCTACAGTAATCCTACACCGTGGCCGGCACAGGAGGGAGCTTGCCACCACCGGTGCAAAACAACAAGTGGACGCTGGGGTAGTGGACTACCTGTCATACTGCCAATGATGACGGTAAGGAGGCCTATGCACAGAGTCTGGTGCGCTATCTGCAAACAATTCCATGTGAGGTGAGGCTACGGGCCAGAGGTGCACTCCAAATTGTAATTGATGCATGCACCCCAACCAATAACCCAACTCCGGTCTTGGCATACCTTGAAAGATGGCAACTTTCCAGACAAAACCAACTTCAAATGCCTGGAATACCCGAGGAGCAGGCAAGATCAGTCAGTGAACCCCATCTCACACAGAGTCCTTCACCAGAGCCACATGAAGGCCCAATCTAACAACAGCCACAACATGAGCATTTTATGGCTACAGCTGCACCTCCCAAATATGGCTACTTGACCATACCCAGTGTAGGAGAGTGGTCACTACATGGGTATGCTCGACATGGCCATTCTGGGGGGTGTACACAAATGTGCCCTGCCAATACCCAGGATTATGTCAAAAAGTACCCAAGTGCTCAATACCACCATGTTACACAATAGGTTCCTTCCTTGCTCCATCATGCAACCTCAGCCACCTCTCAGGCTCAACCTCAGTTAGCCACACAAAGTAGCCAAACCACTCAGGCTAACCTCCTGCCATTCCCTCCAACTACATACCATAATTTGTGACTGAAAGTGTAATGAGTAGGGTGGAGCGAAACAGATCGGCACTTTTCAAAAGTCGCCGACTTTTAGCAAAGTCGGGTTTCGTGAAACCCGTCCCGATCCCACTCTGGGATCGGGTCGGCGGTCGACGATTTATAGTCCAAAGTCGGGTTTCGTTTTTTAAATCTATATATATATATATATATATATATATATATATATATATGTATATATATATATGTATATATATATATATATGTCATAGAAACACATACATATATATATATATACAGTTAGGGCCAGAAATATTTGGACAGTGACACAATTTTCGCGAGTTGGGCTCTGCATGCCACCACATTGGATTTGAAATGAAACCTCTACAACAGAATTCAAGTGCAGATTGTAACGTTTAATTTGAAGGGTTGAACAAAAATATCTGATAGAAAATGTAGGAATTGAACACATTTCTTTACAAACACTCCACATTTTAGGAGGTCAAAAGTAATTGGACAAATAAACATAACCCAAACAAAATATTTTTATTTTCAATATTTTGTTGCAAATCCTTTGGAGGCAATCACTGCCTTAAGTCTGGAACCCATGGACATCACCAAACGCTGGGTTTCCTCCTTCTTAATGCTTTGCCAGGCCTTTACAGCCGCAGCCTTCAGGTCTTGCTTGTTTGTGGGTCTTTCCGTCTTAAGTCTGGATTTGAGCAAGTGAAATGCATGCTCAATTGGGTTTAGATCTGGAGATTGACTTGGCCATTGCAGAATGTTCCACTTTTTGGCACTCATGAACTCCTGGGTAGCTTTGGATGTATGCTTGGGGTCATTGTCCATCTGTACTATGAAGCGCCGTCCAATCAACTTTGCAGCATTTGGCTGAATCTGGGCTGAAAGTATATCCCGGTACACTTCAGAATTCATCCGGCTACTCTTGTCTGCTCTTATGTCATCAATAAACACAAGTGACCCAGTGCCATTGAAAGCCATGCATGCCCATGCCATCACGTTGCCTCCACCATGTTTTACAGAGGATGTGGTGTGCCTTGGATCATGTGCCGTTCCCTTTCTTCTCCAAACTTTTTTCTTCCCATCATTCTGGTACAGGTTGATCTTTGTCTCATCTGTCCATAGAATACTTTTCCAGAACTGAGCTGGCTTCTTGAGGTGTTTTTCTGCAAATTTAACTCTGGCCTGTCTATTTTTGGTATTGATGAATGGTTTGCATCTAGATGTGAACCCTTTGTATTTACTGTCATGGAGTTTTCTCTTTACTGTTGACTTAGAGACAGATACACTTACTTCACTGAGAGTGTTCTGGACTTCAGTTGATGTTGTGAACGGGTTCTTCTTCACCAAATTAAGTATGCGGCGATCATCCACCACTGTTGTCATCCGTGGACACCCAGGCCTTTTTGAGTTCCCAAGCTCACCAGTCAATTCCTTTTTTCTCAGAATGTACCCAACTTTTGATTTTGCTACTCCAAGCATGTCTGCTATCTCTCTGATGGATTTTTTCTTTTTTTTCAGCCTCAGGATGTTCTGCTTCACCTCAATTGAGAGTTCCTTTGATCGCATGTTGTCTGCTCACAGCAACAGCTTCCAAATGCAAAACCACACACCTGGAATCCTTTTAACTACTTCATTGATTACAGGTTAACGAGGGAGACGCCTTCAGAGTTAATTGCAGCCCTTAGAGTCCATTGTCCAATTACTTTTGGTCCCTTGAAAAAGAGGACGCTATGCATTACAGAGCTATGATTCCTAAAACCTTTCTCCGATTTGGATGTGGAAACTATCATATTGCAGCTGGGAGTGTGCACTTTCAGCCCATATTATATATATAATTGTATTTCTGAACATGTTTTTGTAAACAGCTAAAATAACAAAACTTGTGTCACTGTCCAAATATTTCTGGCCCTAACTGTAGATGTTTTTGTAAGCAAATAAAGAATACCGCTACACGGGAATGGGAAGAGAGTGGCCAAGTGCCAGAATAGGCGCATCTTACAGATGTGCCTATTCTGGGGTGGCTGGGGGCAGATCTTTTTAGCCGGGGGGGGGGTAGGCAATAACCGTGGACCCTCTCTAGGCTATTAATATCTGCCCTGAGTCACTGGCTTTACTACTCGGGCGGAGAAAATTGCGCAGGAGCCCACACCAATTTTTTCCGCAATTTAACCCTTAAATTTAAGAGCTAGAGCGCGGAAATTTTGCATATACACACTACTAACATTAGTAGTGTGGAATATGCAAAAAAAAGGGGGATATGACATGGTTTACTGTATGTAAACCATGTCTCATATCATGTCGGGTTTTGGCAGGAGAAATGAAAAGCCGGTAATTGAATTACCGGCTTTTCTGCTCTATCGCCCCGAAGTAAATATTTATATAAAAAAAACCATAGACTTGCATTGGGTTTCGAGTTTCGGCCGATCCCCGACCCCGACTTTTCAATTGGATCGGCCGATTTCACTCGACCCGACTTTTGAGAAAGTCAGGTTTCGTGAAACCCGACTCAACCTGAAAAAAGGAAAAGTCGCTCAACCCTAGTAATGAGTAAAATTTTGGTGTTGGTTAAAACTTGTTGGAGGCCCGGTAATAGTGATCCAATATGCCTTATGATGTTAATATGGATGTTTGTTTTTTCAAATATTTTGTAAGTAAACTAAGTTAATTCAATGTGTGTGTTTTGTTGTGTTTACTCTATATAGATGATGTGTTTCATATCAGGATTTTCACATTATTAGCACAACACATCACACACTTCAAACATTAACATAATTTTATTTTACACACTTAAAAAAAAATCATAACATAGACACTGCATTGTCTTGCCATGGAGTATATCCCTCCAGTGAAACAACATAATTAGTAAACACATCCCGCACTTTGGTGCAACCCGGCAATGACAACCACAGAAGTCTCCTGCAGAGGTCATGTGACACGTGTGCCGATGGGTGGGATTAGTGACGCGCTTCATGTGCGATCACATTAAATGCCACTGTCATAGATTTACATCGGCATTTAATGGGTTAACAGCCTCCCCAGGATTGCGATTCCACCCGCGGCTGTTAGAGGCACATCTCAGCTGTTCAAAACAGCTTACTTGTGGTGAGAAAAATGTGGGCTCAGTGCCAGAGCCCACATCAAAGGGATGGACATGACATGCGCCGTACTAGTGCAATGCACATCATGAAGGGGTTAATGAGGAAATGCAAAAGCTTGCTGACAGACAAAATGTATTTAAAAGCAGGTAGATTATGTTGAACAATTATGCATGTGTTTTCTCTGAAAGTTGACTAAAATAAATACTACAGTCATTTTGTTTTTTTGGTAGTGGGGAAGGGGTTAAAGTTTTGGCTGGTGTGAGCCATTCTACATATTTTTTCTCATGGAGCAATTCCTGGGGAAAAAAGTCTGCATATCTAGTTGGATCCCTTCTGGGCTGCATCTAAAGCATCTCATTCAGACAATCAGTGCTCTATTTAATAATGAAGAAGGAATAATCCTGAAACAAAACCTGATGTACACATTGGTTTAAGTGAATCAGGTATATCACAGGCAAAAATGCATATTCATGTCCCAGAGGATTTTTGCATGGCCTAAAAGTCTCCTAACACTAGCAAGTCAAAGATGTTACTATCCGCAAGAAGAAACTTTACCCCTTAAACCACATTCAGAGGACTCTCATACCGACAAATCAGATCTCATGCTTTGCACCGAGCAAGGAAAATACCCTAAACCGCAAGTCTGCAAATTGAAATTCTGGCTTGGTTTTTATTCTAAATAGTATGGGAAAAGCTCATTAAAGGTTCGATATTGACATTTAGGATTGCTACTTCCAAGAGATAGAACTAGGGTTCACGTCCTCTTTTCTTTGAAAAGGCAATTTGCATATTTAATTTCACAGAGGAGCATTGCATGGATATAAGACTCCTTACAGTGGCATAACAGACATATCACTCTCCAAAAGGACAGATACTGTTGTGAATTCTGTGATCAGGCTCCCTCCTATGGTCACGAGTGGTTCTGTGGCTTCTGAGTTTCCTTCCTCAGGTGATGAGGTTAAGTCGTTAGGTGCTGCTCTATTTAACTCCACCTAGTGCTTTGATCCTGGCCTCCAGTCAATGCTCTAGTATTGGTCTTGCTTCCTCCTGGATCGTTCCTGTGGCCTGTCTGCTCAGCATAAGCTAAGTTCTGCTTGTGTTACTTTTGTTGCTATATTTTCTGTCCAGCTTGCTTAATTGGTTTTTCTTGCTTGATGGAAGCTCTGAGACGCAGAGGGAGCACCTCCGTACCGTTAGTCGGTGCGGAGGGTATTTTTGCCCCCTCTGCGTGGTTGTTTGTAGGTTTTTGTGTTGACAGCAAAGCTATCTTTCCTATCCTCGGTCTAATCAGTAAGTCGGGCCTCACTTTGCTAAATCTATTTCATCTCTGTGTTTGTGTTTTCATCTTACTCACAGTCATTATATGTGGGGGGCTGCCTTTTCCTTTGGGGAATTTCTCTGAGGCAAGGTAGGCTTATTTTTTCTCTCTTCAGGCCTAGCTAGTTTCTCAGGCTGTGCCGAGTTGCATAGGGAGCGTTAGGCGCAATCCACGGCTACCTCTAGTGTGGTGTGATAGGATTAGGGATTGCGGTCAGCAGAGTTCCCACGTCTCAGAGCTCATCCTATGTTTTTTGGTTATTGTCAGGTCACTTTGTGTGCTCTGAACTTCAAGGTCCATTGTGGTTCTGAATTACCTATTCATAACAGTACTGGAGGCCAAAGTACTAATGCTTCTCAATAGAGGGAAAAAAGGAGTTCTGAGACCATTTTTTTTTCTTTGCACTGTGTTTTGCCTTTTTTTTCCCCTAGACATTTGGGTGGTTCAGGACACAGGTGTGGTGATGGACATTAAAGGTCTGTCTTCATGTGTGGATCTTCTCACTGCAAGAGTACAAAATATTCAAGACTTTGTGGCTCAGAATTCTATGTTAGAACCAAGAATTCCTATTCCTGATTTGTTTTCTGGAGATAGAGCTAAATTTCTGAGTTTCAAAAATAATTGCAAACTGTTTCTGGCGTTGAAACCTCGCTCCTCTGGTGACCCAGTTCAACAAGTTAAGATCATTATTTCTTTATTACGTGGCGACCCTCAAGACTGGGCATTTTCCCTTGCGCCAGGAGATCCTGCATTATGCGATATTGATGCGTTTTTTCTGGTGCTCGGATTACTGTACGATGAACCTAATTCAGTGGATCAGGCAGAGAAAAATTTGCTGGCTCTGTGTCAGGGTCAGGATGAGATAGAGATTTATTGTCAGAAGTTTAGAAAGTGGTCTGTGCTCACTCAATGGAATGAATGTGCTTTGGCAGCAATCTTCAGAAAGGGTCTCTCTGAAGCCCTTAAGGATGTCATGGTGGGATTTCCTATGCCTGCTGGTCTGAATGAGTCTATGTCTTTGGCCATTCAGATCGGTCGACGCTTGCGCGAGCGTAAATCTGTGCACCATTTGGCGGTATTATCTGAGCATAAACCTGAGCCTATGCAGTGGGATAGGACTTTGACCAGAGCTGAAAGGCAGGAACACAGACGTCAGAATGGGCTGTGTTTCTACTGTGGTGATTCCACTCAAGCTATCTCCGATTGTCCTAAGCACACTAAGCGGTTCGCTAAGTCTGCCACCATTGGTACGGTACAGTCGAAATTTCTTTTGTCCGTTACTATGATCTGCTCTTTGTCTTCCTATTCTGTCATGGCATTTGTGGATTCAGGCGCTGCCCTGAATTTGATGGACTTGGAGTTTGCTAGGCGCTGTGGGTTTGTCTTGGAGCCCTTGCAGTGTCTGATTCCATTGAGAGGAATTGATGCTACGCCTTTGGCCAAGAATAAGCCTCAGTATTGGACCCAGCTGACCATGTGCATGGCTCCTGCGCACCAGGAGGATATTCGCTTTCTGGTGTTGCAAAATCTGCATGATGTGGTCGTGTTGGGGTTGCCATGGCTACAGGTCCATAACCCAGTATTGGATTGGAAATCAATGTCTGTGTCCAGCTGGGGTTGTCAGGGTGTACATGGTGATGTTCCATTTCTGTCTATCTCATCATCCACCCCTTCTGAGGTCCCAGAGTTCTTGTCTGATTACCGGGATGTATTCGATGAGCCCAAGTCCAATGCCCTACCTCCGCATAGGGATTGTGATTGTGCTATCAAGTTGATTCCTGGTAGTAAGTTTCCTAAGGGTCGACTGTTTAATTTATCTGTACCTGAGCACGCCGCTATGTGGAGTTACGTAAAAGAATCCTTGGAGAAGGGTCATATTCGGCCGTCGTCATCGCCATTGGGAGCAGGGTTCTTTTTTGTGGCCAAGAAGGATGGTTCGCTGAGACCTTGTATTGATTACCGCCTTCTAAATAAAATCATGGTCAAATTTCAGTACCCCTTGCCGCTGCTATCTGATTTGTTTGCTCGGATTAAGGGGGCTAGTTGGTTCACCAAGATAGATCTTCGTGGTGCATATAATCTTGTGCGTATTAAACGGGGCGATGAATGGAAAACTGCATTTAATACGCCCGAGGGCCATTTTGAGTACCTAGTTATGCCATTCGGACTTGCCAATGCTCCACCAGTATTTCAGTCCTTTAGGCATGACATCTTCCGAGAGTACCTGGATAAATTCCTGATTGTATACTTGGATGATATTTTGGTCTTCTCGGATGATTCGGAGTCTCATGTGAAGCAGGTCAGAACGGTGTTCCAGGTCCTGCGTGCTAATTCTTTGTTTGTGAAGGGATCAAAGTGTCTCTTTGGTGTTCAGAAGGTTTCATTTTTGGGGTTCATTTTTTCCCCTTCTACCATCGAGATGGACCCTGTTAAGGTCCAGGCCATTTATGATTGGACTCAGCCGACATCTCTGAAGAGTCTGCAAAAGTTCCTTGGCTTTGCTAATTTTTATCGTCACTTCATCTGTAATTTTTCTAGTATTGCTAAACCATTGACCGATTTGACCAAGAAGGGTGCTGATGTGGTCAATTGGTCTTCTGCTGCTGTGGAAGCTTTTCAAGAGTTAAAGCGTCGTTTTTCTTCTGCCCCTGTGTTGTGTCAACCAGATGTTTCGCTTCCGTTCCAGGTTGAGGTTGATGCTTCTGAAATTGGAGCGGGGGCTGTTTTGTCCCAAAGAGGTGCTGATTGCTCGGTGATGAAGCCATGCGCCTTCTTTTCCAGGAAGTTTTCGCCTGCTGAGCGAAATTATGATGTTGGCAATCGAGAGTTGCTGGCCATGAAGTGGGCATTCGAGGAGTGGCGTCATTGGCTTGAAGGAGCTAAGCATCGCGTGGTGGTCTTGACTGATCACAAGAACTTGACTTATCTCGAGTCTGCCAAACGTTTGAATCCTAGACAGGCTCGTTGGTCGCTGTTTTTCTCCCGTTTTGACTTTGTGGTTTCGTACCTTCCGGGCTCTAAAAATGTGAAGGCGGATGCCCTGTCTAGGAGTTTTGTGCCCGAATCTACGGGTTTGCCTGAGGCGGCGGGTATTCTCAAAAAGGGAGTAATTGTGTCTGCCATCTCCCCTGATTTGCGGCGGGTGCTGCAAAAATTTCAGGCTAATAAACCTGATCGTTGCCCAGCAGAGAAACTGTTTGTCCCTGATAGGTGGACGAATAAAGTTATCTCTGAGGTTCATTGTTCGGTGTTGGCTGGTCATCCTGGAATCTTTGGTACCAGAGATTTGGTGGCTAGATCCTTTTGGTGGCCGTCTCTGTCGCGGGATGTGCGTTCTTTTGTGCAGTCCTGTGGGATTTGTGCTCGGGCTAAGCCCTGCTGTTCTCGTGCCAGTGGGTTGCTTTTGCCCTTGCCGATCCCGAAGAGGCCTTGGACACATATCTCTATGGATTTTATTTCGGATCTCCCTGTCTCTCAAAAAATGTCGGTCATTTGGGTAGTTTGTGATCGCTTCTCTAAGATGATCCATTTGGTACCCTTGTCTAAATTGCCTTCCACCTCTGATTTGGTGCCATTGTTCTTCCAGCATGTGGTTCGTTTACATGGCATTCCAGAGAACATCGTTTCTGACAGAGGTTCCCAGTTTGTTTCGAGGTTTTGGCGAGCCTTTTGTGCTAGGATGGGCATTGATTTGTCTTTTTCCTCGGCTTTCCATCCTCAGACAAATGGCCAGACTGAACGAACCAATCAGACCTTGGAAACATATCTGAGATGTTTTGTTTCTGCTGATCAGGATGATTGGGTGTCCTTTTTGCCGTTGGCTGAGTTCGCTCTTAATAATCGGGCCAGCTCGGCTACCTTGGTTTCACCGTTTTTCTGCAATTCTGGGTTCCATCCTCGTTTCTCTTCAGGGCAGGTTGAGTCTTCGGACTGTCCTGGTGTGGAGACTGTGGTGGACAGGTTGCAGCAGATTTGGACTCATGTAGTGGACAATTTGACCTTGTCCCAGGAGAAGGCTCAACGTTTCGCTAATCGCAGATGCTGTGTGGGTCCCCGACTTCGTGTTGGGGATTTGGTTTGGTTGTCATCTCGTTATATTCCTATGAAGGTTTCCTCTCCTAAGTTTAAGCCTCGTTTCATTGGTCCGTATAGGATTTCTGAGGTTCTTAATCCTGTGTCTTTTCGTTTGACCCTTCCAGATTCTTTTTCCATCCATAACGTATTCCATAGGTCATTGTTGTGGAGATACGTGGCGCCTGTGGTTCCATCTGTTGATCCTCCTGCCCCGGTTTTGGTGGAGGGGGAGTTGAAGTATATAGTGGAGAAGATTTTGGATTCTCGTGTTTCGAGACGGAAACTCCAGTATCTGGTTAAGTGGAAGGGTTATGGTCAGGAAGATAATTCCTGGGTCTTTGCCTCTGATGTCCATGCTGCCGATCTTGTTCGTGCCTTTCATATGGCTCATCCTGGTCGGCCTGGGGGCTCTGGTGAGGGTTCAGTGACCCCTCCTCAAGGGGGGGGTACTGTTGTGAATTCTGTGATCAGGCTCCCTCCTGTGGTCACGAGTGGTACTGCGGCTTCTGAGTTTCCTTCCTCAGGTGATGAGGTTAAGTCGTTAGGTGCTGCTCTATTTAACTCCACCTACTGCTTTGATCCTGGCCTCCAGTCAATGTTCTAGTATTGGTCTTGCTTCCTCCTGGATCGTTCCTGTGGCCTGTCTGCTCAGCATAAGCTAAGTTCTGATTGTGTTACTTTTGTTGCTATATTTTCTGTCCAGCTTGCTTAATTGGTTTTTCTTGCTTGCTGGAAGCTCTGAGACGCAGAGGGAGCACCTCCGTACCGTTAGTCGGTGCGGAGGGTCTTTTTGCCCCTCTGCGTGGTTGTTTGTAGGTTTTTTGTGTTGACCGCAAAGCTATCTTTCCTATCCTCGATTTATTCAGTAAGTCGGGCCTCACTTTGCTAAATCTATTTCATCTCTGTGTTTTTGTTTTCATCTTACTCACAGTCATTATATATGGGGGGCTGCCTTTTCCTTTGGGGAATTTCTCTGAGGCAAGGTAGGCTTATTTTTTCTGTCTTCAGGCCTAGCTAGTTTCTCAGGCTGTGCCGAGTTGCATAGGGAGCGTTAGGCGCAATCCACGGCTACCTCTAGTGTGGTGTGATAGGATTAGGGATTGCGGTCAGCAGAGTTCCCACTTCTCAGAGCTCGTCCTATGTTTTTTGGTTATTGTCAGGTCACTTTGTGTGCTCTGAACTTCAAGGTCCATTGTGGTTCTGAATTACCTATTCATAACAAGATACTACCCCTGAGATCCAATGTCTAGGCTTCTAATCAACAAAATCAGATCTCATGCTTGCACTGAGGAATGGCAACACCCCGAAACATGTGTCTGCAAATCGATATTGTAGTTTGGCTTTTAACCTAAGTCTTATTGCCAGGCTTGTTAAAGTATCGATATTTACTTTCTTTATTGCTACTTCTGATTGGTGGCACTAGACAGCAAGTCATTTTCCTCTCTGAAAAGACAATCAGCATTTTTAATTTCCCAGAGGACCATTGCATTGGCACTCCTTACACTGGCATGTCACTCTCCACAAGGAGAGACGATACCCCTGAGAGCCCAGTAAAAGGCCTCTCATACAGCCAAATCTGATCTCATGCCTTGAACTGAGGAGGAGCGGCACCCCAAAACATATATCTGCAGGTTGAGATTGTGATTTGGTTTTTATCCTAAGTCAAATGACAAGGATTGTTAAAGGGTTGATATTGACTTTTAGTACTATCACTTCCAATATATGGCATTAGAGTTTAAGTACTCTTCATCTTTGAAGTGGCAGTTTGCACAGACAAATAGAATTAAATGGAAATAGTTTGCAATAATTACTTTTTTAGAGCATAATTTTCTGCTCTAGCGCTAGTCAATGCTATATCTGTTATGCTTCTGTAAAAAAACTGATAAAGATGATGTAAAGGATTTTGCGTATTTCAGCTGGAAAATAGATGGGAATCTTTTGATTGTTTAAAGCATATGTTCGGCATACAGTAACAAGGAACAGTTATATCTGACCTTTTTTTTATTTTAACCAATAAGAAAAGTTCCAATGCTTGATTGGCTAATTGACTCCTAAGGCCTTTTTATGAACGGGGTAAATTGATAATACTTAGTGGATGAAGTTAAGTGACTGAAAATCCTGGCATTGTGTAAAGGTACCTTCACACTCAGCAACTTTACAACGAGAACAACAGCGATCTGTGACATTGCAGCGTCCTGGATAGCGATCTCGTCGTGTTTGACATGCAGCAGCGGTCAGGATCCCGCTGTGCCATCGCTGGTCAGAGCTAGAAGTCCAGAACTTTATTTCGTCGTCAGGTCGGCGTGTATCGTCATGTTTGACAGCAAAAGCAATGTTCTGGAGTTGCTGTTTTTGACGTCTCTACAGCGACCTAAACAGCGACGCTCCAGCAATCGGCTCGTTGTCTATATCGCTGCAGCGTCGCTGAGTGTGACGGTACCTTAAGTTCTTTTGCACATGAACTGTGAATTGTGCTTACAATAGTGAAATTCTGCTCATTTAGAAGACTAGTGTTTTAAAAAGAGATGTAGCTATTTTGTGAATAAGTTGATTTTCACTAAGGATGGCATTCTGGTCCGCAGTTGGCCTGATGAGGTCATAGTTAATTTGATTATAAACTAATCCACTGTTTTGTAAAAATGACAGATTTTAATCTTAATGATTTTTGGTCCATGGAGAGTAGCTATCATGCTTATAAATATAAGAGATTATCATAATAGGGACATTTAATTACAGTTTCATGAACCTCCCATGTAAGTGATACAACTGTTATGGGTCAAGATGTACAGATCGCACATCCTACAGAGGATCAACTTTGAGTTGAATTTCCTGAAATTTAAAAATTACTGCAAATTTCAACACTCAGCTATACAATTCATGAGATGCCTAATCTGATTGTGATGTACTACTACAGTGCTTAAGCAGATTGAAAATGGGAATGCTAATTTTCTTCTGTGAATGCTAATCCAAAGATTCAAGTGATATACAGGAAAGTTCTGAACCTGAATTATCACTCACTGTGATTGAATTGATTGATCTGAGCTATATTACAGTAACAGCACCTTAATAACAGCCCTTTTTTAATTTTACACAACTGCCAGCAAGGATTACTGCCTTAAAACCCTTGAAGTTATTTTTACAACTCAAACAAAATCTTGTATCCAAGGCTGTATAACAGGTCCACATCTTAAAGAAATACAATATTTTCATAATTCAGAAATTTTAACAATACTTTGTACCTCAAAAATTGTGCACATTGTAAAAAAAATATTTTTTTGTACACTAAAAAATAAAATATATTAAAGAAAATGAAAAAAGGTTAAAGTTTTATGACTTTTTTACAGGTGTATTTAGCATTTGTATGTACCACAACAATTCTCATCTGTTGGTGCAAGTTACGTTCCATGTTTGTATGTTAGGGTTTGACAATTTATTTTTTTAAAGTGGGAAGAATTTCAATAAAAAAAATCTATTTCAACCCATACAAAACAATTGAGAAATATTTTTTTTCCATATCTATTTTAATATTCCAGTTTGGCAACTGTACACCACACAACTATACTGTGGTCTGCTGAAGCATTTGTAGGTCATGTTCTTACCTCCTAGCATTTGTTTTTACATGGTCTTTTTTGGACATGTGCTTTAACCCCCTCACTCTGGGAGATTTTCCATTTTCCATTTTTTCCTCCCTTTTTTCCAAGAGCCATAACTTTTTTAATTTTTTCATCGTGAGGGCTTGTTTTTTGCAGAACTAGTTGTACTTTTGAATGACACAGTGTAACCCCGCATCAAAGGCAGGGACACAGCCGATGACATAAATATATATTATCTGTCGTGAAGGGGTTAAAAGGCAAAGGTATTTATTAACCCTAAATTTGTAAACAAACTATTTACAGTAAATTGAGATAATTTAATTTTCCCTTTTCCCCTTCTGCCTTAATAAACATACATACCGTATATACTCGAGTATAAGCCGACCCGAGTATAAGCCGACCCCCCTAATTTTGCCACAAAAAACTGGGAAAACTTATTGACTCGAGTATAAGCCTAGGGTGGAAATGCAGTGTTTATACTGGCCCCATAGATGCCCCAATACAGTGCTCTGCAGTGTTTATACTGGCCCCATAGATGCCCCAATACAGTGCTCTGCAGTGTTTATACTGGCCCCATAGATGCCCCAATACAGTGCTCTGCAGTGTTTATAGTGGCCCCATAGATGCCCCAATACAGTGCTCTGCACTGTTTATATTGGCCCCATAGATGCCCCAATACAGTGCTCTGCACTGTTTATATTGGCCCCATAGATGCCCCAATACAGTGCTCTGCAGTGTTTATACTGGCCCCATAGATGCCCCAATACAGTGCTCTGCAGTGTTTATAGTGGCCCCATAGATGCCCCAATACAGTGCTCTGCACTGTTTATATTGGCCCCATAGATGCCCCAATACAGTGCTCTGCACTGTTTATATTGGCCCCATAGATGCCCCAATACAGTGCTCTGCAGTGTTTATACTGGCCCCATAGATGCCCCAATACAGTGCTCTGCACTGTTTATACTGGCCCCATAGATGCCCCAATACAGTGCTCTGCAGTGTTTATACTGGCCCCATAGATGCCCCAATACAGTGCTCTGCAGTGTTTATACTGGCCCCATAGATGCCCCAATACAGTGCTCTGCAGTGTTCATAGTGGCCCCATAGATGCCCCAATACAGTGCTCTGCAGTGTTTATACTGGCCCCATAGATGCCCCAATACAGTGCTCTGCAGTGTTTATAGTGGCCCCATAGATGCCCCAATACAGTGCTCTGCAGTGTTTATACTGGCCCCATAGATGCCCCAATACAGTGCTCTGCAGTGTTCATAGTGGCCCCATAGATGCCCCAATACAGTGCTCTGCAGTGTTCATAGTGGCCCCATAGATGCCCCAATACAGTGCTCTGCACTGTTCATAGTGGCCCCATAGATGCCCCAATACAGTGCTCTGCAGTGTTTATACTGGCCCCATAGATGCCCCAATACAGTGCTCTGCACTGTTCATAGTGGCCCATAGCTCTGCCCCATATATGCTCTGCTATGTTCACAGTGGCCCATAGATGCTCCACATTAATCTGTGCGATGGCCGCTGCTGCTGCAATAAAAAAAAAAAAAAGCCATACTCACCTCGCTACTTGCAGCTCCCAGCGTCTGGTCCCGGCGTCTGTCTGCACTGACTGATCAGGCAGAGGGCGCCGCGCACACTAGTGCGTCATCGCGCCCTCTGACCTGAACAGTCAGAGCGCAGATAGACGCCGGGAAGATGGATCGGCGCCCGGCGGCTGGAACGAGGACAGGTGAATATAACATACTCACCTAGTCCTGGCGATCCTCGCGCTGTCCCCTCCTGTCTTCCGCGCTGCAGCTTCTTTCTCTATCAGCGGTCACCGGCACCGCTGACAGAGAAATGAATACGCGGCTCCGCCCCTATGGGAGGTGGAGCCGCTTATTCATATCTCTAATGAGCGGTCCCACGTGACCGCTGAAGAGAGGAAGAAGCTGCAGCGCGGAAGCCCGTGGGACGGCAGGGACAGCGCGAGGATCGCTGGGACTAGGTAAGTATACCTCAGCGCCCTCAGCCCCTCACCTGCCGACCCCACCGCTACCGTGACTCGAGTATAAGCCGAGGGGGGCACTTTCAGCCCAAAAATTTGGGCTGAAAATCTCGGCTTATACTCGAGTATATACGGTAATATAATTCTGATAATTAAGTCCCAAAGAAGACCTAGTGTTTAATTTCATTATCCATGATACTTCATTTATTAATAAAATTTTTCTATAGTCCCCTCCTCTTTTATGTTCATTAACTCTAGCACATCAGAAAAAAAGCGATAGCCTTCAACTTCCTTCATGCAACTCAGAATAATGTTTGGAAGCGCCCGAAGTGTAAAATGCAAAACACCAATTGCTATGTGGAATTTTTTGGGGAGAGCTTTTTTTTTGTTTTTTTATATGAAACATTATTTACATTTTGGAATTGTTAGGTGTCGAGTTCCCACTGCTGCACAAGGGGGACTCTGGAACCATGTCTGCTGCGGTCTCCCATTCTACATCAGAAGCAGTGGAGCCTGCTCAGCGGAGACGTCGGTCCCAGCGTCTCGCTCAGCCTGATACTGTGCTAAGGGTTACTGCTGCCTTTCCAGGCTCTGCTTTTGTGGCCAGCACTGGTCAGCGGCGAGCAGGCTTTTCTGGGACTAAGTCATGCTTTGCACACACTGAGCATGCCCACGGGAAGACCTCTCATTGGAGGTCGGGGGTCACACACTCAGGCCCTTTAGTAGCTCCCATTGGTTCTCCAGGATGGTCCTGAAGAGCTGCAACTATAAAACGTTCGAATGGCCGCACGGCCATGCGCTAGTATGAGCTTTTGTTATGAGCTTAGCTTTCTTGTGGTCATGTCTGCTTGTGGTTAGGTGTGGCTGAAATAAGCCCCTAGAATACCGGCGCCTCCGGTGAGGAGTTGGTGTGTAAGAATTCAGGGCTGGCATGTAGCCACTAGAATTCCAGCTCCATCAGAGAGGAGTTGTTTGCATGTTGACTGCATGATCACTGATTGCTGACTGCTCTGTTTGATAGCTGTGATCCTCTGTGAGGTTAACAGGGCACAACATTTCTCTATCATGGCAATTTTGTGATGTAAGAGAGTTCACTTATACTGCCATATAGTGCCGTCAATAACTAGCAGAAGGTTCTCTCCTGCATGGTGGACCCCGGGCTGCAATCGCACCTTTAAATTACATATATGTATTTGGTGTGTTCCGCCAGCCCTACCATGGAATATTGTGTATGTTTTGACACTTGAATTTATTGATCACTACACATATATTTGCATATAATGAATTCATCCTAGTGATGTCACTGCGGGAGAAGAGTGTGAATGTTTTAAATGAGGGACATCTTAAGATTAAGACTGTTCAAATCAAAATGCGTCAACACCAGAACACTGTCCTGTTTGTGATTTGAATTTAATAAAAGTGTAATAAAGCTGTGAAGATTTTATTGGAGACACCGGATTTTTTGTCGCTAAGGAACATACTAAACCAGAACAACTTTTTCAAGTTGATCTTTGGAAGGAATGAACTGGCAGTCTTTGACATGAGGCCAAAGGAGAAGGAGAAATGATTTTAATGCCAAGCTATGTTTCTGGCTTTGTTAGCTATGGTAGTAGGAGCACTGGCAGTGGAAGTAGCCCTCTAAGTCAAGATAAATTTCAATTTGGAAATCAGGTGGGTAGAGGGAGGGAAAAGCTGAGGATATTGCCCTAACTGAGTTATCAGGCTAATCAGACATGATGATGATTCTGTGGTGGACAAGACCTGGGAACCAGGCAGGGGTGCAAGGAGATGAGGTCATTGGAAGAAGAGGTTGTTGGCCAAATCAATGCACAAACAGGGGACATTTTGCTAAAATATATTTTTTTAATTGCTTAATTATTTTTGTAAATATAAAAAACTTTGTTGCAGGTCCCCAAAATGAATATTTTTTTTTTCTCCTGGTTACAAAAGCCAATACTTCTTCACATTCAAAACATTACACTTGTGTTTTCTCTTTAAATGAAGGGATAATTTTAAGAAATGGCTTGTGAAAAACTGTTGTGAAAATTGCTACTTTATTTAGCAGATAAGAAAGCTCTTGATACTTTAAGGCTATATACACACGTTGCAGATTTGACTGTGGAATTTTTCTGTGCAGATTCTGTATTTCTTGGCAAGAAACGCAGGTCAGAATCTGTACCTTTTTTGGTCTGTGCACACGTTGCAGATTTTTGTGCAGATTTCTTCCTTTTTTACCCTTGCAGATTTCTATTATGGAATGGGTGCAGAAACGCAGCAAATCTGCACAAAGAATTGACATGGTCCTTTTTTGAATCTGCTGCAATTTCCATACAGATTTTTCTGCACCATCAGCACAGGATTTTTTTTGCCATTGATTTATATTGTACTGTAAATCACTTGCAGATCTGCAGCGTTTCTGTGTGGAAAAAAATGCTGCAGATCTGCAGGAAATCTGCAACGTGTGCACATAGCCTAAAACATGACAAATTTTTGTACTCCTCATGTGAAAGCCATACCTTCTTCTGTTTGCACCTTCTTGTATAAACTCTGCCAGGGAAAACATTTCAACCCAAAAAGGTTAATTTTTTGGACAATTTATACAGTTGAAGTAGCCTACAACTGAAGTATGCAGTTAAGTTATCTGCTGAGTACATAGGAAATATATACCGTATATATATATCTTGATACCGTGTCAGCCAGTAGATAAAAATATAAAAATATTCAGAATTGAAAGTCCTCAGTGGTTGATACCTTTTTAGTCTATGCCTAATGAAGGGACCTGTGTAGTCTCGAAAGCTTGCAATTTGTTACCATCTTTTCAGTTAGCCATTAAAAGGTATCAACCACTGAGGACTCTCAATTCTAAATATTTTTCTGCTGGTTACAAGCAGTTACCATTTGTTTTTCTCCTAGCCAGAATGGTTGAGATTACTTGGACATTAATAAGACTGTGTTTTCAATTCAAAGCTCAAAACAGGTTCAATACACACCGATGAGACCTCAGAGTATTATGTACTATTTTTCAGGCAATTCGAGGCTTTTCAATATTGTGATACACCAAATATCAAACTTGTATTTAACATTTTGTGATATTTTATGCATGTAATAAAGATACATATATGTATAAGTTCATTCATGGCTATAAATGATTTGTGATTAGGTCTTTTTCAGTGCTACCATATTTGATTTATAACCACTTTTATTGTTACCATATGTTATGTAAAAAGATTCTAGGGTGCCATTATTGATACTAACGTATACATTACCTATACTGTAGTTACATGATAATTATACATCATATTCATAGACTTCTTGTCTCCCTCAATCACTTCTCTCACTGGCTGAATTTTTGTTATCGTCAATGAAATTAAGTAAATAGAATAGAGCAGTACATATACACACGTGGTAAAAATTGTTGGTACCCCTCTAATGACAGAAAAACCCATAATTGTCACAGAAATAACTTGAATCGGACAAAAATAATAAATAATTGCTTTTCAACCATGCTTCAATAGAATTAAAAAATAAATAAAACTCATGAAATAGTCATGGACAGAAATGATGGTACACCTGAAAATAATGTGGCAAAAGGGACATGTTAAATTAAGGTGTGCCCACTAACTAGCATCACAGATGTCTACAATCTTGGATTCAGTGAGTGGGCCTGTATATACAATTGTGGCCTAAAGTATTGACACCTGCAATTCTGTCAGATAATACTCAGTTTCTTCCTGAAAATGATTGCAAACACAAATTCTTTGTTATTATTATCTTCATTTAATTTTTCTTAAGTGAAAAAACACAAAAGAGAATGAAGCAAAAAGCAAAACATTGATCATTTCACACAAAACTCCAAAAATGGGCCAGACAAAAGTATTGGCACCCTCAGCCTAATTGCACAACCTGTTGCCAAAATAACTGCAACCAACCGTTTCTGGTAACCATCAATGAGTTTCTTACAATGCTCTGCTGGAATTTTAGACCATTCTTTTTGGCTGTATAGGGCTACAGATACTCACTGTGCTGTTTGATGACATGGTGTGTATCACACTCAACATGGACCAGAGGAAGCGAAGGAAAGAGTTGTCTCAGGAGATTAGAAAGAAAATTACAGACAAACATGATAAAGGTAAAAGTTATAAGACTATCTCCAAGCACCTTGATGTTCCTGTGACTACAGTTGCACATATTATTCAGAAATTTAAGATCTATCGGACAGTAGCCAACCTCCCTGGACATGGCCATATGAGGAAAACTGATAACAAATCAAAGATGCGGATAATACAAATGGTAACAAAAGAGATCATAAAAACATCTAAACAGATTATTTTTTTTTATCAATTAGTGTTTATTGAAGATTTCCAAAACAATACAGTGCAGTCAAACAGTAATAACAGTAACAGAGGTCAACTAAAAATGACCAGAAATAAGTAAGGAGAAAAACCAAACCAATCAGAAAGGAAGAAGTAGGGGAGAGAGGCGGGGGGAGGGATAGGTACAGTAGGGGGAATAGGGGGGGGGGTGAGGAAAGGAGTACAGGCATTCACAAGACATTATCTAGCAATTCAGTTATAGACAAGGGGTCCTGGCAAACTATGGCAGAATAAGAATATTACAAACACAAAAACAGACATGTCAATTATGCTTACTTATTCCCACTCAAGTAAACGATCAAACAAGGTGGTGCGGGTCAATAGAGGAATGACCACTATGTAACCAAGGGTGCCAAATATTTTGTCTTTTGGTTTTGGCAGTCATGGAGTGAGACAAAACGAGTTCATCTTGGCAGTGGACATTAAGTTTATTAATTAATTCACTAATATTGGGAGGATTAGTGTCTTTCCATCTTGAGGCGACTAATAACCTGCCAGCTATTAGAATATGTGATAGTGTACCTCGAAGTATGTGTGGAATGTCCTCCAGGCCTATGTGAAGAATGGCCTGCCTGGTTGACAGAGTCAGCTGGATCCCCAAGACCTGTGCAATTAAAAGGTCCATATCTCTCCACCAGGGCTGAAGAATTGGACACGACCACCAGGTGTGTTCCAGAGTTCCCCTGTGACCGCACCCCCTCCAGCATTTGTCCGACCCGGCAGGGTCATAAGCAGCCACCTGAACCGGATATTGATACCATCTAAGGTGTACTTTTTTCAATTGTTCGAGATGATTGACGCAGGCAGGTACCCGTAATACTTCACCCAGTCCCTCCTCCCAATCTATCAGGTCCGATAGGAAGTCCAGATCCTGTTCCCACTTGATCATATATGGCAGTTTAACATCTTCTACTGGGTCGTTTAAGGCTTTATATAATATTGAAATTCCCTTCGGGCCAGAGTCAGGCAACAAGAAATAACCATTAACCCTGTTATTTAAATGGGAGTTGAAGAAAGGCGAGTTTGGGGAATTATGAAGTAGATGACGTATCTGCAAATATTGATAGAAATATCTCCGGACATTCGGGAAGTTGGAGGCCAAGCGGTCAAAGGGGACAAGGCCAGCGGCATCCAATATCTTCCGTAATGTTACGATTCCAGCATCAACCCAAGGCTGGAGATTAATAAATGGGATGTGTGTCTCAAGGGCTTTTAAGGATAGGGAGTCATGAGATAATTTAATCAAGGAAGGGACCAGTGTCCTCCAATAGTGGAACGCGATTTTCATGGTTGGTAAGGGAGGGGAATAATCAGTGATTGCAATAGATTCAGCCTCAAGAATTGTGTGGGTAGATCTAGTTTTGGCATAATAGTTTTCTATTTGGAGCCATCTATGGTCTTTGTCCGCCTGCCACCAGTCTCTAAATCCAGTTAGTATGGCCGCTCTATGGTACAGCATGAGGTTCGGCATTCCCAGCCCTCCCCGTTTGTACGGATAGTACATCAAGGTCCTAGAGATTCTAGATTTTTTGTGTGACCAAATATAATCGTATGTCATAGTTTGTAATTTCAAAATCAAACGTTTGGGGATTTTTAATGGGATACACCTAAGGAGATACAGTATTTTAGGCAGGATCATCATTTTGAAAACATTAATCCTGGCAATCCAGGATGTCATAACTTTGTGAAAATGGTCAAGTTGTGCCCTAACCTGTGTGATCAATTTAGAGAAATTCTTCTCGACAATCTGTTCAGAGCCCGTCAATATAACTCCCAAGTACGGGATACCCTCTGTCATCCATTTAAATGGAAACTCAGCCTCCATTTTCGACTTGGCCGCGCACGGAACCACCACCGGAAACAACAAGGACTTTGTGGGATTCAACCTGTAGTATGACACATTACTGAATTCCCTGAGTTCCAAGGTAATAGCTGTCAAGGATGTCTCCAAGTTGACAAAGGATAGAATAACATCATCAGCATACAAGCCAATTCTGTGCTCCATCTGTCCAACCCTGATGCCGGTGATATTAATAGAGGTTCTTATGCGTTCAGCGAGCGGCTCCATGCACAGTGCGAAAATAAGGAGAGAGTGGGCAACCCTGACGAGTGCCATTCGTGATCTGAAACGGACCAGATAAAAAACCGGACGTCAAGACCCTGGCACAAGGAGTCGAGTACATAGCACAGATTGCTGAGAATATTGGGCCCGACAGTCCAAACCTTTCCAATACTGCCCGAAGATACCCCCAGTGCACCCTGTCAAAAGCCTTCTCAGCATCAAGCGACAGGAATGCACTGGGTAGACCAGATTATTTTAATCAGATTCAGCATGCGCCGCACCCCATCTTTCGTCTCACATCCGGCCACAAAACCCACTTGGTCCGGTGAAATTATAGTTGGGATAATAAGCTTTAGTCTGGACGCTATAATTTTAGTGAATATTTTGACATCCGAATTGAGCAGAGCAATGGGTCTAAAGTCTCCAGGGTGTGTGAGGGGTTTCCCAGGCTTGGGTATGGTAGATATGGTAGCTTCTAAACCAGGAGCCGTCACAGTACCCGAGTCTCTCCACACCGAGAATAATCTCTGCAAATATGGAGTCAGCAACAGATAAAAGGATTTATAATAGTCATTCATCAACCCATCTGGGCCTGGGGCCTTATGAGATTTAGTTTGTTTAATCGTCGAGTTAATTTCTACATCTGTGAAGGGAGAATTAAGGTAGTTTAGCTGCTCAGATGTAATACGGGGTAATTTTATAGAGTCTAGATATTTATAAATAGATTGGTGATCCGGCTGGGGAGTAGAAGGGTCATCTTTTAAATTATACAAGCCGGTATAATATTCTGCAAAAGCTTGGACTATGTCCTGAGGGTTCCTGAGGACCTTCCCATTTTTATCTAAGATATGGTCCACTCTTGATTTAGCTTCCCTCTTACGTACTCTGCGCGCCAGGAGTGCACCTGCCCTATCACCTGCGGCATATAGATTAGTCTTGAATTTCTTCATGGTATGTGCATATCTGGCCAAGAGATTTTCTCTCAATTTAAACCTAATCTGATAGATCTCCTCAGAGATAGAAGGCGTGGGAGCAGACTTGTTGATATTGTCTAAATATTGCAGGTGGGAAAGTAAAGCCTCTCTGCCACTCTCCCTCTTCCTTTTCAGGTAGGAAGCTTGTTGGAGAAGCACACCTCTAATTAGAGTTGAGCGACCTTGACCTTTTTAGAGTCGAGCCGGGTTTTGCGAAACCCGACTATGTCCAAAGTCGGGTCGAGTGAAATCGGCCGATTATGACGTAAAGTCGGGATCGACCGAAACACGAAACCCAATGCAAGTCAATGGGGCAGCATAGTCGGCAGTGAGTGGGGGCCAGGAAAACACCTAGAGTGGCCATTTTAATGTCAAAACCATCCATTCTTCTTAATGAAGCTTGTCAAGCGTAATTTACCTTATAATAATTGGAAGGCATTTGAAATTGGGGGTCATTTGGCTAAAGTTGTGGGGGGTAGGGCTGGTTCAAGTAATTAGTGGGCCCAGGAAATCTGGACCACGTCACGGCAGTGGAGCAGGGAGAGGTAAGTATTTCAACTTTGCAAGTGCTGTGAACCTGAGCAAGCAGGGGGGGCCCACTCGTTGGCATTGGCACTGGCACAGGGCCCCTCAAAGTACAGCGGTGTGTTTGCACGGCGGGGGCGCCTCCCACCGGCAGCAACACTTTTGCGTACTATGAGAGGCCCTGTGCCAGTGACGTCGCCAACTAGTATTCCTCCCCCCACCTGATGAAGGAACCTGCACTTTCATCTGCACCTTCCTCTTTGTCCCCGTGTAAGGTGGTATGGTATGCGGGAAGAGCAACCTGACTTTCAGCAGGGTCACAATGTTGTTGTGTAGCGTGCACGGGGAATGTTGCGTTATGGGTCAATGTACCAGCAGACTCATCTATCACTGGCTGGGCAATGGGCACGATGAAGTGGAAACACAGATATAGGCCCAAAGAAGAAAGTGGGCTAAATGCAGTTCAAAATTGGTAACACAGGAATAACCAGGGGGCATTGCAGTGGAGGACAACTGGAATGAGAGGCTGACACAGAGAGTAGGGCCAAATCAGTAAGTAGTCGAAATGCAGTTCAAAATTGGCAACCGTAGTAAACAGGCGGCACAGCTTTGTTCAGTGGAGGAGAACAGCAAGGAGTGGCAGACACCGATAGTAGGCCCCAAACCAACTAGTACGCCAAATGCAGTTGTTCCATTTAACCACAATTTAATGAGAGCCTGAAGATAGAAGCTCAGGAAAGGCAACCTGGGGAACACCTTGGAGTGTAACACACCATCTCTCTCCACCCCATACCCATTTTGTATGGCCTAATGCAGTGTACTTTTCTACAACTACTAAACGAGAGTCGGAAGACCGAAGCAATGGCAAGGAAACCTGGGGAACACCTTAGAGTGTAACACACCCTCTCTCTACACCCCATACCCAATTTGAAGGTCTAATGCAGTGTAGTTTCCAAGAACTACTAAACGAGAGCCGGAAGATCGAAGCTCAGGAAAGGCAACCTGGGGAACACCTTGGAGTGTAACACACCCTCTCGCTACACCCCATACCCAATTTGAAGGCCTAATGCAGCGTAGTTTCCAACAACTACTAAACGAGAGCCGGAAGATCGAAGCTCAGGAAAGGCAACCTGGGGAACACCTTGGAGTGTAACAAACCCTCTCTCTACACCCCATACCCAATTTGTAGGCCTAATGCAGCGTAGTTTCCGACAACTACTAAACGAGAGCATGAAGATCGAAGCTCAGGAAAGGCAACCTGGGGAACACCTTGGAGTGTAACACACCCTCTCTCTACACCCCATACCCAATTTGTAGGCCTAATGCAGCGTAGTTTCCGACAACTACTAAACGAGAGCCGGAATATCGAAGCTCAGGAAAGGCAACCTGGGGAACACCTTGGAGTGTAACACACCCTCTCTCTACACCCCATACCCAATTTGTAGGCCTAATGCAGCGTAGTTTCCGACAACTACTAAACGAGAGCCGGAATATCGAAGCTCAGGAAAGGCAACCTGGGGAACACCTTGGAGTGTAACACACCCTCTCTCTACACCCCATACCCAATTTGAAGGCCTAATGCAGTGTAGTTTCCAAGAACTACTAAACGAGAGCCGGAAGATCGAAGCTCAGGAAAGGCAACCTGGGGAACACCTTGGAGTGTAACACACCCTCTCGCTACACCCCATACCCAATTTGAAGGCCTAATGCAGCGTAGTTTCCAACAACTACTAAACGAGAGCCGGAAGATCGAAGCTCAGGAAAGGCAACCTGGGGAACACCTTGGAGTGTAACAAACCCTCTCTCTACACCCCATACCCAATTTGTAGGCCTAATGCAGCGTAGTTTCCGACAACTACTAAACGAGAGCATGAAGATCGAAGCTCAGGAAAGGCAACCTGGGGAACACCTTGGAGTGTAACACACCCTCTCTCTACACCCCATACCCAATTTGTAGGCCTAATGCAGCGTAGTTTCCGACAACTACTAAACGAGAGCCGGAATATCGAAGCTCAGGAAAGGCAACCTGGGGAACACCTTGGAGTGTAACACACCCTCTCTCTACACCCCATACCCAATTTGTAGGCCTAATGCAGCGTAGTTTCCGACAACTACTAAACGAGAGCCGGAATATCGAAGCTCAGGAAAGGCAACCTGGGGAACACCTTGGAGTGTAACACACCCTCTCTCTACACCCCATACCCAATTTGAAGGCCTAATGCAGTGTAGTTTCCAAGAACTACTAAACGAGAGCCGGAAGATCGAAGCTCAGGAAAGGCAACCTGGGGAACACCTTGGAGTGTAACACACCCTCTCGCTACACCCCATACCCAATTTGAAGGCCTAATGCAGCGTAGTTTCCAACAACTACTAAACGAGAGCCGGAAGATCGAAGCTCAGGAAAGGCAACCTGGGGAACACCTTGGAGTGTAACAAACCCTCTCTCTACACCCCATACCCAATTTGTAGGCCTAATGCAGCGTAGTTTCCGACAACTACTAAACGAGAGCCGGAATATCGAAGCTCAGGAAAGGCAACCTGGGGAACACCTTGGAGTGTAACACACCCTCTCTCTACGCCCCATACCCAATTTGTAGGCCTAATGCAGCGTAGTTTCCGACAACTACTAAACGAGAGCCGGAATATCGAAGCTCAGGAAAGGCAACCTGGGGAACACCTTGGAGTGTAACACACCCTCTCTCTACACCCCATACCCAATTTGAAGGCCTAATGCAGTGTAGTTTCCAAGAACTACTAAACGAGAGCCGGAAGATCGAAGCTCAGGAAAGGCAACCTGGGGAACACCTTGGAGTGTAACACACCCTCTCGCTACACCCCATACCCAATTTGAAGGCCTAATGCAGCGTAGTTTCCAACAACTACTAAACGAGAGCCGGAAGATCGAAGCTCAGGAAAGGCAACCTGGGGAACACCTTGGAGTGGAACACACCATCTCTCTACACCCCATACCCAATTTGAAGGCCTAATGCAGAGTAGTTTCCAAGAACTACTAAACGAGAGCCGGAAGATCGAAGCTCAGGAAAGGCAACCTGGGGAACACCTTGGAGTGTAACACAACGTCTCTCTACACGACGGAAGGGCTGATTCTTAGGAAGGAAGGCTGTTGGAAATAAGCATTGCGCGTCCGAGGGTGATTATATTCTTATTAGGTATATACTCACCCTCGGACGCGCCCTGCTTCTTTATTTGGAATGAATGTTTATTTGCAATGTGGTGTTGACTTTCTCTATTATTTTGGTAATTAATGATTTTATTATTTTCATTATTTTGCATCTTCTCGGCAATAATATAAAGAAGACGCGACAGGACAACACTCGGTGGATGCCATATGTGTGTTTTCAATTTAAAAAAACTTTCAGTTAACTACTTGCAGGAGAAAGTAATTGTAGCTGGTGGCCATTTTTAGTACTGTACCAGATTTTAGTTGTGTGTTTGTTTTTAATGTTAAAATGTCTGCATTTGATATCTCACCAGTATTTTCTTTTTTATAAGCAAAATACTTATTTTTATATTTTCTGATGTTGGTTCCAGGGGTACACGGCCAGCAGTGCTCTGGTCAGTGTAGTAGTAGTTGAAAGAATGGACCGCAGACAGGCATCGAAGGCCTAAAATAATAACACATGGCTGTAGGCAATTTTAAATTGGTTCCAGGGGTACACGGACAGCAGTGGTGTGGTCAGTGGAGGCCTAGTGGAAGGAGTGACCGCAGACAGGCATCGAAGGCCTAAAATAATAACACATGGCTGTAGGCAATTTTAAATTGGTTCCAGGGGTACACGGGCAGCAGTGACCTGGTCAGTGTAGTAGTAGTTGAAAGAATGGACCGCAGACAGGCATCGAAGGCCTAAAATAAAAAAATTGGGCTGGCTGTAGGCAATTTTAAATTGGTTCCAGGGGTACACGGGCAGCAGTGGTGTGGTCAGTGGAGGCCTAGTGGAAGGAGTGACCGCAGACAGGCATCGAAGGCCTAAAATAATAACACATGGCTGTAGGCAATTTTAAATTGGTTCCAGGGGTACACGGGCAGCAGTGACCTGGTCAGTGTAGTAGTAGTTGAAAAAATGGACCGCAGACAGGCATCGAATGCCTAAAATAATAACACATGGCTGTAGGCAATTTTAAATTGGTTCCAGGGGTACACGGGCAGCAGTGACCTGGTCAGTGTAGTAGTAGTTGAAAGAATGGACCGCAGACAGGCATCGAAGGCCTAAAATAAAAAAATTGGGCTGGCTGTAGGCAATTTTAAATTGGTTCCAGGGGTACACGGACAGCAGTGGTGTGGTCAGTGGAGGCCTAGTGGAAGGAGTGACCGCAGACAGGCATCGAAGGCCTAAAATAATAACACATGGCTGTAGGCAATTTTAAATTGGTTCCAGGGGTAGACGGGCAGCAGTGACCTGGTCAGTGTAGTAGTAGTTGAAAGAATGGACCGCAGACAGGCATCGAAGGCCTAAAATAATAACACATGGCTGTAGGCAATTTTAAATTGGTTCCAGGGGTACACGGGCAGCAGTGACCTGGTCAGTTTAGTAGTAGTTGAAAAAATGGACCGCAGACAGGCATCGAATGCCTAAAATAATAACACATGGCTGTAGGCAATTTTAAATTGGTTCCAGGGGTACACGGGCAGCAGTGACCTGGTCAGTGTAGTAGTAGTTGAAAGAATGGACCGCAGACAGGCATCGAAGGCCTAAAATAAAAAAATTGGGCTGGCTGTAGGCAATTTTAAATTGGTTCCAGGGGTACACGGACAGCAGTGGTGTGGTCAGTGGAGGCCTAGTGGAAGGAGTGACCGCAGACAGGCATCGAAGGCCTAAAATAATAACACATGGCTGTAGGCAATTTTAAATTGGTTCCAGGGGTACACGGGCAGCAGTGGTGTGGTCAGTGGAGGCCTAGTGGAAGGAGTGACCGCAGACAGGCATCGAAGGCCTAAAATAATAACACATGGCTGTAGGCAATTTTAAATTGGTTCCAGGGGTACACGGGCAGCAGTGACCTGGTCAGTGTAGTAGTAGTTGAAAAAATGGACCGCAGACAGGCATCGAATGCCTAAAATAATAACACATGGCTGTAGGCAATTTTAAATTGGTTCCAGGGGTACACGGGCAGCAGTGACCTGGTCAGTGTAGTAGTAGTTGAAAGAATGGACCGCAGACAGGCATCGAAGGCCTAAAATAAAAAAATTGGGCTGGCTGTAGGCAATTTTAAATTGGTTCCAGGGGTACACGGACAGCAGTGGTGTGGTCAGTGGAGGCCTAGTGGAAGGAGTGACCGCAGACAGGCATCGAAGGCCTAAAATAATAACACATGGCTGTAGGCAATTTTAAATTGGTTCCAGGGGTACACGGGCAGCAGTGACCTGGTCAGTGTAGTAGTAGTTGAAAGAATGGACCGCAGACAGGCATCGAAGGCCTAAAATAATAACACATGGCTGTAGGCACTTTTAAATTGGTTCCAGGGGTACACGGGCAGCAGTGGTCTGGTCAGTGGAAGTCTAGTGGAAGGAGTGACCGCAGACAGGCTTCGAAGGCCTAACATAACAAAATTGGGCTGGCTGTAGGCACTTTAAATTGGTTCCAGGGGTACATGGGCAGCAGTGTATGGTCAGTGGAAGTCTAGTGGAAGGAGTGACGGCAGACAGTCTTCGAAGGCCTAACATAACAAAATTGGGCTGACTGTAGGCACTTTTAAATTGGTTCCAGGGTAACACGGCCAGCAGTGGCCTGGTCAGTGTAGTAGTTGTAGAAAGAAGGGACCGCAGACAGGCTTCGAAGGCCTAACATAACAAAAATGTCAAAACAATGGTATTGTCAGTGCCAGGCATTGAAGGATGTCAGCGGCTAGACTACACATTGGTGAAGCTGTGAGAGATAATTTTGCTAGTGGTAGAGCACTGTTTGAGCTGGGGGGGGGAACTGTCTTGTGGCCGGCGGTACAGGCACAGGGCCCCTCATATTACAACGGTGTGTCTGACGTTGGGTGCGCACCACCACCGCCAGAGACACTTTATTGTACTATGAGGGACCCAGTGGCAGTGCCGTCGACCAAAAGCGGCCACACCCACCTCTTCAGACAAACAGCACTCTCAAGGGTCCAAGCGCAAAGTGGCGATAGCACGGCCCCGTGTGGGGAGTTTGGCCATTTCGTGAGGTGGAAACATGTCGTATGCTGGACAATCAGGTGAAGAAAATTACGAGATTGGAAAAGTCATTCAGAATAGTCCACAGGCAAGACCTTTTCATAGGAAAGCTAGGTGTCAGCCGGGCAGGGTGGGGCAAAAGATTTTGAAATCCAGTTGTGGTTCATTTTAATGAAGGTTAGATCATCTACATTTTGGGTAGCCAGACGAGTCCTTTTTTCTGTTAGTATTGAACCTGCAGCACTGAATACTCTTTCTGATAGGACACTAGCTGCCGGGCAAGCAAGCTCCTGCAATGCATATTCTGCCAATTCTGGCCAGGTGTCTAATTTGGATGCCCAGTAATCAAATGGGAATGACGGTTGAGGGAGAACGTCGATAAGGGATGAAAAATAGTTTGTAACCATACTGGACAAATGTTGTCTCCTGTCACTTTGAATTGATGCTGCAGTACCTGTCCTGTCTGCGGTCATAGAAAAATCACTCCACAACCTGGTCAGAAAACCCCTCTGTCCAACGCCACTTCTGATTTCTGCCCCTCTAACACCTCTGGTCTGCTGGCCCCTGGAGCTCGTGTGAGAACGATCACGGGCGCTGTGTGCAGGGAATGCCAGAAGCAAACGGTCAACAAGAGTTGATTGTTTTGTTGCTAATATTAGTTCCAAGTTCTCATGTGGCATAATATTTTGCAATTTGCCTTTATAGCGAGGATCAAGGAGGCAGGCCAACCAGTAATCGTCATCGTTCATCATTTTTGTAATGCGTGTGTCCCTTTTGAGGATACGCAAGGCATAATCCGCCATGTGGGCCAAAGTTCCCGTTGTCAAATCTGCGGTTGTGCTTGGTTGAGGGGCAGTTGCAGGCAAATCTACGTCACTTGTGTCCCTCAAAAAACCAGAACCCGGCCTTGCCACGCCACCAATTTCCCGTGCCCCCGGGAAAGCTTCCTCATTAAAAATATACTCATCCCCATCATCCTCCTCATCCTCCACCTCCTCTTCGCCCGGTACCTCGTCATGTACACTGCCCTGACCAGACAATCGCTGACTGTCATCAAGGCTTTCCTCTTCCTCTGGTGCAGACGCCTGATCCTTTATGTGCGTCAAACTTTGCATCAGCAGACGCATTAGGGGGATGCTCATGCTTATTATGGCGTTGTCTGCACTAACCAGCCGTGTGCATTCCTCAAAACACTGAAGGACTTGACACATGTCTTGAATCTTCGACCACTGCACACCTGACAACTCCATGTCTGCCATCCTACTGCCTGCCCGTGTATGTGTATCCTCCCACAAAAACATAACAGCCCGCCTCTGTTCGCACAGTCTCTGAAGCATGTGCAGTGTTGAGTTCCACCTTGTTGCAACGTCTATGATTAGGCGATGCTGGGGAAGGTTCAAAGAACGCTGATAGGTCTGCATACGGCTGGAGTGTACAGGCGAACGGCGGATATGTGCGCAAAGTCCACGCACTTTGAGGAGCAGGTCGGATAACCCCGGATAACTTTTCAGGAAGCACTGCACCACCAGGTTTAAGGTGTGAGCCAGGCAAGGAATGTGTTTCAGTTGGGAAAGGGAGATGGCAGCCATGAAATTCCTTCCGTTATCACTCACTACCTTGCCTGCCTCAAGATCTACAGTGCCCAGCCACGACTGCGTTTCTTGCTGCAAGAACTCGGACAGAACTTCCGCGGTGTGTCTATTGTCGCCCAAACACTTCATAGCCAATACAGCCTGCTGACGTATGCCAGTAGCTGCCCCATAATGGGAGACCTGGTGTGCAACAGTGGCAGGTGCGGATGGAGTGTTTGTGCGACTGCGGTCTGTGGACGAGCTCTTGCTTCTGCAGGAGGACGAGGAGGAGGAGGAGGAGGGGGTGCGAACGGCTACAGACAACTGTTTACTAGACCGTGGGCTAGGCAGAACTGTCCCAAACTTGCTGTCCCCTGTGGACCCTGAATCCACCACATTTACCCAGTGTGCCGTGATGGACACGTAACGTCCCTGGCCATGCCTACTGGTCCATGCATCTGTTGTCAGGTGCACCTTTGTGCTCACAGATTGCCTGAGTGCATGGACGATGCGCTCTTTAACATGCTGGTGGAGGGCTGGGATGGCTTTTCTGGAAAAAAAGTGTCGACTGGGTAGCTCGTAGCGTGGTACAGCGTAGTCCATCAGGTCTTTGAAAGCTTCGCTTTCAACTAACCGGTAGGGCATCATCTCTAACGAGATTAGTCTAGCTATGTGGGCGTTCAAACCCTGTGTACGCGGATGCGAGGCTAAGTATTTCCTTTTTCTAACCATAGTCTCATGTAGGGTGAGCTGGACTGGAGAGCTGGAGATCGTGGAACTAGCGGGGGTGCCGGTGGACATGGCAGACTGAGAGACGGTGGGAGATGGTATTGTTGCCGCCGGTGCCCTAGATGCAGTGTTTCCTACTACGAAACTGGTGATTCCCTGACCCTGACTGCTTTGGCCTGGCAAAGATACCTGCACAGATACAGCAGGTGGTGCGCTAAATGGTGGTCCTACACTGCCGGAAGGGATGTTGCGTTGATGACTAGCTTCATTGGCCGAGGGTGCAACAACCTTAAGGGACGTTTGGTAGTTAGTCCAAGCTTTCAAATGCATGGTGGTTAAATGTCTATGCATGCAACTAGTATTGAGACTTTTCAGATTCTGACCTCTGCTTAAGGAAGTAGAACATTTTTGACAGATGACTTTGCGCTGATCAATTGGATGTTGTTTAAAAAAATGCCAGACTGCACTCTTTCTAGCATCGGATACCTTTTCAGGCATTGCAGACTGAGCTTTAACCGGATGGCCACGCTGTCCTCCACCAGGTTTTGGCTTTGCCACGCGTTTTGGGCAAGATACGGGCCCGGCAGATGGAACCTGTGGCGATGTTGATGCCTGCTGCGGCCCCTCCTCCTCCTCTGCTTCAGAACTGCTGCCGCCTGCACCCTGTTCCCCCAATGGCTGCCAATCGGGGTCAAGAACTGGGTCATCTAATAACTCTTCTTGTACCTCCTGCGCAACTTCGTCTGTGTCACCGTGTCGTTCGGTGGTATAGCGTTCGTGATGGGGCAACATAGTCTCATCAGGGTCTGATTCTTGATCAGCACCCTGCGAGGGCAATGTTGTGGTCTGAGTCAAAGGACCAGCATAGTAGTCTGGCTGTGGCTGTGCGTCAGTGCACTCCATGTCAGATTCAATTTGTAATGGGCATGGACTGTTAACTGCTTCACTTTCTAAGCCAGGGACGGTATGTGTAAAGAGCTCCATGGAGTAACCCGTTGTGTCGCCTGCTGCATTCTTCTCTGTTGTTGTTTTTGCTGAAGAGGACAAGGAAGTGACTTGTCCCTGACCGTGAACATCCACTAACGACGCGCTGCTTTTACTTTTACCAGTTTCACGAGATGAGGCAAAAGAGCTAGAGGCTGAGTCAGCAAGATAAGCCAAAACTTGCTCTTGCTGCTCCGGCTTTAAAAGCGGTTTTCCTAATCCCAGAAAAGGGAGCGTTCGAGGCCTTGTGTAGCCGGACGACGAACCTGGCTCCACAGCTCCAGACTTAGGTGCAATATTTTTTCCCCCACGACCACCTGATGCTCCACCACTACCACTACCCTCATTACCAGCTGACAATGAACGCCCCCGGCCACGACCTCTTCCACTAGACTTCCTCATTGTTTTAAAAACGTAACCAAACTAACGTTATTTGTTGCAGTCACACAACTTACACGGTGAGCTATAACTTCAGTATGATTTAGCTACCCCTTTACAGGTTGGTGAGACCACAGCGAAAATCAGGCCCAATGTTACACACTCTTTTTTTGGTGGCTGCAAATTAGAGAGATGCCCCACACGCAGGACTGTCACTGAAGCACAAATGTTAATATTAATGTCACACTATTATTTTTTTTTTATTTTTATTTTTTTCAGGAACACTTTAGAAACCCCCCAAAAAAAAAAAAATAGATTTTTGCAGGGAGAATTTAGAAAACAAATGTAACAAACTATATGCTTTCTATGGGCCACTGAGTGAGAGATGACGCACACAGGAATCAGGAGTGGCACACAAGCCCAGAGGCCAATATTTTTCTACCAATGATTGATGGAGTTATTTTCTCTGGTAGATTTTGGAACCCAAATCAAGGAAAAAAAATGTAGGCTTTCTATGGACCACAATTGGAGAGAGAGAGAGAGAGAGAGATGGCACACCCAGGAGTCAAGACTGGCACACAAGCAGAAAGGCCAATATTAATCTCCCACTGTTTTTTTTTTTTTTTTTTTTTTTTTTCAGGGAGACTTTAGAAAAAAAAATAATAAAAAAAATATGATTTTATCAGGAAGAATTTAGAAACCAAATAAAATAAAATGATTTTTTCAGGGAGAATTTATAAAACAAATAAAAACAAAAATAGGCGTTCTATGGCCCACTGACTGAGAGATGACGCACACAGGAGTCAGGAGTGGCACACAAACCCAGAGGCCAATATTTTTCTACCAATGATTGATGTAGTTATTTTCTCTGGTAGATTTTAGAACCCAAATCAAGGAAAAAAAATGTAGGCTTTCTATGGACCACAATTGGAGAGAGAGAGAGAGAGAGAGAGAGAGAGAGAGAGAGAGAGATGGCACACCCAGGAGTCAAGACTGGCACACAAGCAGAAAGGCCAATATTAATCTCCCACTGTTTTTTTTGGTTGTTTTTTTTTTTTTTTTTCAGGGAGACTTTAGAAAAAAAAATAATAAAAAAAATATGATTTTATCAGGAAGAATTTAGAAACCAAATAAAATAAAATGATTTTTTCAGGGAGAATTTATAAAACAAATAAAACCAAAAATAGGCGTTCTATGGCCCACTGACTGAGAGATGACGCACCCAGGAGTCAAGACTGGCACACAAGCAGAAAGGCCAATATTAATCTCCCACTGTTTTTTTTGGTTGTTTTTTTTTTTTTTTTTTCAGGGAGACTTTAGAAAAAAAAATAATAAAAAAAATATGATTTTATCAGGAAGAATTTAGAAACCAAATAAAATAAAATGATTTTTTCAGGGAGAATTTATAAAACAAATAAAACCAAAAATAGGCGTTCTATGGCCCACTGACTGAGAGATGACGCACCCAGGAGTCAAGACTGGCACACAAGCAGAAAGGCCAATATTAATCTCCCACTGTTTTTTTTTTTTTTTTTCAGGGAAACTTTAGAAAAAAAAATAATAAAAAAAATATGATTTTATCAGGAAGAATTTAGAAACCAAATAAAATAAAATGATTTTTTCAGGGAGAATTTAGAAAACAAATAAAACCAAAAATAGGCGTTCTATGGCCCACTGACTGAGAGATGACGCACACAGGAGTCAGGAGTGGCACACAAACCCAGAGGCCAATATTTTTCTACCAATGATTGATGTAGTTATTTTCTCTGGTAGATTTTAGAACCCAAATCAAGGAAAAAAAATATAGGCTTTCTATGGACCACAATTGGAGAGAGAGAGAGAGAGAGAGAGAGAGATGGCACACCCAGGAGTCAAGACTGGCACACAAGCAGAAAGGCCAATATTAATCTCCCACTGTTTTTTTGGTTGTTTTTTTTTTTTTTTTTTCAGGGAGACTTTAGAAATAAAAATAATAAAAAAAATATGATTTTATCAGGAAGAATTTAGAAACCAAATAAAATAAAATGATTTTTTCAGGGAGAATTTAGAAAACAAATAAAACCAAAAATAGGCGTTCTATGGCCCACTGACTGAGAGAGAGAGAGAGATGGAACGCTTAGAACTGGCACACAAGCCCAAAGGGCAATATTAATCTCCCTTTTTTTTTCCAGGGAGAATTTCTAAAACCCAAAAAAAAAATAAAATAGGCTTTCTATGGCCCACTATTTGTGAGAGAGATGGGACGCTCAGGACTGGCACAGATGGCACGCTCAGGACTGGCACAAAAGCCCAGAGGCCAATATTAATCTCCCTTTTTTTCTGGGAGAATTTATAAAACCAAAAAAATATTTAAATAGGCTTTCTATGGCCCACTATTTGTGAGAGAGATGGCACGCTCAGGACTGGCACAGATGGCACGCTCACAACTGGCACACAAGCCCAGAGGCCAATATTAATCTCCCTTTTTTCAGGGAGAATTTCTAAAACCCAAAAAAAAAATAAAATAGGCTTTCTATGGCCCACTATTTGTGAGAGAGATGGGACGCTCAGGACTGGCACAGATGGCACGCTCAGGACTGGCACAGAAGCCCAGAGGCCAATATTAATCTCCCTTTTTTTCTGGGAGAATTTATAAAACCAAAAAAATATTTAAATAGGCTTTCTATGGCCCACTATTTGTGAGAGAGATGGCACGCTCAGGACTGGCACAGATGGCACGCTCACAACTGGCACACAAGCCCAGAGGCCAATATTAATCTCCCTTTTTTCAGGGAGAATTTCTAAAACCCAAAAAAAAAATAAAATAGGCTTTCTATGGCCCACTATTTGTGAGAGAGATGGGACGCTCAGGACTGGCACAGATGGCACGCTCAGGACTGGCACAGAAGCCCAGAGGCCAATATTAATCTCCCTTTTTTTCTGGGAGAATTTATAAAACCAAAAAAATATTTAAATAGGCTTTCTATGGCCCACTATTTGTGAGAGAGATGGCACGCTCAGGACTGGCACAGATGGCACGCTCACAACTGGCACACAAGCCCAGAGGCCAATATTAATCTCCCTTTTTTCAGGGAAAATTGATAAAACAAAAAAAAAAATTAAATAGGCTTTCTATGGCCCACTATTTGTGAGAGAGATGGCACGCTCAGGGCTGGCTGGCACAGATGGCACGCTCAGGACTGGCACACAAGCCCAGAGGCCAATATTAATCTCCCTTTTTTTCTGGGAGAATTTATAAAACCAAAAAAATATTTAAATAGGCTTTCTATGGCCCACTATTTGTGAGAGAGATGGCACGCTCAGGACTGGCACAGATGGCACGCTCACAACTGGCACACAAGCCCAGAGGCCAATATTAATCTCCCTTTTTTCAGGGAAAATTTATAAAACAAAAAAAAAAATTAAATAGGCTTTCTATGGCCCACTATTTGTGAGAGAGATGGCACGCTCAGGGCTGGCACAGATGGCACGCTCAGGACTGGCACACAAGCCCAGAGGCCAATATTAATCTCCCTTTTTTTCAGGGAGAATTTATAAAACCAAAAAAAAAAATAAATAGGCTTTCTATGGCCCACTATTTGTGAGAGAGATGGCACACTCAGGACTGGCACACAAGCCCAAAGGCCAATATTAATCTCCCACTGTATTTTTATCAGGGAGAATTTATACACCCCACAAAAAAAAATACAGAAAAATGAAAAGGCTTTCTATGGCCCACTATGTGAGAGAGATGGCACACACAGGGATGGCACTCTAGCAGAAATGCCAAATTGCCAATCTTAATCTCCCACCAAAAAAAAAAAAAAAAAAAAAACAGGGAATGTCCTACAATTACTATCTCCCTGCCTGCAGTAATCTCAGCCAGGTATGGCAAGCAGCTACTATCTCCCTGCCTGCAGTAATCTCAGCCAGGTATGGCAGGCAGCAATAAGGAGTGGACTGATGCACAAATGAAATAAAAAGTGTGGACAAACAAAAAAGATAGCTGTGCAGAAAGGAAGGAACAAGAGGATTTGTGCTTTGAAAAAAGCAGTTGGTTTGCACAGCGGCGTACACACAGCAATGCAGCTATCAGGGAGCCTTCTAGGGCAGCCCAATGAGCTACAGCGCTGAGGGGAAAAAAAAAAAAAAAAAAACTTCCACTGTCCCTGCACACCGAGGGTGGTGTTGGACAGTGCAAATCGCTGCAGCACAAGCGGTTTTGTGGTTAATGGACCCTGCCTAACGCTATCCCTGCTTCTGACAAAGCGGCAGCAACCTCTCCCTAAGCTCAGATCAGCAGCAGTAAGATGGCGGTCGGCGGGAACGCCTCTTTATAGCCCCTGTGACGTCGCAGACAGCAAGCCAATCACTGCAATGCCCTTCTCTAAGATGGTGGGGACCAGGACCTATGTCATCACGCTGCCCACACTCTGCGTTTACCTTCATTGGCTGAGAAATGGCGCTTTTCGCGTCATTGAAACGCGACTTTGGCGCGAAAGTCGCGTACCGCATGGCCGACCCCGCACAGGGGTCGGATCGGGTTTCATGAAACCCCGACTTAGCCAAAAGTCGGCGACTTTTGAAAATGTTCGACCCGTTTCGCTCAACCCTACCTCTAATCACTACTTTATGCGCCAACCATAAGGACTCATCAGAAACCTCTCCATTATCATTTATCTGAAAGTAGTGTTCCAACTCCGAAGAGATTCTATCTAACACCTCCCCATTCAAAAGCAATGCGTCATTTAATCGCCACCTAAAGGCTGGGTTAGCTTGGTGTGCTAAAGTAAGAGTTAGAATGATGGGAGCGTGATCAGACCACGTTATTAAGCCTATAGTTGCGGATCTACATCTGGACAAGGTTGCACTGTCTGTTAGAAAATAATCAATACGGGAGTATGTGGAATGCCTGGAAGAGTAAAAGGTATAATCCCTCTCAGATGCATGTGAATATCTCCAATAATCATGCAGGTGAAATTCGCCTGTGAGGAGAGTCAAGTCCCCTCTAGATCGTCTGCTACCAGAAGAGCAATCAAGGTCCACATGCATGGGGAGATTAAAGTCACCACATATTATATTGCTGCCCTTCACATTCTTAGAGACCTCATGAAGGGTTGTTCTCAGGAATTTATGTTGTCCCTCATTGGAAGCATAAAGATTTGTCAACGTGTGTAACTCACCATTCAATAAGCACGTGATAGTTATGCACCTACCCGTGGGGTCATTATTTTGCGCTATCAATTTAAAAGCGATTGTATTTTTCACCATGATGCACACACCAGCCTTTTTGGTTCGGCCATTAGCAAATAGAATGTGTGGGAAGAGGGGATGACGAAGCCTAAAATTATCCTCGACCAACAAATGGGTCTCCTGCAAGCAGATAATATCTGCCCTCGACCTCTTCACCACCCTCCACATCATAGATCTCTTCTCAGGGGAGTTTAAACCCCTGACATTCAAAGAAAGAATTTGTAAAGTCATGGTACCATTATACTAAAGTCTATACTGCTGGTATTACCCAGTGACCCCACTGGCGGTGTACCAAAGGTTATATACAAATAACTGCCAGTTCCATAATAACAATCAAAAATCAATATAGACAGAGAATGCCCGGGGATTTGGAGGGAAAAAAACCTGGAGTGAAGAAAGGGGAAGGGCAAGTATGTAATAAAAAGAAGTTAAAAAAAGGCAAAAAAACCCAAAACAAAACATAGGTCAATATACGAGGAATCCTCGTAGGAACGTCCAGAACAGTCCAGACAGTCCGCAGAACAGAATCTGCGTGGAGGGGTGGAAGTGAGAGGTTCACAATCCAAAGGCCCACTGAGGGGTGCAGTAGGAGAGCTCAGCAATCCAAACACCGTCCGTGTGGCACTGTCAAACCGTAGACCAGTCTGAGGCTATTTTCTTTCCTGTATCCGCAGGTCTGGGAGCAAAGGGTATTTTCCAGGCCGTAAGCCTCTCCTCTGCCTGTTTAGGCGAGGGGCAGGCGACCGTGCGTCCTTCATAAGTGATAATCAAACGCACAGGATTAAACCCCCATTGGTAAAGTATGTTTATGTCCCTCAATGCTTTACAGACATGGGCGTATTCTCTCCTTTTGGCTAGGGTAGCAGCTGACAAATCCGGGAAGACCTGGAGATCCCAGAATTCAAGGGGAAGGTCAGGGGGGCTCCTTATCTGCCGCAGGAATGTCTCTTTAGTAGTGTACAAATGAATCCGTGCAAGGATGTCTCTAGGAAGAGATGGGTCTAGATGCTTGGGCTTGGGTGTTCGATGTACCCTGTCCGCCAGTAGATCTCTCGAGGAAAGTGAGGGCAGGACAGCCTGCATAAAATTCTGGAGGAAAGCAGCTAAATCTTTATCTGCAACATTCTCAGGGATTCCTCTCACACGAATATTGTTCCTCCTGGATCTGTCCTCTAAGTCGTGCAATTTATTAAATGTCCCTGCTAACTTGCCTTTTATAACTTGGTTTTCATCCACCAGAGCGTTAATTACAGAGACATATTCGGACATTTTGTTTTCCAAATGATCCGTGCGGGCCCCTAAGGAGTTAATGTCTCCTCTTACCTCCTTCAACATGTCCTGCATATCCTCTTTTAATGAGACGCATATAGATGTGAGGAATTCTTTCGTATCCCCCTTGGTCATAGGTGCATAGCTGCTAAATTGTGCTCCCGCTGAGGTCTCACCTCTTTCTGAATCCTGGGAGCCGCGGGAGGAGTGTGATGATCTGGAGGGAGAAGCCCGCGCCATTTTCCCTGCGGCATGTGCGGTTTGAGACCGCGGAAAGAAGTCTGGCAGGCGCCCAGTCGTGCTGCAGTTTTAGCGGTAAGTGCCTCAGCGGTCAGGAGAGTCAGTGAAAGCCGGTATGAGCCGCGTTATGTCTGGTGATGCCAAAGCTCGTCACCTCATTTTAGGTCCAGCATGACAAGGTTAGGTATGGGACAAGCCCAGGACAGTGTACTTGAGGGTACAACTCAGTGATGATGTTGTAGAAGCAGAGAAAACACATACAGGAAGCACACTGTCTCTGATATATGTCTTATTTTTCTCCTGGGTGCTGCTGCAGGAAAAGGGATGGGATTCCAAAGAAATAGTTTATCTTCTCTTATGGGGGAGAGTGACAGTGGTAGATGATCAGCTTCTGTTGACTAGAAGGGATATTGTCAGCCTCCCTTATCTCTCACACTGGAGTGTGTTTGCCCAGCACAGGAGGATCTGTCCTGGCCCCCCCACTATGAGAACAGGGCTAGTGCAAGCATGTGCAGGCTTTAATCACCTCTCTGCTCAGGGGGAATCTCCTAATAGATCTGATTGTGGGCAAAGAAGGATTAAGGAAACCTCTGGAAGATGATAAAAGTGCTGGTGTTTCTGCTGTTAGATGTTTGGGAAGCGAGAGGTGCAGAGAGCAAATCATAGGCCCTCCCCCACAGGAGAAGCACTGGCCTGTTACACTCACCAGGCCTCGAGGCTCAGGCTCCAGAGATCCCTTCACACTCTGTAAAAGCTATTTTCTTGTGGTCAACCAGATGCAGCACACTCTCATGGAGGCTTAGATGGTAAGACAAGATGATTTACAGCAGCAATGTGGCCGATGGATGTTGATTTCCAGGCTGAAGATCAGGAGCTCCTGGCAGAAGCTTCTTCTCTTGATGGTGCCTAAGCCACACCCCCATCTAAACAGATTAAAGATAAACTTCAAGCTCAAGGAACATCAGTGGCAGATCGCACCATCCGTCTTTGTATGAACCAAAGTGGACTTCATGAGAGACAACCAAGGAGGACACCATTGTTGAAAAAAATCATAAAAAGCCAGACTGGAATTTGCAAAACTACATATTGACAAGCCACAAAGCTTCTGGGAGAATGTCGTATGGACAGATGAGACAAAAACGGAAATATTTGGCAAAGCACATCAGCTCTATGTTCACAGATGGAAAAATGAAGCATATCTAGAAAAGAACACAATCCCTACTGTGAAACATGGAGGAGGCTCTGTTATGTTCTGAGACTGCTTTGCTGCATCTGGCACAGGGTGTCTAGAATCTGTGGAGGTTACAATGAAATCTCAAGACTATCAAGGGTTTCTAGAGAGGAATGTACTGCCCAGTGTCAGAAAGATTGGCCTCACTTGCAGGTCATGGGTCTTGCAACAGGATAATGACCCAAAACACACAGTCCTAAACACTCAAGTATGGCTGAGAGGAAAACATTGAACTATTCTGAAGTAGACTTTTATGAGCCCCGACCTAAATCCTATTGTGCATCTTTGGAAAGAGCTGAAACATGCTGTCTGGAAAAGGCAGCCTTCAAGCATGAGACAATTGGAGCAGTTTGCTCTTGAAGAGTGGGCCAAAATACCTGTCGAGAGGTGCAGAAGTCTCATTGACAGTTACAGAAATCGTTTGATTGCAGTGATTGCCTCAAAAGGTTGTGTAACAAAATATTAAGTTAAGGGTACCATCATTTCTGTCCAAGCCTATTTCATGAGTTTTATTTGGTGGGTTATTCTGTTATTTAAACGAGGGGTACTACCAACAAGTTTGACCACGTGTGCATATGTTTTCACATAAACTCATAGTAAAAAGGTATAATCAGTATCCAATATGTGCAACATTGCAATAAATAAAGGTACATAATGAGGTATAAATAATGGTGTACCTCCAAAAGACTGAGGAAAAGGTAAGTATTTACTAACTGGAGTTCATACTGCATGTGCTGGCACTGCTACCCCACACTCCAAAGCGTGTTTCAAACATTGTTTCGTCATTTGACACATGTCTACTTTATATCAGCACAACTTTTTCTTACTTTCAACTCTGCTAAAACTCTTACTGTTTCTCTTATTCATTCTCGTCTGGACTATTGTAACTCTCTACTAATCAGCCTCCCTCTTACCAAACTCTCCCCACTCCAATCTGTCATGAATGCTGTAGCCAGGATCATATTCCTCACCAACCATTATTCCGATGCCTCTATCTTATGCTAGTCATTACACTGGTTACCCATCCACTTCAGAATCCAGTACAAACGTATTATCCTTATCCACAAAGCGCTCCATGGCTCAGCACCACCCTACATCTCCTCCCTGGTCTCAGCCTACCACCCTACCCATGCTCTCCATTCTGCTAATGACCTGAGGTTAACCTCTTCAATAATCAGAACCTCCCACTCCCGTCTCCAAGACTTTTCACGTGCTTTGCCACTTCTTTGGAATGCACTACACAGGTTAATATGATTAATCCTCAATCCCCATAGTTTTAAGCGTACCCTAAAAACGCATTTGTTCAGACTGGCCTACCGTCTCAATGCATTAACCTAACTATTCCTGTGTGGCCCATTCAAAAAACTGATCAGGTTCCTCGCATCATGTTCTCATACGCTTTGTGCATTTAATAGCCCTCAGTGTCTATACTGTTACATATTTAGGCTGTTAACTGGTTCATGCAGATTTACATGAACACCTGATTCTTACACTGTGGCTGGTCCGAACAACGAAAGCAATTCTTACCATCCACCTCTCGTGTCTCCTTTTTCCACATAGCTTGTAAGCTTGTGAGCAGGGCCCTCATTCCTCTTGGTATCTGTTTTGATATGTGTTTATTGTTACGCTGTAATATTTATTGTCTGTACAAGTCCCATCTATAATTTAAAGTGCTGCAGAATATTTTGGCACTAAATAAATCATAATTATTATTATAATTTTTGAAACATACTGTATTTTTTTGTTAGGAAGGTATAAGAGTTAAAAGTTTACCAGTGATTTCTAATTTTTCCAACAAAATTTACAAAACCATTTTTTTTAGGGACCACATCACATTTGAAGTGACTTTGAGTAGTCTATATGACAGAAAATACCCCAAAGTGTCATCTATCTTAAAACTTCAATCCTAAAGGTGTTCAAAACCCCATTCAAGAAGTTTATTAACCATTCAGGTGCTTCACAGTAATTAATTGAATGTAGAAGGAAAAAATGAACATTAAATTTTTTTCACTAAAATTTTACTTTTGATCCAATTTTTTTTATTTTTGCAAGGGTAACAGGAAAAAATGGAACCCAAGAGTTGTTGTACATTTCACCTGAGTATGCCGATACCTTAAATGTGGGGGAAAACAACTGTTTGGGCGCACAGCAGGGCTCAGAAGGGAAGGAAAGGTCATTTGACTTTTTTGAATGTAAAATTTCCTGGAATCATTAGCGGATGTCATGGTCATGCCCCGTTTGGAGAGCCCCTGATGTGCCTAAACAGTGGAAACACCCCACAAGGGACACCATTTTGGAAACTAAACTCCTCAGGGAACCTATCTAGATGTGTCCTGGGCAACATGAACCCCCAGGTGCTTTACATAAGTTTGTAATATTGAGACTTTAAACAAAAAAAAATGTTTTTAGTCCCAAATTTTTCATTTTCACAAATTTGATGCTATAATATTCTATATTTTTGCTGAGAGAGTCATGCGATGGCTTGTTTTTTTTGTGGGACGAGTTTACATTTTTATAGGTACCATATTTGGGCACATGACATTTTTTGATCTCTTTCTATTCCGATTTTTGAGAAGCAGAAGGAATAAAAACCAGCAATTCAGGAATTTAAAAACTTTTTTTTATTCTGTTCCGTGTATGGTAAAATTGATAAGGTAGCTTCATTCTTTAGGTCAATACGATTACAGCGATACCTCATTTAATAATAAATAATAATCTTTATTTTTATATAGCGCTAACATATTCCGCAGCGCTTTACAGAGGTTGCACACATTATCATCGCTGTCCCCGATGGGGCTCACAATCTAAATTCCCTATCAGTATGTCTTTGGAATGTGGGAGGAAACCGGAGTACCCGGAGGAAACCCACGCAAACACGGAGAGAACATACAAACTCTTTGCAGATGTTGTCCAGGGTGGGATTAGAACCCAGGACTCCAGCGCTGCAAGGCTGCTGTGCTAACCACTAAGCCACCTATATCTTTTGTAATGTTTTATTATTTCATGAAAAAAATAATTATTTTTGCATTGCTTTATTCTGAGAGCTATACATTTTTTATTTTTCTGCTGATGGACATTATTTTTTGTGGGACAAGATAATGTTTTCATCAGTAACTTTTTAATGTAAATGGGTCTTTTTGATCACGTTTTATTCTACTTTTTGTTTGACAGTATGATGATTAAGCATAGTTTTTTGCCTTGTTTTTTGTAATTATTTTTTTACAGTGTTTACTGAAGGGGGTTAACTAGTGGGACAGTTTTATAGGTCAGGCCGTTCTGGACTACCAAATATATATATTTTTGTTTTTTTACATAAATAAATGTATATATTGTGTTAATATATATTTATTTCTTTATTATGTGACTTTTTCAAAAAATATTTTTACAATTTTTGTTAACTTTTTTACATTGTCCCAGGATGGGACATCAACTCTTTAATGACAGATCAATGCTTCAGCACTGCAGAGCATTAGAGCAGTGTCTCAGATGCAGGGAGGAGGAGTGGGAGCTCGTGCTCTCAGCATGAACTGACAGGTCACCATCCCTGGGTGACCCTGTGGCCATCTTGGGACTCACAGTGACCATGGAGACCATCAACACAATGTGATCGCATCACGGTGTGCCAATGGGAGCACAGAGGGAGCTCACTCCCTCTGGGATGTCTCGCGATGCCACTGTCACTTTTTTCAGCAGCATCACAGGGGTTAAACGCCTGCTATCGGTGCTAGCACCGATCGTGGGTGTCACTGCATGGTTTCAGCTTTTACATAGAGCTGACACCCACATTCAATTGCATGAGCCGCCAGCGTGATAACAGCTTCATATACATACTGCGCTTTGTGGTGCCATATATATATACGGTGCATGTCGGGAAGGGGTTCATTTTTTGCTACATTGGAAATAGTATAGCAGAAACATAGCTTTGTATGTTGTAACTTACCACTTAGAGTAATTTTTGGGCTGTTCAATTCTCCTTGTTAATTAAGGACTATAAATGTCTTTTATTACATAGTGCATGGATAGCAATTTATATCACTGAAAATCATTGAAACAGTCAGTTCATATATATAACACATCTACAAATTACTACTTACATCATGTTCTCCAAAGCTTAGTTAAACTCACTTTTCTGTAGTAATTATTCACAACATACTTCCAGACTCATTTGGCTTTAAAGCCAAACTGAGAACATTACACATTATATTTTGACAGAGAACATTTCTTAATAGCAATAGTGACCCTTCAAAGCTTGATTTCTTTTCCTTTTCCAAGTTAAGAAACATATTTTTTAGTCGACAATAACCAGGAGCCTTTTTATTATGCTGTTGATATTTTGGTTTTATTAAAACCTTTTGCAATTTATGACTGCAATATTAAATTACAAAACTAAAGGCTACAGATTGAGATACAATTTATATATGGCAACTAAATTATCAATTATTTATTAATTATTCATCTATTTATAAGAAAAAGAGATACAGTGTTAGGGTAATACAAAAATAGGGAACACACTCCTTTCTGTAAATCTGTGGATTTAGGTTCTCTACCAGATTGTGCCCTGCTCACCTGGAGAAGTTATGCATAGCAGGCACAAACCTGGAAACCTGGAGTAGGCTAATGACTCTACTAGAGACAGTTGCAGCTCCAACCACTGGTTCCTAGTCGTAAACTGCTGGAACTGGAACGAATGTTTGAGAATAAGAAAAAACTTGCGGGATATTCCGGGAATGAAGGAAGTTCTAAGTAGGGTAGATGAAGAGTTTTAATTGTGCAATTCGTTTCTGAGTTGATCCAACTCCATCCTCAGAAACATTGAAGCAGGATATCACCTTTGACTGTAAAAGAGTCAGCAATGTTACAATTAGCATCATACATGAAAAACAACAATTCATTTAACAACAATTATTTAAAATAAAACATGTAAAAAGTGCTAACATTAATCACCACTGAATTGTAACTCTTTATAGTAATTATATTAACATATAAGTATATAAATAAAAACAAAATGAGAAATAAAACTGCCTCTTTAAAAAAAATACAGGAAAAAAAAAAAAAAAAACCCTACCTCTTTAAAAAAAATGCTAATTGAGAAAAACAATAGAACAGAAAAAAACTTAAAATGAGTTTATTGTACTTACCATTAAGGAAATTGAATCATTAATAACGCTGATTTAGTGCTTCCGTTGCAAGTTTGAATATCCAAAGGATCCCCTATTTATTAATCTTTGGAATAGATTTGAAATATTCTTAGGTATTTGTTCAAGTATTATTAATTTCTACCCCCCACTCCCTGAAGATGGCTGGACCATCATTGTAAATACATCATTGTAAATACACACCTGTACTTTGTATCTCCCCCACCTCATTGGAGATTGTAAGCTCTCAAGAGCAGGGTCGTCGTATTTTGTCTTATTTTGCTTTAATACTGTATTGTTAACATTGTTACCTATGACTGTTGTGTTTGAAACTGTTAAACTGTAAAGCGCTGTGGAATATGTTGGCACTATATAAATAAAGATTATTATTATTATTAATTTCAGATTAATAGGATCTTTGTGATTGTTTTAGAATCTCTTCAATAGGCTCTTCAAGGATGCCAGTCCAAATATTGTGCCTATGTTTATTCATTTAGTTATCAACAGGCTAGATTGTCCTACCGACATACTGGTGATTGAAGGTACACATCAAATAGATACAAAAGATGACATAGGACATGTTGCAATTCAAAAAATGGAAAACAATAAAAATTCTCTGCTGTGACAATTGATCTCAATTCCTTACACAAATGTGGAATTATATGGGAACACAAATGTTTTGACCTTCCGCACTGGAAAGATCCACTCAGACTAGGAAAAAAGGACAATGTTTTCTGTCTGTTATCCTGAGGCTAGGTGAATCTAATTTGGTTAGGTGTATGTTGTGAATTCTGTGGCTGAGTTCACTTCAGTGGTCACAAGTGGTATTGCAGTCTCTGGGCTTCCTCCCTCAGGTGTTTTGGTGAGCTCGTTGGCTGCCTTGCTATTTAGCTCCACCTGAGTCTGTCTTCCTTGCTCCTTGTCAATGTTCCAGTGTTGGATCTGAGCTACTGCATCTTTCCTTGGGCCTGCTGCTCTGCTAGATAAGTGCTTCTAGTTTGTTTTCTGTTTTTTCTGTCCAGCTTGCTATTAGCTTTTGCTGGAAGCTCTGAGAGGCAAAGGGGTGCACCGCCGTGCTGTTAGTTCGGCACGGTGGGTCTTTTTGCCCCTTTGCGTGGTTTTCGTTTTAGGGTTTTTTGTAGACTGCATAGTTCTCTTTGCTATCCTCGCTCTGTCTAGAATATCGGGCCTCACTTTGCTGAATCTATTTCATTCCTACGTTTGTCTTTTCATCTTGCTAACAGTCATTATATGTGGGGGGCTGCCTATTCCTTTGGGGTATTTCTCTGAGGTAAGTCAGGCTTGTATTTCTATCTTCAGGCTAGTCAGCTCCTCAGGCAGTGCCGAGTTGCATAGGTAGTGATAGGCGCAATCCACTGCTGCTTATAGTTGTGTGAGGATAGATCAGGTACTGCAGTCTACAGAGATTCCACGTCTCAGAGCTCGTCCTATTGTTTTTGGTTATTGCCAGATCTCTGTATGTGCGCTGATTACTGCACGCTGTGTTGCCTGATTGCCGGCCATAACAGTACAAGGAGCCAACCAATGATTCCCAATAGAGGGAAAAAAGAAATCCTGACATCATTTTTTTTTCTTAGCTCTGTCTTCAGTCTTTTTTTTCCCCTAGACATTAGAGTGCTTCAGGACACAGCTGTGGACATGGATATTCAGGCTCTGTGCTCCTCAATGGATAATCTCGTTGTAAATGTACAAAAGATTCAAGATACTATTGATCAGAAATCGATGCTAGAACCAAGAATTCCGATTCCTGATTTGTTTTTTGGTGACAGAACTAAGTTCCTGAGCTTCAGAAATAATTGTAAGCTATTTTTGGCCTTGAAACCTCATTCTTCTGGTAATCCTATTCAACAGGTTTTGATTATTATTTCTTTTTTGCGCGGCGACCCACAGGACTGGGCGTTTTCTCTTGCACCAGGAGATTCTGCATTGAGTAATGTTGATGCATTTTTCCAGGCGCTGGGATTGCTTTACGATGAGCCTAATTCAGTGGATCAGGCTGAGAAAAATCTGCTGGCTTTATGCCAGGGTCAGGATGATATAGAAGTATATTGTCAGAAATTTAGGAAGTGGTCAGTACTCACTCTGTGGAATGAATCTGCACTAGCGGCTTTGTTCAGAAAGGGTCTCTCTGAAGCTCTTAAGGATGTAATGGTGGGATTTCCTATGCCTGCTGGTTTGAATGAGTCTATGTCCTTGGCCATTCAGATCGGTCGTCGCTTGCGCGAGCGTAAATCTGTGCACCATCTGGCGGTATTGTCTGAGAGTAAACCTGAGCCTATGCAGTGCGACAGGACTATGACTAAAGTAGAACGGCAAGAACACAGACGTCTGAACAGACTGTGTTTCTATTGTGGTGATTCTACTCATGCTATTTCTAATTGTCCTAAACGCACTAGGCGGTTCGATAGCTCTGCCGTTATTGGTACTGTACAGTCCAAATTCCTTTTGTCCATTACCTTAATGTGCTCTTTGTCATCGTATTCTGTCATGGCGTTTGTGGATTCAGGCGCTGCCCTGAATCTGATGGATTTGGATTATGCTAAACGTTGTGGATTTTTCTTGGAGCCTTTGCGGTGTCCTATTCCGTTGAGAGGAATTGATGCTACACCTTTGGCCAAGAATAAGCCTCAGTACTGGGCCCAGCTGACCATGTGCATGGCTCCTGCACATCAGGAAGTTATTCGCTTTCTGGTACTGCATAATTTGCATGATGTGGTCGTGTTGGGGTTGCCATGGCTACAAACCCATAATCCAGTATTGGATTGGAACTCTATGTCGGTAACCAGCTGGGGTTGTCAGGGAGTACATGGTGATGTTCCATTTTTGTCTATTTCGTCATCCATTCCTTCTGACATCCCAGAGTTCTTGTCGGACTTTCAGGATGTATTTGAAGAGTCCAAGTCTGATGCCCTACCTCCGCATAGGAATTGTGATTGTGCTATCGATTTGATTCCTGGTAGTAAATTCCCTAAGGGTCGTTTATTTAATTTGTCCATACCTGAACACACCGCTATGCGCAGTTATGTGAAGGAGTCCCTGGAGAAGGGACATATTCGCCCATCGTCGTCACCATTGGGAGCAGGGTTCTTTTTTGTAGCCAAGAAGGATGGTTCGCTAAGACCGTGTATTGATTACCGCCTTCTTAATAAGATCACTGTTAAGTTTCAGTATCCCTTGCCATTGATTTCTGACTTGTTTGCTCGGATTAAGGGGGCTAGTTGGTTTACTAAGATTGATCTTCGTGGTGCGTATAATCTGGTGAGAATCAGGCAGGGAGATGAATGGAAAACGGCATTTAATATGCCCGAGGGTTATTTTGAGTATCTGGTGATGCCGTTCGGACTTGCCAATGCTCCATCTGTTTTTCAGTCTTTTATGCATGACATTTTCCGTGAGTATCTGGATAAATTCTTGATTGTTTACTTGGATGACATTTTGATCTTCTCAGATGATTGGGAGTCTCATGTGAAGCAAGTCAGAATGGTTTTTCAGGTACTGCGTGCTAATTCCTTGTTCGTGAAGGGATCAAAGTGTCTCTTCGGTGTGCAGAAAGTTTCATTTTTGGGGTTCATCTTTTCCCCTTCTACTATCGAGATGGATCCGGTTAAGGTTCAGGCCATCCAGGATTGGACTCAGCCGACATCTCTAAAAAGTCTGCAGAAATTCCTGGGCTTTGCTAATTTTTATCGTCGCTTCATCTGTAATTTTTCTAGCATTGCCAGACCATTGACCGATTTGACCAAGAAGGGTGCTGATTTGGTTAATTGGTCTTCTGCTGCCGTGGAAGCTTTTCAGGAGTTGAAGCGTCGTTTTTGCTGTGCCCCTGTGTTGTGTCAACCTGATGTTTCTCTTCCGTTCCAGGTCGAGGTTGATGCTTCTGAGATTGGTGCAGGGGCGGTTTTGTCACAGAGAGGTTCTGGTTGCTCAGTGTTCAAACCATGTGCTTTCTTTTCCAGGAAATTTTCTGCTGCTGAGCGTAATTATGATGTGGGCAACCGAGAGTTGCTGGCCATGAAGTGGGCATTCGAGGAGTGGCGTCATTGGCTTGAGGGTGCTAAGCATCGCGTGGTGGTATTGACTGATCATAAGAACCTTACTTATCTTGAGTCTGCCAAGCGCTTGAATCCTAGACAGGCCCGTTGGTCGTTATTTTTTGCTCGTTTTGATTTTGTGATTTCATACCTTCCGGGCTCTAAAAATGTGAAGGCGGATGCTCTGTCTAGGAGTTTTGTGCCCGACTCTCCGGGGTTATCTGAGCCGGCGAGTATCCTCAAGGAAGGAGTCATTGTGTCTGCCATCTCCCCTGATTTGCGGAGAGTGTTGCAGAAATTTCAGGCTAATAAACCTGATCGTTGTCCGGCCGAGAAACTGTTCGTCCCTGATAGGTGGACTAGTAAAGTTATCTCTGAACTTCATTGTTCGGTGCTGGCCGGTCATCCAGGAATCTTTGGTACCAGGGAGTTGGTTGCTAGATCCTTCTGGTGGCCATCTCTGTCACGGGATGTGCGTGCTTTTGTGCAGTCCTGTGGAATTTGTGCTAGGGCTAAGCCCTGCTGTTCACGTGCCAGTGGGTTGCTTTTGCCCTTGCCGGTCCCGAAGAGGCCTTGGACACATATTTCGATGGATTTCATTTCTGACCTTCCCGTTTCTCAAAAAATGTCGGTCATTTGGGTGGTCTGTGATCGCTTTTCTAAAATGGTCCATCTGGTGCCCTTGGTTAAATTGCCTTCCTCCTCTGATTTGGTGCCTTTGTTCTTCCAGCATGTGGTTCGTTTACATGGCATTCCTGAGAATATTGTTTCTGACAGAGGTTCCCAGTTTGTCTCGAGGTTCTGGCGAGCCTTTTGTGGTAGGATGGGCATTGACCTATCTTTCTCCTCGGCCTTCCATCCTCAGACTAATGGCCAGACCGAACGAACCAATCAGACCTTGGAAACATATCTGAGATGTTTTGTTTCCGCTGACCAGGATGATTGGGTGTCATTTTTGCCGTTGGCTGAGTTCGCCCTTAATAATCGGGCCAGCTCGGCTACCTTGGTCTCTCCATTTTTCTGCAATTCTGGGTTCTATCCTCGTTTCTCTTCAGGACAGGTTGAGTCTTCGGACTGTCCTGGTGTGGATTCTGTGGTGGACAGGTTGCAGCAGATCTGGACTCAGGTAGTGGACAATTTGACCTTGTCCCAGGAGAAGGCTCAGCTTTTCGCTAATCGCAGACGCCGTGTGGGACCCCGACTTCGTGTTGGGGATCTGGTTTGGTTATCTTCTCGTCATATTCCTATGAAGGTTTCCTCTCCTAAATTTAAACCTCGTTTTATTGGTCCGTATAGGATTTCTGAGATTCTCAATCCGGTGTCTTTTCGTCTGACCCTCCCAGACTCCTTTTCCATACATAATGTATTCCATAGGTCGTTGTTGAGGAGATACGTGGCACCTATGGTTCCATCTGTGGAGCCTCCTGCCCCGGTTTTGGTGGAGGGGGAATTGGAGTATATTGTGGAGAAGATTTTGGATTCTCGTGTCTCTAGACGGAAACTCCAGTATCTGGTCAAATGGAAGGGTTATGCTCAGGAAGATAATTCCTGGGTTTTTGCCTCTGATGTCCATGCCCCAGATCTTGTTCGTGCCTTTCATGTGGCTCATCCTGGTCGGCCTGGGGGTTCTGGTGAGGGTTCGGTGACCCCTCCTCAAGGGGGGGGTACTGTTGTGAATTCTGTGGCTGAGTTCACTTCTGTGGTCACAAGTGGTATTGCAGTCTCTGGGCTTCCTCCCTCAGGTGTTTTGGTGAGCTCGTTGGCTGCCTTGCTATTTAGCTCCACCTGAGTCTGTCTTCCTTGCTCCTTGTCAATGTTCCAGTGTTGGATCTGAGCTACTGCATCTTTCCTTGGGCCTGCTGCTCTGCTAGATAAGTGCTTCTAGTTTGTTTTCTGTTTTTTCTGTCCAGCTTGCTATTAGCTTTTGCTGGAAGCTCTGAGAAGCAAAGGGGTGCACCGCCGTGCTGTTAGTTCGGCACGGTGGGTCTTTTTGCCCCTTTGCGTGGTTTTCGTTTTAGGGTTTTTTGTAGACTGCATAGTTCTCTTTGCTATCCTCGCTCTGTCTAGAATATCGGGCCTCACTTTGCTGAATCTATTTCATTCCTACGTTTGTCTTTTCATCTTGCTAACAGTCATTATATGTGGGGGGCTGCCTATTCCTTTGGGGTATTTCTCTGAGGTAAGTCAGGCTTGTATTTCTATCTTCAGGCTAGTCAGCTCCTCAGGCAGTGCCGAGTTGCATAGGTAGTGATAGGCGCAATCCACTGCTGCTTATAGTTGTGTGAGGATAGATCAGGTACTGCAGTCTACAGAGATTCCACGTCTCAGAGCTCGTCCTATTGTTTTTGGTTATTGCCAGATCTCTGTATGTGCGCTGATTACTGCACGCTGTGTTGCCTGATTGCCGGCCATAACAGGTGTAGCATGGTTTTCCAAATTCTTATTCCTTCTAAATATAATGGTCAGGTAATTTATCTGAACGGATAGTGTCAATATTTATTATGGGTCAATAGTTCGTTAAAATCTTCAATGTAATACCGTGGGATCTATTTAAAGTGGAGATAAAGCTATATTTCAATCTATTCAGTGATGGGCAGACCCATGATGGTTCGAGTCTGTTGGGTTTGGCCGAACATTAAAAAAAGTTCAGTTCGATTACCAAAACTTTACCCGAACATGAACCTCATTCAAATGAATGGGGGGCCCGAACATCTGGTGTTTCCCCACACTGTCATCTGTGTGACAGCGTGAGAAACACTGGCTCTGATTTTTGGTAAGTTTGTTACCACCGTTCAGAGCACTGGGGTTCGCTGACCTACTCTCATCATCGTACGCCTGGTCTCGCTTTATTGCAGAGAGAGCAGGGGCGCGATGATAAGAGTATTCTCCAGCCAATGCCTGTGCAATAAGTAAATTAAAAATGCCATGGGGTCACCTCTATACTTGATACCCAGCACAGGTAAAGCCCGCAGCTGTCAGCTTTATCTAGGCTGGTTATAAAAAATAGAGGAGTCACAATGCCATTTTATTGTAACTATTTAAATAAATAATTTTAGAAAATGGCATGGGATCCACCTCATTATTGACAACCAGCCAAATTAAAGCAGACAGCTGAGGGCATGTTTTCTCAGACTAGGAAGGGGTCATTAATATTGGCCCTCCCCACCCTAAAAATAACAGCCTGCAGCCATCCCATAAAATTTGCATCTATTAGATGAACTAATTCTGGCACTTCGCCTGGCTATTTCCACTTGTCCTGGTGCAGAGGCAAGTGGGGTAATAGTTGTGGGTTGATGTCAGCTGTTTTATGGAGGCTGACAACAAGCCCATTGGTTAGTAATGGAGAAGCATTTATGAGACACTCCAATTACTTACCCCATTGTCAAATTTAATAAAGAGAGAGACAGAGTAAAGTCTTGTATTTGAAATAAAAAGTCCCCCACCCTCTTTTACCCATTTATTCACAAAAAATTAAATAAAAATGGAAAGTTATGCTTACCTTTACTTGTGCCCTCAACCTCTTCCTTAATCAGACACGCATTCCAACAGTGCAGATTGAATATCCCCCCAATCAGGCAGTGTTTAAATTTATATCCCTTGGAGATCACAGTCACACAGCTCAAAATTTGTGGACAGGCATCCAGTCTGAGTTAGAGCAATGGCTATCTCCGCTAAACCTAGAGCCAGTGAAGGCCGTGTGTGATAACCGTGCAAAATTTGGTGGCGGTTCTACAATGCAGCAACTTCACACACATACCTTGCATGCCTCTCATCCTCATCCTGGTGGTACCGCAATTTTAAAGCCACTACTGGCCTGGATGCTCAGGTACAGAAAGCACAGTCACTGTGTGCTCACTTCTGACGATCGCAACCCGCAGATCATTGCCTTGTGTCTCTACTTTCAGCCTACCAGTGAACCATTTGATTACTGATGTTCTGACACGGTGGAATTATGCACTGCCCATGTTACAGCGGCTGTGGCAGCAGTGTCAAGCCCTGGTGCAGTATGTCCTTTTACATAGTCTGGGCCAACGCAGTCTGGATATGGTGCAAATTTGGGTGCACACTTTCAGAGTAGACACAGTTGAAGGACCTCTGCACCCTTCTGAACAGTTTTGAAATGACTACTAAGATGATTAGGGCTGACAATGCCATCATCAGCATCACTATTCCCATCATTAACATGCAGAATAAGCTGCGTGAGGACGTGATGGTCCCAGAGGAAGAGTTGGAAGCAGAGGAGAATGTGGAAGGGATAACAATATCTCAAATTTCCAAACTGTCATCCCACAGGCGGGTGCCGTAGGAGGGTGGCTTACAGCGATCAATGGGGCTCATGGTACCAGACAAACTGTTAGTGAAGATGCAGAAGCTGAGGAACAAATTGAGGAGGATGAGGTGATGGACATGCAACAGTCAGAAGATGAAGAGGATAATGATCCACTCTCTGTTGTCCATGGTTGGCAAGAGGGGATGGATGAAGCAACCTTGAGTGTTAAATGCATCCAGCTGTCTACTCAAAGTGTAGACTACCTAACGTCTATCAAAATGAACAAGTCATGGATCTACAGTACGATGACTTTTGCACCTCAATCGCTGATTGGGCAGACTAGGCGATGGTGTAGTTTTTACTGTCATGTTTTGATCTTGCATTATTAAAGTATGTGCCATCTTTGTGGTGTTTTCTGTGCCTGCTATTGCTACTGCTGCTGATGTTGCCAAAAATGGTTTGAAATGTGGAGTCTCCAAGTTGGGTCCCCATCTGGTGGGTTGCCTGTAGTAGAGGTTTAGTCAGAGGCCTATTATACTGTTTCTACTCTGTGGAAATTGATGCCACTTAAGTGGTGAGTAACAATTATTTTTCAAGTAGTCTCCATCTGGTGGTTTGCTTGTGTAAGTAGGGCTCCCAGACAGGCAGGCTAGCACTTACTTCAAGTCAACAATCTATGCTTCTTTCCTTACATTTTTCTACCAATATTTTTGTATGAAATTGATGTTTGTGCCATCTGAGTGTGCCTGATATAAACAAAAAAAAAAATGCGAAGTGTTGCATGAGGTATGAGGTCTCCCAGCTAAGATGGCTTACACTTCTCCCTTAACCAATAGGTCCTTATAAAACTTAAATTTCAAGCTGTAAATGCTGGGCAGGACCCTGATACCTCATGCATGGGCCATGGCTGACTGCTTCTGTGTCATTATAAAAGATTCTACTGTTGGTCAATTATTTTTTTCCGCTTTACATACAGCATGTTGGTACATAACAGATTTATTGCCTTTAAAGTAACATCATTATTTTAGGGAAGCAAAAGGACTAGAGAGGCAAAATCCATCCGGTTTGACCTGTCCTACTTCACAGAACTGCTTTATTTCCATTACAATATATTGTAATAATTTATACTATCTGAATATATAATGTATATTCTACAGTAATACTGTAATACTGAAAGCATTGTTCTCAGAATGCTTTTATTCTTGTGTTTTCAATTTTTGTGGTCATTTTGGTTGTCACAATTAAGCTGTAAAATAAAGCTGAAACAACAGCAGTTATTAATAATTAATAAAATGTGATTCAATTAAATACTGCCAGACTACCTTGACTGAAATATATATGTGAACTGTATAGCAAGCATACAATGAGTAATTGATGGACTATGTTATTCTATGAAGTCAATTTATCAAGAAGTGAGATATTTAAATACTAAGGGATTAAAAAGATTTTCTCACAGGAAATATTATGTTAACATTTGGTATATGTAGGACATCATTTCCAAAACAAGTGGAACAAGAGAATTTGACTGAAATTCCTTTTTGATTAATTCAGGCACTGTCAATTTATTTTCAGTTCGGATGTTCAAATTTCTAGTGCTTGGTAAAATCATTATAAGATTTATCAAATTTAATAGGTGAATGACAAATGAACTGAGCTATATTATCCCTTCCATTTAATTTCACGTATTGTAAAGCAATATATGTGTTTTCTGAACTCTCTTAAGTTGTATTGAAGTGTGCTGCTGACAAATCTCTCCATCGAGATTGCATTAATTTAGTTTCACACGTGCAAAAAATAAGAATTTCCACTGTGACTTATAAAAACTTATATTATGTGGAAAATCCCTTGGGGGTGGGGAAAGCTGTGCATTTATGTGTATGAAATGGTAACTGAATTATGTTATCAGATTTCTTTGTGACATGGATTCCTGAAATTCAGAACAACAGAAAAATGTTACTTTGCCAATAAAACTTGTTTTAAAGATCGTTCTCGCACAGTTGAGGTGTGAAAGTAATAAAATCTAAAAACTTGAATGCTTTATTTTTTACTAGCACACGTTTTTCTTTATTGGTAACGACAATACCCTGCTTTATTTTTTTTAGTGTGGCATAAAGAGATGAGAGAGTTCAATATAGTTTTGCGCTGTCACTTTTCTGTTTTAATAAAAGATCTAATACTGCCATTGGAAAATAAGTTATATAGGCTATATGAGTTAGCTTGTAAATTCTATATTTAAAGATTATAACTCAAAAAGGCTTATCAATTTGACAAGCAATAAAAACCAGAAAGCATGCCAGCAATATCATAAGATAAGAAGTTTCTGTGTTACAATGTATCAATTAGAAATACTAAATTACATTAAAATATATACTGTGTCAAAGACAATAACATCCACATGTTATCAAAATTTTATTATGTGGATGGATCATTGTAGGAAAATTCTACTATAAGTTTGATGTACTAGAATTCTTTTATGGTTAAACTTTATTCATTTTATCAAGCAGCATTTTGCATCTGCAATGACAGGAGGATCCAAATTGTGTGAATTTCATCATGGCACCTCATAAAGTGAGTCAGTAGTGAGTCTGAAAGGTGAGGGTCAGTGAACTTAATCAATGCCATCATGATCAATGAACTGCCTATGCACTTGGGCATGATGAGGCCAGGTATTGTCTTAAAAGACAATACATGGACAAGAAGAAGTGTAAGGTCTGACAATGGCTCTGAGGATTTCATCATGGAACCCTACAGCAGTCAGGGAACTGCTAGCTTTCAATTAGAAATGAGTGAACTCATGGATTTCCATGCTTGGCTGGTTTAGGTGAACTTATTTTTAAAAGTCTGGGTCAAGTCACGAACTTGACCCGAACAGTACCCCCACAGGAGCTGATTCAAATTTCACCCACAGGGCAGGGAGAACAATATCCTCAAATAAGATTATTAAATATTTCAGCCACAGAGCTTGTGGAACAACACCCCCACAGAACTTTTTAACAAATTTCAGCCTCAGAGCATGGGGAACAATACATCCACAGAGACTGAATAAAATTTCACCCCAAGAGGCAATGAGTGCCTAAAATGATGTTCTGTAAAGTGGTGGGAGTAAGGGGTTGCTACAAAGCAAGCAAAATTGGGGTAAGAGTAGGACAATTGCCCTACAAACAAATGTGGATAAGGAAATTACTTAAAGGGGCTTTGTTGCAAAGAGGTGGACGAAGGTTCTAGCACCCCCCTACATATGGGAACAGGGCACTGACTTAAAATAAAATAATAAAAATATATATTCTTGAACCAGAGGTCAAGGTCCAAGTAGAGGTGGAAGTGGACATAGTGATGTACTGAAAGTGTAAGAGGCAAAGTAAAAGAGAGCCAATACTTTTTTTGGTTGTTTATTTACATTTTTGGCATATTTTTTTATTTTTAAGGGGAACCAATTACAGAGAATAAAATACAAAACCAAACAATTATCTTGAAACATGAGGCCGAGGTCCAAGTCAAGAATGAAGTACACATTTTGATATACGTATAATAGTCTAAATAGGAGGTAACCATCTTTTGAAGCTCATCAAGAGAATGCCAAGAATGTGCAAAGCAGTAATCAAAATCAAAAGGTGGCTACTTTGAGGAACCTAGAATATAAGACATATTTTCAGTTGTTCCACACTTTTTTGTTAAGTATATAATTCCACATGTGTTAATTCAAAGTTTTGTGCCTTCAGTGTGAATTTACAATTTTCAGTCATGAAAGTACAGAAAAATCTTTAAATGAGAAGGTGTGTCCAAACTTTTGCTCTGTACTGTATATATAGACAGTATATATGTTTTCACTAATATTTGAGCCCATGGATCCATTATATGTCCATTTTGCAAGCCGGTGAGATTTAGATCCCATACGTATGACACACGAATACTTTTTGGTGAAGAAATTGCATCCTCGCATTGCATACAGATCACTATTCAGGAACTTTTCTGTGTATCTCAGCGGTAATCCTTAATCCTGATTTTTTTATTCCAAAGCAATCCAGACGCTCTTTTTTTCTCCATTTGCTTGTTGACAATGCAGACTACAGCCAGATTATTTTATTTTAATACTATAATGTGAAAATCCAACAATTTTAAATGGCTTTGCCCATCTCAGGCATCACATCTGAGTGCGCAGAAAATTGTGGCATTTGTTGTGGTCCTGTAGTATTTTTTTGAGTGTCTTTTGACACCATTTTGCTTACCCCAAAAATATTTAGCTGCTCAAAAAATATTTATCTGCTCGAAAAATATTTAGCTGCCCAAAAAAATAATTAGCTGCCTAAAAAATATATAGCTACTGTTCATATATTTAACACTGTGTTTTGTTCGCCACACGCATCGCATATCATTGCGCTAAATATTTTAAAATTTTAGTCCTCCAAATATATTTTTGGGAGTGCCATAGCCTAGTTATTGACACAATTTTGATGGAAAAAAAATCCAGGTCACATATTTAACAGTGTGCTACATTCGTCAGAAGCCTGATCTATCTGTGGTCTGCAAATTGTGGCATGCATTTTGCCTGTGTCTTACTGTAATTCTATACAGTATTTTTTGGCAAAAAAACCCAACATACAGGCCACATATTGAACAGTCTGGTATCTCCGTCAGACGCCTGATCTCTCTGTGGGCTACAAATTGTGGCATTTCAGGGTTACAGTCTCTTTTTTTGCTGTGTCTTACCGTAGTTCTATTCAGTATTTATGGTAAAAAAACAAACATACAGTCCACATATTCATCAGTCTGATATCTCCATCAAATGCCTCCTCTGTGTGCTAAAAATTGTGGCATTTCAGGCCAACATTCTCCTTTTTTGCCTTTGTCTTACTGTAATTCTATACAGCATTTTTCTCTAAAAAAAAAACATACAGGACACATATTGAGCAGTCTGGTATCTCCGTCAAACGCCTCCTCTATCTATGTGCTAAAAATTGTGGCATTTCAGGCCTACATTATCCTTTTTTGCCTGTGTCTTACCATAATTCTAATACAGTATTTTTCTTTAAAAAAAACAAACATACAGGCCACATATTGAACAGTCTGGTATCTCCGTCAGACACCTGATCTATCTGTGGGGTACAAATTGTGGCATTTCAGGGCTACATTGCCTTTTTTTTTGCTGTGTCTTACCCTAGTTCAACAGAGTAGTTTGGGGTAAAAAATTTAAAAATACAGGCCACATATTGAACAGTCTGGTATCTCCGTCAGACACATGATCTATCCGTGGGCTACAAATTGTGGCATTTCAGGCCTACAATCTCCTTTTTTGCCTGTGACTTACCATAATTCTATATAGAATATAGTACACCGCACACTCTATATATATATTTTGCAAATAGTGAAGGATTTTATTTATATAAAGTAGAATTAGGTGACATGAAAAGCGACCAAAGGTAATTATAATGACGTTTCGGCCCTGCCAGGGCCTTAATCATATAATCGCTTGGGTGCCAGTAAGCTGTGTGTATATCTCGCAAAGAGAGCCCTGTAGGGGTCTGTAAGGCGTAGTACTTTATAAGTGCAGTAGATATGCGGCGCTCCCGCATATCTACTGCACTTATAAAGTACTACGCCTTACAGACCCCTACAGGGCTCTCTTTGCGAGATATACACACAGCTTACTGGCACCCAAGCGATTATATGATTAAGGCCCTGGCAGGGCCGAAACGTCATTATAATTACCTTTGGTCGCTTTTCATGTCACCTAATTCTACTTTATATAAATAAAATCCTTCACTATTTGCAAAATATATATATAGAGTGTGCGGTGTACTATATTCTATATGTACGTAGGGCTGTCATAGCCCACTACACCTGCACCTCGCTCCCTTATTACCCTGAGTGCGCGCCAATTTTCTCTACATATCTTACCATAATTCTATACAGAATTTTTTGGTAAAAAAACAAACATACAGATCACATATTCAACAGTCTGGTGTCTCCGTCAAACACCTCCTCTATCTATGTGCTAAAAATTGTGGCATTTCAGGCCTACATTCTCCTTTTTTGCCTGTGTCTTACCATAATTCTAATACAGTATTTTTCTTTAAAAAAAACAAACATACAGGCCACATATTGAACATTCTGTATCTCCATCAGACACCTAATCTATCTGTGGGGTACAAATTGTGGCATTTCAGGGCTACATTGCCATTTTTTTGCTGTCTTACTCTATTTCAATAGACTACTTTATGGTAAAAAATATAAAAATACAGGCCACATATTGAACAGTATGCTATCTCCGTCAGAAGCCTGATCTATCTGTGGCCTACAAATTGTGGCATTTCAGGGCTACATTGCCCTTTGTTTGCTGGGTCTAACCCTAGTTAAATAGACTACTTTGGGATAAAAAATGTTAAAATACTGGCCACATATTGAACAGTCTGGTATCTCCGTCAAATGCCTCCTCTATCTGTGGGTTAAAAATTGTGGCATTTGAGGGCTCCTTTGAACTGGTTTTCCGGTGTCTTACCCTAGTTATTAACAACATTAACCCTGCTGTTCTGTTCGCATTTGCTATACACTTGCACTGTTTCCGGGTCAATATGACCCGACCTATTAATTCTTGATTTTTAGCTACTCTAAGTGTTTTATTTGAATACTTTTTCATTATTATACTGTATGTGAACATGGTTGGTCATAAACAAATGAAAAATTTAAATTTAAACTTAATAATTTATTTTTTTCATAAAAAGGTTACACAGGCTTTTTACAATTATCTTTGATTGTTGGCATTCTGCACACAAATAACAAAGAAGCTTTACATTACTATTACTAAAACATGAAATTTAACTTTTTGAAAACAATATTTATAAATCAACAAATGAAAAATCACAAAAACTTCAACCTTTTTAGAAAGAAAAAAGAAAAACTGAAGATGTTCATGCGTTTTTACACTGAACACAATAATAAGACACATGTCCTTTACACAGATATTTTGAACATCCAGCACATGTCAGATTAGTCTTATTGTCAAAGGAAGATGGACAGAAGCTACATCTCTTCCTTTTTTTGCTGGTAGCTGTGCTGCTGGTAGCTGTGCTGGTGGAGACCGTGGATGTGGAGTCTCTTTCTTGACCATGATGGACACTTTTTACAATGGCTGTTGCTCCTCCACTTCTGGGGGTCAGTTTTCTGCTTTCAATATATGGCCTAACCAGGGATTTGCCCAATTCCTCAAGAAATAATCTTCTTTTATGCAGCTTATTCCGGTTCCAATCGGGGTCGATTTCTCTCCATAAGACAAATGCATTGTATGCAGAAACGTCCAGTATGTTATAATATAAAATCATTGGCCACCAATTGGTTTTGCGTTTGCATGTATATGTTGATATTGCTTGGTCTAAAGTATCAACTGCTCCCTTTGGGGCATTACAATCCAAAATAATGTCAGGCTTTCTGTCTTCTCTATCACTTACGGCATTGTCATGGTGCATTGTGCTTATTAGAATTACCTGGTGGTTTTTTTTGGAACATAAGAAACAACAGTTGTATTTCCAGAAAAAAAACTAGAATTGAACACCTCTCTCTTGCTAAGGATACCTTGCGGTAGTTCAGGTTTGTTTTTTCTTATAGTACCCAGCATGGTAAGTTGTTTTTTCTTCAACATCTGGCCTAGTTGATAGGATGTAAAAAAGTTGTCACATGTGACATTTTGTCCTTTTAGTCTATGAGTCAAATCGAGAACAACATACATACCCTGATTTTTTCAGGTCTTTCACCAGGTGTTTTTCCTGTATACACTTGAACATTTACAGCATATGAACTTTTGCTGTCGCAAAGTGTCCAGATCTTGATGCTGTATTTTGCTGGCTTACTTGGTATATATTGTCTGAATGGGCACCTACCTCGGAATGCCACCAGTTGCTCATCAACAGTTACATTTTCACCACTATTATAGAATTTTGGTAGAATCTCTACCCATTGATTCCAAACATTTCTAATGGGTGCTAGTTTATCTTTAGCTCTCCTTTCCATTCTATCTGTTTTAGAATCAAACCGCAGTACTCTAGAAATTTCATGAAACCTTTCAAGGCACATAATAGCTCTAAATATGTGGTGACCGGTTTCGCAATTCCACAAACTTTTAGTTGATTCACCATAAGATTTGTATACTCCCGCTAAAAGAAGTAAACCAATAAAAGCATTAGAGCTGTCACATCTAATTTTTTCCATTTATCACCATAAACTACTTGTCCCTCAATGTTTGTCATTTGTATTATAATATTTAGGACAGTTATATTTAGGAACAATGCTGTAGAACAGTAGAAAATGCTATCGGGTCATATTTACCCAAACAGTACAAGTGTAACAATCAGCGTGTAGCAAAAAGTAAACAAAAACAAAAAAAATTTATAGAGCTCCACAAATGAGGAGAAGTCAAGACACCACTAGTTTCAAATCCTCATATAAAAAATCTACAGGGTCTCAAAAATCATTTCGGGTCATATTGACCAGAACAGTACAGCAGGGTTGAAAAAAAAAAACCTACATTCCAGAGAATTAAAACTGTGTTTTTTATGCACACAGATCACATATAAGTTTGCTCCAAATTCAGCCATTTTTAATGAATAGGGAAAATGTTTTAGCAGCCCATTTAAAATGGGCAAGGCGCGTTGCAAGGGACGGGGACATGGACGTGATGCTGATGGTGCATGCAGAGGCTGAGGCCATGGGCAAGCTGAAAGTGGGCCACAACAAACACCCACATCTTCTCGCTCGACCTTCCTTTCCAAATTATTAGAGTCCCGCAGCACACCACTAATGAACCCAGAGCAGTGTCAAAATAGCGGATAATGCTTCCAGCCATTTTGCCACCACCACGCCTTCCACACCCTCAAGTCTGAGTAATATGCAGACCAGACTCATGGCTACTCACCCTGATCCTCCTTCCTTCACCATGCTGAGTGCCCGGAGACAACAGATCTCAAGCTTGGACACTCCGTAGAGCTGTTCACTTATCCATTTATAGATTCGGGACTCTCGGCCGGTCCACTTGAAGCGGGGCAAGATGAGATCGCATGAGCAATGCCCAAATATTTGAGCAGCCACGGTCACACAAAGGCGACGGTGGGAAAGTGTCATAAGAGTTGCACGATGATGAGACACAATTGCCAGAAAGTCAGGAGGAGGAACAGGGTGTAGATATGGAAGATGAGGTGGTGGATGATATACTAACTGACCCAACATGGCAGGAGGACATGCAAAACGAGGATAGCAGCCCACAAGGGGAAGGAGGTATAGCACCCCAACAGATAGGAAGGAGCAGTGTGGTGGCCGCAGAAAGAAAGCTTGCATCCATTCCCCGTAACACAAACATGACAGAAGTTGCCATTCCAAATTTTAGGTCTTCCCGTTCTGGTTGTTTCTGTTGTTTTGATTCTGCTGATAACACCACAAATGCCATTTGCACTACCTGCATGCCCGCATCAGCAGGGGTAGCAAAACTACCAGCCTGACCACCAACAGCATGATCAAGCACATGGCAGCAAAGTACCCGATTTTGTGGGCCGAACCCCAGGCAGTATTTGCAGGTGACACCACTGCTTCTTCCACTGTTTTGTGTGCAGGTTAATCCCCTGTCCACGATGCTTGCAAAGATGCCCTGTGCCCTGCTCCTGTCGTTGCCCACAGTCAATTAGTACCAACATCGAGCACGTCCATGTCCTTGTCCCAGTGCAACCTTCAGTTGTCCATACCCCATTCATTGTAACGCAATTGGAAATACTCAGCCAAAACCCCACAGGCCACAGGGCCACAGTACTAAATTCACACATTTCTCATCTGCTTGCAGTTGAAATGTTGCCTTTGAGGCTCGTGGAGATGGAAGCTTTCCACCCCAAGGTACTCGGCCACCATTCGTCACTATTTCTCCCGGTGTGCTGTACCGATATTACACCAGCACATGTCCCACAACATTATCTGTGCCCTCAACAATGTTACTGGGAAAGTCCACCTAACCATGGACACATGGACAAGTGCTTGCGGGCAGGGATGGTATATCTCACTGATGGCACACTGGGTTAACATAGTGGAAGTCGGGACCCAGCCTGACCTTGGAATGGAACATGTCCTTCCAGCGCCGAGGATTGCGGGCCCTACGTGAATCAGGGTTGCCCACAGACTACAGCTCCTGCTCCTCCTCTTCCTCCTCCTCTTCAGACTCCATCCTTAAAATGAGCACATCAGACACAAGCTGGAAGCATTGCAGCACTGCCTCAGCCAAGTGTCAACAGGCTATGCTGAATATAATCTGCTTACGTGACAAATCGCACAATGCTGAAGCGTTGTGGACAGCTCTGATAGAGCAGTCAGATTTGTGGCTGACACCGCTGAACCTACAGTCAGGCATGTTCGTGTTTGACAATGGCCTGAATCTGGTGGCAGCTCTGAGGCGAAGCGAGCTCACACATGTACCATGCCTGGCCAATGTGCTTAACCTCATCATTCAACAATTTCTCAAAAGCTACCCGGAGCTGCTGGATCTACTTGTGAAAGTATACCACCTGTGTGCCCATTTTAGAAAGTCAGCTACAGCTTCAGCTGCCCTTTCTATGCTTCAGCAGCATTTGCAGCTTCCGGCTCACAGACTGGTGTGTGATGTCCCCACATGTTGGAACTCTACACTGCATATGTTGGAAAGGATATATGAGCAGAAGAGGGCAGTTGTTGACTACCAACATCAGCAAGGCCATCATTATTCAGTTCAGACTCCGCACATAAGACCTCAGGAGTGGACATGGATGTCAGACATATGTATCATCCTACAAAACTTTGAGGACACCACCAAGATGATGAGCGGCGATGATGCCATAATTAGAGGCACCATCCCGCTTCTCAGCATTCTGAAAAGCTCTTTGCTCACAATGAAAGAGGATGCATTGCAGGCAGAGCACGAGGACATGGAGCAAGGAACCATACAGGGTGATTACACAGCCCAGCCTCATGTTGTCCCAATGTAGATTGGTAGACAATGAGGAAGAGGAGGAGGAGGAAGAACTGGAGCTACTTTCATGCACTATAGATGGTACTACAAGCACAACTGTCACACTGTCTGCTCAGCGTGGATGGCCTGAAGAGGTGGATGAGGACAGCACGGTCAGTCATCCTGTTGGTGAGGACATGGAAGTCTTGCCTGTTAGCAGTCTGGCACATGGCTGACTTCATATTGTGCTGCCTTTCCCATGACCCTCGCATTATGAACATTTTTGGTGAAGCTCATTACTGGTTGGTGACACTTCTAGACCCACGCTAGAAGTAGAACTTTCAATCTCTGCTTCCAGAGGCAGACATGAAAATTTTCGGTGAAGCTCATTACTGGTTGGTGACACTTCTAGACCCACGCTACAAGTAGAACTTTCAATCTCTTCTTCCAGAGGCAGACAGGTCTACTAAAATGGTGCAGTACCAGAAGGCCCTTGTTGCAGAACTACTAAGAAAATTCCCATCTGAGAATGCTGGCGGCAGATGTCATAGTTTGTTGGACAACCAAGAAGTACAGGTGAGAGAGACACAACTCCAATCCAGCAGAGGCAAGGGAACACTGGCAAAGTTCTGGGAGAGTTTTCCCAGACCCCTCCATCACCCTGACACGAAGGCAAGGGATACTGTCACAAGGAGTGCAATGTTTTGGAAGATGCTGAGGGAGTACCTTGCTTACCGTACCAACTTCCTCCGTGATTCCTCTGTGCCTTTTATTATGTATCCAAGCTGGAAACGTGGCACGAACTGGCTCTGTATGCCTTGGAGGTTCTGGCCTGCCCTGCCGCTAGCTTTTTGTCAGAGCTGGTTTTGAGTGCCGCTGGTGGAATTATAACTGATAAGTGCGTCCGCCTGTCAATTGAAAATGCTGACAGGCTGACTGATATAAAAATGAACAAGGGCTGGATTGTGCCAGACTTCTCTACACTACCGAATGATAACAGCAAAACATAACCTAAAGTACAGTGTCCTTTTCTGAGAGGTGAATTCCCATGCACCTCTTCACACCCACACATGGGTATACGCTTCCTGATTTTGGCTATTTGGTGTTATCCTCCTCCTCATCCTCTTCATCCACTACCACTAGAACACCAGGGTAAACGTGTTCCGTGGTGCTACAGCGACTCTATTTTTTGCAAGGGTGCTTATGATGAGCGTAAATAATAAAATTAAAAAAATTGTACCCCCATGGGAAAATGTTTGTCAGCCCATACACTTAGTGTATAAGCATTCCAAATATAGGAGTCCTTCTCCTTTAAATTGGGAATATATTCATAGGAGGACATCCTCCATGTCTCTTCAGACACTGCCAATAGGACACGAGTGTGAATGTATTCCATGATGCAACAGTCACTCTAACTTTTGGCAAGGGTGTTCATGATGCCCGTAAACAATTTAAAAAAAATTTGCACCAGGGTAAACGTGTTCTGTGGTGCTACAGCCACTCTATTTTTTGCAAGGGTGCTTATGATGAGCGTAAATAATAAAATTAAAAAAATTGTACCCCCATGGGAAAATGTTTGTCAGCCCCTTACACTTAGTGTATGGGCATTACAAGTATAGGAGACCCATTCATTTAAATTGGCAATAGATACTTTGGAGGACATCCTCCACGTCTCTTCAGACAACACCACAAGAGCACAAGAGTGAACGTATTCCTTGATGCAACAGTCACTCAAATTTTTGGCAAGGGTGTTTATGATGCCAAGTAAATAATTTAAAAAAATTGTACCCCCCGGGGGAAATGTTTGTCAACCCTTACACTTAGTGTATGGGCATTACAAGTATAGGAGACTCGTTCCTTTAAATTGGGAATAGACTCAGTCTTAGGACATGTTCCATGTCTCTTCAGACACCACCACTAGAACACGAGGGTGAACGTATTCCGTGATGCAATAGTCACTCTAATTTTTGGCAAGGGTGTTTATGATGCCAGTAAATAATTTAAAAAAAAGTGTACCCCTCAGGGGAAATGTTTGTCAGCCCTTACACGTAGTGTATGGGTGTGACGCCCAGGAGACCGGGGTACCCAGCACCGGACCAATGGGGTCTGTCTCTTGAGGGAGATGTCACGGGTGGCTTGACCCGGTGCTGTGGCCTCAGGCAATGCACAGTGTAAGGGGTATCATGAGGGAACAGGCACTTACTTGATCAGGAGCATGTTCTCTCAGCGGTGATGATCCTGATCCTGGATAGATAGCTATTGTCCAAATGAAAGTCTGAGGCACTGAAACATTTAACCAGTTTACTTCAACATAAAGGGATTTACAACCAGTCCTGTCACCGGAGTCTGTATGGGAACTCTGAGTTACTTTGACCCTGCCGGGGTCTTCGCCTCTTATTGTACGCAATTTCTGTGTGGCCCTGCTGCTGTATGTGAACTGGCTGCCGGCCCAATCTGTCCCCTCCGGGTCCTGGTTCGACGGGCAACCCGAGTCCTTTTATCAGCTTACCCTCTCCGGGAGTACCGCTGAACTCTGTGTCTGTTGCTGCGTCCGGCCCTAGTGAAGCTGATATCACCTCACGTTTTTCCAGTTGCTGTATTATATATAATGAATACAGCCACGGATCCGGTATCCGTCTTTGCGCCTGTTCTGGGTAGTGATTAATGCTACCCGGTTCTCACAATTTCCTTTTTCTCTGTCCCTCTTCTCCTCAGGCCGGTGATTTAGGCCTGGAAACTGTCACAGGACTGTTAGAAATTCAGCTGTATGACCTCTCACTTTCAGCTCCTTAGCCCAACTGCCATTTCTTCTCTCAGACCAGAATGGATCAAGGGGAGTCTCTGGAGCTCCCCCTTCTGGCCGGAGGTGGTAGTGCAGTCTTGCTATTTTAGTATTTGTATTTACTGTCAGTAACTATTTTTGTGGCAAATACCCCTAGGGGTGCCACATTCCCCCTTAGTTAAGAACAGTACTCCGGGACTGTGGGACGATAACATTTTGAAATAACAATTAATATGTACAGAGTCGTAAAAATGAAAAGTTACAAAAACCACTCAAGGAAACAAAAATAGAGTTCTGTAAAAAGTCACTTCAAATAGCGTCCATTAATACAGTTCTATCCTTGAAGGTACTAGGAAAGGCACTGCACTTTGTGTCCAAGAATTTAGTTCCATTTTTCCAACGGAGTTACCAATATAAAGTCTAAAGAAAGTTCAAAAAGAGCAAAAAGCAAAGTTCAAAAAGCAGTCTTTCCGGAGCTTTGATTTAGTGCCTCCGGGCTGATAAAAAGTTCAAGAATATGCAATAAGTTCATACAGACAAGTCTCTGTAGGTACTGGGCTTAAACGTTGCAGAATGATAACAATGACTATAGTTTTATAGTTGGTAATCCGCATACCTGGCCGGTAATTGACCCTGGGTACTACGCTGTGATCTACGTAATAGCGGTATCTCTCCATGTGGTGTACTACTGTCTACTGCGGATGCAGTATCTGCCCTCTCTGCTAAAGATAATTCCACGACTATGGAGTTGGCAAGTCCACCGTGAATGGGATTACTCTGATCAGGAATCTGTTCTTCCTGACCTGGAACCTCCCGTAGTACGGGGTCAGCCTCTTCCTGTCTTGGGACTTCTGGTATTGGGTTCGGTGTTGGGTAAAAGGCCACCATGGGAACCACTACTGCACCATGGTATGTTAGTAGGGTTTTGGGAAAGTCTCCTATACAGGTGTGATACATTTCCTCTTCTTTTTCCTTTACTGGTTGAACCTGCATGGGTTGAATAACTTCTGGTTCTGGCTGGACAACTTCTGGCTCTTTCAATGCTTCCGAACATAATTTAAGATTGTCTCTTGACACTAGTACAGATGTTAAGCCTCCGTTTTTGCTAATGAGACATTTTAGGATTATCCATTCTTGTTGGTAAAATTGTGTAGGGTACGGCTTCCCACTGATTGTCTAGTTTATTGGTTCGACGATTTCTTTTGAGCACTTGGTCACCCGGTCTTAATGGGGTCGCTAGAGCATTCTGGTTAAAAGTTCGCTCTTGTCTTTCTCTAGTTTGCTGAAGGCTTCTTTCCACACTCTCTTGCACTTGGCGATACTGCTTTTGCCGTATGATATCCCAATTGGAGTCTTGAACTTCTGCGTCTGGTTTTAGAATTCCCATTTCTACATCGATTGGTAATTGGCCGGGTCTTGCACGCATAAGGTAAGCTGGGGTGCAGTTGGTGGAGCTCACCGGGACATGATTATACAGATCCACCAAGTCAGGCAATTTCTCTGGCCATTGATTCCTTTCTGTCTCAGGTAAAGTCTTTAGTAGGTCTATTACAATATGGTTCATCTTCTCGCATAATCCGTTTGTTTGTGGATGATAGGCCGTCGTCCGGATCTTTTTGCAACCATACATATTACAGAATTCTCTGAAGATCTCTGATTCAAAGGCTGGACCTTGGTCGGTGAGAACCTGTTCCGGATATCCATGGGGTCTACAAAAGTACGTTTGGAATGCTTTGGCTGCTGTTTTTGCTGTCAGATCTTTTACGGGTACTACTACCAAGAAGCGTGAATAATGGTCCACGATGGTCAAGGCATAGACATAGCCGGACCGGCTTGGTGTCAACTTCACGTGGTCCATGGCTACAAGTTCAAGTGGTTGTTTGGTGATTATGGGCTGCAGTGGTGCTCTTTGGTTCTTTTGATCGTTTCTTCTGAGGTTGCACGGGCCACAATTTCTGCACCACTGTTCGATTGATTTTCTCATCCCGACCCAATAAAATCTTTCTCTTAGAAGTACTTCTAACTTTTTCCAACCGAAGTGACCAGCACCATTATGGTAAGCTTCGAGGACCATCTTGACATCTTGTTTAGGCACGATAATCTGCCAAACCAATTCATGTGTTTTCGGATTGGTGTACCTTCTACAGAGCTTCTCTTGATACAGGAACATTTTGCCTCTCTCTTTCCAGAGTTGATGCGTCTCTTCTGGGGCATCCTCATCGGGATATGCACTTTGGTCAGTTAACAGTTCCTTCACCAACTTCACAGCCGGATTGCTGTCTTGGGTGTCAGCCCATCTATGGTGTGCTAACGGATTAAAATTCACCTCTTGTTGTTTCTGATAGGTACTTGACTGATGATGTTTTGCCTTGGGATGATGGAAGGCTGGTAGTTCAATTTCTTCAAGCTCCCCCGTTTCTTCTTCTACATCTCTCAAGTGTGGCATCCGGGATAGGGCATCAGAATTTCCATTCTTGCGACCTGCTCGATACTTGATCTTGAAGTTGTAATTAGATAACCGGGCTATCCATCGCTGTTCTAACGCACCTAATTTGGCTGTGTCCAGGTGGGTCAATGGATTGTTGTCAGTATAGACAATAAATTCTGCAGCGGCCAGATAGTGTTTGAAACGTTCAGTCACAGCCCAAACTACTGCCAGTAGTTCCAATTTGAAGGAGCTATAATTTTCTGGATTTCTTTCAGTAGGCCGGAGCTTTCTACTTGCAAAGGCGATGACTTTCTCCCGACCTTCTTGCTTTTGTGACAGCACCGCTCCTAGTCCCACATTACTGGCATCGGTGTAGAGGATGAAAGGTTGATGGTAATCTGGGTATGCCAGAACCTCTTCTCCGGTTAGTGCCTTCTTTAGTTGTTCAAAGGAGTCTTCCCTTTCGTCGTTCCACTGAAAAGGAGGGTTTCGGTTTGAAGGTTTCTTCGTCTGCCCTACCAAGGCGTCTTGCAAGGGTGCTGCCAACTTGGTGAATCCTTTTATAAATCTGCGATAGTAACCCACCAATCCCAGGAATTGCCTCACTTCTTTTGCGTTGGTAGGTCTTGGCCAATCCCTTATGGCGCTTATTTTCTCGGGATCTGGTGCTACTCCCTCCGAACTCACGATGTGTCCCAGGTACTGTACCTTTGGCTTGAGAAGGTGACATTTGGATGGCTTGACTTTCATGCCATACCTGGATAAGGCTTCGAACACTTCTGCCAGGTCTTTTAAGTGTTGTTCGTAAGTCTTTGAGTAGACGATCACATCATCTAGGTACAGGAGGACGGTCTCGAAGTTCTTGTGTCCGAGGCAGCATTCCATCAGCCGCTGGAAGGTACCGGATGCGTTGCAGAGTCCGAACGGCATGCGATTAAATTCACATAGACCCATTGGTATGGTGAATGCCGTCTTTTCCTTATCTCTCTCAGCCACAGGGACTTGCCAATACCCGCTTGTTAAGTCTAAGGTGGAAAAATAATTAGCAGATTTCAAAGCAGTCAAGGACTCTTCTATCCTAGGCAAGGGGTAGGCGTCTTTATGGGTGATGTTATTAATCTGCCGGTAGTCTACGCACATTCTCATGGTTCCATCCTTTTTTTTGACAATCACTAGAGGGGCCGCCCAGGGGCTACAGCTGTCTCTTATTACCCCGGCCTGTTTCATCTCCCTCAGCATATCTTTTGCACACTGATAGTGAGTGGGCGGTATGGGTCTATATCTTTCTTTTATTGGGGGATGGTCACAGGTGGGGATTGTGTGTTCTACCCCTTCTATCCGTCCGAAGTCCAATGGGTGTTTACTAAAGACTTGTTCATATTCCGTCACTAGCCTATACACCCCTTGTTTTTGATGGGTAGGTGTTGAATTTATGCCCACGTGTAGCTGTTGGCACCAATCCTCCAATTCTCCATCTGAGCCGTTGCCTTCCACCTGACAGGTTGGTTCTAAGGGCTCAATGGTTGTGATGGCATTGTTGTCAACAGTATATAGCTTTGCCACTGTAGCATACCTTGGCAAAGTGACCTCTTCCTCTCCACAGTTCAAAAGTCGTACCGGCACTCGTCCCCGGTGTACCTCGACTACTCCTCGTGCTGTGAGTATAGTGGGCCTGCTGTCGGTGTACACTGGTTCTATTAAGGCTTGATAATCTCGTCCCTTAGTACCAATGGCTGCTCTACACCATACCAGCATTTCTGTTTTTGGTGGGATTACAATAGACGTTGGATCACTTACCCTCACACTGCCGATTTCTCCACCTGCAACTTCTACCTGTTGCCTTAACATCAATACTTTTATTTCCCTCCGGAGAACTCTCTGCTGGTAGGATTGGGCAGTTTCAGCAATTTGCTGTAAGACAGAAATAACTTCGGCAAAGCAGTTCTCTAACACATTCATTCCTATCAATACAGTTGATTCACAGTTCTGCCGGTCAACATCAACAACAATTATACCCTGTTTCTTCAATTCTACTTTACCAATCTTTATGGTCATCTCCCTGAATCCTAGTTTCGGTACCAACTTACCATTACTGGCCCATATATCTAGTTCAACATCAGAGGGCCCTTTATCAATATCTGCATCAGCCCAGTACCTCTTATAAAGGATATACGGTATAGATGAAATCTGGGAACCTGTGTCCAGCAAAGCGTTGAGGGGAATTCCGTCCAGCACGATAGGGATAATGGGTCATCCTCCGATGTACCTGTCGTGCCAGGGTGTTGGGCCTTGAAAGTTCATTCCTGCGAAGCGGCCCGCATTCCCAGGGGATTCCCGTTTAAATCACAATCTCGTGCAAAGTGGCCTGGCTGCTGGCAACGGCAGCAAATGGGCTGTCCATCCGGTTGGTAACGGTCGCGGGGTCGTCCTCTCCATGTCGGGTATTTCCGGGGTCTCATCCATGGAACATCCTCTCTACAGTTTGCCAACTCCATCTTGTGTCCTCTCATCTCCTGCATGGTTTTAGCCATTGAAGCAACAACATCAGTTAAAGAGTCAAGCTTTTGTTGAAGAGCCTCATAAGTACTGGGCCCCAGGGGCTTAGCAATGGCCCCGGACATAGCTGATGTCGCTGGCACTCCCTGTTGTTGAGGTGCCTCTGCCATGGGTTGCGCAGGATCCTGATCCCGAGGTGCCTCTGCCAGCTGGAGACGTATAGCGCTCTCCTTTAATTGGGCAAATGTCAATTCAGGGTTCTTAAAAACAAGCATGCTCACATGCCCCCGGTGAGAAGGGGTGTAGAGTCCCTCAATAAATTGATCTCTTAGCAGTTTATCCGCTCCGGTGCTAAAAATGGGTTCAGCCAGTGTAAGTGATTTAAGGGCTTCCTGCAGATTTAAGGCAAAGTCTCTCACGCCCTCATTAACTTTTTGTTTGCAATTAAAGAATCGTATTTTAGCTTTGCTGCTGGCCGTGGTTTCAAATGTAGCTTTTAATCCAGCAAATATGCGTTCAACAGTGCCTTTTAGATCAGCTGCCCATGCTGTGACTTCTCGCTTAGCATGGCCACTTAACTGCATCATCAGGAGACTAACATGCTGAACTTCACCCACGGGGAACATGTCAAAATGGGCCAGCATCTTTTCTCTGAAATTGTCAAGGGTATTAGGCTCACCTTCATACATTGGAAGCCACGGGCCACCCGGGGTATATGGCATCAGCACCGGCATGATGGGCGCCACTCCTTGCACTGCTGCGCTACCGGACTCTGTATCGACACTCTGTCTTTCAGCTGCATTAGCGTCGCCGGGTGCTGCGGCGTCTCCGTGCTGCGACATACTGTGCCCCCTTAGTTAATCCGGACCCTTCCGGTCCTCCGCTTCCGTCGGGATAGTGTAGATTCGTTCCGCTGTGCAGCAGGATTGGTTTTCCGCTTGCTCTGACGTCAGAGCGCTCAGCTTGGTGCCGCCCACAATGACACGCCCCCTGCTGCTCCCGCCCGCCGCGCGCTCTGTAAAGGCGGATTCTGAAGTTTTTCAGTTAGACTGGGGCTCAGGTAACGGCGTAGCTCAATTAACAGTCTCGTGCCTAACGGTTATGAGGTGATGGCGGCCATCTTTACTCCATTATAACCAATGGGGAAAAGTTACTTTCAATAGTTTTCAATGGGGAACGGAATTTTCTTTAATAAAGTCAATTTTCAAGATTTTTCATCCAAGTTTTCACAGTTTTGGGCTCCAATCACGGCACACAATACCCGGTATACGGGCTGGTTCATCCTGTTCGTGACGCCAATTGTGACGCCCAGGAGACTGGGGTACCCAGCACCGGACCAATGGGGTCTGTCTCTTGAGGGAGATGTCACGGGTGGCTTGACCCGGTGCTGTGGCCTCAGGCAATGCACAGTGTAAGGGGTATCATGAGGGAACAGGCACTTACTTGATCAGCAGCATGTTCTCTCAGCGGTGATGATCCTGATCCTGGATAGATAGCTATTGTCCAAATGAAAGTCTGAGGCACTGAAACGTTTAACCAGTTTACTTCAACATAAAGGGATTTACAACCAGTCCTGTCACCGGAGTCTGTATGGGAACTCTGAGTTACTTTGACCCTGCCGGGGTCTTCGCCTCTTATTGTACGCAATTTCTGTGTGGCCCTGCTGCTGTATGTGAACTGGCTGCCGGCCCAATCTGTCCCCTCCGGGTCCTGGTTCGACGGGCAACCCGAGTCCTTTTATCAGCTTACCCCCTCCGGGAGTACCGCTGAACTCTGTGTCTGTTGCTGCGTCCGGCCCTAGTGAAGCTGATATCACCTCACGTTTTTCCAGTTGCTGTATTATATATAATGAATACAGCCACGGATCCGGTATCCGTCGCTGCGCCTGTTCTGGGTAGTGATTAATGCTACCCGGTTCTCACAATGTCCTTTTTCTCTGTCCCTCTTCTCCTCAGGCCGGTGATTTAGGCCTGGAAACTGTCACAGGACTGTTAGAAATTCAGCTGTATGACCTCTCACTTTCAGCTCCTTAGCCCAACTGCCATTTCTTCTCTCAGACCAGAATGGATCAAGGGGAGTCTCTGGAGCTCCCCCTTCTGGCCGGAGGTGGTAGTGCAGTCTTGCTATTTTAGTATTTGTATTTACTGTCAGTAACTATTTTTGTGGCAAATACCCCTAGGGGTGCCACATGGGCACCACAAGTATAGGAGACCTGCTCTTTTAAATTAAGAATAGATTCTTAGGAGGACATCCTCCATGTCTCTTCAGACACCACCACTAGAATACGAGGGTGAAAGTATTCTGTGATCCAAGTCACTCTAACTTTTCACAAGGGTGTTTATGATGCCCGCAAATAATTTTTTTTTTTTAAAAAGGGTACCCTTCAGGGGGAAATGTTTGTCAGCCATGCCCACTCATCAGCTCTTATGTGTGGAGGCTGATGTGCATGTGGCTGGCATTTAACTACTCTCTGCTAGGGTTGAGCAAAACGGGTCGTTCATTTTCAAAAGTCGCCGACTTTTGGCAAAGTCGGGTTTCATGAAACCCGATCCGACCCCTGTGCGGGGTCGGCCATGCGGTACGCGACTTTCGCGCCAAAGTCGCATTTCAATGACGCGAAAAGCGCCATTTCTCAGTCAATGAAGGTAAACGCAGAGTGTGGGCAGCGTGATGACATAGGTCCTGGTCCCCACCATCTTAGAGAAGGGCATTGCAGTGATTGGCTTGCTGTCTGCGGCGTCACAGGGGCTATAAAGGGGCGTTCCCGCCGACCGCCATGTTACTGCTGCTGATCTGAGCTTAGGGAGAGGTTGCTGCCGCTTCGTCAGAAGCAGGGATAGCGTTAGGCAGGGTCCATTAACCACCAAACCGCTTGTGCTGTAGGGATTTGCACTGTCCAACACCACCTTCGGTGTGCAGGGACAGTGGAAGCTACATTTTTTTTTTTTTCCTCAGCGCTGTAGCTCATTGGGCTGCCCTAGAAGGCTCCATGATAGCTGCATTGCTGTGTGTACGCCGCTGTGCAAACCAACTGCTTTTTTCAAAGCACAAATCCTCTTGTTCCTTCCTTTCTGCACAGCTATCTTGTTTGTTTGTCCACACTTTTTATTTAATTTGTGCATCAGTCCACTCCTTATTGCTGCCTGCCATACCTGGCTGAGATTACTGCAGGGAGATAGTAATTGAAGGACAGTTCCTTTTTTTTTTTTTTTTTGTGGGAGATTAAGATTGGCATTTCTGCTAGAGTGCCATCCCTGTCTGTGCCATCTCTCACTCAGTGGGCCATAGAAAGCCTATTTATTTTTTTTGCTTGATTTGGGTTCTAAAATCTACCTGAAAAAATCACTACATCAATCAGTGGGAGAAAAATATTGGCCTCAAGGCTTGTGTGCCACTCCTGACTCCTGTGTGTGCCATCTCTCAGTCAGTGGGCCATAGAAAGCCTATTTATTTTTTTGCTTGATTTCGGTTCCAAAATCTACCTGAAAAAATCACTACATCAATCAGTGGGAGAAAAATATTGGCCTCAGGGCTTGTGTGCCACTCCTGACTCCTGTGTGCATCATCACTCACTCAGTGGGCCATAGAAAGCCTATTTTTTTTTTTTGCTTTATTTGGGTTCTAAATTCTACCTGAAAAAATCAATAAATCAATCAGTGGGAGATTAATATTGGCCTTTGGGCTTGTGTGCCAGTCCTAAGCGTGCCATCTCTCTCTCTCAGATAGTGGGCCATAGAAAGCCTATTTATTATTTTTTTTATTGGGTTTATAAATTTTCACTGAAAAAAAAAAAAAAAAGTGGGAGATTAATATTGGCCTCTGGGCTTGTGTGCCACTCCTGACTCCTGTGTGTGCCATCTCTCAGTCAGTGGGCCATAGAAAGCCTATTTTTTGTTTTATTTGTTTTCTAAATTCTCCCTGAAAAAATCATTTAATTTTATTTGGTTTCTAAATTCTTCCTGAAAAAATCATTTTTTTTTATTATTTTTTTTTCTAAAGTCTCCCTGAAAAAAAAAAAAAAATCAAATCAGTGGGATATTAATATTGCCCTTTCTGCTTGTGTGCCAGTCTTGACTCCTGGGTGTGCCATCTCTCTCTCTCTCTCCAATTGTGGGCCATAGAAAGCCTATTATTTTTTTAGCTTGATTTGGGTTCCAAAATCTACCTAAAAAAATCACTACATCAATCATTGGGAGAACAATATTGGCCTCTGGGCTTGTGTGCCACTCCTGACTCCTGTGTGCGTCATCTCTCACTCAGTGGGCCATAGAAAGCCTATTTTTTGTTTTATTTGTTTTCTAAATTCTCCCTGAAAAAATCATTTTATTTTATTTGGTTTCTAAATTCTTCCTGAAAAAATCATTTTTTTATTATTTTTTTTCTAAAGTCTCCCTGAAAAAAAAAAAAAAAAAAAATCAGTGGGAGATTAATATTGCCCTTTCTGCTTGTGTGCCAGTCTTGACTCCTGGGTGTGCCATCTCTCTCCAATTGTGGGCCATAGAAAGCCTATTATTTTTTTTTGCTTGATTTGGGTTCCAAAATCTACCTGAAAAAATCACTAAATCAATCAGTGGGAGATAAATATTGGCCTCTGGGCTTGTGTGCCACTCCTGACTCCTGTGTGCGTCATCTCTCACTCAGTGGGCCATAGAAAGCCTATTTTTTGTTTTGTTTTCTAAATTCTCCCTGAAGAAATCATTTTATTTTATTTGGTTTCTAAATTCTTCCTGAAAAAATCATTTTATTCTATTATTTTTTCTTTTTAAAGTCTCCCTGAGGAAAAAAAAAAATCAGTGGGAGATTAATATTGCCCTTTCTGCTTGTGTGCCAGTCTTGACTCCTGGGTGTGCCATCTCTCTCTCTCTCTCCAATTGTGGGCCATAGAAAGCCTATTATTTTTTTTTGCTTGATTTGGGTTCCAAAATCTACCTGAAAAAATCACTAAATCAATCATTGGGAGATAAATATTGGCCTCTGGGCTTGTGTGCCACTCCTGACTCCTGTGTGCGTCATCTCTCACTCAGTGGGCCATAGAAAGCCTATTTTTTGTTTTATTTGTTTTCTAAATTCTCCCTGAAGAAATCATTTTATTTTATTTGGTTTCTAAATTCTTCCTGAAAAAATCATTTTATTCTATTATTTTTTTTTTCTAAAGTCTCCCTGAAAAAAAAAAAAAAAATCAGTGGGAGATTAATATTGCCCTTTCTGCTTGTGTGCCAGTCTTGACTCCTGGGTGTGCCATCTCTCTCTCTCTCTCCAATTGTGGGCCATAGAAAGCCTATAATTTTTTTTAGCTTGATTTGGGTTCCAAAATCTACCTGAAAAAATCACTACATCAATCATTGGGAGAACAATATTGGCCTCTGGGCTTGTGTGCCACTCCTGACTCCTGTGTGCGTCATCTCTCACTCAGTGGGCCATAGAAAGCCTATTTTTTGTTTTATTTGTTTTCTAAATTCTCCCTGAAAAAATCATTTTATTTTATTTGGTTTCTAAATTCTTCCTGAAAAAATCATTTTATTCTATTATTTTTTTTTTCTAAAGTCTCCCTGAAAAAAAAAAAAAAAATCAGTGGGAGATTAATATTGCCCTTTCTGCTTGTGTGCCAGTCTTGACTCCTGGGTGTGCCATCTCTCTCTCTCTCCAATTGTGGGCCATAGAAAGCCTATTATTTTTTTGGCTTGATTTGGGTTCCAAAATCTACCTGAAAAAATCACTACATCAATCATTGGGAGAAAAATATTGGCCTCTGGGCTTGTGTGCCACTCCTGACTCCTGTGTGTGGCATCTCTCACTCAGTGGGGCACAGAAAGCCTTTTTTTTTTTTTTTTTTTTTAATTTGGTTTCTAAATTGTCATTGGAAAAATCATTTTATGTTATTTGGTTTCTAAATTCTTCCTGAAAAAATCATTTTATTTTATTTTGTTTCTAAATTCTCCCTGAAAAAAAAAATAAAAAATAAAAAAACAGTGGGAGATTAATATTAACATTTGTGCTTCAGTGACAGTCCTGCGTGTGTGGCATCTCTCTCATTTGGTGCCACCAAAAACAGAGTGTGTAACATTGTGCCTGATTTTCGTTGTGGTCTCACCCACCTGTAAAGGGGTAGCTAAATCATACTGAAGTTATAGCTCACCGTGTAAGTTGTGTGACAGCAACAAATACCGTTAGTTTGGTTACGTTTTTAAAACAATGAGGAAGTCTGGTGGAAGAGGTCGTGGCCGGGGGCGTTCATTGTCAGATGGTAATGAGGGTAGTGGTAGTGGTGGAGCATCAGGTGGTCATGGGAAAAAAAATATTGAACCTAAAGGTACCTTCACACATAACGATATTGTTAACGATATCGTTGCTATTTGTGACGTAGCAACGATATCGTTAATAAAATCGTTATGTGTGACAGCGACCAACGATCAGGCCCCTGCTGGGAGATCGTTGGTCGCTGAATAAAGTCCAGAACTTTATTTCGTCGCTGGACTCCCTGGAGACATCGCTGGATCGGCGTGTGTGACACCGATCCAGCGATGTCTTCACTGGTAACCAGGGTAAACATCGGGTAACTAAGCGCAGGGCCGCGCTTAGTAACCCGATGTTTACCCTGGTTACCATGCTAAAAGTAAAAAAAAAACAAACACTAGATACTTACCTAACGCTGTCTGTCCTCCAGCGCTGCGCTCTGCACTCCTCCTGTACTGGCTGTGAGCCGGAAAGCAGAGCGGCGACGTCACCGCTCTGCTTTCCGGCTCCCAGACAGTACAGGAGGAGTGCAGAGAAGCAGAGCGCAGCGCTGGAGGACAGACAGCGGTAGGTAAGTATCTAGTGTTTGTTTTTTTTTACTTTTAGCATGGTAACCAGGGTAAACATCGGGTTACTAAGCGCAGCCCTGCGCTTAGTTACCCGATGTTTACCCTGGTTACCGGCATCGTTGGTCGCTGGAGAGCGGTCTGTGTGACAGCTCTCCAGCGACAAAACAGCGACGCTGCAGCGATCCGGATCGTTGTCGGTATCGCTGCAGCGTCGCTAAATGTGAAGGGGCCTTTAGTCTGGAGCTGTGGAGCCAGGTTCGTCGTCTGGCTACACAAGGCCTCGAACGCTCCCTTTTCTGGGAGTAGGAAAACCGCTTTTAAAGCCGGAGCAGCAAGAGCAAGTTTTGGCTTATCTTGCTGACTCAGCCTCTAGCTCTTTTGCCTCCTCTCGTGAAACTGGTAAATGTAAAAGCAGCGCGTCGTTAGTGGATGTTCACGGTCAGGGACAAGTCGCTTCCTTGTCCTCTTCAGCAAAAACAACAACAGAGAAGAATGCAGCAGGCGACACAACGGGTTACTCCATGGAGCTCTTTACACATACCGTCCCTGGCTTAGAAAGTGAAGCAGTTAACAGTCCATGCCCATTACAAGTTGAATCTGACATGGAGTGCACTGATGCACACCCACAGCCAGACTACTATGCTGGTCCTTTGACTCAGACCACAACATTGCCCTCGCAGGGTAGTGATCAAGAATCAGACCCTGATGAGACTATGTTGCCCCATCACGAACGCTATACCACCGACCGACACGGTGACACAGACGAAGTTGCACACGAGCTACAAGAAGAGGTAATAGATGACCCAGTTCTTGACCCCGATTGGCAGCCATTGGAGGAACAGGGTGCAGGCGGCAGCAGTTCTGAAGTGGAGGAGGAGGGGCCGCAGCAGGCATCAACATCGCAACAGGTTCCATCTGCCGGGCCCGTATCTTGCCCAAAACGCGTGGCAAAGCCAAAACCTGTTGGAGGACAGCGTGGCCATCCGGTTAAAGCTCAGTCTGCAATGCCTGAAAAGGTATCCGATGCTAGAAAGAGTGCAGTCTGGCATTTTTTTAAACAACATCCAATTGATCAGCGCAAAGTCATCTGTCAAAAATGTTCAACTACCTTAAGCAGAGGGCAGAATCTGAAAAGTCTCAATACAAGTTGCATGCATAGACATTTAACCACCATGCATTTGCAAGCTTGGACTAACTACCAAACGTCCCTTAAGGTTGTAGCACCCTCGGCCAATGAAGCTAGTCATCAACGCAACATCCCTTCCGGCAGTGTAGGGCCACCATTTTCCGCACCACCTGCAGTATCTGTGCAGGTTTCTTTGCCAGGCCAAAGCAGTCAGGGTCAGGGAATCACCAGTTTCGTAGTAGGAAACACTGCATCTAGGGCACCGGCGGCAACAATACCATCTCCCACCGTCTCTCAGTCTGCCATGTCCACCGGTACCCCCGCTAGTTGCACGATCTCCAGCTCTCCAGTCCAGCTCACCCTACATGAGACTATGGTTAGAAAAAGGAAGTACTTAGCCTCGCATCCGCGTACACAGGGTTTGAACGCCCACATAGCTAGACTAATCTCGTTAGAGATGATGCCCTACCGGTTAGTTGAAAGCGAAGCTTTCAAAGCCCTGATGGACTACGCTGTACCACGCTACGAGCTACCCAGTCGACACTTTTTTTCCAGAAAAGCCATCCCAGCCCTCCACCAGCATGTTAAAGAGCGCATCGTCCATGCACTCAGGCAATCTGTGAGCACAAAGGTGCACCTGACAACAGATGCATGGACCAGTAGGCATGGCCAGGGACGTTACGTGTCCATCACGGCACACTGGGTGAATGTTGTGGATGCAGGGTCCACAGGGGACAGCAAGTTTGGGACAGTTCTGCCTAGCCCACGGTCTAGGAAACAGTTGGCTGTAGCCGTTCGCACCCCCTCCTCCTCCTCGTCCTCCTGCAGAAGCGAGAGCTCGTCCACAGACCGCAGTCGCACAACCACTCCATCCGCAGCTGCCACTGTTGCACACCAGGTCTCCCATTATGGGGCAGCTACTGGCAAAGTCAGCAGGCTGTATTGGCTATGAAGTGTTTGGGCGACAACAGACACACCGCGGAAGTTCTGTCCGAGTTCTTGCAGAAAGAAACGCAGTCGTGGCTGGGCACTGTAGATCTTGAGGCAGGCAAGGTAGTGAGTGATAACGGAAGGAATTTCATGGCTGCCATCTCCCTTTCCCAACTGAAACACATTCCTTGCCTGGCTCACACCTTAAACCTGGTGGTGCAGTGCTTCCTGAAAAGTTTTCCGGGGTTATCCGACCTGCTCGTCAAAGTGCGTGGACTTTGCTCACATATCCGCCGTTCGCCCGTACACTCCAGCCGTATGCAGACCTATCAGCGTTCTTTGAACCTTCCCCAGCATCGCCTAATCATAGACGTTGCAACAAGGTGGAACTCAACACTGCACATGCTTCAGAGACTGTGCGAACAGAGGCGGGCTGTTATGTTTTTGTGGGAGGATACACATACACGGGCAGGCAGTAGGATGGCAGACATGGAGTTGTCAGGTGTGCAGTGGTCGAAGATTCAAGACATGTGTCAAGTCCTTCAGTGTTTTGAGGAATGCACATGGCTGGTTAGTGCAGACAACGCCATAATAAGCATGAGCATCCCCCTAATGCGTCTGCTGATGCAAAGTTTGATGCACATAAAGGATCAGGCGTCTGCAGCTGAGGAAGAGGAAAGCCTTGATGACAGTCAGCCATTGTCTGGCCAGGGCAGTGTACAGGACGAGGTAGTGGGCGAAGAGGAGGAGGAGGACGAGGAGGATGATGGGGATGATTATATTTTTAATGAGGAAGCTTTTCCGGAGCCACTGGAATTGTTGGCGCGGCAAGGCCGGGTTCTGGTTTTTGGAGGGACACAAGTGACGTGGATTTGCCTGAAACTGCCCCTCAACCAAGCACAACCGCAGATTTGAGAACTGGAACTTTGGGCCACATGGCGGATTATGCCTTACGTATCCTCAAAAGGGACACACGCATTACTAAAATGATGAACGATGACGATTACTGGTTGGCCAGCCTCCTTGATCCTCGCTATAAAGGCAAATTGCAAAATATAATGCCACATGACAACTTGGAAATAATATTAGCAACCAAACAATCAACTCTTGTTGACCGTTTGCTTCTGGCATTCCCTGCACACAGCGCCCGTGATCGTTGTCACACGAGCTGCAGGGGCCAGCAGACCAGAGGTGTTAGAGGGGCAGAAATCAGAAGTGGCGTTGGCCAGAGGGGTTTGCTGACCAGGTTGTGGAGTGATTTTGCTATGACCGCAGACAGGACAGGTACTGCAGCATCAATTCAAAGTGACAGGAGACAACATTTGTCCAGTATGGTTACAAACTATTTTTCATCCCTTATCGACGTTCTCCCTCAACCGTCATTCCCATTTGATTACTGGGCATCCAAATTAGACACCTGGCCAGAATTGGCAGAATATGCATTGCAGGAGCTTGCTTGCCCGGCAGCTAGTGTCCTATCAGAAAGAGTATTCAGTGCTGCAGGTTCAATACTAACAGAAAAAAGGACTCGTCTGGCTACCCAAAATGTAGATGATCTAACCTTCATTAAAATGAACCACAACTGGATTTCGAAATCTTTTGCCCCACCTTGCCCGGCTGACACCTAGCTTTCCTATGAAAAGGTCTTGCCTGTGGACTATTCTGAATGACTTTTCCAATCTCGTAATTTTCTGCACCTGATTGTCCAGCATACGACATGTTTACACCTCACTAAATGGCCAAACTCCCCACACGGGGCCGTGGTATCGCCACTTGGCGCCAGCACCCGTGAGAGTGCTGTTTGTCTGAAGAGGTGGGTGTGCCCGCTTTTGGTCGACGGCACTGCCACTGGGTCCCTCATAGTACAATAAAGTGTCTCTGGCGGTGGTGGTGCGCACCCAACGTCAGACACACCGTTGTAATATGAGGGGCCCTGGGCCTGTACCGCCGGCCACAAGACAGTTCCCCCCCCAGCTCAAACAGTGCTCTACCACTTGCAAAATTATCTCTCACAGCTCCACCAATGTTTAGTCTATGCGCTGACATCCTTCAATGCCTGGCACTGACAATACCATTGTATTGACATTTTTGTTATGTTAGGCCTTCGAAGCCTGTCTGCGGTCCCTCCTTCCACTAGGCCTCCACTGACCATTGTACTGCTGCCCTTGTACCACTGGAACCAATTTTAAATTGCCAACAGCCCTATTTTTTATGTTAGGCCTTCGAAGCCTGTCTGCGGTCCCTCCTTCCACTAGGCCTCCACTGACCATTGTACTGCTGCCCTTGTACCACTGTAACCAATTTTAAATTGCCAACAGCCCTATTTTTTTTATGTTAGGCCTTCGAAGCCTGTCTGCAGTCCCTCCTTCCACTAGGCCTCCACTGACCATTGTACTGCTGCCCGTGTACCCCTGGAACCAATTTTAAATTGCCAACAGCCCTATTTTTTTATGTTAGGCCTTCGAAGCCTGTCTGCGGTCCCTCCTTCCACTAGGCCTCCACTGACCATTGTACTGCTGCCCGTGTACCCCTGGAACCAATTTTAAATTGCCAACAGCCCTAATTTTTTATGTTAGGCCTTCGAAGCCTGTCTGCGGTCCCTCCTTCCACTAGGCCTCCACTGACCACACCACTGCTGCCCGTGTACCCCTGGAACCAATTTAAAATTGCCGACAGCCAGCCCAATTTTATTATGTTAGGCCTTCGAAGCCTGTCTGCGGTCCGTTCTTTCTACTACTACTACACTGACCAGGCCACTGCTGCCCGTGTTCCCCTGGAACCAATTTAAAATTGCCTACAGCCATCTGTTATTATGTTAGGCCTGCGATGCCTGTTTGCGGTCACTCCTTCCACTAGGCCTCCACTGACCACACCACTGCTGCCCGTGTACCCCTGGAACCAATTTAAAATTGCCTACAGCCAGCCCAATTTTTTTATTTTAGGCCTACGATGCCTGTCTGCGGTCCGTTCTTTCTACTACTACTACACTGACCGGGCCACTGCTGCCCGTGTTCCCCTGGAACCAATTTAAAATTGCCTACAGCCATGTGTTATTATGTTAGGCCTTCGATGCCTGTCTGCGGTCACTCCTTCCACTAGGCCTCCATTGACCACACCACTGCTGCCCGTGTACCCCTGGAACCAATTTAAAATTGCCTACAGCCAGCCCAATTTTTTTATGTTAGGCCTTCAAAGCCTGTCTGCGGTCCGTTCTTTCTACTACTACTACACTGACCACACCACTGCTGCCCGTGTTCCCCTGGAACCAATTTAAAATTGCCTACAGCCATCTGTTATTATGTTAGGCCTTCGATGCCTGTTTGCGGTCACTCCTTCCACTAGGCCTCCACTGACCACACCACTGCTGCCCGTGTACCCATGGAACCAATTTAAAATTGCCTACAGCCATCTGGTATTATGTTAGGCCTTCGATGCCTGTCTGCGGTCACTCCTTCCACTAGGCCTCCATTGACCACACCACTGCTGCCCGTGTACCCCTGGAACCAATTTAAAATTGCCTACAGCCATCTGTTATTATGTTAGGCCTTCGATGCCTGTCTGCGGTCACTCCTTCCACTAGGCCTCCACTGACCACACCACTGCTGCCCGTGTACCCCTGGAACCAATTTAAAATTTCCTACAGCCATCTGTTATTATGTTAGGCCTTCGAAGCCTGTCTGCGTTCCTTCCTTCCAATAGTTCTCCACTGACCAGACCAATGCTGGCCGTGTACCCCTGGAACCCAGCTGAAAGTGCATGTAGCCTCCTTTTTTTCTTTGTTTTATATTTAGAAAGCCCAGATGAACTACGCTGTGCAACGGTTCAAGCTAGCCAGTCGACATTTCTTTTGCGAGAAAAACCATCCCAGCCCTCCAGCGGCATGAAAAAGTCTGCATTGTCATAGCACTCAGGCAATCAAACAGTAGAAAGGTGCATCTGACAAGAGACGCATGGACCAGTAGGCATGTCCACAAAAAGTTACGTGTCCATTACGGCGCACTGGGTTAATGTGTTGGATGCAAGGTCCACAGGGGACAGCCTACAAAGTCTGTCTGCAGTCCCTAATTCCAATTTTCCTCCGCTGACCACACCACTGCTGCCCGTGTACCCCTGGAACCAATTTTACAGTGTCTACAGCCTAATTTTGTTATGTTAGGCCTACTACGCCTGTCTGCGGTCCCTCCTTCCAATACTCGTCCACTGACCACACCACTGCTGCCCGTGGACCCCTGGAACCTATTTTTAATTGCATAGAGCATCCTTTTTTTAATAGTAGGCGTACAAAGTCTGTCTGCGGTCCACTATTGAAATTGTCCTCCACTGCCCAGAGCACTGCTGCTTGTGTACCCCTGTAACTTTTTTAAGCTGCAGTGAGCCACATTTTTGGTTTAAGTCCTACTACCTGTGTCTGTCTGCGCCACTCAATTCAGCTGTGTTCCTTTGAAAAAAGCTGAGCGTCAATAGTCTTGTCTTCAGCCTCTAGGAATTTTAAAACTGCATTGGGGGTACAACTTTGGTAGGGCCTACTAACGGTGTCTGCCTCCCCAAGGTGTGCCCCAGGTTTCATCGCCATTGCTTCGATCTTAATGCTCTCGTTTAGTAGTTGTTGGAAACTACACTGCATTAGGCCTACAAATTGGGTATGGGGTGTAGAGAGATGGTGTGTTCCACTCCAAAGTGTTCCCCAGGTTTCCTCTCCATTGCTTCGATCTTCATGCTCTCGTTTAGTAGTTGTTGGAAACTACACTGCATTAAGCCTACAAATTGGGTATGGGGTGTAGAGAGATGGTGTGTTCCACTCCAAGGTGTTCCCCAGGTTTCCTCTCCATTGCTTCGATCTTCATGCTCTCGTTTAGTAGTTGTTGGAAACTACACTGCATTAGGCCTACAAATTGGGTATGGGGTGTAGAGAGATGGTGTGTTCCACTCCAAGGTGTTCCCCAGGTTTCCTCGCCAATGCTTCGATCTTCATGCTCTCATTTAGTAGTTGTTGGAAACTACACTGCATTAGGCCTACAAATTGGGTATGGGGTGTAGAGAGATGGTGTGTTCCACTCCAAGGTGTTCCCCAGGTTTCCTCTCCATTGCTTCGATCTTCATGCTCTCGTTTAGTAGTTGTTGGAAACTACACTGCATTAGGCCTACAAATTGGGTATGGGGTGTAGAGAGATGGTGTGTTACACTCCAAGGTGTTCCCCAGGTTTCCTCTCCATTGCTTCGATCTTCATGCTCTCGTTTACTAGTTGTTGGAAACTACACTGCATTAGGCCTACAAATTGGGTATGGGGTGTAGAGAGATGGTGTGTTCCACTCCAAGGTGTTCCCCAGGTTTCCTCGCCAATGCTTCGATCTTCATGCTCTCGTTTAGTAGTTGTTGGAAACTACACTGCATTGAGCCTACAAATTGGGTATGGGGTGTAGAGAGATGGTGTGTTACACTCCAAGGTGTTCCCCAGGTTTCCTCTCCATTGCTTCGATCTTCATGCTCTCGTTTACAAGTTGTTGGAAACTACACTGCATTAGGCCTACAAATTGGGTATGGGGTGTAGAGAGATGGTGTGTTCCACTCCAAGGTGTTCCCCAGGATTCCTCACCAATGCTTCGATCTTCATGCTCTCGTTTAGTAGTTGTTGGAAACTACACTGCATTAGGCCTACAAATTGGGTATGGGGTGTAGAGAGATGGTGTGTTCCACTCCAAGGTGTTCCCCAGGTTTCCTCGCCAATGCTTCGATCTTCATGCTCTCGTTTAGTAGTTGTTGGAAACTACACTGCATTAGGCCTACAAATTGGGTATGGGGTGTAGAGAGATGGTGTGTTCCACTCCAAGGTGTTCTCCAGGTTGCCTTTCCTGAGCTTCGATCTTCCGGCTCTCGTTTAGTAGTTGTTGGAAACTACACTGCATTAGGCCTACAAATTGGGTATGGGGTGTAGAGAGATGGTGTGTTACACTCCAAGGTGTTCCCCAGGTTTCCTCTCCATTGCTTCGATCTTCATGCTCTCGTTTAGTAGTTGTTGGAAACTACGCTGCATTAGGCCTACAAATTGGGTATGGGGTGTAGAGAGATGGTGTGTTCCACTCCAAGGTGTTCTCCAGGTTGCCTTTCCTGAGCTTCGATCTTCCGGCTCTCGTTTAGTAGTTGTTGGAAACTACACTGCATTAGGCCTACAAATTGGGTATGGGGTGTAGAGAGATGGTGTGTTACACTCCAAGGTGTTCCCCAGGTTTCCTCTCCATTGCTTCGATCTTCATGCTCTCGTTTAGTAGTTGTTGGAAACTACGCTGCATTAGGCCTACAAATTGGGTATGGGGTGTAGAGAGATGGTGTGTTCCACTCCAAGGTGTTCTCCAGGTTGCCTTTCCTGCGCTTCGATCTTCCGGCTCTCGTTTAGTAGTTGTTGGAAACTACACTGCATTAGGCCTACAAATTGGGTATGGGGTGTAGAGAGATGGTGTGTTACACTCCAAGGTGTTCCCCAGGTTTCCTCTCCATTGCTTCGATCTTCATGCTCTCGTTTAGTAGTTGTTGGAAACTACACTGCATTAGGCCTACAAATTGGGTATGGGGTGTAGAGAGATGGTGTGTTCCACTCCAAGGTGTTCTCCAGGTTGCCTTTCCTGAGCTTCGATCTTCTGGCTCTCGTTTAGTAGTTGTTGGAAACTACGCTGCATTAGGCCTACAAATTGGGTATGGGGTGTAGAGAGATGGTGTGTTCCACTCCAAGGTGTTCCCCAGGTTTCCTCTCCATTGCTTCGATCTTCATGCTCTCGTTTAGTAGTTGTTGGAAACTACACTGCATTAGGCCTACAAATTGGTATGGGGTGTAGAGAGATGGTGTGTTCCACTCCAGGGTGTTCCCCAGGTTTCGTCCACATTGCTTCGGTCTTCCGACTCTCGTTTAGTAGTTGTTGAAAACTACACTGCATTAGGCCTACAAATTGGGTATGGGGTGTAGAGAGATGGTGTGTTACACTCCAAGGTGTTCTCCAGGTTGCCTTTCCTGAACTTCTATCTTCAGGCTCTCATTAAACTGTGGTTAAATGGAACAACTGCATTTGGCGTACTAGTTGGTTTGGGGCCTACTATCGGTGTCTGCCACTCCTTGCTGTTCTCCTGGTTTCCTGTCCTGAAATTCCATTTTCAGGCTCTCGTTAAGTAGTTGTTAATGTTAGACTGCATTTGGCCTACTAGTTGGGTTGGGGCCTACTATCGGTGTCTGCCACTCCTTGCTGTTCTCCTCCACTGAACAAAGCTGTGCCGCCTGTTTACTACGGTTGCCAATTTTGAACTGCATTTCGACTACTTACTGATTTGGGCCTACTCTCTGTGTCAGCCTCTCATTCCAGTTGTCCTCCACTGCAATGCCCCCTGGTTAGTCCTGTGTTACCAATTTTGAACTGCATTTAGCCAACTTTATTCTTTGGGCCTATATCTGTGTTTCCTCCTCATCCTGCCCTTGCCCAGCCAGTGATAGATGAGTCTGCTGGTACATTGACCCATAACGCAAAATTCCCCGTGCACGCTACACAGCAAGATTGTGACCCTGCTGAAAGTCAGGTTCCTCTTCCCGCATACCATACCACCTTACACGGGGACAAAGAGGAAGGTGCAGATGAAAGTGCAGGTTCCTTCATCAGGTGGGGGGAGGAATACTAGTTGGCAACGTCACTGGCACAGGGCCTCTCATAGTACGCAAAAGTGTTGCTGCCGGTGGGAGGCGCCCCCGCCGTGCAAACACACCGCTGTACTTTGAGGGGCCCTGTGCCAGTGCCAATGCCAACGAGTGGGCCCCCCCTGCTTGCTCAGGATCACAGCACTTGCAAAGTTGAAATACTTACCTCTCCCTGCTCCACTGCCGTGACGTGGTCCAGATTTACTGGGCCCACTAATTACTTGAACCAGCCCTACCCCCCACAACTTTAGCCAAATGACCCCCAATTTCAAATGCCTTCCAATTATTATAAGCTAAATTATGATTGACAAGCTTCTGTAACAAGAATGGATGTTTTTGCCATTAAAATGGGCAGTGTAGGTGTTTTCCTGGCCTCCACTCACTGCCGACTATGCTCCCCCATTGACTTGCATTGGGTTTCGTGTTTCGGGCGATACCCAACTTTTCGCCATAATCGGCCGATTCCACTCGACTCGACTTCTAAGATAGTCGGGTTTCGCGAAACACGACTCGACTCTAAAAAGGTCAAGGTCGCTCAACCCTACTCTCTGCTGCTCACAAAGCCTTCCCAACATATGTAACACTGAGTTCCAACTTGTGGTGACATCACACACCAGACAGTGAGCTAGAAGTTGCAAATACTGGTGTACCACTGCCAAGGCATTAGTAGCTGTAGCCGTCTTATGGAAATGGGCACATACACAGCGTACATTCACAAGGTAGATTTGTGTAGGTTTTGTGAAACTGCTGAACCACTAAGTTGAGCATGTGGACCAGGCATGGTACATGTGCAAGGTTGCCAAGCTTCAGAGCTGCCACCAGGTTACAGCCATTGTTACACATAAACAAATGTGGTTGTAGGTTTAGGGGCAAGAGCCACAGAATAGTCTGGTCTGTTAGACCTTTCAACAACTCCACAGCGGTGTGTGGTTTGTAAGCTAAGCAGATTAACTTCAGCAAAGCTTGTTGCCGCTTTGCCAAGGCAGTGCTGCAGTGCTTCCAGCTTGAGACTGATGTGAAGGAACTGATGTAGAAGGTGAGGGCAACCCTGATTCAAACAGGTGGCTGGGCACCAAGTACTGAAGAACACTCACCAACATGATGTTTCGGAAAGGTTCCATTTTTACAAGCCTAAGCTGCAACATTTCCAGGGCAAGCAGTCTGGAATTGTGGCCATTTAGTATTGTAGCCTGTGGGTGGTTGGCTGTGTTTTTATGCTTGCATTTCAAGTTCTGGGATAGGGACAACTGAACGCTGCACTGGGACAAGGAGGTTGCTGATGGTGGTTTCAGCTGTGCAGCGTGGAAGGCATCTTAGCCTGCATCATGGACAGAGGATTGGGTTACATGTAGAACATGTTAATAGGCAGTGGTGTCACCCAAAGACACAGTTTCTAGACCCTGTCATTTGGCCCAAGTAGTTGGGTGCTTTGCTTGCATGAGCCTGAACATGCTTTTCTGGTCAGGCTGGTAATTGTGCTGCCCGTGCTGATGCAGGCATGGCAGATTTTACAAATTACCTTTTTTGGGTTAACTGTACTGTCACAGTTTCACCTTAACCTCTGCACTCACCATCAGCATCACATCCACTTTTCCGTCCCTTACCACGTCTTGCCCATTTTAAATTATGTATGATATATCCCTGTTGAGAAAACATTGCAGGCAGTGAGTACCATCCTAAAATGTCCCCAGTCAATTGCTGGGATACACTTATTATTTTAGGCACTTCCACCTGTTGGGAGGTGCTTGAGCAACATATTTGTGCTGCTTGTCTGCATGCTTGCTAGTTCTCAAGTCCCCTGTTCTAGTATACTTGTCTGTACCTGTCTATACTTGCCTTCATCTGCCATGTCTGCCTGTATACCTGCTGTACCTGCCGGCACCTCCTGTTCTTTCCTGTATGTCAGCCATCCCTGCCAGAACCTGCCATGGTTTACTGTATACAGCTGAACCCACCTGCTGTGTCTCCCTGTACATCTGCCATGCCTGCAAGTTGCTGTCATGCCATCAGTTTACAGTTTGTTGCAGCTTCCTGCCCTTTTGGAGGTTAGCTTCTGTGTGTCCGAGGTCCGTCCTAGAGTGGCATCTGGCATCCATCGGGAGTCAAGTCTAACCACACCATCAGGGGCTCTAGCAAAGAGTCAGGAGTACAAATAGTCCCACCCCTGCAGGGTCTCCTCATTTTAAGATAAAATGGTTCCACTACCACGTATGTTACACAAAGTCATTAGAAAGGTCAAATAGCAATGTTAAAATTGTAACTATTTTCTTAGCAGTCCTGCAATGCGTTTCTGAGCTCTTCTTTTATAGCATGTCATATAGATCCTTTTTTAACATTAGCAATCTACCATCTCAATGATATAAAACCAGTATAACTCCTGTTAACTTTGGCTTTACTATACCTGTTTTATCGATCTGCTCTTTGTTTTATTGTTTCAAATGTGTAACATATGTGTTTTGGAAATATATCCACAGTTTGATTGTGTTAAGGACCTCTCCACCATTTCCAAGTACAGAATTACTATGAATTGTAAGGCTAGTTATTTAATACAGTCACAGATCATTAGAAATTAGAATAACAACAGCATTGTATCACTGCTAAATTATGTCATGTTACGAATTATGCTTATTCAGCATATTGAGAATTGCCTGTGCGAGGAGGCAACACCATTGTTGGATGTTAACACAGCTGAGCTGTTTGGTTAATTAACCTTGCCACACAGCTGTTCCATTGCACATGGCTGCAGACAGAACTACAGTAATTAAATAAGCGCTAATGTTAAAGTGTCCACTAAGAAGCAATACAGACACTTCCCTTCACCCTTACTAGTGTTTCATATGCAGTACTCCAATAACAAACATTAAAGGGCAAAGTCATTTTTTAATTGCAATATTACTATGTAGGATGCTTGTAGGTGTTTGTAAGGCACAAGATGTCTCTCTATATATTTACTATTAATACTCTTAACAAAAAGTATAATATAATTTCAGGTATGCATAAGCTCAAATTGTGCACCAGACATAATCTGTATTTATTAGGCATCAAACTTATTCTTTTTTATTTATCTGAAACTCAATTGTCTTGCTACATAGAACACCAAAATATCTTTTCGAACATTTTGTGATTATTATAAAATAAAATTAAAATTAAAGGAAGAAAAATGCTGGTCATAGTTGCAAACTCCATTTTATATGTTTTACAGTCTCCTCAACATAAATTGGCACTGCTGTTTTAACAAACTTTAAATTAATCAAAGTACAAGTGAATGTAAGAAACTTTGTAATTTATAATGAAAAAAGGATTGGGAACACTACACATTCTACTTACATCCCATTCTAAATCCATAGAATTAAAGGGAAGATGTCTGTAAGATTTCGCCCCCAAAACTGGACATTTTCTATTTCTGAGATGAGTGTTTGAATTGATCTGCATGTAAGTCACATCTGTTTTGCTAGTCAAATTTGGTATCTGATACAGTGCCCATTGTAGAGATTTGTGCTCACTCAGCTGCGGTTGAAGTAGGCACAGGGAGCGGTGTGGCTGCAATGTCCAGGCAAGTTTATTCAAAATTCATAAACTGCTCAGGATAGAAAAAGTCCATACAACATACAGCGGGTCCGCCCGCTCAAGATAGTGTCTGGTTCTTTAGGTCTTAGCACAGACCAACACAAAGGAGATCCACACATCTCCAGCTCCAGACCCCGAATGACACCCTCAGCCTCCATTTTAACTGCCAAACCAGACCTCTGGTGTTGGGATATGTGAGCAGTCATTCCCACCCATCTTTTATGACTGCTCACAAAACCCAGCCCTGGAATGGCCAAATAACTCTCTCAGCAGTATATGTGCTGGAGCATGCTTCCAAGCTCACATCAACGCAGCTTATAGCTGTGAAGACACATATCTGCCCTCAAGGACTCGTCCGGCGGCCATCTTACACCTGTCACAGGTATTGAATTTTTTGGATGTTTACCTATCATTTCTTGTCATATCATTTTTATGATGATTGAAATGATACCTGTTTTGATGAAATCCATCTTGTGCTTGTTGTTTAACCCCTTAGTGACAGAGCCAATTTGGTACTTAATGACCGGGCCAATTTTTGCAATTCTGACCACTGTCATTTTATGAGGTTATAACTCTGGAACGCTTCAACGCATCCCGCTGATTCTGAGATTGTTTTTTCATGACATATTGTACTTCATGTTAGTGGTAACATTTCTTCGATATTACTTGCGATTATTTATGAAAAAAACGGAAATATGGCGAAAATTTTTAAAATTTTGCAATTTTCAAACTTTGTATTTTTATGCCCTTAAATCAGAGAGATATGTCACGAAAAATTGTTAATAAATAACATTTCCCACATGTCTACTTTACATCAGCACAATTTTGGAAACAAAATTTTTTTTTGTTAGGGAGTTATAAGGGTTAAAATTTGACCAGCAATTTCTCATTTTTACAACACCATTTTTTTTTAGGGACCACATCACATTTGAAGTCATTTTGAGGGGTCTATGTGATAGAAAATAATGAAGTGTGACACCATTCTAAAAACTACACCCCTCAAGGTTCTCAAAACCACATTCAAGAAGTTTATTAACCCTTTACGTGCTTCACAGGAACTGAAACAATGTGGAAGGAAAAAATGAACATTTAACTTTTTTTTGCAAACATCTTAATTCAGAACCATTTTTTTTATTTTCACAAGTGTAAAAACAGAAATGTAACCATAAATTTTGTTATGCAATTTCTCCTGAATACGCCAATACCCCATATGTGGGGGTAAACCACTATTAGGGCGCACCGCAGAACTTAGAAGTGAAGGAGCGCCGTTTGACTTTTTCAATGTTGAATTGGCTGGAATTGAGATCGGACGCCATGTCACGTTTAGAGAGCCCCTGATGTGCCTAAACAGTGGAAACGCCCCACAAGTGACACCATTTTGGAAACTAGACCCCTTAAGGAACTTATCTAGATGTGTGGTGAGCACTTTGAACCCCCAAGTGCTTCACAGAAGTTTATAACGTAGAGCCGTGAAAATAAAAAATCGCTTTTGTTTACACAAAAATGATCTTTTCGCCCACAAATTCTTATTTTCACAAGGGTAACAGGAGAAATTAGACCACAAAAGTTGTTGTGCGATTTCTCCTGAATACGTCGATACCCCATATGTGAGGGTAAACCACTGTTTGGGCGCACCGCAGAGCTTGGAAGTGAAGGAGCGCCGTTTGACTTTTTCAATGTTGAATTGGCTGGAATTGAGATTGGACGCCATGTCGCGTTTGGAGAGCCCCTGATGTGCCTAAACAGTGGAAACCCCCCACAAGTGACACCATTTTGGAAACTAGACCCCTTAAGGAACTTATCTAGATGTGTGGTGAGCACTTTGAACCCCCAAGTGCTTCACAGAAGTTTATAACGTAGAGCCGTGAAAAAAAAAATCGCATTTTTTCTACAAAAATGATCTTTTTGCCCACAAATTTTTATTTTCACAAGGGTAACAGGAGAAATTAGACCACTATAGTTGTTGTGCAATTTCTCCTGAGTACGTCGATACCCAATATGTGGGGGTAAACCACTGTTTGGGCGCACCGCAGAGCTTGGAAGAGAAAGAGTGCCGTTTTACTTTTTCAATGTAGAATTGGCTGGAATTGAGATCGGACGCCATGTCGCGTTTGGAGAGCCCCTGATGTGCCTAAACAGTAGAAATCCCCCACAAGTGACCCCATTTTGGAAACTAGACCCCCCATGGAACTTATCTAGATGTGTGGTGAGAACCTTGAATGCCCAAGTGCTTCACAGAAGTTTATAATGCATAGCCGTGAAAATAAAAAATATTTTTTTTTTCCACAAAAAAGATTTTTTAGCCCCCAAGTTTTTATTTTCACAAGGGTAACAAGAGAAATTGGACCCCAAAAGTTGTTGTCCAATTTGTCCTGAGTATGCTGGTACCCCATATGTGGGGGTAAACCACTGTTTGGGCGCACGGCAGAGCTCGGAAGGAAGGAGCGCCGTTTTGGAATGCAGACTTTGATAGAATGGTCTGCGGGTATTATGTTGCGTTTGCAGAGCCCCTGATGTACCTAACCAGTAGAAACCCTCCACAAGTGACCCCATTTTGGAAACTAGACCCCCCAAGGAACTTATCTAGATGTGTGGTGAGAACTTTGAATGCCCAAGTGCTTCACAGAAGTTTAGAATGCAGAGTCGTGAAAATAAAAAAAAAATTTTTTCCACAAAAAAGATATTGTAGCCCCCAAGTTTTTATTTTCACAAGGGTAACAGGAGAAATTGGACTGCAATAGTTGTTGTCCAATTTATCCCGAGTACGCTGATGCGCCATATGTGGGGGTAAACCACTGTTTGGGCACACGGCAGAGCTCGGAAGGGAAGGAGCGCCTTTTTGGAATGCAGACTTTGATGAAATGGTCTGTGGGCATTATGTTGTGATTGCAGAGCCCCTGATGTACCTAAACTGTAGTAACCCCCTACAAGTGACCCCATTTTGGAAACTAGACCCCCCAAGGAACTTATCTAGATGTGTGGTGAGAACTTTGAATGCCCAAGTGCTTCACAGAAGTTTAGAATGCAGATTCGTGAAAATAAAAAATATATTTTTTTTTCACAAAAAAGATTTTGTAGCCCCCAAGTTTTTATTTTCACAAGGGTAACAAGAGAAATTGGACCCCAGAATTTGTTGTCCAATTTATCCCGAGTACGCTGATGCCCCATATGTGGGGGTAACCCATTGTTTGGGCGCACGACAGAGCTCAGAAGGGAGGGAGCACCATTTGACTTTTTGAGCGCAAAATTGGCTGTCGTGTTTGGAGACCCCCTGATGTACCTAAACAGTGGAAACCGCCCAATTCTAGCTCCAACCCTAACCCCAACACACCCCTAACCCTAATCCCAACCTGATCCATAATCCTAATCACTAACCCTAACCATAATCACAACCCTTACCCCAAAACAACCCTAATGTCAACCCTAACCATAACCCTAATCAAAACCCTAAATCCAACACACCCCTAATCCTAATCTCAACCCTAACCTCAAACCTAACCCTAATCCCAATACACCCCTAATCACAACCCTAACCTTAACCCTAATCCCAAACCTAACCCTAATCCCAAGCGTAACCCTAATGCCAACCCTAACCCTAATACCAACCCTAATCCAAACCCTAACCCTAATCCCAGCTCTAACCCTAACTTTAGCCCCAACCCTAACCCTAGCCCTAAGGCTACTTTCACACTTGCGTCGTTTGGCATTCCGTCGCAATCCGTCGTTTTGGACAAGAAACAGATCCTGCAAATGTGCCCGCAGGATGCGTTTTTTGCCCATAGTCTTGTATTGCCGACGGATCGTGACGGATGGCCACACGTCGCGTCCGTCGTGCACTGGATCAATTGTGTTTTGGCGGAGCGTCGGCACAAAAAAACATTCAATGAAACGTTTTTTTTGTACGTCGCATCCGTCATTTCTGACCGCGCATGCGTGGCCGTAACTCCGCCCCCTCCTCCCCAGGACATAGATTGGGCAGCGGATGCGTTGAAAAACTACAGCTGCTGCCCACGTTGTGCACAATTTTCACAACGTGCGTCGGTATGTCGGGCCGACGCATTGCGACGGCCCCGTACCGACGTAAGTGTGAAAGAAGCCTAACCCTAAGTTTAGCCCCAACCCTAACCCTAAATTTAGCCCCAACCCTAACCCTAAATTTAGCCCCAACCCTAGCCCTAACCCTAGCCCTAACCCTAGCCCTACCCCTAACCCTACCCCTACCCCTAACCTAACCCTACCCCTACCCCTAACCCTACCCCTAACCCTACCCCTACCCCTAACCCTACCCCTAACCCTACCCCTAACCCTACCCCTAACCCTAACCCTAACCCTACCCCTAACCCTACCCCTAACCCTACCCCTAACCCTACCCCTAACCCTACCCCTAACCCTAATTTTAGCCCCAACTGCTGTTCTCCTGCCGGCCGGCAGATGGAGACAGACGGCGGGCGCACTGGGCATGCGTCCGCCATGTTCTTCTGCCGGCAGCCAGGAGGAGCAGCAAGAGGATCCAGGGACCTAGGTGAGTATGCTAGGGTCCCCGAATCCCCCTATTTCTCTGTCCTCTGATGTGCGATCACATCAGAGGACAGAGAATTACACTTTACTTTTTTTTTTTTTTTGCGGTCGCCGGTAAACAGTTAATTACCGGCGATCGCAAAACAGGGGTCGGTAATACCGACCCCGATCATGCTCTTTGGGGTCTCGGCTACCCCCAGCAGCCGAGAGCCCAAAGATTCTCCCGGTGCCGGCCGGCGGGCGCACTGCGCATGCGCCCGCCATTTTAAAGATGGCGGCGCCCACCGGGAGACACGAGGAGCATCGGGGGAGCTAGGTGAGTATTGGGGGGCCACCTGGGACCCCTTTTCTCTGTCCTCCGATGTGCGATCACATCGGAGGACAGAGAAATTAAAAAGAGATCGCTTTTTTTTTTTTTTTTTTTTTGCGATCGTCGGTAAACGGTTAATTGCCGGCGATCGCAAATGCGGGGTGGGTTAAAAAACCCCCGAATCATGTTCTCTGGGGTCTCGGCTACCCTCGGCAGCCGAGACCCCGGAGAAAATCGGCCTCTGGGGGGCGCTATGGACTTTTTCCACAGCGCCGTTAATTAACGGCGCTGTGGTTTAAGTACCCTTAGCGGCCGCCGTTAAAAGGCGTATCGGCGGTCGCTAAGGGGTTAATCTTTATTTGTAGTTTTCAGTTACTGCGATTCTTATGCTCCTGGGTGGCCTGTGGACTGGGCTTTATGTGGTGCTCTGCTTTCATATGTATCCTCTTGGGTTTATGACAGGTCACTGATCCTTCAGTGACCTGCCTTCTAATCTACATAATGCATATAACATTGTTGGCTTAGAAATTTTTTTTTACATCCAGCAAAGTGGTGCTGGCGGCGACACCTGCGCAGTAGAATTCATCTCTTACTGATATATGCTACTGCACAAGCACTGGCGCCATTTTGCTGCTGCCAAATTTTTTTTCCTCCAGCAAAATTGTGCTGACGCATGCGCAGTAGCATCTATTGCTTGCCGAGGTATCATTTTAATCAGTATAACATCGTCAACATGACAGTGTCTATAGTTTATTTAGCAAAATCTTGCTGATAGGTTCGCTTTAAAAATATGTATACGTATTTTCCACATTAATATCGTGGCCTCCTGACACTTTACACTTTCTGTACGTGTACATTGCAGCAATAATATTGCCAACTACAAGAACCTATTGGCTTGTTTTTTTTCTCTATATATTATTAATAATGCTCATTCTAAATGCCTGTTGGCATGAGGTTTTGGCATCATAACTCATGCTCATAACTGTTATACAGGACATTTGGCGGCTCTTGCGTTTGGCCTACTATTTTTTCTCCCCAGTTTTTTGTCTCCTTTTGTTTGTTACCTATTTTTTAGGAGGCATATTATAGGGAAACTGAGGGTTAGCCTTTGTTGAGCGGGGGCGCCATTTGCGTCTTGTGGTTGGGTGCCAACCTCCGCAGCTAGGTAGGAACGTGGTAAATAGGGATTGTATAGGGTTTTTATACCTCCCACCTGTTTTTTCCACTATAACGCTTACCGTGTCTGTTTTTTTTATTTATTTTTTTTATTTTATTTTATTTTTTTCGTTAGATAATGTTGGTTTTCTGATACTTGTGTAGTACCCTTTAGGTGTTTATTTATGGACCCTCCTGGCATGCTTTAATTGATTTCACAACGGTGGTTCTGGTCCCAAAACATTGTTTGAAGTTTCCCCTAATTCTAATAATCAGTGTATCTATTTGGCATATTTGAATACACCACATGTAGATCTATTGGTGTGCATTATTCTAGGGGATTCTAGGGACATTAGGGTGAGCTGCCATTGAGTGGGGGCGCCATTTGCGTTCAAGAGGGTGCCAACCTCCGCTGTCAGGAAGGGTTCAGTGAGGGTTTACTAGGGCTAATTAGGTTGTATATTAGCTCATGTTGTTATAAGTGACAGGGATCAGCAGAATTTTCTTTATGTTTGTTTTTTTTCACATGGTGTACTACGGGGGGTTTTTCTATCCCCTTTTTTAGACTTGATAAATAAAAGATATTTTTTAGAGGTATTAGTTTTCTTTGTTTATGAGCCGTAATTATAACTGATCCCATTTGCATCAATTACATTACAACTTCTTGCTGTCGGTAAAAACCATGGAGTCATACAATATACTAAATTTTTACAACAGCTAATTTGAGTAAAACTGAAGAGTTTGTAATGAAAGTTACAGTGGGAACGGAAAGTATTCAGACCTCTTTAAATTTTGCACTCGTTTCATTACAGCCATTTGGTAAATTCAAAAAAGTTCATTTTTTTAACATTACTGTACACTCTGCACCCTATCTTGACTAAAAAAAAAACAGACATGTAGAATTTTTTGCAAGTTTATTAGAAAAGGAAAACTGAAATATCACATGGTGGTCCCAAACTTTTGCCATTTAAGGACTATGGAGGCCACTGGGCTCTTAGGAACCTTGAGAACTGCAGAAATTCTGTTGCAACCTTGGTCAGATCTGTGCCTTTCCACAATTCTGTCTGCTCCCTGGCCAGTTCCTTTGACCTCATGATACTCATTTGGTCTGACATGCACTGGGAGCAGTGAGGTCTTATAGTGTGCCTTTCCAAATCAAGTCCTATCAGTTTAATTAAATACAGCTGGATTCCAATGAAGGAGTAAAACCATCTTAAGGAGGATCACAAGTTAATGGACAGCATGTGACTTAACTGTGAGTGTCGGAGCAAAGGGTCTGAATACTTTTGACTATGTGATATTTCAGATTTTCTTTTTTATTAAATTTGCAATAATTTCTGCATTTCTGTTTTTTTTTTTCAGTCAAGATGGGGTGCAGAGTGGTAGGGGTCAAGATCCCACCTCTGCACAGGGGGATTCTTGAGCCATCTCTGCGGTCTCCCATTCTTCTTCAGCCGCAGTGGAGCCTGCTCAGCGGAGTCGTCGGTCCCAGCGTCTGGCTCAGCCTGATACTGTGCGGATGGTCTCTGCTGCTTTCTTAGGCTCAGCCATTGTAGCCAGTACTGGTCAGCGGCGAGCAGACATCTCTGGGACTTAGTCCTGCTTTTTCCCTTCTGAGCATGCCCAAGGCAAGACCTGTCATTGGAGGTCAGGGGTCACATGCTCAGGTACTGCTGCAGCTCCCATTGGTCCTCTAGGAAGGTCCTGAAGTTGCTCTGGTATTGTAGCAGCTTCCATTGGTCCTCTAGGAAGTTCCTGAAGCTGCTGCAGCCATAAAATATTTGCATGGCCACATGGCCATGCACTAGTATCACTTCATGTTATGAACTTTCTATTTGTAGTCGCGCCTGTATGTGGATAGGGTTTGGCTGAAATAAGCCCCTAGAATACCGGCATCTCCGGTGAGGAGTTTGTATGTATGTATTCGGGGGCCCAGCTGGAATAAGCCTCTAGAATACCGTCACCTCCGGTGAGGAGTTTGTATGTATGCTTCTCTGTATGCGTGACCACTGACTGCCATCAGCTCAGCAGTTAGCCGTGTTCCTATGTGACGTTAACAGGGCACAGCGTGTTCGTTTCAGTGCGACTCAGTGAAGTAACTGAGTTCACTTATACCACCATATAGTGCTGTCATCTTCTAGCAGCAGGTTCTCTCCTGCACGGTGGACCCCGTGCACCAATTATAACATCTATATTAACTCGGTTCGTTCACCAGTCCTAACACAGAGTATACAAATAATGAGAAAAAAAATGAACTTTTTTGAATTTACCAAATGGCTGCAATGAAACAAAGATTTAAAATTTTAAAGGGGTCTGAATTCTTTCCGTACCAACTGTACCTTACTTTATTGCTATTGGTTAAAAATGTTCTATGAAGTTCGATCTTGTCAAAAGTTTGGAAATTGCTCTTGTATTCAGTGAGATATTGATTCAATTATTACTTTTCAAAGGGGGTTTACTCATTTATGCTGATCACTATATATATGCATACACAGTACATATACATGCATTACACATATGACACACCAACATACAGTATATACACATGCACTGCTCTTCCAACTGTACAGCTAAGATCCATTTTTATGGTGTAGGTGAGGATCTAAAAGAAAACACAGGCTTGATTCTCCTCAGTAGCAGTACAAAGTAGACACCAATCCTCTCCCCATTGCCATGTATCTGACTGAAGACAAAGCAGGATCACATCAGTCCATATAGTGTTTCTGCTAAAGGTCAGAGATGAGAAGCAGGGGCAAGGATGGTAAAATGTTAAGGAAGCCATAAGCAAGTTTTTGAGGAAATGATCACTGCAGTCTGCTAATGAAGCTGTGGAATACATTTCAGTCAACAGATTTTAGCTGTACTAAAACCCTTTAAAATTCCGCAATCTGCCACCTTAGGCTACTTTCACACTAGCGTCGGAATCTCCCCGTCGCAATGCGTCGGGCAGAGATTCCGACGCTAGCGTTTGATGCACTGCACAACGGGTGCAGCGGATGCATTTCTCCGGCGCATCCGCTGCCCTATTGTGAGGTGCGGGGAGGTGGGGGCGGAGTTCCGGCCGCGCATGCACGGTCGGAAAAAGCGGTCCGTCAGGAGCAAAAAACGTTACATTTAACGTTTTTTGCTCCCGGTGGTCCGCCACAACACGGCGCAACCGTCGCACGACGGTTGCAACGTGTGGCAAAGCGTCGCTGATGTTAATCTATGGGGCAAAAACGCATCCTGCAAACAACTTTGCAGGATGCGTTTTTTGCCATAAACGACGCATTGTGACGTCTGGCAAAAAACGCCAGTGTGAAAGTAGCCTTAGGCAAAATGCTCCATTCACCTTACAGCAGATGAGTTCCTGAGGAAAGTTCAATTCTACAGATATTCACCAAACTAAGACTTTACATTCTATCAGACTACCAGATAAAGAAACATATTTTGTCACACCACAAGAAGCTTTAATTGCATGCTTTATATCACTCTATCTGATGTCTGGCATAGTTCTTGGTGGTGTGGTTATTATTAATCACCAGGGCGGTGGCGACAGTTATCCACCATTGGTCTCGGTATTTACTGACTCCACCCGCAGTAACCTTACGTGGTCTGCCACTGCGTGACTGAATTGCCGTGTTGATTCCTAAATGCTTTCACTTTTTCATCTTACAATTGATTCTGGCATATTTAGGAAGAAAGAAATTCACAGGTTGTTTGTCCATATGACGAGGTATTTAGAGAATGGATCTGTGATGAGTGTTTTACACATAGCTTCCAATCAAGTAGTGAATGGAACCTTACTAGTAAACTAAAACTCAAGTGAGGAAATAGCTTAGATTCTTACTGAGAGATCAGGTTTAGTGATGAGCGAACCAGTGGAAGTTCGGGTTTAGTAGGTTTGTCTGAACTTGACTTAAAAGTTTGGTTTGGGTCCGAACTTAACCCCAAACGTGAACCCAATAAAAGTCAATGGGGACCTGAATTTTGGTGCTGTAACATAGATATAAAATGGTGGTAGTAAGGCCTAAGGGGCTGCAAAAGGAAGCAAAATTGGGGCAAGATCAGGACAATTTCCCTGCAAACAAATGAGGATAGAAAAATGACTTAAATCATTTAAATTAGTCATTAAACATTGAGTTAATTAGTTTACCCAACAGGCTTGATTCAATCAATAGAATGGTGTGAGGCGAGATAACACATAGTACAAAAACAATATGGCCATGTGCACACGTTCAGGTTTTTTTCGCATTTTTTTGCGCTAAAAACGCTATAAAAACTCATTAAAAATGCACACATTATGCATTCTATCATTTAGAATGCATTCTGCATGTTTTGTGCACATGGATGCGTTTTTTTCAGCGAAAAAAAGCATCACGGTAAAAAAATGAGCATGTTCATTATTTTTGCGGATTTTCTGCATTTTTCCTGCAATTCTATGCATTTGGGGAAAAAACGCACAAAAAACGCACCAAAAACGCATCAAAAATGCATCAAAAACGCGTCAAAATCGCGGTAAAAACGCATGCGGATTTCTGGCAGAAATGTCTGGTTTTTGTCAAGAAAATTTCTGCAAGAAATACTGACGTGTGTACATACCCTATAAGTAAATGTAGACAATTCTTATCGATGGACAAATAAGTACCTGGTAAGGAGATAAATAAACCACCAAAAATCAGTAGTGTAATAGCAAAAGTGGTAATATAAAACATAGCTTTTAATAATACTAACATATAAAATATTATAACCAAAAAGTTTAATTGGACTAAAGTGCAAACAGTGGAACACTACACCAACAAGAACTAGCACCCTTGATCAGTGCACCCTTGTGAATTATCTTCAGCCATCACCACATGGACCTACTCTTTTAACTCTATACTGCTGATTGGGTTTTTTTATGTGATACCTAATTACTGAGTGTCTGACTCATAGTCATTCATCTGTCCAGCACTGTCACTGCACAGCATGAAAACAAGCTGCTGTGAACTCAGGTGACCTTAAAGTAAGATTCCCACAGCTCACACAGAGCTTATGGTGAGAACCTCCACCAGTGACCTGCGGTAATCTTAATTACATCACCGCTCACCACTGCAGCCTTGTCCTCACTCTCATATCAGTGTGCTTGGGCTGGTGTGGTGAGCAGTCACATTACTGATGTCACTGCTCACCACAACATCTGGATGTAGCAGAGTCGATTATTGTCTGTGACCTCATCATTTTGGATTAGCATCGGAATGGTGAGGATTACTTTGATTTTTTTTATTTTATTTTATTTTATTTTTATGTTAATAAAATGGTAAAAGAGAGTAATTGTTGAGGAGTGATTTGTACAATCAAAGGACTTTTCTCTATGTGTGTCTTTATTACTGTCACCTCTTTATTACTGGACACCTCTCTATTACAAACCTCTGGGTTTAATGTCAGCGGGCATTACATAGCTGACATCAAACCCATAAACTATTACAATGCTTGCCAATGCACCAGGACAAGTGGGAAGAGCCAAGGCTAAGCATCAGAATTGACACATCTAATGGATGTACCATTTCTGTGGAGGCTAATGGTTGGTGTTATGAGTCTGGCCCCTTACAGCTCATAAATATCAACCTGCAGCTATATGCTTTTCCTTAGCTGGTTATTAAAAATAGAGGTACCCAACATCAATTTTTTAAGGTCTACTTTATTTTTAATAACCAGCTAAGGCAAATCAAACAGCTGGGGGCTGATATTAACAACTTTTGTACCTTGTACATATCCATATGTCCCTGTAAACTGGGTCTTATTAGTATTAATACGTCCCGACAATTTTGTGGGCACACAGGCTATGAGCACGTGATTGATTCTGACAGCTGACACCCGACACTGTGCCAGGTGCGGTCCCACACCGCTCCCAGAATTTTAACCCCCTAATTGCTGCAATTGAATTTGATTGCAGCATTCAGGGAGCAGGCAAAGGGAAGACAGACCTCTGCCCTTTAAGTTGGAGACCTCGCAGTAACATTGCGTGGTTCAAATCATTACCATGGTGACCCGATGTCATCATTCCAGGTCACCAGAGCTAATAAAGTTCCTAGATTATGCTCAGAGTATGATTAGAAACTTTATTTATATCATCAGTACAGAGCTGACAGTTTGAATAGCATAGGGATGCTGCTGCATCTCCATGCTATACAAGCGATCAGCCTGCAAAATATGTTAGTCCCATAGTGGAACAAAGTAAAAAACCTAAAAAAAAAAGTTTCTAAATTATGGTAAAACATAACAAAAAAATTAAAAAATAATAAAAAATTAAAAGATATTGTACCCATTGCGAGGCAGTGACCGGTGTCACATGTAGGGGGTCGCTGTGTGTTCCCCCAGGATGTGGACGGAGCCCTATTAGACCCACTGGAGTGCCTTGTGGTCACAGCAAGATGTCCATGAGTCACAGGGCAAAATAAAGTAAGCGTGGACCTGGTCAAGCTATTTGGCCTGAGATTGTTCAGGAAAAGCCGGTTTGGCTTTTATTTTGGAAACCAACTGCAGGTCGGTTCTTACAGGTGGCCTAAGGTCACAGATTCCAGTTTGAGAGTGCATTGCAGTCACAGGCGTAGCTGTGATTGCAATGCAGAATAAAAAATAAGTATAGGTCTTTGACATGCTAGGCAGATTTAGGGAAAACCTATATATTTATATTTAATACAGAGCTAGTTAGCATAAAAGCCGATAATTCGATTGTCGGCTTTTGCTAAATCCTTACCGAACCCAACAGGATATAAGACATGGTTTACATACATTAAACCATTGCATATCAATTAGATTTTTACATATCCCTAATTAAAAATGTTAGAAGTGTATGTGTGTTAAATTTGGGAGCTGTAGGTGTTAACCCCTTCATGACCCAGCCTATTTTGACCTTAAAGACCTTGCCGTTTTTTGCAATTCTGACCAGTGTCCCTTTATGAGGTAATAACTCAGGAACGCTTCAACGGATCCTAGCGGTTCTGAGACTGTTTTTTCGTGACATATTGGGCTTCATGATTGTGGTAAATTTAGGTCAATAAATTCTGCGTTTATTTGTGCTAAAAACGGAAATTTGGTGAAAATATTGAAAATTTCGCAATTTGCACATTTTGAATTTTTATTCTGTTAAACCAGAGAGTTATGTGACACAAAATAGTTAATAAATAACATTTCCCACACGTCTACTTTACATCAGCACAATTTTGGAAACAAAATTTTTTTTTGCTAGGAAGTTATAAGGGTTAAAATTTGACCAGCGATTTCTCATTTTTACAACGAAATTTGCAAAACCATTTTTTTTAGGGACCACCTCACATTTGAAGTCAGTTTGAGGGGTCTATATGGCTGAAAATACCCAAAAGTGACACCAATCTAAAAAATGCACCCCTCAAGGTACTCAAAACCACATTCAACAAGTTTATTAACCCTTCAGGTACTTCACAGCAGCAGAAGCAACATGGAAGAAAAAAATGAACATTTAACTTTTTAGTCACAAAAATTATCTTTTAGCAACAATTTTTTTTATTTTCCCAATGGTAAAAGGAGAAACTGAACCACGAAAGTTGTTGTCCAATTTGTCCTGAGTATGCAGATACTTCATATGTGGGGGTAAACCACTGTTTGGGCGCACGGCTGGGCTTGGAAGGGAAGGAGCGCCATTTGACTTTTTGAATGAAAAATTGGCTCCACTCTTTAGCGGACACCATGTCACGTTTGGAGAGCTCCCGCGTGCCTAAAAATTGGAGCTCCCCCACAAGTGACCCCATTTTGGAAACTAGACGCCCCACGGAACTTATCTAGATGCATAGTGAGCACTTTGAACCCCCAGGTTCTTCACAAATTGATCCATAAAAATGAAAAAGTACTTTTTTTTCACAAAAAACTTTTTTCGCCTCAATTTTTTCATTTTCACATGGGCAATAGGATAAAATGGATCACAAAATTTGTTGGGCAATTTCTCCCGAGTACGTCGATACCTCATATGTGGGGGTAAACCACTGTTTGGGCACACGGCAGGGCTCGGAAGGGAAGGCGCGCCATTTGACTTTTTGAATGGAAAATTAGCTCCAATTGTTAGCGGACACCATGTCGCGTTTGGAGAGCCCCTGTGTGCCTAAACATTGGAGCTCCCCCACAAGTGACCCCATTTTGGAAACTAGACCCCCAAAGGAACTTATCAAGATGCATATTGAGCACTTTAAACCCCCAGGTGCTTCACAGAAGTTTATAACGCAGAGCCGTGAAAATAAAAAATAATTTTTCTTTCCTCAAAAATGATTTTTTAGCCTGGAATTTCCTATTTTGCCAAGGGTAATAGGACAAATTGGACCCCAAATCTTGTTGTCCAGTTTGTCCTGAGTACGATGATACCCCATATGTTGGGGTAAACCACTGTTTGGGCGCACGGCAGGGCTCGGAAGGGAAGGCACGCCATTTGGCTTTTTAAATGGAAAATTAGCTCCAATCATTAGCGGACACCATGTCACGTTTGGAGAGCCCCTGTGTGCCTAAACATTGGAGATCCCCCACAAATGACCCCATTTTGGAAACTAGACCCCCAAAGGAACTAATCTAGATGTGTTGTGAGGACTTTGAACCCCCAAGTGCTTCACAGAAGTTTATAACGCAGAGCCATGAAAAAAAAAAAATATTTTCTCAAAAATGATTTTTAGCCTGCAAATTTTTATTTTCCCAAGGGTAACAGGAGAAATTTGACCCCAAAAGTTGTTGTCCAGTTTCTCCTGAGTACGCTGATACCCCATATTTGGGGGTAAACCACTGTTTGGGCACATGCCGGGGCTCGGAAGTGAAGTAGTGATGTTTTGAAATGCAGACTTTGATGGAATGCTCTGTGGGCGTCACGTTGCGTTTGCAGAGCCCCTGATGTGGCTAAACAGTTGAAACCCCCCACAAGTGACCCCATTTTAGAAACTAGACCCCCCAAGGAACTTATCTAGATATGTGAGCACTTTGAACCCCCAAGTGCTTCGCAGACGTTTACAACGCAGAGCCGTGAAAATAAAAAAATCATTTTTCTTTCCTCAAAAATGATGTTTTAGCAAGCATTTTTTTATTTTCACAAGGGTAACAGGAGAATTTGGACCCCAGTAATTGTTGCGCAGTTTATCCTGAGTATGCTGGTACCCCATATGTGGGGGTAAACCACTGTTTGGGCACACGTCGGGGCTCGGAATTGAGGGAGCACCATTTGACTTTTTGAATACAAGATTGGCTGGAATGGTGGCGCCATGTTGCATTTGAAGACCCCTGATGTGCCTAAACAGTGGAAACCCCTCAATTCTACCTCCAACACTAACCCCCCCACACCCCTAAACCTAATCCTAACTGTAGCCACAACCCTACTTCCAACCCTAACCCTAAGGCTATGTGTCCACGTTGCGGATTCGTGTGAGATTTTTCAGCATCATTTTTGAAAAATCCGCAGGTAAAAGGCACTGCGTTTTACCTGCGGATTTTCCGCGGATTTCCAGTGTTTTTTGTGCGGATTTAACCTGTGGATTCCTATTGAGGAACAGGTGTAAAACGCTGCGGAATCCGCACAAAGAATTGACATGCTGCGGAAAATACAATGCAGCGTTTCCGCGCGGTATTTTCCGCACCATGGGCACAGCGGATTTGGTTTTCCATAGGTTTACATGGAACTGTAAACCTGATGGAACACTGCTGCGAATCCGCAGCGGCCAATCCGCTGCAGATCCACAGCCAAATCCGCACCGTGTGCACATAGCCTAATTCTAAAGGTATGTGCACACGCTGCGGAAAACGCTGCGGATCCGCAGCAGTTTCCCATGAGTTTACAGTTCAATGTAAACCTGTGGGAAACAAAAATCGCTGTACACATGCTGCAGAAAAACTGCACGGAAACGCAGCGGTTTACATTCCGCAGCATGTCAATTCTTTCTGCGGATTCCGCAGTGGTTTTACAACTGCTCCAATAGAAAATCGCAGTTGTAAAACCGCAGTGAAATGCGCAGAAAAAAACACGGTAAATCCGCCATAAATCCGCAGCGGTTTAGCACTGCGGATTTATCAAATCCGCAGCGGAAAAATCCGCAGAGGACCAGAATACGTGTGCACATACCGAAACCCTAACCCTAGCCCTAACCCTAACCCTAACCCTAACCCTATCCCTAACCCTAGCCCTAATCCTAGCCCTAACCCTACCCCTAACCCTAACCCTATTCTAACATTAGTGGAAAAAAAAAATTCTTTATTTTTTTTATTGTCCCTACCTATGGGGGTGACAAAGGGGGGGGGGGGTCATTTATTTTTTTTTTATTTTGATCACTGTGATAGATTATATCTCAGTGATCAAAATGCACTTTGGAACGAATCCGCCGGCCGGCAGATTCGGCGGGCGCACTGCGCATGCGCCCGCCATTTTGGAAGATGACGGCGCCCAGGGAGAAGACGGACGGACCCCGGCAGGATCGGTAATCGGTAAGGATCGGTAAGTATGATGGGGTGGAAGGGGAGCATGGGGGGGATCGGAGCATGGGGGGTGGATCGGAGCGCGGGGGGTGGAACGGAGCATGGGGCGGGTGGAACGGAGCACAGGGGGGTTGAACGGAGCACGGGGGGTGGAACGGAGCACGGGGGGGGTGGATCGGAGTGCAGGGGGGGTGATTGGAGCACGGGGGGGTGATTGGAGCACGGGGGGAGCGGACAAGAGCCGGAGCAGTGTACCAGACAGATCGGAGGGCTGGGGGGGCGATCAGTGGGGTGGGGTGGGGGCACATTAGTGTTTCCAGCCATGGCCGATGATATTGCAGCATCGGCCATGGCTAGATTGTAATATTTCACCAGTTTTAATAGGTGAAATATTACAAATCGCTCTGATTGGCAGTTTCACTTTTAACAGCCAATCAGAGCGATCGTAGCCACGGGGGGGTGAAGCCACCCCCCCTGGGCTAAACTACCACTCCCCCTGTCCCTGCAGATCGGGTGAAATGGGAGTTAACCCTTTCACCAGATCTGCAGGGACGCGATCTTTCCATGACGCCACATAGGCGTCATGGGTCGGATTGGTACCGACTTTCATGACGCCTACGTGGCGTCATGGGTCGGGAAGGGGTTAATTTAAATGGTTAATTCACGGAAAAAACTGGCTCCCACGCAATTTTCTCCGCCAGAGAGGGAAAGCCAGTGACTGAGGGTAGATATTAATAGCCTAGAGAGGGTCCATAGTTATTGCCCCCCCCCCTGGCTAAAAACATCTGCCCCCCAGCCACCCCAGAAAAGGCTCATCTGTAAGAAGCGCCAATTCTGGCACTTAGTCTCTCTCTTCCCATTGCCCTGTGTCATTGGCATATGGGATAATAAGGGGTTAATATCACCTTGCTATTGTAAAGTGACAGTAAGCCTGGTTAATAATGGAGAGGTATCAATAAGACACCTATCCATTATTAATCCAATAGTAGGAAATGGTTGAAAATACACACACATTAAGAATAGTCTTTTAATGAAAGAAAAAAAACACACAGGTTTTTAATATCTTTATTGTACACTCAATCCATAGTGAAGCTCTCGTCCTTCTGAAAAAAAATAAAAAAATAAAAAAACAACAATATCCCATACCTGTCCGCCGTACAGTCATGTCCCTTGCTGTAAATCCATCTGAAGGGGTTAAATACATTTACAACTAGGAGCGCTGCTAATTTGCCCGCTCCCAGGTGTAAAAGACTGGGGAATGAATAAAAGCAGGGAATGGAGCTTCGGTGACTAACGGTGCCGTCACCGAAGCACCACCCCCTGGCGGCATGAACTCATGTGAACTGTAGCGTGGGAAAATATTCAGAAACTTCCCCACGCTATAGTTAATTTGAGTCGCCAATTTTTGCTGTGAATTAACCCTTTAAGTTAACACCTACAGATCCCAAATTTAACACAAAAACACTTCTAACATTATTAGTGAGAGATATTTAACCCCTTAGTGACAGAGCCAATTTGGTACTTAATGACCGGGCCAATTTTTGCAATTCTGACCACTGTCACTTTATGAGGTTATAACTCTGGAACGCTTCAACGGATCCTGCTGATTCTGAGATTGTTTTTTCATGACATATTGTACTTCATGTTAGTGGTAACAATTCTTCGATATTACTTGCGATTATTTATGAAAAAAACGGAAATATGGCGAAAATTTTTAAAATTTTGCAATTTTCAAACTTTGTATTTTTATGCCCTTAAATCAGAGAGATATGTCATGAAAAATAGTTAATAAATAACATTTCCCACATGTCTACTTTACATCAGCACAATTTTGGAAACAAAATTTTTTTTTGGTAGGGAGTTATAAGGGTTAAAAGTTGACCAGCAATTTCTCATTTTTACAACACCATTTTTTTTTAGGGACCACATCACATTTGAAGTGATTTTGAGGGGTCTATATGATAGAAAATAATGAAGTTTGACACCATTCTAAAAACTACACCCCTCAAGGTTCTCAAAACCACATTCAAGAAGTTTATTAACCCTTTACGTGCTTCACAGGAACTGAAACAATGTGGAAGGAAAAAATGAACATTTAACTTTTTTTTGCAAACATCTTAATTCAGAACCATTTTTTTTATTTTCACAAGTGTAAAAACAGAAACGTAACCATAAATTTTGTTATGCAATTTCTCCTGAATACGCCAATACCCCATATGTGGGGGTAAACCACTTTTTGGGCGCACTGCAGAACTTAGAAGTGAAGGAGCGCCGTTTGACTTTTTCAATGCAGAATTGGCTGGAATTGAGATCGGACGCCATGTCACGTTTAGAGAGCCCCTGATGTACCTAAACAGTGGAAACTCCCCACAAGTGACACCATTTTGGAAACTAGACCCCTTAAGGAACTTATCTAGATGTGTTGTGAGCACTTTGAACCCCCAAGTGCTTCACAGAAGTTTTATAACGTAGAGCTGTGAAAATAAAAAATCGCTTTTGTTTACACAAAAATGATCTTTTCGCTCACAAATTCTTATTTTCACAAGGGTAACAGGAGAAATTAGACCACAAAAGTTGTTGTGCGATTTCTCCTGAATACGTCGATACCCCATATGTGAGGGAAAACCACTGTTTGGGCACACCGCAGAGCTTGGAAGTGAAGGAGCGCCGTTTTACTTTTTCAATGTAGAATTGGCTGGAATTGAGATTGGATGCCATGTCGCGTTTGGAGAGCCCCTGATGTGCCTAAACAGTAGAAACCCCCCACAAGTGATGCCATTTTGGAAACTAGACCCCTTAAGGAACTTATCTAGATGTGTGGTGAGCACTTTGAACCCCCATGTGCTTCACAGAAGTTTATAATGTAGAGCCGGAAAAAAAAAATCGCATTTTTTCTACAAAAATGATATTTTTGCCCACAAATTTTTATTTTCACAAGGGTAACAGGAGAAATTAGACCACAAATGTTGTTGTGCAATTTCTCCTGAGTACGCTGATACCCAATATGTGGGGGTAAACTACTGTTTGGGCGCACCGCAGAGCTTGGAAGAGAAGGAGTGCCGTTTTACTTTTTCAATGTAGAATTGGCTGGACTTGAGATTGGACGCCATGTCGCGTTTGGAGAGCCCCTGATGTGCCTAAACAGTAGAAATCCCCACAAGTGACACCATTTTGGAAACTAGACCCCTTAAGGAACTTATCTAGATGTGTTGTGAGCACTTTGAACCCCCAAGTGCTTCACAGAAGTTTTATAACGTAGAGCTGTGAAAATAAAAAATCGCTTTTGTTTACACAAAAATGATCTTTTCGCTCACAAATTCTTATTTTCACAAGGGTAACAGGAGAAATTAGCCCATAAAAGTTGTTGTGCGATTTCTCCTGAATACGTCGATACCCCATATGTGAGGGTAAACCACTGTTTGGGCACACCGCAGAGCTTGGAAGTGAAGGAGCGCCGTTTTACTTTTTCAATGTAGAATTGGCTGGAATTGAGATTGGACGCCATGTCGCGTTTGGAGAGCCCCTGATGTGCCTAAACAGTAGAAACCTCCCACAAGTGATGCCATTTTGGAAACTAGACCCCTTAAGGAACTTATCTAGATGTGTGGTGAGCACTTTGAACCCCCATGTGCTTCACAGAAGTTTATAATGTAGAGCCGGAAAAAAAAAATCGCATTTTTTCTACAAAAATGATATTTTTGCCCACAAATTTTTATTTTCACAAGGGTAACAAGAGAAATTAGACCACAAATGTTGTTGTGCAATTTCTCCTGAGTACGCTGATACCCAATATGTGGGGGTAAACTACTGTTTGGGCGCACCGCAGAGCTTGGAAGAGAAGGAGTGCCGTTTTACTTTTTCAATGTAGAATTGGCTGGACTTGAGATTGGACGCCATGTCGCGTTTGGAGAGCCCCTGATGTGCCTAAACAGTAGAAATCCCCCACAAGTGACCCCATTTTGGAAACTAGACCCCTTAAGGAACTAATCTAGATGTGTGGTGAGCACTTTGAACCCCCATGTGCTTCACAGAAGTTTATAATGTAGAGCCGTGAAAAAAAAAATCGCATTTTTTCTACAAAAATGATCTTTTTGCCCACAAATTTTTATTTTCACAAGGGTAACAGGAGAAATTAGACCACAAAAGTTGTTGTGCAATTTCTCCTGAGTACGCTGATACCTAATATGTGGGGGTAAACCACTGTTTGGGTGCACCGCAGAGCTTGGAAGAGAAGGAGTGCCGTTTTACTTTTTCAATGTAGAATTGGCTGGAATTGAGATTGGACGCCATGTCGCGTTTGGAGAGCCCCTGATGTGCCTAAACAGTAGAAATCCCCCACAAGTGACCCCATTTTGGAAACTAGACCCCCCATGGAACTTATCTAGATGTGTGGTGAGAACTTTGAATGCCCAAGTGCTTCACAGAAGTTTATAATGCAGAGTCGTGAAAATAAAAAATATTTTTTTTTCCACAAAAAAGATTTTTTAGCCCCCAAGTTTTTATTTTCACAAGGGTAACAAGAGAAATTGGACCCCAAAAGTTGTTGTCCAATTTGTCCTGAGTATGCTGGTATCCCATATGTGGGGGTAAACCACTGTTTGGGCGCACGGCAGAGTTCGGAAGGAAGGAGCGCCGTTTTGGAATGCAGACTTTGATAGAATGGTCTGCGGGCATTATGTTGCGTTTGCAGAGCCCCTGATGTACCTAACCAGTAGAAACCCTCCACAAGTGACCCCATTTTGGAAACTAGACCCCCCAAGGAACTTATCTAGATGTGTGGTGAGAACTTTGAATGCCCAAGTGCTTTACAGAAGTTTAGAATGCAGAGTTGTGAAAATAAAAAATATTTTTTTTTTCCACAAAAAAGATATTGTAGCCCCCAAGTTTTTATTTTCACAAGGGTAACAGGAGAAATTGGACTGCAATAGTTGTTGCAGAATTTATCCCGAGTACGCTGATGCACCATATGTGGGGGTAAACCACTGTTTGGGCGCACGGCAGAGCTCGGAAGGGAAGGAGCGCCTTTTTGGAATGCAGACTTTGATAGAATGGTCTGTGGGCATTATGTTGCGATTGCAGAGTCCCTGATGTACCTAAACTGTAGTAACCCCACACAAGTGACCCCATTTTGGAAACTAGACCCCCCAAGGAACTTATCTAGATGTGTGGTGAGAACTTTGAATGCCCAAGTGCTTCACAGAAGTTTAGAATGCAGAGTCGTGAAAATAAAAAATATATTTTTTTCACAAAAAAGATATTGTAGCCCCCAAGTTTTTATTTTCACAAGGGTAACAGGAGAAATTGGACCACTATAGTTGTTGTCCAATTTATCCTGAGTATGCTGATGCCCCATATGTGGGGGTAAACCACTGTTTGGGCGCACGGCAGAGCTCGGAAGGGAAGGAGCGCCTTTTTGGAATGCAGACTTTGTTAGAATGGTCTGTGGGCATTATGTTGCGATTGCAGAGCCCCTGATGTACCTAAACTGTAGTAACCCCCCACAAGTGACCCCATTTTGGAAACTAGACCCCCCAAGGAACTTATCTAGATGTGTGGTGAGAACTTTGAATGCCCAAGTGCTTCACAGAAGGTTAGAATGCAGAGTCGTGAAAATAAAAAATATTTTTTTTTTCACAAAAAAGATATTGTAGCCCCCAAGTTTTTATTTTCACAAGGGTAACAGGAGAAATTGGACCACTAAAGTTGTTGTCCAATTTATCCTGAGTATGCTGATGCCCCATATGTGGGTGTGTAAACCACTGTTTGGGCGCACGGCAGAGCTCGGAAGGGAAGGAGCGCCGTTTTGGAATGCAGACTTAGATAGAATGGTCTGTGGGCGTTATGTTGCGTTTGCAGAGCCCCTGATGTACCTAAACAGTAATAACCCCCCACAAGTGACCCCGTTTTGGAAACTAGACCCCCCAAGGAACTTATATAGATGTGTGGTGAGAACTTTGAATTCCCAAGTGCTTCACAGAAGTTTATAATGCAGAGTCATAAAAAAAATATATATATATATTTTTCCACAAAAAGGATTTTGTAGCCCCCAAGTTTTTATTTTCACAAGGGTAACAAGAGAAATTGGACCGCAGAAGTTGTTGTCCAATTTATCCCGAGTATGCTGATGCCAAATATGTGGGGGTAACCCACTGTTTGGGCGCACGGCAGAGCTCAGAAGGGAGGGAGCACCATTTGACTTTTTGAGCGCAAAATTGATTGTCGTGTTTGGAGACCACCTGATGTACCTAAACAGTGGAAACCCCCCAATTCTAGCTCCAACCCAACTCCAACACACCCCTAACCCTAATCCCAACCCGATCCATAATCCTAATCACTAACCCTAACGATAATCCCAACCCTTACCCCAAAACAACCCTAATGTCAACCCTAACCATAACCCTAATCAAAACCCTAAATCCAACACACCCCTAATCCTAATCTCAACACTAACCTTAAACCTAACCCTAATCCCAATACACCCCTAATCACAACCCTAACCTTAACCCTAATCCCAAACCTAACCCTAATCCCAAGCGTAACCCTAATGCCAACCCTAACCCTAATACCAACCCTAATCCAAACCCTAACCCTAATCCCAACTCTAACCCTAACTTTAGCCCCAACCCTAGCCCTAACTTTAGCCCCAACCCTAACCCTAGCCCTAAGGCTACTTTCACACTTGCGTCGTTTGGCATCCGTCGCAATCCGTCATTTTGGACAAGAAACGGATCCTGCAAATGTGCCCGCAGGATGCGTTTTTTGCCTACAGACTTGTATTGCCGACGGATCGTGACGGATGGCCACACGTCGCGCCCGTAGTGCACTGGATCAGTGTTTTGGCGGACCGTCAGCACAAAAAAACGTTCAATGTAACGTTTTTTTGTACGTCGCATCCGCCATTTCTGACGGCGCATGCGTGGCCGTAACTCCGCCCCCTCCTCCCCAGGACATAGATTGGGCAGCGGATGCGTTGAAAAACTACATCCGCTGCCCACGTTGTGCACAATTTTCACAACGTGCGTCGGTATGTCGGGCCGATGCATTGCGACGGCCCCGTACCGACGTAAGTGTGAAAGAAGCCTAACCCTAAATTTAGCGCCAACCCTAACTCTAAATTTAGCCCCAACCCTAACCCTAAATTTAGCCCTAACCCTAACCCTAGCCCTAACCCTACCCCTAACCCTAGCCCTAACCCTACCCCTTGCCCTAACCCTACCCCTAACCCTAACCCTAGCCCTAACCCTAGCCCTAACCCTACCCCTAACCCTAACCCTACCCCTAGCCCTAACCCTACCCCTAACCCTAGCCCTAACCCTACCCCTAACCCTACCCCTAACCCTACCCCTAGCCCTAACCCTAGCCCTAACCCTACCCCTAACCCTACCCCTAACCCTACCCCTACCCCTAACCCTAGCCCTAACCCTACCCCTAACCCTAACCCTACCCTAACCCTACCCCTAACCCTACCCCTAACCCTACCCCTACCCCTAACCCTACCCCTAACCCTAACCCTAATTTTAGCCCCAACTGCTCTTCTCCTGCCGGCCGGCAGATGGAGACAGATGGCGGGCGCACTGCACATGCGCCCGCCATTTTCTTTTGCCCAGAAGATGCCGGCGGCCAGGAGGAGCAGCAGGAGGATCCAGGGACACAGGTGAGTATGATAGGGTCCCCGAATCCCCCTATTTCTCTGTCCTCTGATGTGCGATCACATCAGAGGGCAGAGAATTACACTTAGCTTTTTTTTTTTTTGCGGTCGCCGGTAAACAGTTAATTACCGGCGATCGCAAAACACGGGTCACTAAAACCGACCCCCGATCATGCTCTTTGGGGTCTCGGCTACCCCCGGCAGCCGAGACCCCAAAGATTCTCGCGGGGCCGGCCGGCGGGCGCACTGCGCATGCGCCCGCCATTTTCAAGATGGCGGCACCCACCGGGAGCCACGAGGAGCATCGGGTGAGATAGGTAAGTATTGGGGGGCTACCTGGGACCCCTTTTCTCTATCCTCCGATGTGCGATCACATCGGAGGATAGAGAAATTAAAAAGAGATCGCGTTTTTTTTTTTTTTGCGATCGCCGGTAAACGGTTAATTACCGGCGATCGCAAATGCGGGGTGGGTTAAAAACCCCCCGAATCATGTTCTCTGGGGTCTCGGCTACCCCCGGCAGCAGAGACCCCGGAGAAAATCGGCCTCTGGGGGGCGCTATGGACTTTTTCCACAGCGCCGTTAATTAACGGCGCTGTGGTTTAAGTACCCTTAGCGGCCGCCGTTAAAAGGCGTATCGGCGGTCACTAAGGGGTTAATAATCTAACGGATATGAAATGGTTTGCTGTATGTAAACCATGTCTCATATCTAGTGTTGAGCGATACCTTCCAATATCCAAAAGTATCGGTATCGGTTTGGATCGGCCGATATTCAAAAAATATCGGATATCGCCGATACCGATACCCGATACCAATGCAAGTCAATGGGACCAAAATATCGGAATTAAAATAAAACCCTTCCTTTCCTTGTAGGTTAATTCTACATGAAGGAAAACAACTAAGAATAATGTAGGATGTATTGGGGGAGGTGGAGGAGGCACTAAAGGCATAGAGGTTAAACCCAATCAAATGGAATAGCAGGAATTCATTTTTTTTTAAGATGTTCGGAGTTACAAAGCTATTGACTATGTTTCGATTTTTTATATTTTGTCAGATATTTATGTTTTACTACTTCCGTGCTGTTCACCTTCTTTTTAACTTCTCCCACACTTTCTTCTTCATCATCCTCAGCAGCATCATCTTTTCCATCAACTTCTCCTTCACCTTTTTCATCTTCTGCTTCTTCACCTTCTTGGTATTATTTTTTTTTTACATTTTTCATATTCTTTTTATTCAACTATTATTCTTCTTCATAATCAACTTTTTCATCTTCTTCTTCTTCATCATATTCTTAGTTGTGACAGCCAGGTCTTCCTGTAGTTGTTATCTATAAAAGTTTGAAGATTACACCTTCTGTTTTGCCTGTCACAAAAGACTTACAACAGGATTTGTCCGCGTTCAGTTTGTCCTGCAGCAGCAGGTTTTTTCCCCCCATACACTGCTTAGTCTTCTTCTGCTTATAAGTTATAACTACTGGAACCCGAATGGCTAGCCGAAGGTACAAGAGCCAATGGAACTACAGAGGACCAGCTGACGTTACTGGAACCCGGTTACTAAGCAGGAGGTACCCGTGCCAGAAAGCACAACCAAGGACCACCTGACGTTGGTGGAACTTGGATACCCAGAAGGAGGCACCTAAGCCAAAGGCTCTGCCCGGAACCAGCTGACGGTACTGGAACCAGGATGGGAAGCAGAAGGTACAAGAGCAAAAGACCCTGCCAAGAACCAGCTGACCGTATTGGAACCCGGATGGCTAGCCGAAGGTACAAGAGCCAATGGAACTACCGAGGACCAGCTGACGTTACTGGACTCGGTTACTAAGCAGGAGGTACCAGTGCCAGAAAGCACTACCAAGGACCACCTGACGTTGGTGGAACTCAGATACCCAGAAGGAGGAAACTAAGCCAAAGGCTCTGCCCGGCACAAGCTGACGGTACTGGGACCAGGGGGACCAATTCAAGCTTGTGTTCCTAAGAACCAGCTAATGGTGGTGGAACTCAGATAGGCAGCAGAAGGTCCATAGGAAAAAAAAATTGCTAGGCCACGAGCCGCCGTAGTTATCAAAAAGCCACAGTCCTACAGGGGAAGCTTGTTCTATTGGCACAACGGAACCAGCTTCATTGCCAGTTCCCGCAGCCCACATAGAAAGCACCTAAACTGCAGGCACCATATAGTCAGCTAACCAGACCTCAACATGACAGGACAACGTATTGGAGGCAAAGTGATCTTGACACTACCCGTAAACAGCTGGCGTGCTGGAACCGGGCTGGGCAGGAGGGAGTACCCGTGCCAAAGACACTTCTGAACAGAAGCAATAATGTAGATAACCACACCATACGACACCTTCAGGGTAAACATATAATATCAGCAAAGGAGGGTAACCATTATAAAATATAACCTTTATTACTAAATAAATCTAAAATCATTGGAACCCAACAGCAACAGACACATACAAGAAACACAAAGTGCTAAAACATAACCAGTGCTCAAAAGCTAAAAAATTGGAACGGTCTCTCCAATCAAGACGGACACATGGATATAGCAGATATTTTCAGCCTGTCAGGCTTAAGGAAGTGATGGTCCAGGGGGGTAGCAACGGGATGGGGTATATGGGTGCTATCTACCCTGTAATCCCTCTGTGACTCCTGTCCTGATAAGGACAGGCCCCAAGTGGACCCTGCTATGGTCAACCACCAGATCAATGAGTGTAGGTAAACAAGGTTCCTCTTCTCCCTACGCGTTTCATCACCACTGTAGGAGACTCATCAGGGGAGATCAAACAAGTATAGGTATCAATAGGCACTAAGAAGTCCAAGCGTCAGCAAGTCCGTATATCAATGCGGGTCTGCGCAGTGGCCAGGTACCCATGAGGCTGATGTGACTGTCTGCGTTTCCAGTCTAAGGTGTATCCTCAATAGTACCCCAAACAAATATCTTTATACAGGGTGGAGCGCGGTAATTTGCTGATTTGGGAATGAATTAAAAAAATTATGATCATTAGAAAAATTTATTTTATATTTTAATTATACTGAACAGTAATGGAATTTTTAAATTACATGGTTTTAAATAGTGTATCTGGCAAATGTCGACCTTCGCTATCCACACACTGCTGCATACGTTTTCTGAAGTTTTCATGAACTCTAACAAGCATGTCCACTGGTATTCTGCCAATTTCAGCTTCAATATTGTTCCTTAGGTCTTCCAAGGTGTTGGGACGGTTGATATACACCTTAGACTTCAGGTAACCCCAAAGGAAAAAATCGCATGGGGCTAAATCTGGTGAGCGTGCTGGCCAGTTCACATCTCCCCTCAAAGAGATAAGCCGTCCAGGAAACATTTGCCTCAAACAATTCATGGTAACCCTCGCTGTGTGTGCAGTGGCACCATCCTGTTGGAACCATGTATCCTCTAGTTCCATTGCCTCAAGAGCCGGCTGAAAATAATCCTGTATCATAGACAAGTACCGTTCGGAGTTCACAGTTATGGCACGACCATTATCCTGAAAAAAAAAATCCGGTGGAGAGAACGTCTTGAAATGCCAAGAGCAAATGATTGCTTCCGAGCAGAGCGTTTCGGAGATTGCAGTACTGCTGCTCTAACTCTCTCGATGTTTTGTGGTGTTGTAATCCTTCTCTCAGGTCCCCTTCGTACACATGACACATTCCCTGCTGTTCTGAATGCATTAACCCAATTTACAATTGATTGCCGTCCAGGAACACGTCCGCGTGGAGGAACAGCGAATTGTAAACGAAAAGCACGCTGCACTGCAATGATCGAGTGGGCATTTGAAAAATACGCTTCAACACAAAATGACCTCTCCTCACGTGTCCACTGCATGATGGCAACTGAAAGGCAGAGGAATACAAATCTCCCATCAGCCACTGTAAGCCACACCCACTCTCCCCTCTCTTCGACCGACAGTGCCGCCACAGCATGCAGTGCAAAAAAGCAAATTACCGCGCTCCACCCTGTATATCCAATAAGGGTTACCACTCCCTCACAGTAACCACCATGAAGTCAGGAGGAATATAGTAATGTGTCCAGCATGGTGATATAATATCGCTCCATATACTTACAGTCCCGGCGTGTCGCACCATGCGCATGGTGCACATGTCGGAAGTGCGGCCGCCATATTGTGGACGTCTCGTCCGGATGTGTGCTGGATGAATGCGTTCCAAGTCGTGGACCGCACACAAACCGGATGTGCGCTAGATGAATGCGCTCCAGGTTGTGGACCGCACACAGACCGGAAAGTGACGTTGCATTCTTGTGGGCGTAGCCCATCTCTTATGGCGATGCAATGGCACGGAGACCTACCACGTCATGTCATAATGCAGACAGTCCGTACAACCCAGCATGGCTGTGTGATACACCACTGAATGCAAAAGATCCCAGCGTGTGTGTAATGTTTACACCGGAAGTACGACCGCCATATTGTGTAGGTCACCTTCACATGATCCAGGTGCACTTCTAGAAAATAGAGTGCACACAGTATAAGGACATCATCCCCACGCTACGGGCGTAACTCCTCGCTTGTAACAGTGACGTCATGGTAACCATACATATATATATATATATATATATATATACTGTATATGTATATATATATATATATATATATATATATATATATATATATATATATACATATATATGTAGCCCATGGTACATGTCCGGGCACTAGAGGTCTATGTAAGAACATATAATGTGGAAAAAGGGTATCACAATCCAGTATCATAAACATTACTTCCTATCCATGCTTAAAAAAGGCAGCATAACATTATCCGCTAACCATATGATATATTGAATGGAAGGAAGATGCCTAACATGAGAGATAATCATGTAATCCACATATGAGGTTACGAAGAAAGGAAGGAGGGGAAGGGGGGGAAAGAGGGGGAGGGAGGTATGCCCCTGACACCCCAAGACAGGGATTTATAGAACATATGAGGAGACTACATAGATATAATTATATATTAGATTCCAAAAGCGGTGAAGGTACACTCCTATTCATAGTGGAGTGACCTCCACAAGGGAGGCACTACATTAAGTAATCGGAGTACGGAGTGTCACCAGGGCAGGGAGAAAGCAGTGACTAAAACCCTATAAGTTGCTGTGGACATAACAATTCTGCTTTCTTTAGCTGCTTATATAGCTAGAGCCGAGACCTGGATTACGATATGCTAGTAGAAGATATAGACAAATCAAATTAGAGCATATACATCAGGGGAAGTTAAAGGAAGGAGAGGGGAGGGGGGAGTGAACAACTGGGCCGGAGTGGCAAGGAGATCAAAGAAAACAGCTGTAGTTCAGTTGTTCATTCAATCCTCTGGGATAACATGTGTCAAGTAGAAATATCCACTTGGCCTCTCTCTGGAGGAGCATTTTATCCAAATCACCTCCCCTAGGTGGCATTGGGACTTTGTCAATTCCCTTAATTCCCTTTGTGGAACCCCCATGTGCCACATTCACGTGTTTCGCAATGGGGGTGTCTCTCTGATTACGTATATCTCCAAGGTGCTCCCCCCCATGTCTCCTGAATTTGCGAATCATTTTTCCAATATAGGTCTGACCACATGAGCACAGAGCCCTGTAAATCACACCAATGGTTTTGCAGTTAATTAATTCTTTAATTTTATAGAGTTGTTGGGTATTCTCATTAACAAATTCCTTGCCAGGTCGTATAAATTTGCACGCCACACAAGTTCCACATCTGTAGCAACCAACTGGTCTGATAGGTAACCATGTCTCTTTTTTGGGGGGTTAAAGTGGCTATGCACAAGCCTGTCCCCCAAAGTCCTGCACCTACTGTATGTAATACTCGGTGCACCACCCACAAAGCCTTCAAGGTCCTCGTCCATACCCAAGATCCCCCAGTGTTCCCTGAGGATCCTTTTCACAGATGCTGTCCCATTATCAAAAGTGCAGATGAGTCTAGTCTCCTTCGTAATATTCTCTTCCCTCCTGGAAGGAATGAGAAGAGACCCTCTATTTTGTCTATTGGCATGACAAAAAACCTCTCTCAGTATCTGGTCGGGGTAACCCCTTTCCAGGAACCTCTGCCTAAGATAATCAGCCTTAGCCTTGAAGTCCCTTTGATTAGAGCAGTTACGTCACAATCTAAGGTACTGGCCTTTGGGGATACCTCTTTTTAGGGGATAGGGATGATGGCTATCCCACCTTAAAAGTGTAATTAGTTGCGGTGGGCTTCCGATAGACTGTAGTCTCCAAACTTTCCCCCATTTCTGATTTCATAATTAAGATATCCAAGAACGGCAGTCTATACTCCTGTATCTCAGAGATGAATTTTAAACCAATGTCGTTGTTGTTCAGGGATGCAATGAACTGTCAGAAAGTATCCTTTGTACCCCTCCAGAGTACAAAATTGTCATCAATATATCTGACCCATAGATCGACAGAGGTCAGATATATTTCATAAGTCCCAGAGAAGGCAATACTATCCTTCCACCAGCCCAGGAACAGGTTCGCATAAGTGGGGGCACACGGGCTTGCCATTGCAGTGCCCCTGAGCTGGTGGAAGATCTTACCATCAAAGCAGAAAAAATTGTTGTGAAGTACAAACTCCAGAAGAGCAATGATCGATTCATTATGAGCCCTGTATTGGCATCCCCTTGTGTTGAGGATGTGTTGTACCCCACGAATCTCACAATCATGTGGGATCGAGGAGTACAGGGCCTCCACTGTTTTGAATTCTGTGGCCAAGCTCCCTCCTGTGGTCGAGAGTGGTACTTCGGCTGGTTCTGTCTATGAGCTTCCTTTGGTGGATGAGAGTGGTACTGCGGCTTCTGAGTTTCCTTCCTCAGGTGATGAGGTTAAGTCGTTAGGTGCTGCTCTATTTAACTCCACCTGGTGCTTTGATCCTGGCCTCCAGTCAATGTTCTAGTATTGGTCTTGCTTCCTCCTGGATCGTTCCTGTGGCCTTTCTATCCTGCATAAGCTAAGTTTTGCTTGTGTTATTTTTCAACACAAAAGAAAAACAGTTGGGCTGCACAGCCTTACTCCTTTCGGTAGATCAACAGCGGTGAGTGATGACAGGCTGACTTCAGTGCAGGGGGTGCTCGCATGGAAAGCAGATGCAAACGTATAAATAGGAAGAGAAAATGCGGCAGCACTCACCCTTCTGTGGTCCAAAACTTTATTCAGTACATGAAAAGGTACAGCTGAGCCGTAGAAGCGCTTGGATCAGCGTGAAACGGCCGTCGTCGTTTACCTGCTCACCTCCCGTCCACCTGCACTCCCTCGGACCGCAAAGCTGTACCTTTTCATGTACTGAATAAAGTTTTGGACCACAGATGGGTGAGTGCTGCCGCTTGTGTTATTTTTGTTTGCTATTTTTTCTGTCCAGCTGCTATATTGGTTTTTCTTGCTTGCTGGAAGCTCTGAGACGCAGAGGGAGCACCTCCGTACCGTTAGTCGGTGCGGAGGGTCTTTTTGCCCCTCTGCGTGGTTGTTTGTAGGTTTTTGTGTTGACCGCAAAGCTATCTTTCCTATCCTCGGTCTATTCAGTAAGTCGGGCCTCACTTTGCTAAATCTATTTCATCTCTGTGTTTGTATTTTCATCTTACTCACAGTCATTATATGTGGGGGGCTGTCTTTTCCTTTGGGGAATTTCTCTGAGGCAAGGTAGGCTTATTTTTCTATCTTCAGGGCTAGTTAATTTCTCAGGCTGTGCTGAGTTGCATAGGGAGCGTTAGGCGCAATCCACGGCTACCTCTAGTGTGGTGTGATAGGATTAGGGATTGCGGTCAGCAGAGTTCCCACGTCTCAGAGCTCGTCCTTGTTTTTGGTTATTGTCAGGTAACTTTGTGTGCTCTGAACTTCAATGTCCATTGTGGTTCTGATTTACCTGTTCATAACAGTACTGGAGGCCCAAAGTACTAATGCTTCTCAATAGAGGGAAAAGAGAAGTTCTGAGACCATTGTTCTGTCTTTCTTTTCCCCTTTACATCAGGGTGGTTCAGAACACAGGTGTGGACATGGACATTCAAGGTCTGTTCTCTTTGATGGATAATCTCGCTATAAATGTACAGAATATTCAAGATTTAGTGGTTCAGAATCCTATGTTAGAACCTAAAATTCCTATTCCTGATTTTTTTTCTGGAGATAGAGCTAAGTTTTTGAATTTTAAAAATAATTGTAAACTATTTCTGGCTTTGAAACCCTGCTCATCTGGTGACCCAGTTCAACAAGTTAAGATCATTATTTCTTTATTACGTGGCGACCCTCAAGACTGGGCATTTTCCCTTGCGCCAGGAGATCCTGCATTATGTAATATTGATGCGTTTTTTCTGGTGCTCGGATTGCTGTACGACGAACCTAATTCAGTGGATCAGGCAGAGAAAAATTTGCTGGCTCTGTGTCAGGGTCAGGATGAGATAGAGATTTATTGTCAGAAGTTTAGAAAGTGGTCCGTGCTCACTCAATGGAATGAATGTGCGCTGGCAGCTATTTTCAGAAAGGATCTCTCTGAAGCCCTTAGGGATGTCATGGTGGGATTTCCTATGCCAGCTGGTCTGAATGAGTCTATGTCTTTGGCCATTCAGATCGGTCGACGCTTGCGCGAGCGTAAATCTGAGCACCATTTGGCGGTATTATCTGAGCATAAACCTGAGCCTATGCAGTGCGATAGGACTTTGACCAGAGCTGAAAGGCAAGAACACAGACGTCAGAATGGGCTGTGTTTCTACTGTGGTCATTCCACTCATGCTATCTCCGATTGTCCTAAGCACACTAAGCGGTTCGCTAGGTCTGCCACCATTGGTACGGTACAGTCGAAATTTCTTTTGTCCGTTACTTTGATCTGCTCTTTGTCTTCCTATTCTGTCATGGCATTTGTGGATTCAGGCGCTGCCCTGAATTTGATGGACTTGGAGTTTGCTAGGCGCTGTGGGTTTGTCTTGGAACCCTTGCAGTGTCTTATTCCATTGAGAGGAATTTATGCTACGCCTTTGGCCAAGAATAAGCCTCAGTATTGGACCCAGCTGACCATGTGCATGGCTCCTGTGCACCAGGAGGATATTCGCTTTCTGGTGTTGCATAATCTGCATGATGTGGTCGTGTTGGGGTTGCCATGGCTACAAGTCCATAACCCAGTATTAGATTGGAAATCAATGTCTGTGTCCAGCTGGGGTTGTCAGGGGGTACATGGTGATGTTCCATTTCTGTCTATCTCATCATCCACCCCTTCTGAGGTCCCAGAGTTCTTGTCTGATTACCGGGATGTTTTCGATGAGCCCAAGTCCAATGCCCTACCTCCGCATAGGGATTGTGATTGTGCTATCGATTTGATTCCTGGTAGTAAGTTTCCTAAGGGTCGACTGTTTAATTTATCTGTACCTGAGCATGCCGCTATGCGGAGTTACGTGAAGGAGTCTTTGGAGAAGGGTCATATTCGCCCGTCATCGTCGCCATTGGGAGCGGGGTTCTTTTTTGTGGCCAAGAAGGATGGTTCGCTGAGACCTTGTATTGATTACCGCCTTCTAAATAAAATTACGGTCAAATTTCAGTACCCCTTGTCGCTGCTGTCTGATTTGTTTGTTCGGGTTAAGGGGGCTAGTTGGTTCACCAAGATAGATCTTCGTGGTGCGTATAATCTTGTGCGTATTAAACGGGGCGATGAATGGAAAACAGCATTTAATACGCCCGAAGGCCATTTTGAGTACCTGGTTATGCCATTCGGACTTTCTAATGCTCCATCAGTGTTTCAGTCCTTTATGCATGACATCTTCCGAGAGTACCTGGATAAATTCCTGATTGTATACTTGAATGATATTTTGGTCTTCTCGGATGATTGGGAGTCTCATGTGAAGCAGGTCAGAATGGTGTCCCAGGTCTTGCGTGCTAATTCTTTGTTTGAGAAGGGGTCAAAGTGTCTCTTTGGTGTTCAGAAGATTTCATTTTTGGGGTTCATTTTTTCTCCTTCTACTATCGAGATGGACCCTGTTAAAGTTCAGGCCATTTATGATTGGACTCAGCCAACATCTCTGAAGAGTCTGCAGAAGTTCCTGGGCTTTGCTAATTTTTATCGTCGCTTCATCGCTAATTTTTCTAGCATTGCTAAACCGTTGACTGATTTAACCAAGAAGGGTGCTGATGTGGTCAATTGGTCTTCTGCTGCTGTGGAAGCTTTTCAGGAGTTGAAGCGTCGTTTTTCTTCTGCCCCTGTGTTGTGCCAGCCAGACGTTTCGCTTCCGTTCCAGGTCGAGGTTGATGCTTCCGAAATTGGAGCAGGGGCTGTTTTGTCCCAGAGAAGTTCTTATTGCTCGGTGATGAAACCATGCGCCTTCTTTTCCAGGAAATTTTTGCCTGCTGAGCGAAATTATGATGTTGGCAATCGAGAGTTGCTAGCCATTAAGTGGGCATTCGAGGAGTGGCGTCATTGGCTTGAAGGAGCTAAGCATCGCGTGGTGGTCTTGACTGATCACAAAAACTTGACTTATCTCGAGTCTGCCAAATGGTTGAATCCTAGACAGGCTCGTTGGTCGCTGTTTTTCTCCCGTTTTGACTTTGTGGTTTCGTACCTTCCGGGCTCTAAAAATGTGAAGGCGGATGCCCTGTCTAGGAGTTTTGTGCCCGATTCTCCGGGTTTGCCTGAGCCGGCGGGTATTCTCAAAGAGGGGGTAATTTTGTCTGCCATATCCCCTGATTTGCGGCGGGTGCTGCAAAAATTTCAGGCTAATAGACCTGACCGTTGCCCAGCGGAGAAACTGTTTGTCCCTGATAGGTGGACGAATAAAGTTATCTCTGAGGTTCATTGTTCGGTGTTGGCTGGTCATCCTGGAATCTTTGGTACCAGAGATTTGGTGGCCAGATCCTTTTGGTGGCCGTCTCTGTCGCGGGATGTGCGTTCTTTTGTGCAGTCCTGTGGGATTTGTGCTCGGGCTAAGCCCTGCTGTTCTCGTGCCAGTGGGTTGCTTTTGCCCTTGCCGGTCCCGAAGAGGCCTTGGACACATATCTCTATGGATTTTATTTCGGATCTCCCCGTCTCTCAAAGAATGTCGGTCATTTGGGTGGTTTGTGATCGCTTTTCTAAGATGGTCCATTTGGTGCCCTTGTCTAAATTGCCTTCCTCCTCTGATTTGGTGCCGTTGTTTTTCCAGCATGTGGTTCGTTTACATGGCATTCCAGAGAACATCGTTTCTGACAGAGGTTCCCAGTTTGTTTCGAGGTTTTGGCGAGCCTTTTGTGCTAGGATGGGCATTGATTTGTCTTTTTCCTCGGCTTTCCATCCTCAGACAAATGGCCAGACTGAACGAACCAATCAGACCTTGGAAACATATCTGAGATGTTTTGTTTCTGCTGATCTGGATGATTGGGTGTCCTTTTTGCCTTTGGCTGAGTTCGCCCTTAATAATCGGGCCAGCTCGGCTACTTTGGTTTCGCCGTTTTTCTGCAATTCTGGGTTCCACCCTCGTTTCTCTTCAGGGCAGGTTGAGTCTTCGGACTGTCCTGGTGTGGATACTGTGGTGAATAGGTTGCAGCAGATTTGGATCATGTAGTGGACAATCTGACTTTGTCCCAGGAGAAGGCTCAACGTTTCGCTAACCGCAGGCGCTGTGTGGGTCCCCGACTTCGTGTTGGGGATTTGGTTTGGTTGTCATCTCGTTATATTCCTATGAAGGTTTCCTCTCCTAATTTTAAGCCTCGTTTCATTGGTCCATATAGGATTTCTGAGGTTCTTAATCCTGTGTCTTTTCGTTTGACTCTTCCAGCTTCTTTTTCCATCCATAAAGTGTTCCATAGGTCATTGTTGCGGAGATACGTGGCACCTGTGGTTCCATCTATTGATCCTCCTGCTCCGGTTTTGGTTGAAGGGGAATTGGAGTATATAGTGGAGAAGATTTTGGATTCTCGTGTTTCGAGACGGAAACTCCATTATCTGGTTAAGTGGAAAGGTTATGGTCAGGAAGATAATTCCTGGGTCTTTGCCTCTGATGTCCATGCTGCCGATCTGGTTCGTGCCTTTCATGTGGCTCATTCTGGTCGGCCTGGGAGCTCTGGTGAGGGTTCGGTGACCCCTCCTCAAGGGGGGGGTACTGTTGTGAATTCTGTGGCCAAGCTCCCTCCTGTGGTCGAGAGTGGTACTTCGGCTGGTTCTGTCTATGAGCTTCCTTTGGTGGATGAGAGTGGTACTGCGGCTTCTGAGTTTCCTTCCTCAGGTGATGAGGTTAAGTCGTTAGGTGCTGCTCTATTTAACTCCACCTGGTGCTTTGATCCTGGCCTCCAGTCAATGTTCTAGTATTGGTCTTGCTTCCTCCTGGATCGTTCCTGTGGCCTTTCTATCCTGCATAAGCTAAGTTTTGCTTGTGTTATTTTTGTTTGCTATTTTTTCTGTCCAGCTTGCTATATTGGTTTTTCTTGCTTGCTGGAAGCTCTGAGACGCAGAGGGAGCACCTCCGTACCGTTAGTCGGTGCGGAGGGTCTTTTTGCCCCTCTGCGTGGTTGTTTGTAGATTTTTGTGTTGACCGCAAAGCTATCTTTCCTATCCTCGGTCTATTCAGTAAGTCGGGCCTCACTTTGCTAAATCTATTTCATCTCTGTGTTTGTATTTTCATCTTACTCACAGTCATTATATGTGGGGGGCTGCCTTTTCCTTTGGGGAATTTCTCTGAGGCAAGGTAGGCTTATTTTTCTATCTTCAGGGCTAGTTAGTTTCTCAGGCTGTGCCGAATTGCATAGGGAGCGTTAGGCGCAATCCACGGCTACCTCTAGTGCGGTGTGATAGGATTAGGGATTGCGGTCAGCAGAGTTCCCACGTCTCAGAGCTCGTCCTTGTTTTTGGTTATTGTCAGGTCACTTTGTGTGCTCTGAACTTCAATGTCCATTGTGGTTCTGAATTACCTGTTCATAACACTCCACATCAATGCTGGCTAGCAAGGTACAAGGTTCAAGAGAAATCCCTTCTAGCCTATGAAGCAGGTCCATGGTGTCTCTTATATAGGAGGGAAGAGAGGTGACAAATGATCTCAGAACCTTGTCAATGTAGACACCCACATTTTGCCCTATACTCCCTATGCCTGATACAATGTGCCTGCCCTTAAGAGGGTCCAGGCCCTTGTGGACTTTAGGTAGGGCATAGAACGTTGGTATAATTGGATGGCGGGGTAATAAGAATAGATATTCATCCTTGCTAATTAGTTTGTCCATTTTAGCTTTTGAGAGGATAGCCCCTAGGGACACTAGACACCTGATGGTAGGGTTATGTGAAACCACGGTATAAGTGGTGCAATCGTTAAGTAGAGATAAGCACATGTTTTTATATTTCTCTACCCCAATCATCACCACATTCCCCCCCTTGTCGGACGGTTTGAAAACTAGTGACTCATCCATTTCCAAACCCCGAAGGGCAACCATCTGTTCTCTGCTAACATTGTGTCTAGGTTGATTATGTGCCAACTCCTTAATGTCATTTGTACACAGATTTAGAAAGACATCAATGCGGACAGGTCCCCCCAGCAGGTGCCATTTTTTGCTGGTGTTTTTTAATTGGGTAAAGGGGCCTTGTCCTACATTAGTCACATAAGTTACTCCAACTCTGCTAACAGCTGTACATCCTGCAATAAGTCAGGGGAAATATTCAATTCACAACACATTTTCTTTTCTTTCTACCTAAACAATTTATGCCATTTTAATTTTTTAATGAACAAGTTAAGATCCTTAATCATGTCAAAGGAAGAGAAGTTAGAACTGGGAACAAAGGAGAGTCCCTTAGACAAAACCGACATTTCCACCACAGTAAGTTGTCTATCAGATAAATTCAGAATGTGTGACTCTCCTCCCTGTTGAAGAGATTGCGACTGTGGAGTTGGTACAGTCGGTCTAAAAATCCTGGTCTCGGGGCTGAGGTCAGATATCTGTCACCTCTACGATGTCCACCTCCTCTCCCCCTCGCCCTACCTCTCATAGGGGGTCCCCTAGTGTCGTTATCTGAAAAATCCGTTTCAGTAGAGGACAAATCAGTCTCTCCGTCCCCTCTCTCTGGTCTCCCTGTAACTACCTGATAGATTTTATTATCTTTGAAATCTTGCAGATCTCTGAGGAATTGTTTATGCTTTCTTTCTTTCAAGTTATATTGAAATTTCTCAATTGAGTTTTAGAGTTGATTCTCCTTGACAGTAAAGTCACTCTCTGATTTAAATTTTTTTGTGATTTCAATTTGTTCCTTCAATTTGGTGTTCAATCTTTCAAGGTTGTTTTTCTCTTCGTTAACTAAGATCTGCATAGAGAGCTGCAGGTTGCCTCCTTCTCCCAGAGGCTCATAAGCTGAGGGGTCCTACAACGTGCTCCCGGAACAAGGGAGATTCGTAACCCTCTTGGAACGATTACATTTTTTATGTAGTTCTCAAATCTCTGTAGCTCCCACCATGAAACTATTTGTTTCTTATAGACCCTGTTTAATGCCACCGTATAGGTGGGTGTATATTTCTTTTGTGAAAAAGTTTTTTCAGAAAAAATATCCTTGGCTTCAGTGAGCCATAAGTCCGTATCTGGGCCTGTCGCCAAAAAACCAGCCATAGCAGAGCAAATGAATGTACAGAAGCAATAGTGTAGATAACCACACCATACGACACCCTCAGGGTAAACATATAATATCAGCTAAGGAGGGTAACCATTATAAAACATAACCTGCACTCGAGGCAGTTTAATATCTGCACTCGAGGCAGCTAGTGTTGACTGTGCAGACAGCACTTCCAGGCAGCAACTGGCGGTGTTGGAGCCCAGGGAAAGCAGGAGGACCAGAGTGTAGGCCGAAGCCTGCACTCGAGGCAGTTTAATATCTGCTGGTGTGTCAGCATGGTGGTCACAGGACACATTGCCGGATACACAGCTGAGGATCAGCTAACGTTACTGAAACCCAATAACACGGCAGCTAGTGTTGACTGTGCAAACAGCACTTCCAGGCAGCAACTGGCAGTGTTGGAGCCCAGGGAAAGCAGGAGGAGCAGAGTGTAGGCCGAAGCCTGCACTCGAGGCAGTTTAATATCTGTTGTAGTGCCAGCGTGGCGGTCGCAGGACACATTGCCAGATACACAGCTGGGGATCAGCTGACGTTACTGAAACCCAATAACACGGCAGCTAGTGTTGACTGTGCAGACAGCACTTCCAGGCAGCAACTGGCAGTGTTGGAGCCCAGGGACAGCAGGAGGGGCAGAGTGTAGGCCGAAGCCTGCACTTGAGTCAGTTTAATATCTGTTGTTGTGTCAGCGTGGCGGTCGCTGGACACATTGCTGGATACACAGCTGGGGATCAGCTGACGTTATTGAAACCCAATAACACGGCAGCTAGTGTTGACTGTGCAGACAGCACTTCCAGGCAGCAACTGGCGGTGTTGGAGCCCAGGGACAGCAGGAGGAGCAGAGTGTAGGCCGAAGCCTGCACTCAAGGCAGTTTAATATCTGTTGTTGTGTCAGCGTGGCGGTCGCTGGACACATTGCTGGATACACAGCTGGGGATCAGCTGACGTTATTGAAACCCAATAACACGGCAGCTAGTGTTGACTGTGCAAACAGCACTTCCAGGCAGCAACTGGCGGTGTTGGAGCCCAGGGACAGCAGGAGGAGCAGAGTGTAGGCCAAAGCCTGAACTCGAGGCAGTTTAAAATCTGTTGTTGTACCAGCGCGGTGGTCGCTGGACACATTGCCGGATACACAGCTGGGGATCAGCTGACGATACTGAAAACCAATAACACGGCAGCTAGTGTTGACTGTGCAGACAGCACTTCCAGGCAGCAACTGGCAGTGTTGGAGCCCAGGGATAGCAGGAGGAGCAGAGTGTAGGCCGAAGCCTGCACTTGATTCAGTTTAATATCTGTTGTTGTGTCAGCGTGGCTGTCGCAGGACACATTGCCGGATACACAGCTGGGGATCAGCTGACATTACTGAAACCCAATAACACGGCAGCTAGTGTTGACTGTGCAGATAGCACTTCCAGGCAGCAACTGGCGGTGTTGGAGCCCAGGGACAGCAGGAGGAGCAGGGTGTAGGCCGAAGCCTGCACTCGAGGCAGTTTAATATCTGTTGTTGTGTCAGCGTGGTGGTCGCTGGACACATTGCCGGATACACAGCTGGGGATCAGCTGACGATACTGAAAACCAATAGCACGGCAGCTAGTGTTGACTGTGCAGACAGCACTTCCAGGCAGCAACTGGCAGTGTTGGAGCCCAGGGAAAGCAGGAGGAGCAGTGTGTAAGCCGAAGCCTGCACCCGAGGCAGTTTAATATCTGTTGTTGTGTCAGCATGGTGGTCGCTGGACACATTGCCGGATACACAGCTGGGGATCAGCTGACGATACTGAAAACCAATAGCACGGCAGCTAGTGTTGACTGTGCAGACAGCACTTCCAGGCAGCAACTGGCAGTGTTGGAGCCCAGGGACAGCAGGAAGAGCAGAGTGTAGGCCGAAGCCTGCACTCGAGGCAGTTTAATATCTGTTGGTGTGTCAGCATGGCGGTCGCTGGACACATTGCTGGATACACAGCTGGGGATCAGCTGACATTACTGAAACCCAATAACATGGCAGCTAGTGTTGACTGTGCAGACAGCACTTCCAGGCAGCAACTGGCAGTGTTGGAGCCCAGGGAAAGCAGGAGGAGCAGTGTGTAAGCCGAAGCCTGCACCCGAGGCAGTTTAATATCTGTTGTTGTGTCAGCGTGGTGGTCGCTGGACACGTTGCCGGATACACAGCTGGGGATCAGCTGACGATACTGAAAACCAATAGCACGGCAGCTAGTGTTGACTGTGCAGACAGCACTTCCAGGCAGCAACTGGCAGTGTTGGAGCCCAGGGACAGCAGGAAGAGCAGAGTGTAGGCCGAAGCCTGCACTCGAGGCAGTTTAATATCTGTTGGTGTGTCAGCATGGCGGTCGCTGGACACATTGCTGGATACACAGCTGGGGATCAGCTGACATTACTGAAACCCAATAACATGGCAGCTAGTGTTGACTGTGCAGACAGCACTTCAAGGCAGCAACTGGCAGTGTTGGAGCCCAGGGATAGCAGGAGGAGCAGAGTGCAGGCCGAAGCCTGCACTTGATTCAGTTTAATATCTGTTGTTGTGTCAGCGTGGCTGTCGCAGGACACATTGCCGGATACACAGCTGGGGATCAGCTGACATTACTGAAACCCAATAACACGGCAGCTAGTGTTGACTGTGCAGATAGCACTTCCAGGCAGCAACTGGCGGTGTTGGAGCCCAGGGACAGCAGGAGGAGCAGGGTGTAGGCCGAAGCCTGCACTTGAGGCAGATTAATATCTGTTGTTGTGTCAGCGTGGCGGTCGCTGGACACATTGCCGGATACACAGCTGGGGATCAGCTGACGATACTGAAAACCAATAGCACGGCAGCTAGTGTTTACTGTGCAGACAGCACTTCCAGGAAGCATCTGGCGGTGTTGGAGCCCAGGGACAGCAGGAAGAGCAGAGTGTTGGTCGAAGCCTGCACTCGAGGCAGTTTAATATCTGTTGGTGTGTCAGCATGGCGGTCGCTGGACACATTGCCGGATACACAGCTGGGGATTAGCTGACGTTACTGAAACCCAATTACACGGCAGCTAGTGTTGATTGTGTAGACAGCACTTCCAGGCAGCAACTGGCGGGGTTTTGCGTCCAGGGAAACAGGAGGAGCAGAGTGTAGGCCGAAGCCTACATTCGAGGCAGTTTAATATCTGTTGTTGTGTCAGCGTAGCGGTCGCAGGACACATTGCCGGATACACAGCTGGGGATCAGCTGACGTTACTGAAACCCACTAACACAGGAGCAAGTGTTTTTCTCTGTGCAGACAGCACTTCCAAGAACCAACTAGCGGTGTTGGAGCCCAAGGTCAATCAGGGTGTAGGCCGAGGCCTAATTGGAGCCAGTTTATTATCTGTTGTAGTGCCAGTGTGGCGGTCGCAGGACACATTGGTGGATACACAGCAGGGGAGAAGCTGGCACTACTGAACCCCACTGACACATGAGCGAGTGTTTTTCCTGTGCAGCCAGCATTTCTGGGCAACAACTTGCGGTGTTTGTGCCCAGGGAATCCAGGAGGAGCAGAGTGTAGGCCTCGGCCTGCACGGGAGGCAGTTTAATGTCTGTTGTTGTGCCAGCATGGCGGTCACTGGACACGTTGCCGGATACACAGCAGGGGAGCAGCTGGCGTTACTGAACCCCACTGACCATTGAGCGAGTGTTTTTCTCTGTACAGCCAGCACTTCCGGGCACCAACTGGCGGTGTTTGTGCCCAGGGAATACAGGAGGAGCAGAGTGTAGGCCGAGGCCTGCATGGGAGGCAGTTTAATGTCTGTTGTTGTGCCAGCGTGGAGGTAGCAGGACACTTTGCCGCACACACAGCAGGGGAGCAGCTGACATTACTGAACCCCAATAACAGAGGAGCGACTGTTGACTGTGCAGACAGCACTTCCGGGCAACAACTGGCGGTGTTGAAGCCCAGGGAAAGCAGGAGAAGCAGACTTTAGTTGTTGCCGCACACACAGCAGAGGAACAGCTGACGTTACTGAACCCCAATAACAGAGGAGCGACTGTTGACTGTGCAGACAGCACTTCCAGGCAACAACTGGTGGTGTTGAAGCCCAGAGAAAGCAGGAGGAGCAGACTTTAATTATTGCCGCACACACAGCAGGGGAACAGCTGACGTTACTGAACCCTAATAACAGAGGAGCGACTGTTGACTGTGCAGACAGCACTTCCGGGAAACAACTGGCGGTGTTGAAGCCCAGGGAAAGCAGGAGGAGCAGACTTTAGTTATTGCCACACACACAGCAAGGGAACAGCTGACGTTACTGAACCCCAATAACAGAGGAGCGACTGTTGACTGTGCAGACAAATGGCAACAAATGGCGGTGTTGAAGCCCAGGGAAAGCAGGAGAAGCAGACTTTAGTTATTGCCGCACACACAGCAGGGGAACAGCTGACGTTACTGAACCCCAATAACAGAGGAGAGACTGTTGACTGTGCAGACAGCACTTCCGGGAAACAACCAGCGGTGTTGAAGCCCAGGGAAAGCAGGAGGAGCAGACTTTAGTTATTGCCACACACACAGCAAGGGAACAGCTGACGTTACTGAACCCCAATAACAGAGGAGCGACTGTTGACTGTGCAGACAGCACTTCCGGGCAACAAATGGCGGTGTTGAAGCCCAGGGAAAGCAGGAGCAGCAGCCTTTAGTTATTGCCGCACACACAGCAGGGGAGCAGCTAACGTTGCTGAACTCCACTAACACAGGAGCTAGTGTTTTTCTCTGTGCAGACAGCACTTCCGAGCACAGACTGGCGGTGTTGGAGCCCAGGGTCAAGCAAGGTGTAGGCCGAGGCCTCATTGGAGCAAATTTAATATCTGAAGTAGTGTGAGTGAGGACGGAGAAGGAGAAATTGCCGGATACACAGCAGGGGATCAGCTGACGTTACTGAAACCCAATAACACTAGGTCATGTGTTCACTGTGCAGATGGCACTTCTGAGCAGCAACTGGCGGTGTTGAAGCCCAGGGATTACAGTTCAGGTGGTAGAAACATGAACACAATAGGAGACCTGGATACTGTTGCCAACCAAGTATTTAATCTGGAAGAGGAGTTGCAAATTCCTGTGAGATCCAGGCCTTGTTCATTTTCAGAAAATTAAGCCGGTCAACATTATCGGAGGATAGTCGCATGCGACGGTCTGTTAGTACACCACCTGCGGCACTAAAGACGCATTCCGATAATACACTAGCAGCAGAGCAAGCCAGCACCTCCATTGCATACTGGCTAAGCTCTGGCCATGTATCCAGTTTAGAGACCCAAAACTTGAAAGGGGAAGAGCCGTCAGGGAGTAAAGTGAGAGGGCAAGCCATGTAGTCTGTCACCATCTGATGGAAACGCTGCCTCCTGCTGACTGGAGCCGTCTGTGATGGTGTAGACATTTGTGGCGGGCACACAAAACTTTGCCACTGTTGGGCCATACTGGTCTTGTGCTGAGGCACTGCTTCTGCTCCCTGTTTGTGCTGAGCTTCCCCCACTGCCTCGACGCACAGAGCTGCTTTGTAAAGCACTAGCAGAACTCCTCTCGATTGGACTGGAGAAGATAATGGACTGCACCAGTGTGTCTTGGTACTCCTGCATTTTATGCTCCTGATTCAATGGTGTTATGAGGCTTTGAAAGTTGTCCCGGAAGCGAGGATCTAGGAGGGTGTACACCAAATAATCAGCCGTGTTGAGAATGTGGGCGATGCAGCGGTCGTTTCTCAGGCACTGCAGCATGAAATCAACCATGTGCTGCAGACTGCCAACTGGCCAAGAAACGCTGTCCCCTGCTTGAGGCATGACCTCTGCCTTCTCAGCATCACCCTACTGGAGAATTGTGTAACTCCCTCCTCTGGACAGATGTCTTCCTCCTCCATTGACTCCTCCTCATCCTCCTCCCAAAGTGTCCCCTGCCTAGGCCTTTGTGAGGAACCATGTCACGCAGACTGTCCAGAAGCAGATGGCATTTGTGACTCCTCATCCTCCACCTCTTTTACAACATCATCCCTCAGCGCTTGCAGTGTTCTTTCAAGCAGGCAGATAAGGGGGACAGTCATGCTGACTAGTGCATTATCTGCACTCGCCATCTGCGTGGAATCATCAAAGGCACGCAAAACCTGGCAGATGTCCTTCCTTCATAGTGGCCCACTCAGTGGTTGTGAAGTCTGAATGGCGCGCAGTGTGACTTCTTTGCGCCTCATGCAGCTGGTACTCCATTACTGTTGGCTGCTGCTCACATAACCACCCCAACATATGTAATGTTGAATTCCACCTGGTGGGTAGGTCAACATATGATGCGATGTTCCGGAAGGCGGAATCGGTGCCGCAGAGCTGCAATGCGCGATCTTGCCATGCTGGAACACCGCAAGTGATCACACTCTAGGTGAACCTTGTGCAACAGTGCATCAAGATCCGGATAGTCCCTCAAAAAACACTGCACGACCAAGTTGAGCACATGTGCCAGACATGGGATGTGAGTGAGGTTGCCTAGGGCCAGATTTCGGCCATTTTCACACACTACCATGCCTGGTTGGAGATTCACTGGCACAAACCACACGTCGCTCTCCTGCTTGATGGCATTCCAGAGCTCCTGCGATGTGTGGCTTCGATTCCCCAAAGAAATTAATTTCAGTACAGCCTCTTGACGTTTGGCCACGGCTGTGCTCATATCGGTCGTAACAGGTAAGCGTTCACAGGTCAAGGTGGAGGTAGACCGTGACGGCCCCTGCAGCGATGATTCTGAGGAACTGGAGTATGAGGAGGAGGCAATGTGTACAGACTGGATTCCTGCAATCCTTGGAGTTGTCAGAACACGTACAGCGCCACTCGCAAGATCTGTAAACGGCTCCATAACATTGACCCAATGGGCAGTGAGGGACAGGTATCGTTCCTGTCCATGGTGACTGGTCCACGCATCGGTGGTGAGGTGGACCGTGCTACTGACGGCATTTAGTAGCGCATGTTTAATGTTTCCCTCCACATGCTTTTGCAGGGCAGGGACGGCTTGCCTGCTGAAATAAAAGCGGCTGGGCACGTTGTATTGTGGGACTGCCAATGCCATCAAGTTACGGAAGGTGTCAGTCTCCACCAGCCTGAATGAGAGCATTTCAAGGAACAGTAGTTTTGCAATGCCAGCATTCAGAGCCTGTGCTCCGGGGTGGTTTGCCGTGAAAGGCCGCCTTTTCTCCCATGCCTGTGCTACCGATGGCTGTAGACTGGGCTGGGAGTGTGAGGATGACTGGGAACATGGTGCAGTGGGTGGAATTACACTGATTCTCTGGACAACAGTGCCAGAGGTTCTTCTATGGCAATCCTGGGAGGAAGCCGAACCAGCTGTGTGTGAGCTGGAGGAAGAGGCAACTAAACGAGCTGAAGAGGTGGTAGGTGCCACTGTTGGTTGGCCCAGGTCTTCAGTGTGTTTTTGTAACTCCACCATGTGCTTGCTCCGACATGTTTCCACATATTTGTGGTATTGAGGTTGCTGATACTTTTCCCTCTTTTCAGTTTCTAATTGCACAGCTTACATTTGACAAAGCAAATGTCATCTGCTACTGTGTCAAAAAAGGACCGGGCACTGCAAGTCTTGGGAGCGCATGTTTTGGCTTTTGGAAAAGGCATGCTCCTAAAGGTTGCCGAAGTGGAGGCTACAGGCACCGCAGTCTTCCCCCTCCCTCTCCCTCTTTGGGCCATTCGGGGAATCTCTTCCTCAGAGCTACTCCCATCACCTTCCTATACCTCACGCCATGATGGGTCAAGGACCTCATCATCTTCACTACCCTCTTCCATTAACTGCTTCTCCTGGGTAGTCTCGGCAGCACAGTACGCACCAGAAAGTGGCACCTGAGTCTCATCATCAGATGCGTACTGAGGTGTGCTGACCGTAGGCACTGGCCCACCCACCTCTTCAGAATCAGAGAGACAAAGCTGTAGGGCATCACTGCATACTGCCTCTTCCTCCATTTCTCCAATGCTGCTTGGCTGGCCCCCTCTTTCCAAGCCAAGAGATTCAGAGAACAGAAGTACAGATGGCTGCTGTCCTGGGCTCTCTGACTGCCTGGGCAATTTGGCAGGTGGTGAAGAGACAGATGGGTGCTCTCCAGTGCTCTGTGCCTGAGAGAATGTGGCACTAATCAGGGCCGGTTTTAGGCAAAGTGGGGCCCTAGGCAAAGTTTAAAATGGGGCCCCAAATGCTAACATATTGCACATCACACAGAAGCATTTCAGTTGTACTTACATGCACTGTTCTCAGGCCGCTAAACGAGTGTGATCGACAATACTGAAGTCGTTGGACGCTTGTTTCCCAGCCTCTTTCCACCGTCAGAGAAAGAATGATGGGGACAGAACCATCACTAATAGATCACTAACAGATCACCATACAGTATCATGTTATAAGCAGTACATCTACTGTTTACACCGGCGATGTGCTGCTGAGAACAAGGATTTTTATTCCGGCATAAACAATCCAATCACCCAATGAATATGCTGCATTTTGCTTGTTTGGTAAAATACACCCCATACTCCTCCATATATTATAATGTGCACCACAGTCCTCCATATTGTAAAATGTATAATACACTCCTCATAATCCTCCATATAGTATTACACACTTCCCATAGTCCTCCATATATTAAAATATACTCCTCAGTCCTCCATATAGCATTATACACTCCTCACAGTGCTCCATAAAGTATAATGCACCGCCATAGTCATCCATGTAGTACAATTCACTTCCCATAGTATAATGCACCCCATAGTTCTTCATATAGTATAACGTATTCCCCATAGTCCTCGATACAGTATAATGCAGCCCACATAGAGTATAATGTAGCCACCACCCCACAGAGTATAATGCAGCCACCCCACAGAGTATAATGCAGCCCCCCCACAGAGTATAATGTAACCTCCCTATAGAATATAATGCAGCCCCCCCATATAGTATAATGTAGCCCCCTCATAGAGTCTGATGCAATATAATGTAGCCCCGAACAGGATATAATACAATTCATCAATGTGTCCACAGAATAAGTATGGCACTTCAAAACATCTTATAACAACAACTCGGCAGCTCAAATAAAATTAAATATTGAGCTCCAATGAAGAGAACCATAGAATACCGATAAAATATACTTTTATTTATTAAACAAAATATAAAACAAAGTTACAGGATATATAATGCAAAAAATACCCAGGGGGCCGGAAAGAATACCCTTAATAATATACGTTATTGGCACGAAAACGATAGATGAGAAGGTAACTAGCTGTTTTAAGTTAAATGTACAATGTGAAACATAATACACATCCAGATCCACCTGATACACACCCCTGTATATATATCAATAAGCTGTACCACTATAGGGAATTTCTAATACAAACATGGGTGTGCACAGCGGTGCCATGCGTTATAAAGTATCAGACATATAGTACCAAACATAAAATACAAATTATCTCACCGTCGGAACTCGTGGGTTAAAGATCGTGATTTCTATATACCGGGTAGTCCAGCGTTCCCCTGCCGCCCCGACGCGCGTTTCGCCCGTAGCTTCTTCCGGGGGCGTGCCCATGGGATGATGGATATGACTATTTAAGTGAGAAGCCACCAATGGACGTGCGGAAAATACTATGATGTAATTAGACCCCTATTGGCGCTGCGTATCGGGGTGTCCACCAATGAACATGCGTACCGGGCCATATAGTAGGCAAATTTTCATTAGTGCAGTCCTATAACGGATAGTGATTGGCTCTGCCGTTGCCAAGATACACAAAGACGGAGGTAAAAAAAGCCCAAGAGAAGATCATACCCACAGAACACCAAGGAAGCATATCCACCAATGAGCGTACAGAACCAACTAAGATATAAGCTGAATGCTCATTGGTGCAATCGTATCCAAGATACCGTCTGGTGACTTATAATTGGCTGTGCCGTTGTCAAGTTCCTAGAACACAGACATAAGTGAACTAAAGAAAAGAGAAACAGATCAGCAGTAGGTGAAAGGAATATATACATATATATCAGATCGCCATAAAAGACTGCCTGGTTTCTTCCCTTGTGGTCTTTGTAAAGGATGCCTCAACCATATTAAATCTACATGCTTTGCAAATTGGAATGGATCTCGTAGCTATACCATCCGACAACATCTTACATGTTCATCGGTTGGAGTAATTTATCATGCCACTTGTCCTTGTGGGAAGGTCTATGTAGGCCTGACTACAAGAGAATTAAGGGTGAGAACCCGCGAGCACATTAGGGACATAGAGAGGGCTAAACTTAGTGAAGAAGATACTTCACTTAAAAGTCTCCCCAGACATTTCAAACGCTATCACGGATGCAATGCGAGGGGTCTGGTGATTAAGGCAATTGATCAGGTGACACTTGGACCTCGGGGAGGTGATTTGCCCAAAACACTATCCAGAATCGAAAGTAAGTGGATTTATCGACTAGGCACTATGAGCCCTGGTGGGCTCAATGAAAGCTTAGGTTTTGCATCGTTCTTATGAATTAAATCAAGTTCCTTGATGCATCTTTTTAGGGATGGGGGTTTTTCATTTTATTTAGAGTTTTTAGCAGTTATATTTATTGGATGTGTTATTGTTTATTAATTATTATTTTTTTCTATTCTATTTTAGTTCATTTCACCCTTAATCTGTACTGTGGCTATGGATTGAGAGTTTTCATGGACGTGTGGGAAGCAGTTCGGGCCTTCGAATTGGAGTCCTTTTGAAACAGCTTATGCTGAAGAAAACCTTATATTCAGAATACGGACTATGTTTGAATACAGGGACTTTTTTCTATACATTGGAGGGTATTAGATATTTCTGGACAATTTTGTATAATGTTGGGATGGGTGATGGGTGCATTGACATATATAAATGGATTTTTTCTTAGTTAGGATTATATTATGGGAATTTATGGATATGTTCATCCTCACTTGCACTTTAGACTTTTTTATTAGTACATGAGGATTTTGTATGGGGCGTCTATATTGATAGCCCCTTTTTTTAGCTCTTTTAATCTTTTTCACATTCATATATTATGTAGGTTATAGTTGTTTATAATTTCTGGTTAGTTATGCACTATCCTAATATAGTATTCATGGGTTATGCACTATGCACTTTATCATGTCACTCGTTTGACATATGCATTACTGATGTTGTGCATGGGTCTTTATTAAATATATTAAATATATTTCTTTGGCACATCTTCTTCTTTCCTTTTTCCTTCTCTTTTTTATTGGGCGCAATATATTGTATTATGGTTTTTTACCTCTTAGATCTATTTCACTTTTTATATCTCAGTGAGAAGGTGCGCATGCGCTTATTATCCTATCACCGTGTCCTTCCCGGGGCGCTCCATAATGTGCCTGCGCCTGAGTGCGCCTGGTACAAGGAGCGTTGTCCGGGAAGCACCTTTTAAACGGTGGATTCGGCTGATCTCATGCGCCAATATTTCGATCTGATATATATGTATATATTCCTTTCACCTACTGCTGATCTGTTTCTCTTTTCTTTAGTTCACTTATGTCTGTGTTCTAGGAACTTGACAACGGCACAGCCAATTATAAGTCACCAGACGGTATCTTGGATACGATTGCACCAATGAGCATTCAGCTTATATCTTAGTTGGTTCTGTACGCTCATTGGTGGATATGCTTCCTTGGTGTTCTGTGGGTATGATCTTCTCTTGGGCTTTTTTTACCTCCGTCTTTGTGTATCTTGGCAACGGCAGAGCCAATCACTATCCGTTATAGGACTGCACTAATGAAAATTTGCCTACTATATGGCCCGGTACGCATGTTCATTGGTGGACACCCCGATACGCAGCGCCAATAGGGGTCTAATTACATCATAGTATTTTCCGCACGTCCATTGGTGGCTTCTCACTTAAATAGTCATATCCATCATCCCATGGGCACGCCCCCGGAAGAAGCTACGGGCGAAACGCGCGTCGGGGCGGCAGGGGAACGCTGGACTACCCGGTATATAGAAATCACGATCTTTAACCCACGAGTTCCGACGGTGAGATAATTTGTATTTTATGTTTGGTACTATATGTCTGATACTTTATAACGCATGGCACCGCTGTGCACACCCATGTTTGTATTAGAAATTCCCTATAGTGGTACAGCTTATTGATATATATACAGGGGTGTGTATCAGGTGGATCTGGATGTGTATTATGTTTCACATTGTACATTTAACTTAAAACAGCTAGTTACCTTCTCATCTATCGTTTTCGTGCCAATAACTTATATTATTAAGGGTATTCTTTCCGGCCCCCTGGGTATTTTTTGCATTATATATCCTGTAACTTTGTTTTATATTTTGTTTAATAAATAAAAGTATATTTTATCGGTATTCTATGGTTCTCTTCATTGGAGCTCAATATTTAATTTTATTTGAGCTGCCGAGTTGTTGTTATAAGATGTTTTGAAGTGCCATACTTATTCTGTGGACACATTGATGAATTATATGCTTATGCTGTCTTTCTGACAGGTTGTCTGTATAATGGATTTAAAGGCCAGAGAAGATGTCTGGCAATCTAAGGCTATGGATATATTTTCAAAAAGTACCCCCGCTGTTTCGCAAGATGCATCATCCGAGATAAAGGAACTTATGCATAAATATAGGAATGCTTTGCAACGTAAAACTAAATTATGGTGGAATCGCTCATCACTACAAAATTACCTTGACAAAAAAATTATTCCCAGAGGTCTTAGAATCCAGCTTTATCCCACATATGATCTAGGGGAGCAAGAATTGATTAAGAAATGGATTTCTGTAGCCTCTAGTTGTTCATTCCAATTTATGGAAATATTGATTACTAAAAATACATTGTCACTGACGGAAGTGGATAAGGAATTGGAGGAGGTTTTTAAACAATTGTCTAAAGATATGCTTAATGAACAACTGGTGAAATGGTCCAAGGATCTGGAAAAGGATGTTAATACCTTAGAGGAAAGAGTCAGTCAAGATAAGCTTAAAAAATTTCAGCGGGATGTAGGAGATTATGATGCGGATAAGGTATTTAGATGGCAACACAAGAAAACAGATTTTATGACTAAGGCTAAATCTAGAAGAAATTCAGATATTTCAAGTGCATCTGGGATGGAAAGCAATGCCTCCACTAGTGATGCTGAGTCTACCCGGGACTTCCATCTCAGGAGTGGTAATGGAAGAAAGAAATTTCCAGAAATATTCAACAAAGCGCAGAGGGGCAAAAAGAGGAATAATCAGTACCAGGTAGTTAATCTGTCGAGTTATACTCTTACGCCAGTTCAAATTAAGGTTTTGCAGAAAGGTCTAACCTTCTCTCCCTCACACCACTTAGATGCGTTTACATCAGTAAAAGATGTTCATCTGTTTGCCAGAAAATTGATACTCAAGAAATTGCATTCCAAAAATTGTGATCAAGACTCTTCACTCAGTCTGGTTGATAGAGAGATCCTTGACAATTTGACTGCCCTGGAGGAGGAAAATAACTTGACAGAGGTGAGTACTATTCCCCAACAACTTTTTATGAGATCTAAAAAATTTCCTCCTCTCAATATATGCCCGGCAGTCGACATTTTTACGAAATTAGTTACAAGAGATGTCGAAGAACTAGCTATTAACCAAAAAAGTGTCTCAAATATTACTAAGATTGAACGCCAGGCAATACAAGAGCTGAGAAGTTGGCCTGACGTAGTATACAAACCAGCCGACAAGGGTGGCAACCTTGTTATTTGGCCTAAGGAACAATACGAAAAACAAGCGTACAGATTGCTCAATGACACTTCATGCTACAAACGTCTCACTTACAACCCTTTATCTTCTTTCCAGAGACTTTTATTGGACATCATCGACAAAGCATTTACACAGGGAATTGTTTCTAAAAAATTGGTCGACAGTATACGGATGAGTTGTCCTAAACTCCCTACTTTTTATTTGATCCCCAAGCTCCATAAGAATGCTCTGGATCCACCTGGTCGCCCGATCGTCTCAGGTAACGATGGCCCCTGTGAACTGATAGCTAATATTGTTGATTACTTTTTGAAACCCTTGGTGGCTAATCTGCCCTCCTACATCAAGGATACCACGTCGGCCTTACAAAGATTAGATCAGCTATATCTAGACGAGGGTATGTTGATTGTAACGGCCGACGTGGAATCACTATATACCTCTATCCGTCATCAAGATGGGTTAAGGGCAGTAAAACGATTCCTCTCCTCCAGTTCTCTTGATGGTCCTTTGATTGAACTCATTTTAACTTTCTTGGAGTTTTTGTTAACCCATAATGCCTTCATTTTTAATACCCAAGTGTACCTGCAATTGCAGGGCACTGCGATGGGGGCATCTTGCGCCCCATCGTATGCTAATCTTTTTTTGGGGGCTTGGGAGATGGACATCTTTCATAGTGACCTCATCCAGGGAATGACCAATGTCCATAACTGGATGAGGTACATTGATGATGTCCTCTTCCTATGGGATGGTACACTCGAGGATCTGAACTCACTGATGGGACAATTGAACGACAATAATTTGAATATAAGACTCACATTTAAATCTGGAAGAGAGATGGATTTCTTGGACATCAAGATGGATGTAGATGTAGATGGACGAATCAATACGGATATTTTTAGAAAACCTACATCTACAAATGCTTTTTTGTCCGCAGATTCTTCGCATCCACCATCAACTATTCGTGGAATACCCATCGGTCAGTATTTACGTGCCAAACGCATCTGTTCCAATGAAGAAAACTTTAACAAGCAAGCCATTGATCTTACTAGTAGATTCCTCGATAGAGGGTATAGTAAAAGGGCTATAAAAAGAGGCTATCAAAGAGCCACGAAGGTAACAAGAGATCAACTTTTATATCGTACGGTGGTACCTCCAACAAAGGACAATAATCAGGTACGATTTGTTTCTACATTTAATAAAGAATGGCAAAATTTGAAAAACATTATTTACAAACATTGGGAGGTATTAAAGGTGGACCCGGTTTTACGAGACATTCTACCGGCACAACCATCAATTGTGGCCAGAAGATCAGCTAACTTAAAAGACCTATTGGTCCATAGCCACTATGAATCCACAAGAACAGTAAGTAAGTGGGATAGCCATAAAAGACTGCCTGGTTTCTTCCCTTGTGGTCTTTGTAAAGGATGCCTCAACCATATTAAATCTACATGCTTTGCAAATTGGAATGGATCTCGTAGCTATACCATCCGACAACATCTTACATGTTCATCGGTTGGAGTAATTTATCATGCCACTTGTCCTTGTGGGAAGGTCTATGTAGGCCTGACTACAAGAGAATTAAGGGTGAGAACCCGCGAGCACATTAGGGACATAGAGAGGGCTAAACTTAGTGAAGAAGATACTTCACTTAAAAGTCTCCCCAGACATTTCAAACGCTATCACGGATGCAATGCGAGGGGTCTGGTGATTAAGGCAATTGATCAGGTGACACTTGGACCTCGGGGAGGTGATTTGCCCAAAACACTATCCAGAATCGAAAGTAAGTGGATTTATCGACTAGGCACTATGAGCCCTGGTGGGCTCAATGAAAGCTTAGGTTTTGCATCGTTCTTATGAATTAAATCAAGTTCCTTGATGCATCTTTTTAGGGATGGGGGTTTTTCATTTTATTTAGAGTTTTTAGCAGTTATATTTATTGGATGTGTTATTGTTTATTAATTATTATTTTTTTCTATTCTATTTTAGTTCATTTCACCCTTAATCTGTACTGTGGCTATGGATTGAGAGTTTTCATGGACGTGTGGGAAGCAGTTCGGGCCTTCGAATTGGAGTCCTTTTGAAACAGCTTATGCTGAAGAAAACCTTATATTCAGAATACGGACTATGTTTGAATACAGGGACTTTTTTCTATACATTGGAGGGTATTAGATATTTCTGGACAATTTTGTATAATGTTGGGATGGGTGATGGGTGCATTGACATATATAAATGGATTTTTTCTTAGTTAGGATTATATTATGGGAATTTATGGATATGTTCATCCTCACTTGCACTTTAGACTTTTTTATTAGTACATGAGGATTTTGTATGGGGCGTCTATATTGATAGCCCCTTTTTTTAGCTCTTTTAATCTTTTTCACATTCATATATTATGTAGGTTATAGTTGTTTATAATTTCTGGTTAGTTATGCACTATCCTAATATAGTATTCATGGGTTATGCACTATGCACTTTATCATGTCACTCGTTTGACATATGCATTACTGATGTTGTGCATGGGTCTTTATTAAATATATTAAATATATTTCTTTGGCACATCTTCTTCTTTCCTTTTTCCTTCTCTTTTTTATTGGGCGCAATATATTGTATTATGGTTTTTTACCTCTTAGATCTATTTCACTTTTTATATCTCAGTGAGAAGGTGCGCATGCGCTTATTATCCTATCACCGTGTCCTTCCCGGGGCGCTCCATAATGTGCCTGCGCCTGAGTGCGCCTGGTACAAGGAGCGTTGTCCGGGAAGCACCTTTTAAACGGTGGATTCGGCTGATCTCATGCGCCAATATTTCGATCTGATATATATGTATATATTCCTTTCACCTACTGCTGATCTGTTTCTCTTTTCTTTAGTTCACTTATGTCTGTGTTCTAGGAACTTGACAACGGCACAGCCAATTATAAGTCACCAGACGGTATCTTGGATACGATTGCACCAATGAGCATTCAGCTTATATCTTAGTTGGTTCTGTACGCTCATTGGTGGATATGCTTCCTTGGTGTTCTGTGGGTATGATCTTCTCTTGGGCTTTTTTTACCTCCGTCTTTGTGTATCTTGGCAACGGCAGAGCCAATCACTATCCGTTATAGGACTGCACTAATGAAAATTTGCCTACTATATGGCCCGGTACGCATGTTCATTGGTGGACACCCCGATACGCAGCGCCAATAGGGGTCTAATTACATCATAGTATTTTCCGCACGTCCATTGGTGGCTTCTCACTTAAATAGTCATATCCATCATCCCATGGGCACGCCCCCGGAAGAAGCTACGGGCGAAACGCGCGTCGGGGCGGCAGGGGAACGCTGGACTACCCGGTATATAGAAATCACGATCTTTAACCCACGAGTTCCGACGGTGAGATAATTTGTATTTTATGTTTGGTACTATATGTCTGATACTTTATAACGCATGGCACCGCTGTGCACACCCATGTTTGTATTAGAAATTCCCTATAGTGGTACAGCTTATTGATATATATACAGGGGTGTGTATCAGGTGGATCTGGATGTGTATTATGTTTCACATTGTACATTTAACTTAAAACAGCTAGTTACCTTCTCATCTATCGTTTTCGTGCCAATAACTTATATTATTAAGGGTATTCTTTCCGGCCCCCTGGGTATTTTTTGCATTATATATCCTGTAACTTTGTTTTATATTTTGTTTAATAAATAAAAGTATATTTTATCGGTATTCTATGGTTCTCTTCATTGGAGCTCAATATTTAATTTTATTTGAGCTGCCGAGTTGTTGTTATAGGATATAATACAGCCCACCTCCCTATAGAATATAATGTAGCCCCATCAAAGGGTATGATGCAATCATCCCTCATAAAATCTAATAAAGTCCCACACAGAATATAATGCAGTCCCCTCCATAGAATATAATGTACCCCCCAAATATATAACACAGCCACATAGTATATAACACAGCCTCCCCCATAGAATAGAATATACCCCCATAGTATGTAGCACAGCCCACATAGTAGTATATAGCACAGCCACGTAGTATATAGCACAGCCTACACAGTAGTATATAGCACAGCCCACAGTAGTATACAGCACTGCCCACAGTAGTATACAGCACTGCCCACAGTAGTATATAGCACTGCCCACAGTAGTATACAGCAGAGCCCACAGTAGTATACAGCACTGCCCACAGTAGTATACAGCAGAGCCCACAGTAGTATACAGCATAGCCCACAGTAGTATACAGCAGAGCCCACAGTAGTATACAGCACTGCCCACAGTAGTATATAGCACAGCCCACAGTAGTATAGAGCAGAGCCCACAGTAGTATACAGCAGAGCACACAGGAGTATACAGCACAGCTCACATCCCCCCTTCCCTCCCCGCCTCTCTCCTCCCGAGAAAGGCCGCACAGTCCAGTAAAAAAAAAAAAAAAAAAACACAAGCTCCTTACCTCTCCCCGAGCCCGCGCTGCTCCCTCCTCCTGTGTCGGCGGCTGCCGCCGCATTGCCTGGGTCACAGTGTGTGCGCGCGCACCCGCTGTGTCAGAGGCAGAGCGGGGAATGATGGGAGAGGGAGCGTCAGGTGATGCTCTCTCCTCCATCATTGCTTTGAACTGTATTGGCAGACGCCGGTATAGTTCAATGCGGCGGGGGAGTTGGCGCTGCCTCACAGGGGCCCCATAGCGGCTCCGTGACTTGCCACTAGCTGGGGGCCCCTGGGGGAGTGGAGGCCACAGGCAGCTGCCTAGTCTGCCTGCCCCTAACACCGGCCCTGGCACTAATTGAAGTCGATGCGTTAGCTGCCATCCATCCGACAACGGCTTCAATTTGTTCTTCCCCCAGCAGCGGGGTACGGCGATCTCCTACAAAGCTGCGCATGAAGGACTGTTCCCTGAAACTGGGTAATGATGAGTCACCAGTGCCCGCAGCAGGCACAGAATCCCCACGTCCTCTCCCTGCTCCATGCCCACGTGCCTTACTCCCTGCCTTCTTCATCTTGGTAGACTGATAAAGATAGTCAGAAAAGTACTAAGGGCTTAGTGCGCTTATTCCTGAACAGCTCCTAACAGGTATAAGAAACACTAATTTTCAAAGGTGTGAACTAGACTTTTATATGAGATAATGTGGCCTACACATCTGTAAAGTGGTGTGTTTGGTGAACTGTATTATTTTTTTTTTTGCAGAACAGACTACAGAGTGAGCTGCACTCACACACAGACCGTGTAGACAGCCGTAAACGGCGCTGCAAGGCCAAAAAAAGCTCCTCTATGTAATCCTATATAGTGTTTTTCCACAATCTAGCAGGATACGGATGGAAAGCCACTAATAGGATAAATTTGAACAAATGTGCAGCAGGCTGCACTAATTGAGAAACGGACAATGGAACGGTATGAGGCAGTGACGCACCCTGAGCTGAGTACAACCAGATGTGGCAGTAGAACAGACTACAGAGTGAGCTGCTCTCACACAGACACCTTGCAGACACCCGAGAACAGCGCTGCAAGGCAAAAACAAGGTTCTCACACAGCGGTTGCTAAATTAGCCTGGGTAAAGCACAATGAAGCAAATTGCTATCTCTAAACTGGCACTCAGTCAGAACATAGCGTCCTGTCCCTGACTGAATTCACAGCAGAGTCAACCCAAAATGGCAGCAGCGACTTTTATAGTGCATCATAACATCATTTCAGCAGCCAATCACAGCCATGCCAGTAGTTACATGCCTACCATGCAGAGCAGGATGTGCCCACACTTCTAATCATTCCTCATTGGCTGAATTCTGACTGTTTGAATTATGGGAACTTCCGATTCCGGTATCCGATATACTGAAAGTATCGGACCTCGGTATCGGAATTCCGATACCGCAAATATCGGCTGATACCCGATACTTGCAGTATCGGAATGCTCAAAACTACTCACCACACGTCTAGATCAGTTCCCTAAGGGGTCTAGTTTCCAAAATTGTGTCAATTGTGAGTGATTTTCACTGTTTAGGTACATAAGGGGCACTCCAAATGTGACATGGCGTCTGCCAATTGTTCCAACAAATTTTGCACTCAAAAAGTCAAATGACATTCCTTCCCTTTTGATGGCGCTCCTTCCCTTTCACATTTTTGGGTCTATTTTTTCCTATTACCATTGTGAAAATAAAAAAAATTGGATCTGAAGCAAATTTGTTTCTGAAAAAAGGTAAATGTTCATTTTTTTTCCACATTCCAAAAATTCCTATGAAGCACCTGAAGGGTCAAACTTTTTAAATATGGATTTAAGCACATTGTGGGGTGCAGTTTTTAGTATGTTGTCACTTTTTGATATTTTCTATCATATCTTCCTAACAAAAAAAATGATTCAAAAATTGTGTTGATATAAAGTAGACATGTGGGAATTGTTATTTATTAACTATTTTGTGTGACATATCTCTCTGATTTAAGGGCATTATAATTCAAAGCTTGAAAATTGCAACATTTCCAACATTTTGCCAAATTTCCATTTTTTTCACAAATAAGCGCAAGTTATATCAAATACATTTTACCTCTATCATGAAGTACAATATTTCATGAAAAAAAGTCAGAATCAGTGGTATCTGCTGAAGTGTTCCAGAGTTATTACCTCATAAATTAACACTTGTCAGAATTTTAAAAAAATTACCTGGTCAATAATGTGCAAACCACTTTGGGGGTAAAGGGATTAATAGGTTAGGCAGCTCCTTGGATAATGATTTTTCCCAGTCTAAAAATATTAGCCCCCAGCCATCCGTTTTCCCTCAGCTAGTTTTAAAAAGGAAGGGGACTTATTTTAACTTTCTGGCAAATCACAACCATGTCATTACTTGACATGACTGTGATGGAGCCAGAAGTGCCCACAGCCTTAAAGTTTTTTGATTGGCTGTGTTGCAGCCTTTCAGCAAGCTTTACTAGACTTCCGGACCTGAACAGGAAACCAGATACACAGTAAGAAGTCTGTGTTCTGGGTCTGATACTTGACACTAGAAGTCTGAAACGAACTCCAAAACTTTTCAGTTGGGGTTTGCTCATTTCTAATCAGGTTACATGTTGCACTTGTAAAGGGGAAGTTGTAGAGGAAGCAGTTACCAGAAGTGCACAGTGCTATTGCTGTATAACAGGGATGGGGAAACTCAGGCCCCAGGGCCATTTACGACCCTCGATGACCTTTTATCAGGCCCCCCAGCAGATTCTCAGGGGTCGCTTTCTTGGGCAGGGAAGTATATTTTGATTACATCCAGCACATTAATTTCTTCTTGCTCTGTTAGCACACACACACACACACACACACACACACACACACACACACATGCACACACACACACAATTCACTACTGAACACTGAAGGTCATGCAATGAAGGTTCAGATTGCTGACAGCATGACCATATGAATAGGTGTTGCTATGGCTGAAAATACTTCTGCAATGCAATTTTATTGCAAAATGTTATTGTCACAAACTGCTACATCTAGGACATGAAAAAGCTACATGCTTTAAATACTCTCTCACAGCACACTGGGCAATATAGCCTTCCCAAGTCAAACTGGACCAGTTGTTGCAATTGGTTCTACTGTAGCTGATGACCTAGAAGCTCATTGTGTGACTCAAGGTATCTGCTAGAGAAAGTCATGATTAAGAGTGGCTGTTCAGCCACTGAGTTTATTTTTGCTGAAGTAATATCAAGTTGGCAAAGTAGCATATAAAATACCCCGCCTCATGGCAGTATTGCCATGATGGCGGCGCTCAATAGCAGTGTAGCTGCAGGTAGTCATTCTTGGTAGAATAATGATCTGAGAGTGGGGGTTTGGAGAGAGGAAATTAAAGTATAATCCATGGGGGGGGGGGTGAATGGAAGAGAAGACATGGAAGTATAATGAATTGGGGTGAGGACATCTAATTACAATGAATTGGGGGTGAATACATAATTATAATGAATTGATGGCTATGTAATTATAATGAACTGCAGGAGGGACATGCCCCCAAAAACGAAGCCAACATGAACCAGAGCCTGGCTATACGATTGCAGCCTTGTATATTTTGCTCTGAAATGCATTTTAGAGAAAATATACTTCTAAGACCTGGCTGAAGATCATAGCTGAAGATAATACTTATCTAGTTCAGATGACCATCAGCTTCTGATCCGAACCAGATAAGTATCATCTTCAGCTCTCCCTATTATTTAGGGTATGTGCACACGTTCAGGTTTTTTCGCTTTTTTTTTGCGTTTTTATCATGAAAAAATGCAATAAAAACGCATTACAAACTGCAGACATATGCATCCTATCATTTAGAATGCATTCTGCATTTTTTGTGCACGTGATGCGTTTTTTTCAGCAAAAAAAAACGCATTGCGGTAAAAAAAGCAGCATGTTCATTAATTTTATGGATTTTTTGCGTTTTTCCCGCTATTCTATGCAATGGGAAAAATGCAAAAAAAGCACAAAAAATGCACAAAAAAACGCATCAAAAATGCGTCAAAAACGCAAAAAAACGCATGCGGATTTCTGGCAGAAATGTCCGTTTTTTGTCAGGAAATTTCTGCTAGAAAATCCTGACGTGTGTACATTCCCTTAAGGTATTATTTCTCAGAAATGCAAAATCAGTACAGATTCATGCTCCCCATGGTTTGTGCAGCATAACTCAAGTGATAGGTTCACTTTACATCCTTAACCTAAGAATTGCATTTCACTTATCAGTCCAGAATATTCTTTGACTTGGAAAATCGCTTATGTTTTTCTGTTTAAATAACTTCTGGTTCAACATTGACGGTTTATTAAGCTTTCATCAGTTGAACATGTGCGGAAAAATCTTATTCTTCCTCTTTTGTCATAGCAATTGCTGTGAGTTTTATAGATGCTAACATATGTTGCAGAAAAAAACATCCATTGGTGTTTACACAAAGTAAAATGACATGTCTTAAAGTGTTCTTGGAAGCAAAATTTTGTAATGGAAAATCCAAGAATTATATATAGTTTACCGGTATTTCATTCTGTTTTAGATTTTCCACATGCCATTTAACATTCTGTCAGTTGTGACTTAACAATAACATAAAAACTATGACATTTGAAATATGAATACATTTCAGCATGGATAGATGAATAGTTTATTTGGATATCTATCTATATAATCGTCTAAGGGGTACTTCCGTCTGTCTGTCTGCAACGGAAATCCGGCATGCCGCAACCAGTCAGCGACAGATTTAGTCCGGCTGTGAATTGGCCCCTCCCTACTCTCCTCCAGTCAGTGCCCCCTCTCTACTCCTCTCCAGTCAGCGCCAGTATGTCACCCCATCCTGGACCAACTTTTTACTATTGATGCTGCCTATGCAGCATCAATAGTAAAAAGATGTAATGTTAAAAATAATAAAAAAAATAAAAAATCATGCTATTCTCACATTCCGTCACCTCCGCAGCTTTCCCGCTCCTCCCGATGCTCTCAGCAGCTTCCATTCCCAGAGATGCATTGCGAAATTACCCACATGACTTAGTGGTCTCGCGAGACCGCTACGTCGTCTGGGTACAATTTGCAATGCATCACTGGAAAGGAAGCTTCCGAGAGCATCGTGAGGAGTGGGACAGCTTCAGAGGATGAAAGAAGGTGAGTATATAACTATTTTTTACTAGATTGTGGCCCGATTCTAACGCATCGGGTATTCTAGAATATGCATGTCCCGTAGTATATGGACAATGATGATTCCAGAATTCGCGGCAGACTGTGCCCGTCGCTGATTGGTTGAGGCAACCTTTATGACATCATCGTCGCCATGGCAACCATTATGACATCATCGTCGCTGTGCCCGTTGCTGATTGGTCGAGGCCTGGCGGCCTCGACCAATCAGACGCGGGATGTCTACGTCCTTTATGACATCATCGTCGCTGTGCCCGTCGCTGATTGGTCGAGGCCTGGCGGCCTCGACCAATCAGAGATGCAGGATTTCTACGTCGATACTGTGCCCATCGCTGATTGGTTGAGGCCGCCAGGCCTCGACCAATCAGAGACGCGGGATTTCCAGGACAGACAGACAGACAGACAGACAGAAAGACAGACAGACAGACAGACGGAAAAACCCTTAGACAATTATATATATAGATTTTAATTCTTTTTTCCACAGGGATATGGTGCCCATACTGCTGTATAATATGGTGCCCACACTGCTGTATACTACGTGGCCTGTGTTATAAACTACGTGGGCTGTGTTATATACTACATGGCTGCTATATATTACGTGGCTGCTATATACTACGTGTCTGCTATATACTACGTGGCTGTGTTATATACTTCGTGGCTGCTATATATTACATGGCTGCTAAATACTACGTGACTTCTATATACTATGTGGGCTGTGTTATATACTACGTGGCTGCTATATATTATGTGGCTGCTATATACTACATGACTGCTATATACTACGTGGCTGTGTTATATACTACGTGGCGCTCTGTGCTATATACTACATGGCTGCTATATACTACATCGCCGTGCTATATACTATGTGGCTGTGCTATATACTACGTGGCTGCTATATATTACATAGCAGCTATATACTACGTGGCTACTATATATTACATTGCTGTGCTATATACTATGTGGGCTGTGTTATATACTACGTGGCTGCTATATACTACATCGCTGTGCTATATACAACGTGCCTGTGCTATCTACTATGTGGCTGTGCAATATACTACGTGGGCTGTGCTATATACTACATCGCTGTGCTATATACTACGTGGCTGCTATATACTACATGGCTGTGCTATATACTACGCAGCCGGCCGTGACAAATCAGTGATATTCCCGCGGGATTTAAACACCGCTTCGGTGATTAATTGTGCCTGGCCAACCGTGACCAATCAGCAAAAAGCAGTCTGGCCACGAATTGGTGCAGGATTTCAACCACGCTTCGCTGATTGGTCGCGCCCGGCTGGCCAGCCCATGACCAATCAGCGATATTGGTGTGGAATTTAACCCCCACTCACAGCGCGACATACATATATACCTATATATTATAGAATACCCGATGCGTTAGAATCGGGCCACCATCTAGTTGATACTTAAAAGTGATGATGATATTACATGTTGTGATGAGAATAACCCTATAATAAAATATGTAAAGAACAGCTGGCAGTTGTGGGCTTGGTTTTGTAGAAAGAAGATATGTGTTTCTAAAACAAATTATACCTTAACCCCTTCACAACATAAAACATAACAGTTCCTTCTTATGTTGGGTACCCGTGTATTGAGAGCATAGAGCAGACCATACACAGTAGATCGCAGCTGTAATACATATCTGGAATCTGCCTAAAACTACAGTGACCAGAGTTTATTCTGATAGTCGTAGTTTAACCACTTAAATATAGCTGTGAATCTCTGACAGTGATATTTAAATAGCGTGATCTATGATGTGTGTTCACCGGCTTTTCTACTGGCTCACTGTGATGCGATCGCAGGAAAACAACCATGGTTTGTCATAGCAGGCATAGGTCATCATCCAGGTCTTCATATGAGGCCCAGCCTGTGGGTAGACTTCATAGGAGAACATCTTTTTTACTAAATACTACAATATAGTTGTATTGCGGTATAAAGGCTAAATAATCGAATGATTGGTTCAAGGTTTTTAAAAATATGGAGAAAAAAGAAAGAAACAAGTAATCCTCTTTTGCCCCATTAAAAATAAAGAGAAAAAAATGTAAACATATTTTGTATTGTTAATCTGTAAAAGTCTAACCTATCAACATTTAAACTTAATTAACATATTTGGCAAATGCAATATAAATTTTAAAAAAATGAAATGCCAAAATTGCATTTTTTCAGTCATTCCAATACCACCAAAAATGCAAATAAGAGATCATATTGAATTTTTGTCAAAATGGTGTGAATAAAAATTTCAGGTCACCACACAAAAAAGAAGCCATCCCAAAGATCAATTGATGTAAAACTAAAACATTTTGGGGGTTTCATAAAATGGAGTCACAAGCAATTTTTGTAAGGAAATTCCAAATTTGTTATTGTCATAATCATAATGACATGGACAATCCTACTACCTAGTCAATTTAACCATACAATTAATGTCGTAAAAATGAAACCCCCCAAAAAATTACAAAACTGTTTTTTTGACCAATTTCATTGCACAGAATACTGAAAGGTAAAATAAATGGTAGCATTCAAAAGCACAACTCTTCCCACAAAAGACAAGCTCTCAAATATCTAAATTATGAAAAATGATAAAGTTATGGCTTTTGGAAAAATGGGAGGAAAAAGGGACAGTGCAAAAGTGAAAAAAAAAAAAACAAGTCAAAGGGGTTAAAGAAATTGGCTCACCATTACATCTATAATATAACGCTGGGAGCGTCACTCTGTCCGAAGCCTTAATAGACTGCGCAGGCGCGACGCTCCCAGCGTTACATTATAGATGCCGCCGAGAGCAGGGGGTCGGGAGTACGGGTAGATGCCGCCGAGACCAGGGGGTCGGGAGTACGGGGAGATGCCGCCGAGAGCAGGGGGTCGGGAGCACAGGGGCGCCGTATGTGCGCCCGGCACAGAAAGTTTTTACTTACGCCAGTTCCGGCGCCATTGTCTTTCTCCTCCTGGTGCCGGAATCAGCGCCTGCGCAGTACGCGCTTTCCGGCGCCATTTTATTGAAGACACACTGCAGAACGGGCGCAGGATGGCAGCAGCACATGACAGAACGGGCGCAGGATGGCAGCAGCGCATGACAGAACGGGCGCAGGATGGCAGCAGCACATGACAGAACGGGCGCAGGATGGCAGCAGCACATGACAGAACGGGCGCAGGATGGCAGCAGCGCATGACATAACGGGCGCAGGATGGCAGCAGGATGGGAGCAGCACATGACAGAACGGGCGCAGGATGGCAGCAGCGCATGACAGAACGGGGGCGCAGGATGGGAGCAGCACATGACAGAACGGGCGCAGGATGGGAGCAGCACATGACAGAACGGGCGCAGGATGGGAGCAGCACATGACAGAACGGGCGCAGGATGGCAGCAGCGCATGACAGAACGGGCGCAGGATGGTAGCAGCGCATAACAGAACGGGCGCAGGATGGCAGCAGCGCATGACAGAACGGGCGCAGGATGGCAGCAGCGCATGACAGAACGGGCGCAGGATGGCAGCAGCTCATGACAGAACGGGTGCAGGATGGCAGCAGCACATGACAGAACGGGCGCAGGATGGCAGCAGCACATGACAGAACGGGCGCAGGATGGCAGCATCACATGATGGAGACCATATACCAATATAAATGCTCGCCACCCGGGCGTAGAACGGGTTCAATAGCTAGTATTATATAAACTGCATGCAATCCCTGACATCTGACTTAAGTGCAACCCCAAGTTACGAATGTTAAAAAAACTCCTAACACCATAACCTCACTGCTGACTTCTCCATCTGCGGTTTGGTCCTCTCTAGTGTTGAGCGATACCGTCCGATACTTGAAAGTATCGGTATCGGATAGTATCGGCCGATACCCGAAAAATATCGGATATCGCCGATACCGATATCCGATACCAATACAAGTCAATGGGACATCAAGTATCGGAATGTATCCTCATGGATCCCAGGGTCTGAAGGAGAGGAAACTCTCCTTCAGGCCCTGGGATCCATATTAAAGTGTAAAATAAAGAATTAAAATAAAAAATATTGTTATATTCACCTCTCCGGCGGCCCCTGGACATCAGCGGGAGGATCCGGCGTCCGGCACGGCTTCTTTCTTCAAAATGCGCGCCTTCAGGACCTGTGGAATGACGTCCCGGCTTCTGATTGGTCGCGTGCCGCCCATGTGACCGCCACGCGACCAATCAGAAGCCGCGACGTCATTCCTCAGGTCCTAGAAGGCGCTCATTCTAGGACTTTAGCTGAGGAATGACGTCGCGGCTTCTGATTGGTCGCGTGGCGGTCACATGGGCGGCACGCGACCAATCAGAAGCCGGGACGTCATTCCACAGGTCCTGAAGGCGCGCATTTTGAAGAGAGAAGCCGTGCCGGACGCCGGATCCTCCCGCTGATGTCCAGGGGCCGCCGGAGAGGTGAATATAACAATATTTTTTATTTTAATTCTTTATTTTACACTTCCGATACCGATACCCGATATCACAAAAATATCGGATCTCGGTATCGGAATTCCGATACCGCAAGTATCGGCCGATACCCGATACTTGCGGTATCGGAATGCTCAACACTAGTCCTCTCCTTTCTGTCATTCTGCGCCACAACTCCAGTCTCTTCACTATTGGCCAGGCTCTCAGCCATGTCCAAGCCAGAGCTCACTAAACATCATAAGGTTGCATCATAATCGTAACCTTATGGTGAATAGTAAGCTCCGGTATGAAAAGACTGGAGTTGCAGTGCACCTGACGACAGAAAGAAGAGGAAAAGACAGAGAGGTGAGTATTAGTTTATAAATAAAACAAAACAATACTCACTTCTCTGGCCGCCACACAGCGTGCAGTCCAAGGCTTACGGCCACATCCAAGTCCTAGAGGTCAGTGTGCCTCAAAAGTCGCAAAGTTAACATTAACATTGCAACCTTATTACATGCAGTAACCTGTGAGGCTTGGACATGGGTGCTAGTCCTGGCCTAAATGAAGAGGCTGGAGATGTAGTGCATCCAATGATGGAAATAAGAGGACCAGACAGTAAGCAGCTGGTGTATTTAACTTCTGAGGCATGAACATGTCCATAAGTCCTGACCTATAATGAAGAGTATTTGGTTTGTAACCCAGTAACTGCCTACAGGTTATAGAAAAGATTGCTTCATTTAAGCAGCCATGTGCCTATATGGAGTTGCTTAATTATTCAATTATCTCATGCTCAAGCCATGTGTATAATTATCTCCTACTACTTCTAACTTCCATTCAACTACCAGATATTTTTTCCAAGCTCAATCCAGTTTAGCCAGTTGTAGACCTCACCTATCTCTGCAAATCATGGTTCCAGTTTACCAGTTGTTCTTGGTGCTGTTCACACCCCAGTCACAGGAATAAAGGTAACTCAGTCATGACAGCAAATTAATTTCCTGTTTGCCTATATATTTCTGCTGTGTATGTTTGAACTTCACCTTTAGGAGTAAGAACAAGCTGCTATTACTTGACTGTTATCCATCATTTAACTATTTCCTACCTACAAGTTAATTTTTGCTTTCACTTGTGCTACAGTTAGGGCCAGAAATATTTGGACAGTGACACAAGTTTTATTATTTTAGCTGTTTACAAAAACATGTTCAGAAATACAATTATATATATAATATGGGCTGAAAGTGCACACTCCCAGCTGCAATATGATAGTTTCCACATCCAAATCGGAGAAAGGGTTTAGGAATCATAGCTCTGTAATGCATAGCGTCCTCTTTTTCAAGGGACCAAAAATAATTGGACAATGGACTCTAAGGGCTGCAATTAACTCTGAAGGCGTCTCCCTCGTAAACCTGTAATCAATGAAGTAGTTAAAAGGTCAGGGGTGGATTCCAGGTGTGTGGTTTTGCATTTGGAAGCTGTTGCTGTGAGCAGACAACATGCGGTCAAAGGAACTCTCAATTGAGGTGAAGCAGAACATCCTGAGGCTGAAAAAAAAGAAAAAATCCATCAGAGAGATAGCAGACATGCTTGGAGTAGCAAAATCAACAGTTGGGTACATTCTGAGAAAAAAGGAATTGACTGGTGAGCTTGGGAACTCAAAAAGGCCTGGGCGTCCACGGATGACAACAGTGGTGGATGATCGCCGCATACTTAATTTGGTGAAGAAGAACCCGTTCACAACATCAACTGAAGTCCAGAACACTCTCAGTGAAGTAGGTGTATCTGTCTCTAAGTCAACAGTAAAGAGAAGACTCCATGACAGTAAATACAAAGGGTTCACATCTAGATGCAAACCATTCATTAATACCAAAAATTGACAGGCCAGAGTTAAATTTGCAGAAAAACACCTCAAGAAGCCAGCTCAGTTCTGGAAAAGTATTCTATGGACAGATGAGACAAAGATCAACCTGTACCAGAATGATGGGAAGAAAAAAGTTTGGAGAAGAAAGGGAACGGCACATGATCCAAGGCACACCACATCCTCTGTAAAACATGGTGGAGGCAACGTGATGGCATGGGCATGCATGGCTTTCAATGGCACTGGGTCACTTGTGTTTATTGATGACATAAGAGCAGACAAGAGTAGCCGGATGAATTCTGAAGTGTACCGGGATATACTTTCAGCCCAGATTCAGCCAAATGCTGCAAAGTTGATTGGACAGCGCTTCATAGTACAGATGGACAATGACCCCAAGCATACAGCCAAAGCTACCCAGGAGTTCATGAGTGCCAAAAAGTGGAACATTCTGCAATGGCCAAGTCAATCTCCAGATCTAAACCCAATTGAGCATGCATTTCACTTGCTGAAATCCAGACTTAAGACGGAAAGACCCACAAACAAGCAAGACCTGAAGGCTGCGGCTGTAAAGGCCTGGCAAAGCATTAAGAAGGAGGAAACCCAGCGTTTGGTGATGTCCATGGGTTCCAGACTTAAGGCAGTGATTGCCTCCAAAGGATTTGCAACAAAATATTGAAAATAAAAATATTTTGTTTGGGTTATGTTTATTTGTCCAATTACTTTTGACCTCCTAAAATGTGGAGTGTTTGTAAAGAAATGTGTACAATTCCTACATTTTCTATCAGATATTTTTGTTCAACCCTTCAAATTAAACGTTACAATCTGCACTTGAATTCTGTTGTAGAGGTTTCATTTCAAATCCAATGTGGTGGCATGCAGAGCCCAACTCACGAAAATTGTGTCACTGTCCAAATATTTCTGGCCCTAACTGTATAAACCATAATTAAACATGCCAGTTACCAGATTGTCTATTTGTATGGTAATCCAATGTAACCACTCCTCTGCAAGCACAAACAAGTAGTTATTTTATTACTATTATTTTTCTATTAACCATTTGCAAGCTGCTTTTCCAGATTGTCTATACATCTACTGTTTACGCGAGTATTCCCACATCTCACTCAGCTGTGTATGGTGCATTTTGCTCTGCTTATCTCTCTGTAGACGTGCATACTCCCCCCCCTCTACTAGTTCAAGTTGATCAACGTGTCATAGAGCAAACCCACTCCTATACACCATCACTTCAAGTTCATGTTGTTTACCCTGACATTTGCCTTAGAAAAGTGAGTACCTCAACAAATGGTTTAGAAACATCTATGGCCTGGGAACATACCTTAGATTTGATATTAACTCTGCTGTGGAACCATGGGGTCATATAGACCCCAGCACTGAATAAATTGAAATATTTCTAAAACTGGTCAATCTCCGACATTGACCTTCTACGTATTTTTAAGTAACATATTTCTTCTCATGTTGATGATATTTTGAATTTGTTTTTCAATTTTGTTTCAAAGTTATTTTCAATTTTCTGTGTTTGGGACTCTCCTGACCCCACAGTACGTTTATTGTCTGATATTTTTTTTTTATATTTTCTGTTTATTCACAGGTTTTGTAATATACTGTAACATAGTAACATAGTAACATAGTAACATAGTTAGTAAGGCCGAAAAAAGACATTTGTCCATCCAGTTCAGCCTATATTCCATCATAATAAATACCCAGATCTACGTCCTTCTACAGAACCTAATAATTGTATGATACAATATTGTTCTGCTCCAGGAAGACATCCAGGCCTCTCTTGAACCCCTCGACTGAGTTCGCCATCACCACCTCCTCAGGCAAGCAATTCCAGATTCTCACTGCCCTAACAGTAAAGAATCCTCTTCTATGTTGGTGGAAAAACCTTCTCTCCTCCAGACGCAAAGAATGCCCCCTTGTGCCCGTCACCTTCCTTGGTATAAACAGATCCTCAGCGAGATATTTGTATTGTCCCCTTATATACTTATACATGGTTATTAGATCGCCCCTCAGTCGTCTTTTTTCTAGACTAAATAATCCTAATTTCGCTAATCTATCTGGGTATTGTAGTTCTCCCATCCCCTTTATTAATTTTGTTGCCCTCCTTTGTACTCTCTCTAGTTCCATTATATCCTTCCTGAGCACCGGTGCCCAAAACTGGACACAGTACTCCATGTGCGGTCTAACTAGGGATTTGTACAGAGGCAGTATAATGCTCTCATCATGTGTATCCAGACCTCTTTTAATGCACCCCATGATCCTGTTTGCCTTGGCAGCTGCTGCCTGGCACTGGCTGCTCCAGGTAAGTTTATCATTAACTAGGATCCCCAAGTCCTTCTCCCTGTCAGATTTACCCAGTGGTTTCCCGTTCAGTGTGTAATGGTGATATTGATTCCCTCTTCCCATGTGTATAACCTTACATTTATCATTGTTAAACCTCATCTGCCACCTTTCAGCCCAAGTTTCCAACTTATCCAGATCCATCTGTAGCAGAATACTATCTTCTCTTGTATTAACTGCTTTACATAGTTTTGTATCATCTGCAAATATCGATATTTTACTGTGTAAACTTTCTACCAGATCATTAATGAATATGTTGAAGAGAACAGGTCCCAATACTGACCCCTGCGGTACCCCACTGGTCACAGCGACCCAGTTAGAGACTATACCATTTATAACCACCCTCTGCTTTCTATCACTAAGCCAGTTACTAACCCATTTACACACATTTTCCCCCAGACCAAGCATTCTCATTTTGTGTACCAACCTCTTGTGCGGCACGGTATCAAACGCTTTGGAAAAATCGAGATATACCACGTCCAATGACTCACCTTGGTCCAGTCTATAGCTTACCTCTTCATAAAAACTGATTAGATTGGTTTGACAGGAGCGATTTCTCATAAACCCATGCTGATATGGAGTTAAACAGTTATTCTCATTGAGATAATCCAGAATAACATCCCTCAGAAACCCTTCAAATATTTTACCAACAATAGAGGTTAGACTTACTGGCCTATAATTTCCAGGTTCACTTTTAGAGCCCTTTTTGAATATTGGCACCACATTTGCTATGCGCCAGTCCTGCGGAACAGACCCTGTCGCTATAGAGTCCCTAAAAATAAGAAATAATGGTTTATCTATTACATTACTTAGTTCTCTTAGTACTCGTGGGTGTATGCCATCCGGACCCGGAGATTTATCTATTTTAATCTTATTTAGCCGGTTTCGCACCTCTTCTTGGGTTAGATTGGTGACCCTTATATAAGGTTTTCATTGTTTCTTGGGATTTCACCTAGCATTTCATTTTCCACCGTGAATACCGTGGAGAAGAAGGTGTTTAATATGTTAGCTTTTTCCTCGTCATCTACAACCATTCTTTCCTCACTATTTTTTAAGGGGCCTACATTTTCAGTTTTTATTCTTTTACTATTGATATAGTTGAAGAACAGTTTGGGATTAGTTTTACTCTCCTTAGCAATGTGCTTCTCTGTTTCCTTTTTGGCAGCTTTAATTAGTTTTTTAGATAAAGTATTTTTCTCCCTATAGTTTTTTAGAGCTTCAATGGTGCCATCCTGCTTTAGTAGTGCAAATGCTTTCTTTTTACTGTTAATTGCCTGTCTTACTTCTTTGTTTAGCCACATTGGGTTTTTCCTATTTCTAGTCCTTTTATTCCCACAAGGTATAAACCGCTTACACTGCCTATTTAGGATGTTCTTAAACATTTCCCATTTATTATCTGTATTCTCATTTCTGAGGATATTGTCCCAGTCTACCAGATTAAGGGCATCTCTAAGCTGTTCAAACTTTGCCTTGTAATTGTAGATAAACATTGGCTAGACGCACTGTGATGACTCCTGATGAAATATTGGCAGCTTTGGATGCTTCTAGTAATGTCGATAATGATAATGAAGGTAATTTGGAAGATATTTTGAGCTGGGTCGAAAGTGACGCAGATCTCGATGCCGCGTTGTATTCAGACAGTGAACAAAGTGCTATTCTATCTGACACTGGCGACGCTAATTCCTCCAATGATGAGGACGACGACGATGATACTTCAGGTGAAATTCTTGGCAAAGATGGCTATAAGTGGTTGCTATAGCCAAAGACTATGCGACGAACTCCAATCTGAAACATTGTCAAGGCCAAATCAGGACCAAAGGGTGATGGGCGTCTTACGGATACGCCCTTGAAATCATTCAAACTTTTTTCAACAATGCTTTGACTGAAGAAGTCATCAAATGGACGAACCAAAAAATTCAAAGTGCTGAGGTGATAAACAAGACCCAGTCTGGATATTTATATAACACAAGTACTGACAAGATTCGTGCTCTACTTGGAATTGTGTTCTTCTTGGGTGCTACAAAAAGTGGAAAAGAAAGCACAGCAAGTGTTTGGAAGAAAGATGGCACTGGAAGGCATAACAGCTATGAATCAGAAACATTTTTCATTTCTTCTGTATTGCTTGCGCTTTGATGACTCCACCACTCGAGATCAAAGATGGGAAGCTAACAAATTGGCACTGATTTGCACCATTTACAATAATTTTGTCTTGGCTTGTGAAGCGAACTACTCTCCTGGAGTTGTGTGTCCTGTGGACACATCTTTGCTTGGATTCAGAGGAAGGTGTGGCTTCAAACAGTACATACCAAATAAGCCAAGCAAATATGGAATCAAGGTATATGTCATGTCTGACAGCAAGAACTTTTTTTTCAGTTTCTTCGAAGATTTACAAAGGTGCTGGAACTCATGCTCCAGGATTGCCGATTCCTATACAAGCTGTGCTGGATTTGATTCCTACAATTGTTGCAATGAGCAGAAATGTTATAAAGGACAATTACTATATTTTGATTCCCTTGGCTTTGGAGCTGAAGGCTTACAGTTTGACTTTGGTTAGCACATTGAAAAAGAAAAAAGCTTGTATCTCTCCAAGCTTTCTGGCTAAAGCCGATCAAGGAACAATTCAGTATGCTTTTGATCATGCAAACGACTTTACATTGCTGTCCATTGCGCCAAAAGAGGAACAAGAGAGTTATGTTTCTGTCGACCATGCATCGCAAAGAAGAGAAAGATGAAGAAACTGGAAAAGAATAAATAAATGCCTTCTACAATAGCCAAAAAGAGGCATCGACAGTCATGATCAAATGTGCAGCTTGTACAGCAATGCTAGAAAAATGAATCAGTGGCCAATGAGGGTCTTTTATGGAATGATTGACAGCGCTGCGGTGAATGCATATGTTATTTTTATTGAAAATGTACCGAATTACGTATCTAAGAATTTGGACAAACGCAACAAGTTTTAGAAGGAAGTCGCAGTTGCACTGATCACTCCATATGCGAGTCAGCGATTGGATGTGCTTCAAACGCCAAAGGATGTCAAGCAAATCATCCGCAGCTGTGAAATTTTGCAGGCACCATGAGACGTTCCAAGTGACAACAGCAGTGTTACAGGACAGCGCAAATGGTGCTATGTTTGTCCTCGATCAAAGGACAAAAAGACGAAATTTGTTTGCAATGACTGGAAGAAGTTCATTTGTGAAGAACATGGCACTATGACGTGCAGTGAATGCAAGGGCTAAATTTATTGCCAGATCATTCGTTGTCACTATGTTTTTACTAAAATCCACACAGTTGCAGTTATTGTGCATTGTTTTTATTGAATTTGAATACTTTTAATTATTAGTAAAGCATGTTGGTTTAAATTTCAGTTTGTGTTTGATGATGACAAATAAATCACTTCAAAGTTACGTTTGATTTCATAACTGTGTTCTGAAAGGATGACAGAATAAAACTTTATTATTCTGAACAGCCAGCATGTTCATATTAATGAAATATGATGATTTTGAGCCTGAGGTCATATGGACCCCATGGCGCCAATGCAGAGATTTTTATCCATGGTTCCACAGCAGGGTTAATAGATTAGATTGAACCAGTAAGCAGATATAAATAGATTTTCCATGAGTAAAAAAACTCCAAACTCTTCTAGAACAACAAACCCAAATAACATTCACCTTCATAGGGTCAAGCACTGGCTTTCTGTCTATGTTCAAGCCCTTGTTTACTGGCCACAGTAGTGATGTCATGACAACAATGCACATGACTGCTACAGCCAAGCCTAGAGATGAGGTAGAGGACATATATCACACTGAGCTCCATGATTGGCTGCAGCCAGTTGTTTAACTACAGTCTGATGGGCCCTGGTGCAAAATTTGGGCATGAGTTATCGACATGCCTTTAGTGTGGGAATCTCACTATGCTTAAATGCGGACTAGCATGCCTCGGCCAACCATTAGCCATCTCAACAACCACATCTGCTGCTTCTTCCACCTCCGTCACCGTGCTAACTCTTCACACTATCCAGCCGCAGAAACTCCACTTGTTTACCCTCTACAGTCAGAGTGAATGTATGGGGACATGACTATTACTTTTGTGTAGCCTAGCACAAAACATCTTTCTCAGTTGACCATAACATCTCTGACTGCACCTCACTCACAGTTTATCAGTCTGTCCTTTTCTCCATACTTTGCTCTCTCTCAGTACATCACCCAGCCCTTGGTCCAGCAGTTGTGGTCAAGTAAAAAAATGTTTCCTCCTACACATGACAAAACTAAGAGAGCGCAATCGACCATCTCCAATCTGTTGGCCACAGAAATGCTGCCTTTCTGCCTGGTGGATACAGACGGTTTCTGATAGTTGATGGTAGTTACATTCCCTCAGTACCAGTCACCATTACTTCTCTAAGAAAACTGTGCCTGTGCTACACCATCATGTCACAGACAACTTCACCCAATGCCTAAAAGACTATGTCTGCCAGGGCGAACTTTACCACTGACACCTGGATGAGCAAACATCGGCAGGGGCATTACATCTCACTGACTGGGCACTGGGTGACTTTGACAGTTGTGGGGTCAGGCGGTCAAGGGGCTGCTCCACAAGTTGTGGAATCCTCAAGGCTTGTGGGACAAACCTCTGCATCTAAAAGTTCCTCCAATGCTTCTGGCTATTACACAGCCTATAGGGCCTCCACCTGTGCCCTCAACCTCTCCCTTAATCAGACACACATTCCAACACTGCAGATAAAATCCTCCTCATCTCCGTACTACGCAGCCATGGATCACCGCAAATAGACAGTGTTAAAATTAATATGCCTTGGAGATTGTAGTCACACAGCTCAAGAGTGATGGACAGCAATGCAGGCCGGGTTAGAGCAATGGCTGTCTCCACTGAACTTGGAGCCAGCGAAGGCCGTTTGCGATAACAGTGCAAACCTGGTTATGGCCCTACACTGGAGCAATCTCACACACTTGCCTTGCATGTCTCACATCCTAAACCTACTGTCCCAGCCTTTATGCGCAGCTGCAGAAATCATGGTCGTTGTGTGCTCACTTCTGATGATCGCAGGCTGCATGTTATTGACTTGTATCGCTAGAGGTCTTTCAACTTACCTGTTAACCATTTGGTTTGCGATTTTGTGACACAAAGGAATTCCACTCTGCACTGTGGTGGCAGCAACAAGCCCTAGTGAAGTATGTCATTTTACATAAACTGGGCCAATGCAGTTCAGACATGGTGCAAATCACGCTTTCAGAGAGGGCACAGATTAAGGACCTCTGCACCCTTCTGCTCAGTTTTGAAATGGCTACTAAGATGTGTAGCCCGTACGATGCCATCATCAGCATCATTATTCTGGTCATATACATGCTGGAGCACACTTTGAATAGTCTGCATGAGGAGGTGGTGGTACCCAGAGGAAGAGGTGGAAGCATAGAAGGATGCGGAAGGTACAGATATTCACCAAACTAAAACTTTACATTCCATCAAACTACCAGATAAAGAAGTATAATTTGTCACACCACAAAACACTTCTGTTGCTCCAATACAGCATACTTTACATCACTCCACCTGATGTCTGGCATAGTACTTGATGGTGTGGCTTTTGTGCTTATGTTAATGCCAGTTGAGGATTGGAATGCTATAGCTATTGAGTCACCAGACCGGTGGCGACTTTTATGTACTATTGGTCTCAGTACTCAGTAGGTATATGTTGCCCCCATATGCAGCACCATGTCACCCCCATATGCACCATGTCACCCCCATATGCAGCACCATGTGCACCATGTCACCCCCATGTGCAGCACCATGTGCACCATGTCACCCCCATATGCAGCACCATGTGCACCATTTCACCTCCCCATGTGCTGCACCATGTCACCCCCCATGTGCAGCACCATGTCACCCCCTTATGCAGCACCATGTCAACCTTCCATGTGCAACACCATGTCACCCCCATGTGCAGCACCATATCACCCCCCATGTTCAGCACCATGTCACCCCCATGTGCAACACCATGTCGCCCCCAGTGCAGCAGCACGTCACCCACATGCACACACACACATGTGCAGCAGCATGTCACCAAGATATGCAGCACCACGTCATCCCCATGTGCAGCACCATGTGCAGCATGACACCCCCATAGCCTCCCCATACCTACCCAAACATCCCATACACTTGAAAAAAATGAACACCACATACTCACCTCGTTCCAGTTCCCTAGAGTTCCCTAGAGCTCCCTGCCTCCGCTGTGCTGGCTCTCTACAGCTGACGGGATTAGATAACGTGATTGGTGGAGGAAGTGGCCTGAGGCCCCTCCTCCACCAAAGAAGTCAGTGCTCAGATCAGATGGAGACAGCGAGCAGGCAGGCGGGCATGCAGCCTCAGTCCACAGGCCAGACAGAGACAGCCTGAGAACCAGGTGTGGCCCACGGGCTACACTTTGCCCAGGTCTGCTCTATAGGCATCCATATTTAGTGCACAGCCCAGTCATTCCTACACATCTCTATAATATTAATACTAACATTTAGACAGACCTCAATAAAAAAATGCATTTGGGATAGCAAAAAATTTAGACAAACATTATTGCTATTTTTGAAAAATAGTCACACCTCTACAGGTTATATTTGGCATTGTAACTCAACCCTATTAACTTTAATAGAATTAAGCTGCAATATCAGACACAACCTTTGTACATTGCACATGGGAGCTGTGCTTGAACAAATGCGGCTCTTCTAAAAATGTTCTTAAAAGTTCTTCAAAAACTACACAACTCTTTAAAAATGTATGTGCGAACATTGCTTAAATCAAATACTTTTCTATTATAATGTCTATTTTTTCATTGCGCCACATCTGCGAAGAACTGAAATAAATTACAAAATCTTCAAAGACAACAAAAGCTTTGTTGGAAAGGCTAGTACGGCAAGCTGTAATGTGAAATGACCACAGCACTGGGACAACTTGAATATGATTTCAGTTCTTAGGAGATGTAAAAGTGGTAGCTGAATAATGAAGTACGTAAAACACTATATAAAGTATAACCTTAGTAATACACCCACGCATAGCTTGACATGACTATTTCATCCACACATTAACTGTGAGATTTCGAAGCAGTAAAAACTAATTAAAACTGTAGAGGAACTGTTTCTTTGCGTACCAAACAAAAAAATGTGCTTGGATTGCGGCATTCTGGCTTGCTGAGTAAAAGCAAATGCTTGACACATGTTCTAAGTCAAATTCCAAAATGTAGCAAAAACAGAGTCTGCATATTTGGCAAGAATTACCACAAGTTCAGGTCAGTATTTGCTTCAGCAAAATAGGCATAGGGTGAGTTGGATAAAAAGATTAAAAAAAACAAACAGAAGGACCATGTGATGACAATGGCATTTAGACGTCACAAACAACATATTGTTTTGTCCAAGTATGCCCCCTCCTTCGTGAACAGGAAACCGCAATCTGAACGGTCTCGGATTACTTACTCCTGTGCCAACGGTGCCGTACAAGAAAATAATATTAAAGAATTGTATGCAACACGAGTTGGCATTTGAATCAGTAACATCTTTTTTATTTGAAACGTCAAATCATTATTTGTAGGGTCAAATTAAAAGGCTCGAGGATAGGAAAGAAGTGATTTGTTGGTGAAATAGAAACCTTCGTTCAAATCTTATGCAACATTTATAATTAACTAAACTAGTTTTCATTAACCTTTTTTGGGACAATGACAAGCATTTCCTTGTAAGCATAACAAATAAACTACATCAGTTTTCACTATTAATGGGAATTTAAAGAAATCTGCTGTTTTTTTTTACAGAGGTGATGCATGATGGGCTTAAAGTGCAAACAAACCACCTGCTTAAAGGGATATCCGACACTTTAAAAAAAGGCATGTAATTGCTAACAGGTGTACCCTGCACCGGTCATTGACTACTCCTGAGAGATATTCAGCTGCTCCCTGTCAACAGAGCAGCAGTTTCTCTTCCTTTCGACAGGGTGGCACTACTGGTGTCATGCGGATTGACAGCCTGTTTCCCCCAATTAGGCAGCAGGAGTCGGCTGTCAATCAGCATGACACCAGTAGTGCCACCCTGTCGAAAGGAAGAGAAACTGCTGCTCTGTTGACAGGGAGTAGCTGAATTTCTGGCGGAAGCGGTCAATGACCGGTCCGGGGTACAACAGACAGGTAGTTGCCTCTGCTAGCAACACGTCTTTTTTCCAAAGTCCTGGATATCCTCTTTAAGCCCTCATCCTTCTAAGAGGTGCATCATCCTGTGTAAACAGAACTTACATTACCAAGAACAAAGGCAGCCTATGCACACAGAACAATCTATTACAGATGCGCATCATGCACGGCATTCTGCACATGATGCATTACTAAACAGCCGCGAATGGGAAGATGTTTACCAATCAGTGGTCATTTAGTGCTGCCAGTCGGTCTGGGTAAATGGACCCTTAAGTACAAAGAAAGAAAAAAGCCAGCTCACCGATATGTGCAAGGAGCACGGAACTTCGTCCTGACTCGACGTAGTGCAAATCCAAGTAAAAGAGAAAAATGTTCCAGCTTCTTGATAAAATGTAAAACTTTAATCCATCATATAAAATAGTAGAAGACACACTCCTGGGACAATGCCATAACACAAGTGAAGAAAGCTACGCGTTTCGACCATACGGTCTTTGTCACTGCTTGACAAAGACCGTATGGTCGAAACGCGTAGCTTTCTTCACTTGTGATATGGCATTGTCCCAGGAGTGTGTCTTCTACTATTTTATATGATGGATTAAAGTTTTACATTTTATCAAGAAGCTGGAACATTTTTCTCTTTTACTTAAATGGACCCTTAGTTTAGAATTCTCTTGCCTCATTTTATAGTTTTTGTTACAGTGGAGCATTAAAGGCAGAACGTACGCAGCATAAATTGACATTGTATAAATGTAAAATGCACACCACAGGCCAATTCATTTATAAATAAAGTTTGGTAAAATCTCATCTAACATGCTGGCACTATAAAATCAAATATATTTTTTAAATAGTAAATTCAAACTCTTGTAGAGATTGTAAATATTAACGATATAGAAGACCTTTCTCCAGGAGCTGAGGATGGATGTAACCAGTGAATAGAGCTGTACAGAGCATGGTGTTGAGGCTGTTGCTAAGAACCGCAGATCAAACCCAATTCAAGAGTAGAGGCTATTACACAGTGAACTATGCCTTGCTGTTCACTATTATCTGTATTAAACTGTTACCTATTTTCCGGATAGTTACGGTAATCAATATCACTAGCCAGAACGAGTAACATACTGAAGAAATAATATTGTTTAGTATTGACATATTGTTTGATTGCAAATGGAAGGTAAAATATAATGAGCACCTCAGTACCAGGCTTAAGGTACCGTCACACTCAGCGATGCTGCAGCGATATAGACAACGAGCCGATCGCTGGAGCGTCGCTGTAGAGACGTCAAACACAGCAGCTCCAGAACGATGCAGGAGCGATCCAGTGACGTAACGGTGACTCACTTATCGTTCTCGCTGGTTGTTAGCTCCATGTAAAACATTGCTGGCATCGTTGCTTTTGATGTCAAACATGACGATACACGCCGACCTGACGACCAAATAAAGTTCTGGACTTCTAGCTACGACCAGCGATGGCACAGTGGGATCCAGATCGCTGCTACGTGTCAAACACAACGAGATCACTATCCAGGACGCTGCAACATCACGGATCGTTGTCGTTCTTGTTGCAAAGTTGCTGAGTGTGACGGTACCTTTACTGTATATTTATTTGCGAACGGGAGGCCATCTTTGTAGAAACAATTATGCTTACTATATGACTATGGATAAGATCTTGGGGTTTCATTGTTCTTTGAACAGTTGTATAGTAAAATGAACAGTCGTTATAGGACAATCTCTTTAAGCAATAGTAATTGTGAAGGGTTGACTCACTCAGCTGCTAACCCAAGGTAGACACAGGAATGTTTCTTTGTAGTATATCACCTGCTGTTTTTTATGGACCGCATAAACCATAGCAGGGCTCAGTGAAACAATTAGAGCCTTTCTGGCATAACGGTAAAACAAAAATATAATATACGACAAAGCCCATATGAAACACCCACCAGGGCCGTGGGGGATTCGGTACCGGGTCCAGTCTTATTAAAGGGGTGGTCACGGTGGCAGCAACCCGGTCAGTGGCCCTGGGCGCCCAAGTAAAAGGGACGGTCTTTAAAGGGATTTGAATAAAGTTTGTACAAAAAGAAAATGTTTGTGACGCCACCTGTGGTACTCGGGGTACTCAGGGGTGACCGACACTGTTTGAAGGGGTCCTCTGGGGGTGATAGTACTGCAGCAAAGATGGTATTGCTTCCCACAGGTGAAGCTGGGTCCCCAGGGCTCCCTGTGTTTGGGCAAAGATGTTGCGGTGCTGGAAATAAATGGAGGACACAGGGCTGCAGTCTCTTTAACTGGTTTAATGTTGGTAGACAGTCTCAGTCCAGGGTACCGGAAACAGGTGACGGTGGAGTCCAGGCAGCCTGGAAATGAATTGAACCCCCTTGGTCAGGTCGGATTGGGAGCCTTCCACTATACACTGAATATTAGTCCCTTGCTGCCTGCGGTTTCCTGACAAGGTCCTCTTTCTCTCCTGTCCTGGGACAGTACCTGCACAGTAGGCAACTCAAGCCTTTTCCTTGTTGTCTCTATCCACAGTGACTCTGCGCTCTAGATGTTGCTGTACTTCAGGTGTAAGTCACTTCCAATTTCCTGCCCTCCGGTTCTGCCATGGGACTTGTAGTTCCACATAGCCTCAGGCTCCTGGTGCCTGGTTTCTGCGCTCTAGCTTAGAGGGATCCCACTCACAGCTCTCCTCTAGCTTTTGACTTCTCCTGTGCTCCTTCTCTGCTCTTTGTCTGCACCAGACTAACTAACTGCTCCTCCAGACCAGAATGTATATTATCCAGGGAAGCTCCCCTGAAAACTGGGTTCAAAGCCCCCCCTTCTGGCCTGGAGTCAGAAAGTGTTGCATGTAAGATTACCTGTCAAAGGGATCCTCCTCGTTTCCAGGCATGGCATCACCCTCCCCGAGAGGAAGGCAATACCACTGTGGTACCTGAACTCCTGGGGTGTCACACATATGTCTGAGACTGCCAGGTGTATTCAGATCTGCCTGGTGCCCCCGTTTGGGGACTTGCTTTCTCCAAAACCCCAGAACACACTGACTCTCATGTCAAGCTATTTAAGCCAGACCATAAAACCTATAAACAAGACCTACACACACAAACCAACGTGAAGGGGTAAGATAGGGTCAACTAGATTCAGTGCTAAGTACACATAGAAATTATATAAGATGAAAGCACCATCAAGAATTAAATAGTATAAAAATATCAAAGCTTTATTAGGAACAATATATAAAATATAAAACCAAGAATATGTAGGGACATGACAGGGGAAAGGCAAACTAGGTGGAACCACAGTGAGAACCAGGCACCAGCAGGTAAATAGAAAATAGAAAGTAGAAAAGTTGCTCAAAGGTTTGCACCTTCAAAGCATGTAGTGAACCGTGTCTATAGTATAAGCCCTGGAAGGAAATAAGCCAGGTCAAAAAGTCTCCAAGAGGGCTGTATGCCACATTTAGAAGAATGAGTAAGGAAACATCTAAGTAGGATTGTAACAATTACCTGAAGGTGCCTTGAGCCCCGTGGTGCCACCGTCCCCAATGCATGTTTCAGCGCTCAGCCTTCTTCCGGGCAGTCTATTCAGTACTGCCTGGTGCCGCCATTTGGAGACTTGCTCTCTCCAAAACCACAGAACACACTGACTCACGTAAAGCTATTTAAACCAGACCATGTGAAGATCACATGACCGTGACATCATCACAGATCGTGTCAGTACACCTGCCGGTGTTGGCTCTGCAGGTGGAGATATGGTGGTCACCCTCCCACCCACTCTATGGATGCCCACATAAACCAGCCCATGTCTGCAACTTTAATTTGACCCTCTCAACACGTAGTGTGCTGAAGGAAAATATCCTGGGTTCACATCACTGTTATGCGCAGTGACACTTATCTCACCTTATACACTGTGCCAGTGAATCTGTCATATAACGTTAAGATCTAATTGGTTTTATTTTAAACCAAAAAACCCAAGAAAAAAATAATGAACAAGTGTAAAAGGGCAGCACGGTTGCTCAGTCATTAGCACTGCAGCCTTGCAGCGCTGGGGTTCTGGGTTCAAATCCCACCAAGGACAACATCTGCAAGGAGTTTGTATGTTCTCCCTGTATTTGCATGGGTTTCCCCCGGGTTCTCCAGTTTCCTCCCACATTTCAAAGACATAGGGAATTTAGATTGTGAGCCCCAATGGGGACAGTGCAGATAATGTCTGTAAAGCACTGTAGAATTAATGGCACTATGTGAGTGAGTAAAATAAAATAAATAATAGATATCCCACCACAACAAGTGTTCCCAGGTGTCTTAGTTGGGGCCCTGTTCTGTTCTGCCCTTATTCACATTGACATAATTTGACACATGGTGAAGGTTATAATAGTAGAGAAAGGTTATGACTGGATGGGTGCACCTTATCTTAGATAGATTTTATTCAGTTTTGATAAAAATAGCGTTACCTAAGTCCCCTTTGTTATTTAAATGAACTATTACTCCTTACCTATTTACTTGCTGCAGGATTTACGTTCTTTTTTTGTTTGGTTGTATCTGTGAAATGGCCACCATGTGAAAGTGTTCTTACACTTGCACATACAATTGTACCAGTTTCTAGTCTGGCTCATTTATTTGCTTTTGTTTTAAAAGTAGTATACAGCGATCAGCTATAAAATATAAGTTGCTTGATGTAAAAGCCGACTATTCATTATGTTAGGACTGGCAGAACGCACCAAATAGTAATAATAGAGAATATGAGGTGCGTTTGCAGTCCACCGTGCAGAGATGACACCTGCTGCTGAGTAATGGCGGATGGATGCTTGCTCGCACTTGGGTTTAAACCTCACCCAGTGTGAATGGAAGTGAACTCTGTTGCTTCACCGAGTCACCCAATATACGCTGCGCCCTGTTAGCAGTCACAGGGTGCAGCTGAGAGACACTAGTGGGATCACTATGAATCACCCCCACTAAACTGGTGATTGGACTCGCTCTGACCCTCGGTGGCTTTTGAGCCCACGCCCGAAGACGCCCTGAATCAGATGCTGAGTCCAAGCAGGAATTCCCACCCTACACTGATCGGTTGTCAGGAAAGCACACTGCGAAGAGATGCTGCAACGTGTGCTGAGTGTGCAGGTAGCACTGTCGGGCGCTAGGTAGCTTCCATCGTTCGCGAGCAGTCATTAACACAAGGGATGGGAATGATTAAGGAGCTTTCATCCATCGACAGACATTCATCTTCACACACATTAACAAGTTTACACTAGGCCATGGCCGAGCGGCCATGCAAAGCTTTTAAAGCAGTAGGACACCGGGACCTTCCAGATGGTCCAATAGGAGCTGCAACAGGATCTAAACATGTGACTCCCGACCTCCAATGGGAGGTCGTCCTGTGGGCATGCTCAGTATGAGAAAAGCGGTACTTAATCCCAGAAAGACCTGCTCGCTGCTGATCAGTACTGGCTACAAAGGCAGAGCCTGGAAAGGAAGCTGTAACCAGTCGCACAGTATCAGCCTGAGCCAGACGCTGGGACTGACATCTCCATTGAGCAGGCTCCACTGCTGCTGGAGAAGAATGGGAGACCGCAGTGGACATTGTTCAAGATTCCCTTTGTGCAGCAGCAGGAACTCGACACCTAACATATTAGCTGCCAAAAAAATCTCTCTTTGATAGTCACTATTATCATGAGCTAAAGCAATTCACTTCAAATGCCCTTGGATTCCATATTAGTTCTAATCTATGTGTATGGTTTATTTACTGAATATAGCAATCTTGTAAAGAACAGGAGCACAATGTGATAAAATTACAATCTTGTAAAGTAAATATACATTCTAGTAGGTTAAGTGATTGGTCACTGGTATAGATGGGCGGACCCCTGGATTTTCAGGTCTAGTGAATTCGGCCGAACAGTTAAAATAAATGGGTTTGAGTACTAGAATAGTACTTAGACCCAAGCCCGATCTCAGATCCCATTTATTTGGATGGATGGCCAGAATATCCAGTGTTTGCCACGCTGTCATGTGTGTTATGACCTGGTGGTTAGGACAATAATGGACCTAGTGGTTAAGAGCACACGGAAAGACCTGATAGTTACTAATAATGCAGGACAAGCTCTGAGACATGGGAACTCTGCTGACCGCAATCCCTAATCCTATCACACACACTAGAAATAGCCGTGGATTGCTCCTAACGCTCCTTATGCAACTCGACACAGCCTAAGAAACTAGCTAGCCCTAGAGATAGAAAAATAAAGCCTACCTTGCCTCAGAGAAATTCCCCAAAGTAAAAGGCAGCCCCCCACATATAATGACTGTGAGTAAAGATGAAAATTACAAACACAGAGATGAAATAGATTTAGCAAAGTGAGGCCCTACTTACTGAACAGACAGAGGATAGGAAAGGTAACTTTGCGGTCAGCACAAAAAACTACAAAAAGACCACGCAGAGGGCGCAAAAAGACCCTCCGCACCGACTCACGGTGCGGAGGCGCTCCCTCTGCGTCCCAGAGCTTCCAGCAAGCAAGACAAAATCAAAATAGCAAGCTGGACAGAAAAATAGCAAACCAGAGAAAACAAGCAGGAACTTAGCTTCTGCTGGGAAGACAGGTCACAGGAACGATCCAGGAGAGAACTAGACCAGTACTGGAATATTGACAGGTGGCATGGAGCAATGATCTAAGTGGAGTTAAATAGAGCAGCCAGCTAACGAATTAACCTCGTCACCTGTGGAAGGAAACTCAGAAGCCGCAGCTCCACTCACAACCACCAGAGGAAGCCCATGGACAGAACCAGCCGAAGTACCATTCATGACCACAGGAGGGAGCTTGCCAACAGAATTCACAAGAGTACCCCCCCTTGAGGAGGGGTCACCGAACCCTCACCAGAGCCCCCAGGCCGACCAGGATGAGCCAAATGAAAGGCACGAACCAGATCGGCAGCATGAACATCGGAGGCAAAGACCCAGGAATTATCTTCCTGACCATAACCCTTCCACTTGACCAGGTACTGGAGTTTCCGTCTCGAAATACGAGAATCCAAAATCTTCTCCACCACATATTCCAACTCCTCCTCAACCAACACCGGGGCAGGAGGATCAACTGATGGAACCACAGGCGCCACGTATCTCCGCAACAATGACCTATGGAATACATTATGGATGGCAAAAGAAGTTGGAAGGGTCAAACGAAACGACACAGGATTGAGAACCTCAGAAATCTTATACGGACCAATGAAACGAGGCTTAAACTTAGGAGAGGAAACCTTCATAGGAACATAACGAGACGACAACCAAACCAAATCCCCAACACGAAGTCGGGGACCCACACAGCGCCGGCGGTTAGCGAAACGTTGAGCCTTCTCCTGGGACAATGTCAAATTGTCCACCACATGAGTCCAAATCTGCTGCAACCTATCCACCACAGTATCTACACCAGGACAGTCCGAAGACTCAACCTGCCCTGAAGAGAAACGAGGATGGAAACCAGAATTGCAGAAAAATGGCGAAACCAAAGTAGCCGAGCTGGCCCGATTATTAAGGGCGAACTCAGCCAAAGGCAAAAAGGACACCAAATCACCCCGATCAGCAGAAACAAAGCATCTCAGATATGTTTCCAAAGTCTGATTAGTTCGTTCGGTTTGACCATTCTCTGGAAGGATGGAAAGCCGAGGAAAAAGACAAATCAATTCCCATCCTAGCACAAAAGGCTCGCCAAAACCTCGAAACAAACTGGGAACCTCTGTCCGAAACGATGTTCTCTGGAATGCCATGTAAACGAACCACATGCTGGAAAAACAATGGCACCAAATTAGAGGAGGAAGGCAATTTAGACAAGGGCACCAAATGGACCATCTTAGAGAAGCGATCACAAACCACCCAAATGACTGACATCTTTTGAGAGACAGGGAGATCCGAAATAAAATCCATAGAGATATGCGTCCAGGGCCTCTTCGGGACCGGCAAGGGCAAAAGCAACCCACTGGCACGAGAACAGCAGGGCTTAGCCCGAGCACAAGTCCCACAGGACTGCACAAAAGAACGCACATCCCGCGACAAAGACGGCCACCAGAAGGATCTAGCCACCAAATCTCTGGTACCAAAGATTCCAGGATGACCAGCCAACACCGAACAATGAACCTCAGAAATAACTCTACTAGTCCATTTATCAGGGACAAACAGTTTCTCCGCTGGGCAATGGTCAGGTCTATCAGCCTGAAATTTTTGCAGCACCCGCCGCAAATCAGGGGAGATGGCAGACAAAATTACCCCCTCTTTGAGAATACCCGCCGGCTCAGGAACACCCAGAGAGTCGGGCACAAAACTCCTTGACAGGGCATCAGCCTTCACATTCTTAGAGCCTGGAAGGTACGAAACCACAAAATGAAAACGGGAGAAAAACAGCGACCAACGAGCCTGTCTAGGATTCAACCGCTTGGCAGACTCGAGATAAGTCAAATTCTTGTGATCCGTCAAGACCACCACGCGATGCTTGGCTCCTTCAAGCCAATGACGCCACTCCTCGAATGCCCACTTCATGGCCAACAACTCTCGATTGCCAACATCATAATTGCGCTCAGCAGGCAAAAACTTCCTAGAAAAGAAGGCACATAGTTTCATCACCGAGCCATCAGAACTTCTTTGTGACAAAACAGCCCCTGCTCCAATCTCAGAAGCATCAACCTCGACCTGAAACGGAAGCGAAACATCTGGCTGGCACAACACAGGGGCAGAAGAAAAACGATGCTTCAACTCCTGAAAAGCTTCCACAGCTGCAGAAGACCAATTGACCACATCAGCACCCTTCTTGGTCAAATCAGTCAACGGTTTAGCAACACTAGAAAAATTACTGATGAAGCGACGATAAAAATTAGCAAAGCCCAGGAACTTTTGCAGACTCTTCACAGATGTCGGCTGACTCCAATCATAAATGGCCTGGACTTTAACAGGGTCCATCTCGATAGTAGAAGGGGAAAAAATGAAACCCAAAAATGAAACCTTCTGAACTCCAAAAAGACACTTTGACCCCTTCACAAACAAAGAATTCGCATGAAGGACCTGGAATACCATTCTGACCTGCTTCACGTGAGACTCCCAATCATCCGAGAAGACCAAAATATCATCCAAATATACAATCAGGAATTTATCCAGGTACTCTCGGAAGATGTCATGCATAAAAGACTGAAATACTGATGGAGCATTGGAAAGCCCGAATGGCATAACCAGGTACTCAAAATGGCCCTCGGGCGTATTAAATGCTGTTTTCCATTCATCGCCCTGTTTGATACGCACAAGATTATACGCACCACGAAGATCTATCTTGGTGAACCAACTAGCCTCCTTAATCCGAGCAAATAAATCAGACAGCAGCGGCAAAGGGTACTGAAATTTGACTGTGATCTTATTAAGAAGGCGGTAATCAATTCAAGGTCTCAAAGAACCATCCTTCTTGGCCACAAAAAAGAACCCTGCTCCCAATGGTGACGACGACGGGCGAATATGATCCTTCTCCAAGGATTCCTTAATATAACTCCGCATAGCGGCGTGTTCTGGCACAGATAAATTGAACAGTCGACCCTTAGGAAACTTGCTACCAGGAATCAAATTGATAGCACAATCGCAATCCCTATGAGGAGGTAGGGCACTGGATTTGGGCTCATCAAATACATCCTGGTAATCCGACAAAAACTCCGGGACTTCAGAAGGGTTGGATGACGAAATAGACAAAAATGGAACATCACCATGTACCCACTGACAACCCCAGCTGGACACAGACATAGATTTCCAATCCAATACTGGATTATGGACCTGTAACCATGGCAACCCCAAAACGACCACATCATGCAGATTATGCAACACCAAAAAGCGAATATCCTCCTGATGTGCAGGAGCCATGCACATGGTCAATTGGGTCCAGTACTGAGGCTTATTCTTGGCCAAAGGCGTAGCATCAATTCCTCTCAATGGAACAGGATACTGCAAGGGCTCCAAGAAAAAACCACAGTGCCTAGCAAACTCCAAGTCCATCAAATTCAGTGCAGCACCTGAATCCACAAATGCCATAACAGAATAGGATGACAAAGAGCAAATCAGAGTAACGGACAAAAGAAATTTCGATTGTACCGTACCAATGGTGGCAGACCTAGCGAAACGCTTAGTGCGCTTAGGACAATCGGAGATAGCATGAGTGGAATCACCACAGTAAAAACACAGCCCATTCCGACGTCTATGTTCTTGCCGTTCAGCTCTGGTCAAAATCCTATCACATTGCATAGGCTCAGGTCTATGCTCAGATAATACCGCCAAATGGTGCACAGCTTTACGCTCACGCAAGCATCGATCGATCTGAATGGCCAAAGACATAGACTCATTCAGACCAGCAGGCATGGGAAATCCCACCATGACATCCTTAAGGGCTTCAGAGAGACCCTTTCTGAAAATTGCTGCCAGGGCACATTCATTCCACTGAGTGAGTACAGACCACTTCCTAAACTTCTGACAATATATCTCTACCTCATCCTGACCCTGACACAGAGCCAGCAAGATTTTCTCTGCCTGATCCACTGAATTTGGTTCATCATAAAGCAATCCAAGTGCCAGGAAAAACGCATCAACATCACGCAATGCCGGATCTCCTGGCGCAAGGGAAAATGCCCAGTCTTGAGGGTCGCCACATAACAAAGAAATAATCATTTTCACTTGTTGAACAGGGTCACCTGAGGAGCGAGGTTTCAAAGCAAGAAATAATTTACAATTATTTTTGAAATTCAGAAACTTAGATTTATCTCCAAAAAACAAATCAGGAATTGGAATCCTAGGCTCTAGCATTGGATTCTGAACCACAAAATCTTGAATGTTTTGTACCCTTGCAGTGAGATTATCCATACAAGAGGACAGACCTTGAATGTCCATATCTACACCTGTATCCTGAACCACCCAGAGGTAAAGGGGAAAAGAGAGACAAAACACACTGCAAAGAAAAAAAAATGGTCTCAGAACTTCTATTATCCCTCTATTGAGATGCATTAGTACTTTGGGCCACCTGTACTGTTATGACCTGGTGGTTAGGACAACAATGGACCTAGTGGTTAAGATCACACGGAAAGACCTGATAGTTAGTAATAATACAGGACAAGCTCTGAGACGTGGGAACTCTGCTGACCGCAATCCCTAATCCTATCACACACACTAGAAATAGCCGTGGATTGCTCCTAACACTCCCTATGCAACTCAACACAGCCTAAGAAACTAGCTAGCCCTAGAGATAGAAAAATAAAGCCTACCTTGCCTCAGAGAAATTCCCCAAAGGAAAAGGCAGCCCCCCACATATAATGACTGTGAGTAAAGATGAAAATTACATACACAGAGATGAAATAGATTTAGCAAAGTGAGGCCCTACTTACTAAACAGACAGAGGATAGGAAAGGTAACTTTGCGGTCAGCACAAAAAACTACAAAAAGACCACGCAGAGGGCGCAAAAAGACCCTCCGCACCGACTCACGGTGCGGAGGCGCTCCCTCTGCGTCCCAGAGCTTCCTGCAAGCAAGACAAAATCAAAATAGCAAGCTGGACAGAAAAATAGCAAACCAGAGAAAACAAGCAGGAACTTATCTTCTGCTGGGAAGACAGGTCACAGGAACGATCCAGGAGAGAACTAGACCAGTACTGGAACATTGACAGGTGGCATGGAGCAATGATCTAAGTGGAGTTAAATAGAGCAGCCAGCTAACGAATTAACCTCGTCACCTGTGGAAGGAAACTCAGAAGCCGCAGCTCCACTCACAACCACCAGAGGAAGCCCATGGACAGAACCAGCCGAAGTACCATTCATGACCACAGGAGGGAGCTTGCCAACAGAATTCACAACACATGTGCATGACAGCGCATCAAACACTGCCTCTGATCAACGGTAAAATCCCTGATGCCATTCAGACAGCTGCAGTTCCCATATTGTCAATTAACATCCTGAGCCTGCAGCTGTGATCGGAAGTAAAAAGTTTACCTCCAGTCACAGGCGTCGGCTGATGGGACTACTGCTCCCATCAGCCTATGCCTGCTGCTGCTGATAACAGCCAGAGCAGGCGGGGCTGATGGGAATATTCATCAGCCGGTGCCTGTGATCTAAATAAATAATTGTTTTAAAAAATGTCATGGGTTTCCCTGTATTTTTGATCGCCAGCCAGGCAAAACTGACAGTTGCGAGCTGCAAGCCTTCGCTGTCAGCTTTAGCAAAGTTAATTATCAAGTACAGAGGGGAAACCATGCCATTTTTTCAATTATTTAAATAAACTATTTTAACAAATGATGTGGAGTTCCCCCATTTTTGACAACCAGACAAGCTAAAGCAGACAGCTGGGGGCTGGTATTCTGAGGCTGTTAAAAGGCCATGGATATTGCCCCTCCCTAAAAATATCAGACTACAGCTATGGAGAAAAGTTGCATCTGTTAGATGCACCAATTCTGGTGCTTTTCCCTGCTCTTCCCAATTGCAAGTGGTAAATGGGGTTCATATTTCTCGGGTTCATGTCACCTTGGTATTGTCCAGTGACATCAAGCCCACGGCTTAGTAATGGAGAGGTGCTATAAGGCGTCTCCATTACTAACATTATAATTATATTGAAAAGATACTGGAACAATAACCAAGCCTTTATGAACCTTTTTACAATGGAAAAGGGATGGGCGTTTGTTACTAGCACCAATACTCCACTTAATTTGCTTTGCTCCTCTTAATTAGTTTAGCTCTTTTTTTTACATTTTTAAAATTTATTTATTATTTTTCCTTTTACCGTAATAGTTCATACCAAGAATCAGTTGTCATATCCTCTGCGATTGTTGCTTTTATGTGTGCTTTTCTTTTTGCTTTATAATGTATGATTATCGTTCACAAGAGTATAGCTGTTTAGGATATGTGGTTCACATTTATATATAAGTTCCTTTTTCCTCTTAGTGAATTATATCTTTTATCCACCTGTGCTAAAGAGTTAAACTAATTAAGAGGAACAAGCAAATTACCGTAAGTGGAGTTTTGGTACTAGAAACAAACACTCCTCCCTTTCCCTTTGTAAAAAGGGTTCATAAAAGATATGGTTATTATTCCACTATGGATGTATATTTCATCTTATGAAGGCTTTTTTCAAGCCAAAACGCGTTTTTTTTTTCTTGGTACATTTAGAATACTTTTTTTTTAAATAGGCCGATCTATCACATGTTGCTATTTTTGAGAGCGCCGGCACCAGACTGGTTTTCTGCTTCTTTTCACTTTCTACCTGCAGACGATTGAGGATTACCTCGTTGACCAGAAGCCGTGCAGCCGACCAAGGTCTTTGAATGAGACCTTATTTCATGATAGGTTGACACAATCTGTTGTGGATTTCTGGTACGGATTCCAAACCACAGCCATTTGAAATACAATAAAAGTGAATGAGATTTTTAAAACCCCTTTCACACATCTTGGGAACAATCTGTATGAAAATGATAGATGTGGAATTTCAAATCTGTGGCCTGCTCATTTTTTGTGGATCTACACTGTGGATTCTACCCAATACAACGCTTTTTAATGGAGTAAAATTAAAATCTGAAGCCAAATCCATAACAAAGTCCAACACATGTGGATTTGGTAGGATATTGGTTGTGCATTTGTCACAAATTTGTATCCATAGCCACAGTGGAAATTTTTTGCAGTGTGGGACCATTTCTTTGGTTGTGTTGTCTGATCCTTGAGTATTTTTTTTAAAAGCATGAATGATTTTAATATAATAAACTGAAGCATAATCACCCTCCAGTACCCATGTGGATATAACGCAGTTGGCTCTGGGGGTCTGTGCCTGCTCTCAAAGCAAAGTCTGGAATGATAATGATTGGGACTGCTTCAGACCGAGACTAGAGGAGCATGTCATTGGATGTTTCTTTGATGACAAGCTCTTTTAGTCAGCTGACCACTGCAGCCAATCATAGCAAACAGTGTGTTAGGTGTCGAGTTCCCACCTCTGCACAGGGGGAATCTCGGAACATCTTCTCTGCCGTCTCCCATTCTTCTCCAGCCGCAGTGGAGCCTGCTCAGTGGAGACGTCAGTCTCAGCGTCTGACTCAGGCTGATACTGAACGCTAGTACCAAACAAATGTTAAAGAGCTCAGCGCCAGTGTCATGCTTGTATGTGGTTAGGGTTTGGCTGAAATAAGCCCCTAGAATACCAGCACCTCCGGAGAGGAGTTTATATGTTTGGATTCAGGGCCTTGGCTGAAATAAGCCCCTAGAATACCAGTACCTCCGGTGAGGAGTTGTTTGTCTGCTATTCTAACTGCATGACCACAGTTTTGCTCTGTTTGGTAACTGTAATAGACAAAAGAAAAAAGGGTAGCATGCATACCAAAGGGATCACCGCAGAGATTATCAAAAATATAAAAAGTTTATTGAATCACACTTTGAACACTACAAAAAGCAATTAAAAACAATTAAAATTACAAAACACAGCAAAAGAATATAGAAACCAAGACCTGAAATAAGGTCATACCACAGTGCCACCCTGAGATCTACCTAGAAAGTCCAAATATAAGGGGTTTAAAGATGCAATAATGACCCAAATGGGAGTCCCCCGTGGCGAAAGATTGCCAAACAGTATGGCGTCCTATACAACCTGACGCTGTATGCAAGGCTTCCAAGGTAGCATTCCTGTACGGTAGCTGTGTTCCTCTGTGAGGTTAACAGGGCACAGCATCTTGTTATTCTAGCAAATCTGTGAAGTAACAGAGTTCGCTAATACCACCATATAGTACCGCCTATTACTTACTGACAGTTTGCTGAACTAGTGACTGAACTAGTGCCGACATCACCCCATGACTGAAGCCTAAACACTGCTGGGGGAAATAAAGTCCATATTCTCCCGGCGGCGGGGCTCTAAGTGGGGGCACCGAGCTGATTCAGAACGCTATTAGCTTGCAGGTTAATCCCATATCTGCAGGTTAATTGCATTTTTTTCAGGTTCCCTGTAAGATCTTGCAGTTCAAAATGCATAGTTGGCTGCTTATTTCAATACTACTACATATTAAATGCAGTCAATCATGGATATCTGCAACTTTATTATTTCATTCTTCTATCCATACTTTTGACAGGATGGTTTCAAATCAAAGCAACCAATCACTTATCAGTATAAGGAAATAAAGTGGAATTGCAATTGTTTCCTACGGGCAAAAGGCCTTTTTTTTCTGTTATAGATTGTTTTGATAAATGAGATGTGTTGTGGTAATACATGATCACATGCATGAACACAGGCTGGATATGATATGTAGCCCTTCATTAATCTCGAAATGCATTATTAAAAGAGAGCTTGGTGATTGATCTCTAGAAATGTAATGTGCTGAGAAAAACAATTTGTTTAAATTAAGCTCTGCGCTGCTTATCAGCTTTCCCTTGCGCCCGGCCTCATGCAGGGTAATGCGGCACTGTTGTATTTCAGTCTACAGTATGTTTTGTAAATGATTTAGATGCGTGTCAAAAAACAAAAAAAAAGCCTCTTCACAGGAAACAATAAAAAAAAAAAAACCCACAAGCTTCTGAAAATCTGCATTTCCTCCCGCTTATGAAAAAGACTTGTTTTCTTTTCCGTTATCTACACGTATCTACAAGAACTGCTTTGGGAATGATTGATATTTCTTTAGAGATCCTGTCATATTACTTGTTATTGTAACACTTATCGGTGATAAAGTTCAGACCAAAATTAAGCAGCTGCAATGTTGCAGCACAAATTAGTTTAATGTTAGCAGTCAGGAGCAGCTGTTTGGCGGAGGACTCGAATGTAGCAGTGGGGGAAGGGCCGGTGACGCTGACAATGTTATTTTCTCTACATAAACATTTTTGGCTGCTGCAGCTTTTGTGCTGCTCACGTGACAGTGTCCCTAGGCAGATAATTTATTTCTGTAGCTTTCATGAGCAATCATTAACCTTCAGACACTCAGTTTGCTTCCTGCTTTGTGGCATTTGTTATTCTTCTTTTTCTTACACACTAACTAGTTTAATTCAGAGAACATCAGGGGAAAATTGCAGGATATTTTTATTGAAATGTAATGCAACCAGCTAAAATATAGAGCATGCACAGACTGATACACCAATGTACAAGACTGCGTGTTCTCTACAAATGGGGGCGCAAGTCATTGACGGTTGGTTTGCTGCACCTTAAATAGCAACATAATTTTTTTTATCATCAGTGTCATATGTTCAGAGTCATTCTCTCGAGGTGATTCAGTACATCCAGTCACTTGTGTTTATATTTAACCACTGTACGTGTCAATGTAGGCAAGATGTGATATCTCTTGACAACTGCAGGTTTTTTTTTTTACATACTTTGTCTCCCAATATGTGTTGAAATAATAAATTATGTTATGCAGCTAGGAAGGAGAAATATTATAATGCACCCATAAGCAGAAAATGGTAACAAAAGGGTAAAGGAGCAATATTAAATATCTATTAAAGTACAGTTTATCATCTTAAGGGGCTCAGGACAAAAGTATGTATGACCTCCCTACAATGCCTAGGCATATTCCTGATGACGTAGCGGATGGTCTCCTGAGGGATCTCCTCCCAGACCTGGACTAAAGCATCCGCCAACTCCTGGACAGTCTGTGGTGCAAAGTGATGTTGGTGGATGTTGCGAGACATGATGTCCCAGATGTGTTCAGATTCAGGTTTGGGGAACAGGCAGGCCAGTCTATAGCTTCAATGCCTTCATCATACAGGAACTGCTGACACACTCCAGCCACATTAGGTCTGGCATTGTACTGCATTAGGAGGAACCTATGGCCAACCACACCAGCATATGGTCTCACAAGGGGTCTGAGGATCTCATCTTGGTACCTAATGGCAGTCAGGCTACCTCTGGCGAGCACATGGAGAGTTGTGCGGCCCTCCAAAGAAATGCCACCCCACACCATTACTGACCCACTGCCAAATCGGTCATGCTGAAGGATGTTGAAGGCAGCAGAACGTTCTACACGGCATCTCCAGACTCTGTTTTTTCTGTCACATGTGTTCAGGGTAAACTTACTTTCATCTGAGAAGAGCACAGGGTGCCAGTGGTGAATTTGCCAATCCTGGTGTTCTATGGCAAATGCCAAGCTTCCTGCATGGTGTTGGGCTGTGAGCACAACCCCCATCTGTGGACATCAGGCAATCAGACCATCCTTATGGAGTCGGTTTCTAACGGCTTGTGCAGACACATGTACATTTGTTGCCTGCTGGAAGTCATTTTGCAGGGCTCTGGCAGTGCTCCTCCTGTTCTTCCTTGCACAAAGGCTAAGGTAGAGGTCCTGCTGCTTTGTTGTTGCCCTCCTACTGCCCCCTCCACATCTCCTGGTGTACTGGCCTGTCTCCTGGTAGCACCCTTCAGCCTCTGGACACTACGCTGACGGACACAGCAAACCTTCTTGCCACAGCTCGCAATGAAGTGTCATCCTGGATGAGTTGCACTATCTGAGGCACTTGTGTGGGTTGTAGAGTCCGTCTCTTGCTACCACAAGTGTGAAAGCACAACCAACATTCAAAAGTGGCCAAAACATCAATCAGAAAGCATTGGTACTGAGATGTGGTCTGTGGCCCCACCTGCAGAACCACTCCTTAGTTTCCATCTGTTGTCTATTCCATTTGCACAACAGCATGTGAAATTGATTGTCAAACAGTGTTGCTTCCTAAGTGAACAGTTTGATTTCCCAGAAGATTGATTTACTTGGAGTTATATTCTGTTGTTTAAGTGTTCCCTTTATTTTTGTGAGCAGTGTAGTTCTGTACCCCAGACTACCAAAGATGTTGAATAACAGGGATTCTGACAGTATCCCCTACTTGGCCTTAAATTGCACAGGTTGCAGACTTAATCCACTTCTCTACCAGAGATATCAGCCATAAATTACCATAGCAAAATATTTTTATTGTTTTTTACAAACTACATTTTATTGCTACATGTTGTTTTTGGATTTATTATATTTGAAAAATACAGCAAAGATGTTATATTCTGCATATGTTTAATTGCCATTATTTGTTGCTGTGTGTGATGTATGGGCTTTGGATGACTTAGTTGCCACGGCTCTTGCCAGAATTTGGCCTCTTACTAAATATGGCATGGTGAGCGAGTCAAGGGTTCATAGATTTGTGATATGCCACAGGTGGATCGATGAGAGGTCTTTTTTGACGTCTAATGCCAAATAACAAATAACCGATGATGGCTAAGGTGTACATTTAAGCATGTACATGCCCATGTGGTAATCTCTCCGCATCTGCTGGAGTTCTGAGAAAGGCCTAACTAGCAGGGAACTGTTGTAGATAAGAGTGGTGAGCTTTAATCCTTTGAAGCTGTAGTAGGGATGTGTAGTAGGCTGGAAATCCTTTTAGGCCATAAAGACTATAGCAAGAGTCTGAATGTAAAAAAAAAAAATCAGCTCTCCAAAGTGTAGAGGATTTTGGTAAATAAAGTGACTTGGAATAAGCAGAACTGCACACTTTGTGCTTATAAAAGGCACATTTAATATATAAAGCTGAATGTGTGTGTGTGTGTGTGTATGTATGTCCGGGATTGGCATCTGCACTGTCGCAGCTACAGCCACAAAATTTTGCACAGTCACACGTCTGGACCCCGACAGCGTCATAGGCTATGTTGTGAGGCGAAATTTTAACCCCGCACTTTCCAATTCACCAAACAATTTTGCCCCTATCTACATAATGGGGAAAAAAGTGAAATGAAAAATGTTGGAGGTGTCGCAGCTACAGCCACAAAATTTTGCACTGTCACACATCTGGACCCCGAGAGCGTCATAGGCTATGTTGTGAGGGGGAATTTTAACCCCGCGCTTTCCAATTCACCAAACAATTTTGCCCCTATCTACATAATGGGGAAAAGTGAAAGGAAAAGTGTTGGAGGCAAATTGACAGCTGCCAGATGTGAACAAGGGGGACTTAAAGAATGAGAGCGATGGAGCCAAAGAGTATATACCGTACAGTTGCTAAGGTGGGGCCCCGACATGGGATACTCACCACACACAGGGATATGAACACACACACAAAATGTGCTTGAACACATATCACCCTCAGCACACATTTCACCACACATACACCAACCTCGCCACATAAAAGTCGAAACACAAAAGTCGCCGCTCAAAACTCGCCACGCGCAAAACAGGCCACATGCAAAAACTAGGCTTACGCAAAACTCGCCACAAGTGCAAAACTCACCTCATGGAAAACTCGCCACACGCAAAACTTGCACATGCAGAAAAATTGCCACATGCACAAAAGTTGCAACACATGCAAAAGTTGCCTCACACAAAACTTGCACATACTCAAAAGATACTACACATAAAACTCACCACGCGCAAAACTCGCCATGCGCAAAACTTGCTGCACACAACTTGCTACACTAACCTGTCACATGCAACTCGACACACAAAAAGTTGCTACACGCATGTTGCCACACAAAACTTATCTCACAAAAGTTGCTACATGCATGTCGCCACACGCAACTCAACACACACAACTTGACAAACGAAACCCGCCCTAAAACACACACAAGTCTGGTATTATCCTTCAAAAATAAAAATCTGATTAATAAGCAGACAAACTACAAGAGCAACAAATGTACCATATAGGAAATACGGCAGCTGTCAGTCACATGACCTGTCTATTATGTGTATGTGTGAGCTAATATATACTGCCAGGGGGAGGGCTTCCTGTTGGCTGGGGATTTATCAGGCTGCCAATTTAGCTTACAAATACTGAGGTAAAAATACTGGCCAAATAACGTGTGAATGCGGTCTAATACAGGAGGAGATGACACACAGGTATATACTATATACAGGAGAGATGGCACACAGGTATACACTATATACAGGAGGAGATGACACACAGATATATACTATATACAGGAGGAGATGACACACAGATATATACTATATACAGTAGGAGATGACATACAGGTATATACTATATACAGGGGAGATGACATACAGGTATATGCTATATACAGGAGCAGATGACCTACAGGTATATACTATATACAGGAGGAGATGACACACAGGTATATACTATATACAGGAGCAGATGACCTACAGGTATATACTATATGCATGAGGAGATGACACACAGGTATATACTATAAACAGGAGCAGATGACCTACAGGTATATACTATATACATGAGGAGATGACACACAGGTATATACTATAAACAGGAGCAGATGACCTACAGGTATATACTATATACAGGAGGAGATGACACAGGTATATACTATAAACAGGAGCAGATGACCTACAGGTATATACTATATACAGGAGGAGATGACACACAGGTATAAACCTGACGCCTCCTGAAGAAGCGGTGTGAAACGCGCGTCGGGGCAGAGGGACGCCGAGGTATACCCACCCCCCCTCTTTGGCCAACTATCAGGTATACTTTATTATCTATCGGATGTCTATGACTTTTCTCGGGGGTGCATGACTCATCTGGGACACTAGGAATATTAGCGTTTAGCTATCTAGTTTCATACATTATTATAGCCAGGTGGACATGTGCACCTCAGAGCACATATAGGCATGTCATCCTTGTGAGATATTACCCTTATTTATGTGATAGTCCATACTATATCTGTGGGTAACCTATGGTAGAAAAGTCCCTTTTTTTGTGGTTCCAGTACCCTTGTTTGTTATTTATATATGTTGTTTTTAATTATTTCAATAAATGTGATTTTATATTGTACCATGGTGAGGTCAATTCATTTGGTTGTGATCACACCTCTAGTGATATAGCTTAATATGTATGGTACAGTGTCCCCTTTTTGAGGGACATTTAGCAACACTATAGAGCAAATCTTGTGAATATATATACAGGAGCAGATGACCTACAGGTATATACTATATACAGGAGGAGATGACACACAGGTATATACTATAAACAGGAGCAGATGACCTACAGGTATATACTATATACAGGAGGAGATGACATACAGGTATATGCTATATAGAAGATGACATACAGGTATATACTATATACAGGAGGAGATGACACACAGATATATACTATATACAGGAGGAGATGACATACAGGTATATACTATATATAGAAGGAGAAGACATACAGGTATATACTATATATAGGAGGAGATGACATACAGGTATATACTATATACAGGGGAGATGACACACAGCAGGTATATACTATATACAGGGGAGATGACAAACAGGTATATACTATATACAGGAGATGACATACAGGTGTATACTATATATAAGGGAGATGACAAACATGTACAGTATATACTGAGGTGAAAATGAGAGGTGTGAGGTGAAAATGAAAAGGTGTGATTGCAAAATGAGAGGAGTGAGGGAAAATAGTGGAGTGATCGGAAAATGACAGATGTGAGGTCGAAATGACAAGTGTTAGGGGGGAATGAGAGGAGTGAGGGAGAAAATGAGAGGTGTGAGGGAGAAAATGAGAGATGTGAGGGGGAAAATGAAAGATGTGATTGGGAAAATGAGAGGCATGATGGGAAAATAAGAGAAGTGAGGTGCTATAACTAACCACAGATATTTTCTATGCCCAGGCAACGCCGGGCTCTTCAGTTAGTCTCTAATAAAATTGAACCAGCTGCGGCTCCTCTTTGTACAGCTATGCATAATGGCAACCCCAGTAAGTGCAGTAGAGTGTAGTAAAGAAATAAGGAACCACTGGAAGCTTCTGGAACAGATGATGGCTTATAGGTAGACGTTCATTCACTTTATTGACACTGTGCATTTCAGTCCCAAACAGATGCCTTCAGAATGGCTGTTCTTGAAGCTGTCATCTTTCCCATGAGCTCCCAGAGGTTCCTTAATTTTCCGCTACACTCCACCAACACTCTACTTCAGCAAAGTTTGATTACCCTGTATGCTTAGGTCATTATTGTATAGTTCTGCATCTTTTTAGGTTTAGTTGGAGCCTTTGTGAAAGGCATGTTTATTGAATTTTGAACTGGTTGTTGGTGTTGGTGTGAAGAGAAGATCTCAACAGCTTGTTTCTGGAGTATCACTGGGACTTGATTGGGAAAGGATTGTTTTGAAGAGTGAGTCATTGAAAGTCAAGGAGCAATGACAGAGGGACACATGAAAAGGAGGAACCCTTGAAATTCAAAGAACTGTGAAATAAAAACACAGGGCCCAGTTTATCAAGACCGTAGTTTTTCATACCAGTCTTGATTGCAATGCATCTGATTAATTAAGAGGCACACACCTATTAACTAATCAGGTGATGCGCAAGCTGGCATGCGTCTCAGTGTGTGCCTCACCACAAATCTTACTGGCATTGTATAAGGGATGCCACTGCTTGTCATGAATTTCATAAACAGAGTTCGTGAAGCCTCATTAAGATCCAACTTGTGCTACTTTGTAAAGATGGGTGAAAATGGTGAGAAAACGCCAAAAGTTGCAAAATGTTTGCATTATCAAAGGCTGCGTAAAAATTTGGAAACTTTTCAATACTATTTACATCAATTTTGTAGGGTAAAAGCTTTCATGAATTAGGGTCAACATTTTTGCAGACTAACCCTTGAGTGACAAGACCCAAAAGAACAAGGTCTAGAAATGGAGAGATTGCATTTTAAATATAGGGGCAGGGAACAAGACAGATGGCTGACAAATTGTGGATAAGTGTAAGGTTTGAGACAGTGTTAGGTGGCATAGTGTGGGTAAGGACTCTCAGAAATGATTCTCATGACTGTGTGCCTTATACTTGTCAGAGAAGTCATTTGTAAAAATAGACAAATTTATTTAAGTGGAATTGAATTTTACTCAAATATACAAAAACATAATTTTTTGAGAATTCAGAATTTTGATCATTTGTTTTTTGTAAAATTTAAAAAAATGGTGGATGGATAGCCGCCATTTTGTTGAACCGTAGATGGTCTGAAAAAGTTTTTTAAAACACAAAATAAAGTTTATACTCTGCTTATTTGTTTGGCCTCTCCGCCCGCTATGTGGTCCTCAGTAACACCTCTTCTTTCCACCATCACTAACCCATCACAATGAGCAATACACTGTGACCCAAAAGGCCTAATCGCAGTGTGAAGTACCGGCCTAGAGTAAACAGGCCAAGAGATGCGTCTCGTGATGGGTGGAATGAAGAGGCTTCCCTGAGGGGCACAATATATAGCAAATATTAAAAACCTTTGGGAGAAAAGAGTAATAAAATGCACATCCTGAACTTTACACTGTTCAGATAGCAGTATTAATAAAATTATAGTGCGCACAATGAAAGTCATTTATAAATCCTTATACCAGCAATGTATCATTATCAACAACAAAGAGAGACCAATTAACTGTCTAAAGTCTCTAAAAAATTCATCTTTATTGAAAACCGCCAATTTAAAATCATATGGCAATCTAACAGAGTAATACAATAATGGTGGACCACATAATCGCAAGCATAGTTAGTCACATATCATTAGAGTCTTCCTATACAACTGATAAACAATCCATCAACCTGCATCATGCAGAACACGTTATGCCAACTAGCCTTGGGTTTTGGCATCTTACATATAGCAATGCATTAGAGAACGCGGCGGCCATTTTCCCAAAGCCGAGTTTGCATCTCGGCTTTGGGAAAATGGCCGCCGCGATCTCTAATGCGCACGCGCGGCATCCCGCGGCCATTTTCCTGAAGCTCCGTGCAGCAGAGCACTCGATCTGCGAACGCGCGGCCCCAGGAAGATGGCCGCCCCCACCGATGAAAGGGATGACAGCGCAGATCGTGCGCTGCTTGTTCACGTGCCCACAGTGGATTAGTCACCTCAACATGCGGACACCACTACGCCACCAACGTAAAGCTGAGGAAGAACCAGCGCTGTGAACACGCCCTCCCGACCTGACCAGCCTGATTGACAGGCGAAAACGGCGACTTTGGTAAGTTATTTCTCAGCATAGGTGGGGAATCGGGGTACACTACATACACTATAGTAACACACAGCGCAGGCCCTATTTAACAGTATTTATATCTCAATCTCAAAAAACGGGGTGACAGGTTCCTTTTAATATACAAAGTATGATGTGTGTGGTTGAGAATGACACTTGGCAGACCTGGATCTGATGCATTTCATATGGAAGGGTTGAAATGTACATTTACATGTATTGAGTCCATTAGTGTCAGGATTTTAGTTAAACTCTAAACAATTATGACACATTTTTTCATAATTTTTAGATGTTTAAGCGTAACACCCTTATTAAATAATAATCCCACAGTTGGAATTGGCATTTCATGCATCGTATTTTCCATTTATTCATTGCCTTGCTGGACCACCCATTTCTTTTGGGAAGATATTTTATACTATGAGTTGATGATTGAACTATTTAGTTTTGTTCTATGTTAGCCGAACCCCAAACATACTAGCCTGCTGGCAGGGATTGGCTTATTGCCCTTAGCAGATGGAGAGTCTCATACAAAAGAAGTTACCGTAATTACTTACAGACTTTAAACTAAAATATTCAGGACTTTACCTAGCTAGGACAGTGTTAATAGATGAAAAAAGAATGTTAAAAAGGTGTCAATAGTGCTGCTAAATGCAAGGCAAAAAGTAATCCTTGAATGTGCTAGAATGGGTGTACATGGGGTAATTTGGTGTTGACGCACACTCTGAAAAGCATACAAATTTGCCTACAAATGTGTATTTGTCCAATGTATATTAGATAAAGATTTTTTTTTATTTTAAGCAATACTAGGGTCAGATAGTTGGAAATTAATGCAAGTTGTAAACACAGCAACAACATACTATCACTGAAATGTACTTACCTGGCTTCCATCCAACTGACTTGTCATCCAGTCAGCAGTCAGTACAATATGAGCACTATACAGGTCCTTCTCAAAAAATTAGCATATAGTGTTAAATTTCATTATTTACCATAATGTAATGATTACAATTAAACTTTCATATATTATAGATTCATTATCCACCAACTGAAATTTGTCAGGTCTTTTATTGTTTTAATACTGATGATTTTGGCATACAACTCCTGATAACCCAAAAAACCTGTCTCAATAAATTAGCATATTTCACGCATCCAATCAAATAAAAGTGTTTTTTAATAACAAACAAAAAAACCAACAAATAATAATGTTCAGTTATGCACTCAATACTTGGTCGGGAATCCTTTGGCAGAAATGACTGCTTCAATGCGGCGTGGCATGGAGGCAATCAGCCTGTGACATTGCTGAGATGTTATGGAGGCCCAGGATGCTTCAATAGCGGCCTTAAGCTCATCCAGAATGTTGGGTCTTGCGTCTCTCAACTTTCTCTTCACAATATCCCACAGATTCTCTATGGGGTTCAGGTCAGGAGAGTTGGCAGGCCAATTGAGCACAGTAATACCATGGTCAGTAAACCATTTACCAGTGGTTTTGGCACTGTGAGCAAGTGCCAGGTCGTGCTGAAAAATGAAATCTTCATCTCCATAAAGCATTTCAGCCGATGGAAGCATGAAGTGCTCCAAAATCTCCTGATAGCTAGCTGCATTGACCCTGCCCTTGATGAAACACAGTGGACCAACACCAGCAGCTGACATGGCACCCCACACCATCACTGACTGTGGGTACTTGACACTGGACTTCAGGCATTTTGGCATTTCCTTCTCCCCAGTCTTCCTCCAGACTCTGGCACCTTGATTTCCGAATGACATGCAAAATTTGCTTTCATCAGAAAAAAGTACTTGGGACCACTTAGCAACAGTCCAGTGCTGCTTCTCTGTAGCCCAGGTCAGGTGCCTCTGCCGCTGTTTATGGTTCAAAAGTGGCTTTACCTGGGGAATGCGGCACCTGTAGCCCATTTCCTGCACACGCCTGTGCACCGTGGCTCTGGATGTTTCCACACCAGACTCAGTCCACTGCTTCCTCAGGTTCCCCAAGGTCTGGAATCGGTCCTACTCCACAATCTTCCTAAGGGTCCGGTCTCCTCTTCTCGTTGTACAGCGTTTTCTGCCACATTGTTTCCTTCCAACAGACTTACCATTGAGGTGCCTTGATACAGCACTCTGGGAACAGCCTATTTGTTGAGAAATTTCTTTCTGGGTCTTACCCTCTTGCTTGAGGGTGTCAATGATGGCCTTCTTGACATCTGTCAGGTCGCTAGTCTTCCCCATGATGGGGGTTTTGAGAAATGAACCAGGCAGGGAGTTTATAAAAGCCTCAGGTATCTTTTGCATGTGTTTAGAGTTAATTAGTTGATTCAGAAGATTAGGTAATAGGTCGTTTAGAGAACCTTTTCTTGATATGCTAATTTATTGAGACAGGTTTTTTGGGTTATCAGGAGTTGTATGCCAAAATCATCAGTATTAAAACAATAAAAGACCTGACAAATTTCAGTTGGTGGATAATGAATCTATAATATATGAAAGTTTAATTGTAATCATTACATTATGGTAAATAATGAAATTTAACACTATATGCTAATTTTTTGAGAAGGACCTGTACTTACATGAAATCTATTAGACAGTAGCAAACTGCTGGCTGATTTAATATGATGGTTATCGCCTTTAGTTAGTGGGCCAAACTAATGTTGAATATGTGGTATGCTCCTTAACCGGTCTCATTATCAGTTATAGGTATTTATTCCTGATTAGATATCTCTGTCAATTTTGTGGCAGAAAATGAGCGTGTTTTAAGAAAAAACTCTCCTAATCCTCCTTCAAATCTCAAAGCTTTACCTAAATGTTGAATTTCCATTCATTTTATGCTCCAAAAATTCAGCAAAAAGACTTCATGTGAACATATTTAGTGAGCATCTGACAGTTTCTGGAAGAGTAAACTCTTAATATGTACTACCTCATTATCAAAAAAGGTGCTACATGGAAAGGGATAGATAATTGCCCCTTAGTCAAACTGGTTACCTCTAGCCCATGTTAGAGACCTCATATCGCAATCGAAGTGCAATATTTCCATGCTATATTGATAATAATCTGATATCAGCATTATTCACAAAAATATCTATATTTTGCTGGTATATTTACTTATCTGGGTTCAAGCGCCAGGATTTTCAGCCTTGGGACACCATAGAAATGTTATATCAACCTAAATGATGGAGCTATAATTGTATTTTGTGCACCTAAGATGGTGACTGTACGCTTAAAAGGTGGCATGTTCCTGTTAAAAAAATATGACATGAAATAGTAATAACTAGGGTTGAGCGAAACGGGTCGGCCAGATTCAGAAGTCGCCGACTTTTGGCAAAGTCGGGTTTCATGAAACCCGACCCCTGTGTGGGGTCAGCCAATAGGTCGGCGATCTTCTGAACTGGAATCGGAATTCCGATACCGATTCCCGATATGTTTAAGATATCGGGAATCGGTATCGGAATTCAGATTTAAGTGTAAAATAAAGAATAAAAATAAAAAATATTGCTATACTCACCCTCGGACGCGCCCTGGTTGTAACCGGGAGCCTTCCTTCCTAAGAATGAGCGCCTGAAGGACCTTTCGATGACGTCGCGGCTTGTGATTGGTCGCGTGAGCGGTCACATGGGTGTCACGCGACCAATCACAAGCCGCGACGTCATCGAAAGGTCCTTCAAGCGCTGATTCTTAGGAAGGAAGGCTGCGGGTTAGAACCAGGGCACATCCGAGGGTGAGTATATACCTATTAGGAATATACTCACCCTCGGACGAGAACCAGGGCTCGTCCGAATGCTCATTCTTAGGAAGGAAGGCTCCCGGTTACAACCAGGGCGCGTCCGAGGGTGAGTATAGCAATATTTTTTATTTTTATTCTTTATTTTACACATTAATATGGATCGCAGGGCCTGAAGGAGAGTTTCCACTCCTTCAGACCCTGGGAACCATTAGAAACCCAATGCACTGCATTGGGTTTCGTGTTTCGGCCGACCCCGACTTTTCTATAGGATCGGCCGATTTGACTCGTGAAACCCGACCCGATCCTATAAAAACAAAAGTCGCTCAACCCTAGTAATAACTGTATGCATATCACATAGGAGACACTCCAACTGCTGCATATGTTGCAAAGGAGACACTGGGACTGCTGCATACATCACATAGGAGACAATACAACTGGCTCATTGGATGTGGAGCAGGACAGGAGTGTAGAGAACATTGACATGTCTTCATATCTGACTAGGGTTGAGCGAAACGGATCGGACAAAAATCACCGACTTTCGGCAAAGTCGGGTATCATGAAACCCGACCCGATCTTAGTGTGGGGTCGGCCATCTTCGCACCAAAGTTGCGTTTCGTATGACGCTTTCAGCACCATTTTTCAGCCAATGAAGGAGAACACAGAGTGTGGGCAGCGCGATGACATAGGTCTCGGTCCCCACCATCTTAGAGAAGGGCATGACAGTGATTGGCTTGCTTTCTGCGGCGTCATAGGGGCTATAAAAGGTGTGCACGCCGACCACCATCTTATTCCTGCCGATCGTAGCATAGGGAGACGTTGCTGCAGCTTCTTCAGAAGAAGGGATATAGTTAGGGAGGGAAGATTAACCCCCAAAACTGCTTGTGCTGTAGCGATTTCCACTGTCCAACACCACGATTTATTTGCAGGGACAGTGGAGGCTATATTTTTGTGCATCAGCTCTGTAGCTTATTAGGCTGCCTTATAAGGCTCCCAGATAGCTGCATTGCTGTTTGCACGCCGCTGTGCAAACCAACTGCTTTTTTAAAAGCAAAAATCCTGTTGCTCCTTTCTGCACAGTTATCTTGTTTATTTGTCCACACTTTTGTGTGCAGCAGTCCTTTTTATTGCTGCCATACTTTTCCTGAGATCATTGTAGGGAGATTGAAATTGTACTACAGTCCTTGTATCTTTTCATATATCTTCCAGCCACTTTCTGCCACTTAGATTGCGTTGTTTTATACACTGGGCCTGAGTTTTGGGTCAGTCTCCCCCCAAAAAAGGGAGTTTTAAATTCTCACAAAGTGGATCTATTGCAGTCCTGTTAGTTTGGTGTATGTCAGCCAGCCACTTTCTGCCACTTACATTGCGTTGTTTCATACACTGGGCCTTAGTTTTGGGTCAGTCTCCCCCCAAAAAAGGAGTTTCAAATTCTCACAAAGTGGATCTACTGCAATCCTGTTAGTTTGGTGTATGTCAGCCAGCCACTTTCTGCCACTTACATTGCATTGTTTTATACACTGGGCCTGAGTTTTGGGTCAGTCTCCCCCCAAATTCTCAACAAGTTTACATACACCTTCTACCTTGTTTTACAGTACCATATAACGGTTGTTATTTTGGTTAGATTTTCCAAAAAATGAGGAAGTCTCGTGGAAGAGGCCGTGGGTGGTGGTTGCCAGCTGGTACCTATGGTGGTGGTGCATCTGGTGGTAGTGGCGGTGCATCTGGTGGTAGTGGCAAAAGCACAATAGCACCTAAGGCTGGAGGTGTTGAGCCAGTGTCATCGTCTAGCTACACAAGGCCTCGAAGGCTCCCTTTTCTGGGAGTAGGAAATTGGCTTTTAAAGCCGGAGCAGGAGGAAAAAGTTTTGGCTTTCCATGCTGACTCAGCCTCCAACTCTTTCGCCTCCTCTTCAGAAAGTTCCAAATATAAAAGCAGTGAGTCATCAGTGGATGCTCCCGGGCAGGAACAAGACGTTTCCTTGTGTCCTTCACCCAAAACAAAAGTGAAGGATGCTTCAGGCGACACTAGAGGTTACTCCGTGGAGCTCTTTACACATACCGTGCCTGGGTTAGAACGGGAAATTGTTAACTGCCCATTACAAGATGGCACATAGCCACAGCTAGATTATTATGCTGTTCCATTGACTCAGATCACTACATTGCCCTCGCAGTGTACTGAGACAGAATCTGACCCTGATGAGACTATGGTGCCCCGTCCCGAACGCTATAGTACCTTACACGGTGACACAGAGGAAGGTGCACATGACGTTGAAGAGGAGGTTATAGATGACCCAGTTGTTGACCCAGATTGGTAGCCATTGGGGGAAGAGGGTGCCACTGCCAGTAGCTCTGAAGCGGAGGAGGATGATCTGCAGCAGTCATCTACATCGCAACAGCTGTCATTTGGCAGGCCTGTATCTGGCCAAAAACGTTTGTCAAAAACAAAACAGTTTTAGGACAGCGTGGCCATCCAGTGAAAGTAGCAAAGCATGCAATGCCTGGAAAGGTATTCCATAGTAGGAAGAGTGCAGTGTGGGAATTTTTTAACCAAGATCCGAATGATCAGTCAAAAGTTATCTGTAAGAAATGCTCAAAGAACTTTAGCAGAGGGAAGAATCTTCAAAATTTAAATACACCGTGCATGCTTAGACATTTAACCAGCATGCACTTGCAAGCCTGGACTAACTACCAAACGTCCTGTACCGTTGGTGCACCTGCACAGAATGAAGGTAGTCAGCAACGCTACATTGCTTCCCTCACTGTAAGCCCACCGGTTAGGACACCACCAGCAGTAAATGTGGAGGTATCGTCGCAAGTAGGGTTGAGCGAAACGGGTCGTTCATTTTCAAAAGTCGCCGACTTTTGGCAAAGTCGGGTTTCATGAAACCCGATCCGACCCCTGTGCGGGGTCGGCCATGCGGTACGCGACTTTCGCGCCAAAGTCGCGTTTCAATGACGCAAAAAGCGCCATTTCTCAGCCAATGAAGGTAAACGCAGAGTGTGGGCAGCGTGATGACATAGATCCTGGTCCCCACCATCTTAGAGAAGGGCATTGCAGTGATTGGCTTGCTGTCTGCGGCGTCACAGGGGCTATAAAGGGGAGTTCCCGCCGACCGCCATGTTACTGCTGCTGATCTGAGCTTAGGGAGAGGTTGCTGCCGCTTCGTCAGAAGCAGGGATAGCGTTAGGCAGGGTCCATTAACCACCAAACCGCTTGTGCTGTAGCGATTTCCACTGCCCAACACCACCTTCGGTGTGCAGGGACAGTGGAAGCTACATTTTTTTTTTTTCCCCCTCAGCGGTGTAGCTCATTGGGCTGCCCTAGAAGGCTCCCTGATAGGTGCATTGCTGTGTGTACGCCGCTGTGCAAACCAACTGCTTTTTTCAAAGCACAAATCCTCTTGTTCCTTCCTTTCTGCACAGCTATCTTTTTGGTTTGTACACACTTTTTATTTAATTTGTGCATCAGTCCACTCCTTATTGCTGCCTGCCATACCTGGCTGAGATTACTGCAGGGAGATAGTAATTGAAGGACACTCCCTGTTTTTTTGTTTTTTTTTGTGGGAGATTAAGATTGACATTTCTGCTAGAGTGCCATCCCTGTCTGTGTCATCTCTCACTCAGTGGGCCATAGAAAGCCTATTTATTTTTTTGCTTTATTTGGGTTATAAAATCTACCTGAAAAAATCACTACATCAATCAGTGGGAGAAAAATATTGGCCTCAGGGCTTGTGTGCCACTCTTGACTCCTGTGTGCATCATCACTCACTCAGTGGGCCATAGAAAGCCTATTTATTTTTTTGCTTGATTTTGGTTCTAATATCTACCTGAAAAAATCACTACATCAATCAGTGGGAGAAAAATATTGGCCTCAGGGCTTGTGTGCCACTCCTGACTCCTGTGTGCATCATCACTCACTCAGTGGGCCATAGAAAGCCCATTTTTTTTTTTTTTTTGCTTTATTTGGGTTCTAAATTCTACCTGAAAAAATCAATAAATCAATCAGTGGGAGATTAATATTGGCCTTTGGGCTTGTGTGCCAGTCCTAAGCGTGCCATCTCTCTCTCTCAGATAGTGGGCCATAGAAAGCCTATTTATTTATTTTTTTTTTTATTGGGTTTATAAATTTTCCCTGGAGAAAAAAAAAAAAAGTGGGAGATTAATATTGGCCTCTGGGCTTGTGTGCCAGTCCTGAGCGTGCCATCTCTCTCACAAATAGTGGGCCATAGAAAGCCTATTTATTTATTTTTTTTTGGTTTTATAAATTCTCCCTTAAAAAAAGGGAGATTAATATTGGCCTTTGGGCTTGTGTGCCAGTCCTAAGCGTGCCATCTCTCTCTGTCTCTCAGATAGTGGGCCATAGAAAGCCTATTTATTATTTTTTTTATTGGGTTTATAAATTTTCCCTGGAACAAAAAAAAAAAAGTGGGAGATAAATATTGGCCTCTGGGCTTCTGTGCCACTCCTGACTCCTGTGTGCGTCATCTCTCACTCAGTGGGCCATAGAAAGCCTTTTTTTGTTTTATTTGTTTTCTAAATTCTCCCTGAAAAAATCATTTTATTTTATTTGGTTTCTAAATTCTTCCTGAAAAAATCATTTTATTCTATTTTTTTTTCCTAAAGTCTCCCTGAAAAAAAACAAAAAAAAAAACAAATCAGTGGGAGATTAATATTGCCCTTTCTGCTTGTGTGCCAGTCTTGACTCCTGGGTGTGCCATCTCTCTCTCTCTCTCCAATTGTGGGCCATAGAAAGCCTATTATTTTTTTAGCTTGATTTGGGTTCCAAAATCTACCTGAAAAAATCACTACATCAATCAGTGGGAGATAAATATTGGCCTCTGGGCTTGTGTGCCACTCCTGACTCCTGTGTGCGTCATCTCTCACTCAGTGGGCCATAGAAAGCCTTTTTTTGTTTTATTTGTTTTCTAAATTCTCCCTGAAAAAATCATTTTATTTTATTTGGCTTCTAAATTCTTCCTGAAAAAATCATTTTATTCTATTTTTTTTTCCCTAAAGTCTCCCTGAAAAAAAACAAAAAAAAAAACAAATCAGTGGGAGATTAATATTGCCCTTTCTGCTTGTGTGCCAGTCTTGACTCCTGGGTGTGCCATCTCTCTCTCTCTCTCCAATTGTGGGCCATAGAAAGCCTATTATTTTTTTAGCTTGATTTGGGTTCCAAAATCTACCTGAAAAAATCACTACATCAATCAGTGGGAGATAAATATTGGCCTCTGGGCTTGTGTGCCACTCCTGACTCCTGTGTGCGTCATCTCTCACTCAGTGGGCCATAGAAAGCCTTTTTTTGTTTTATTTGTTTTCTAAATTCTCCCTGAAAAAATCATTTTATTTTATTTGGTTTCTAAATTCTTCCTGAAAAAATCATTTTATTCTATTTTTTTTTTCCTAAAGTCTCCCTGAAAAACAAAAAACAAAAACAAATAAGTGGGAGATTAATATTGCCCTTTCTGCTTGTGTGCCAGTCTTGACTCCTGGGTGTGCCATCTCTCTCTCTCTCTCCAATTGTGGGCCATAGAAAGCCTATTATTTTTTTAGCTTGATTTGGGTTCCAAAATCTACCTGAAAAAATCACTACATCAATCAGTGGGAGATAAATATTGGCCTCTGGGCTTCTGTGCCACTCCTGACTCCTGTGTGCGTCATCTCTCACTCAGTGGGCCATAGAAAGCCTTTTTTTGTTTTATTTGTTTTCTAAATTCTCCCTGAAAAAATCATTTTATTTTATTTGGTTTCTAAATTCTTCCTGAAAAAATCATTTTATTCTATTTTTTTTTCCTAAAGTCTCCCTGAAAAAAAACAAAAAAAAAAACAAATCAGTGGGAGATTAATATTGCCCTTTCTGCTTGTGTGCCAGTCTTGACTCCTGGGTGTGCCATCTCTCTCTCTCTCTCCAATTGTGGGCCATAGAAAGCCTATTATTTTTTTAGCTTGATTTGGGTTCCAAAATCTACCTGAAAAAATCACTACATCAATCAGTGGGAGATAAATATTGGCCTCTGGGCTTGTGTGCCACTCCTGACTCCTGTGTGCGTCATCTCTCACTCAGTGGGCCATAGAAAGCCTTTTTTTGTTTTATTTGTTTTCTAAATTCTCCCTGAAAAAATCATTTTATTTTATTTGGTTTCTAAATTCTTCCTGAAAAAATCATTTTATTCTATTTTTTTTTTCCCTAAAGTCTCCCTGAAAAAAAACAAAAAAAAAACAAATCAGTGGGAGATTAATATTGCCCTTTCTGCTTGTGTGCCAGTCTTGACTCCTGGGTGTGCCATCTCTCTCTCTCTCTCCAATTGTGGGCCATAGAAAGCCTATTATTTTTTTAGCTTGATTTGGGTTCCAAAATCTACCTGAAAAAATCACTACATCAATCAGTGGGAGATAAATATTGGCCTCTGGGCTTGTGTGCCACTCCTGACTCCTGTGTGCGTCATCTCTCACTCAGTGGGCCATAGAAAGCCTTTTTTTGTTTTATTTGTTTTCTAAATTCTCCCTGAAAAAATCATTTTATTTTATTTGGTTTCTAAATTCTTCCTGAAAAAATCATTTTATTCTATTTTTTTTTCCTAAAGTCTCCCTGAAAAACAAAAAACAAAAACAAATCAGTGGGAGATTAATATTGCCCTTTCTGCTTGTGTGCCAGTCTTGACTCCTGGGTGTGCCATCTCTCTCTCTCCAATTGTGGGCCATAGAAAGCCTATTATTTTTTTTAGCTTGATTTGGGTTCCAAAATCTACCTGAAAAAATCACTACATCAATCAGTGGGAGATAAATATTGGCCTCTGGGCTTGTGTGCCACTCCTGACTCCTGTGTGCGTCATCTCTCACTCAGTGGGCCATAGAAAGCCTTTTTTTGTTTTATTTGTTTTCTAAATTCTCCCTGAAAAAATCATTTTATTTTATTTGGTTTCTAAATTCTTCCTGAAAAAATCATTTTATTCTATTATTTTTTTTTCCTAAAGTCTCCCTTAAAAAAAAAAAAAAATCAAATCAGTGGGAGATTAATATTTACATTTGTGCTTCAGTGACAGTCCTGCGTGTGTGGCATCTCTCTCATTTGTTGCCACCAACAACAGAGTGTGTAACATTGTGCCTGATTTTCGTTGTGGTCTCACTCACCTGTAAAGGGGTAGCTAAATCATACTGAAGTTATAGCTCACCGTGTAATTTGTGTGACAGCAACAAATACCGTTAGTTTGTTTACGTTTTTAAAACAATGAGGAAGTCTGGTGGAAGAGGTCGTGGCCGGGGGCGTTCATTGTCAGCTGGTAATGAGGGTAGTGGTAGTGGTGGAGCATCAGCTGGTCGTGGGAAAAAAAATATTGCACCTAAGTCTGGAGCTGTGGAGCCAGGTTCGTCGTCTGGCTACACAAGGCCTCGAACGCTCCCTTTTCTGGGAGTAGGAAAACCGCTTTTAAAGCCGGAGCAGCAAGAGCAAGTTTTGGCTTATCTTGCTGACTCAGCCTCTAGCTCTTTTGCCTCCTCTCGTGAAACTGGTAAATGTCAAAGCAGCGCGTCGTTAGTGGATGTTCACGGTCAGGGACAAGTCGCTTCCTTGTCCTCTTCAGCAAAAACAACAACAGAGAAGAATGCAGCAGGCGACACAACGGGTTACTCCATGGAGCTCTTTACACATACCGTCCCTGGCTTAGAAAGTGAAGCAGTTAACAGTCCATGCCCATTACAAGTTGAATCTGACATGGAGTGCACTGATGCACAGCCACAGCCAGACTACTATGCTGGTCCTTTGACTCAGACCACAACATTGCCCTCGCAGGGTGCTGATCAAGAATCAGACCCTGATGAGACTATGTTGCCCCATCACGAACGCTATACCACCGACCGACACGGTGACACAGACGAAGTTGCACACGAGCTACAAGAAGAGGTAATAGATGACCCATTTCTTGACCCCGATTGGCAGCCATTGGGGGAACAGGGTGCAGGCGGCAGCAGTTCTGAAGCGGAGGAGGAGGGGCCGCAGCAGGCATCAACATCGCAACAGGTTCCATCTGCCGGGCCCGTATCTTGCCCAAAACGCGTGGCAAAGCCAAAACCTGTTGGAGGACAGCGTGGCCATCCGGTTAAAGCTCAGTCTGCAATGCCTGAAAAGGTATCCGATGCTAGAAAGAGTGCAGTCTGGCATTTTTTTAAACAACATCCAATTGATCAGTGCAAAGTCATCTGTCAAAAATGTTCAACTACCTTAAGCAGAGGACAGAATCTGAAAAGTCTCAATACAAGTTGCATGCATAGACATTTAACCACCATGCATTTGCAAGCCTGGACTAACTACCAAACGTCCCTTAAGGTTGTAGCACCCTCGGCCAATGAAGCTAGTCAGCAACGCAACATCCCTTCCGGCAGTGTAGGGCCACCATTTTCCGCACCACCTGCAGTATCTGTGCAGGTTTCTTTGCCAGGCCAAAGCAGTCAGGGTCAGGGAATCACCAGTTTCGTAGTAGGAAACACTGCATCTAGGGCACCGGTGGCAACAATACCATCTCCCACCGTCTCTCAGTCTGCCATGTCCACCGGCACCCCCGCTAGTTCCACGATCTCCAGCTCTCCAGTCCAGCTCACCCTACATGAGACTATGGTTAGAAAAAGGAAGTACTTAGCCTCGCATCCGCGTACACAGGGTTTGAACGCACACATAGCTAGACTAATCTCGTTAGAGATGATGCCCTACCGGTTAGTTGAAAGCGAAGCTTTCAAAGCCCTGATGGACTACGCTGTATCACGCTACGAGCTACCCAGTCGACACTTTTTTTCCAGAAAAGCCATCCCAGCCCTCCACCAGCATGTTAAAGAGCGCATCGTCCATGCACTCAGGCAATCTGTGAGCACAAAGGTGCACCTGACAACAGATGCATGGACCAGTAGGCATGGCCAGGGACGTTACGTGTCCATCACGGCACACTGGGTAAATGTGGTGGATGCAGGGTCCACAGGGGACAGCAAGTTTGGGACAGTTCTGCCTAGCCCACGGTCTAGGAAACAATTGGCTGTAGCTGTTCACACCCCCTCCTCCTCCTCTTCGTCCTCCTGCAGAAGCGAGAGCTCGTCCACAGACCGCAGTCGCACAACCACTCCATCCGCAGCTGCCACTGTTGCACACCAGGTCTCCCATTATGGGGCAGCTACTGGCAAACGTCAGCAGACTGTATTGGCTATGAAGTGTTTGGGCGACAACAGACACACCGCGGAAGTTCTGTCCGAGTTCTTGCAGAAAGAAACGCAGTTGTGGCTGGGCACTGTAGATCTTGAGGCAGGCAAGGTAGTGAGTGATAACGGAAGGAATTTCATGGCTGCCATCTCCCTTTCCCAACTGAAACACATTCCTTGCCTGGCTCACACCTTAAACCTGGTGGTGCAGTGCTTCCTGAAAAGTTATCCGGGGTTATCCGACCTGCTCCTCAAAGTGCGTGGACTTTGCTCACATATCCGCCGTTCGCCCGTACACTCCAGCCGTATGCAGACCTATCAGCGTTCTTTGAACCTTCCCCAGCATCGCCTAATCATAGACGTTGCAACAAGGTGGAACTCAACACTGCACATGCTTCAGAGACTGTGTGAACAGAGGCGGGCTGTTATGTTTTTGTGGGAGGATACACATACACGGGCAGGCAGTAGGATGGCAGACATGGAGTTGTCAGGTGTGCAGTGGTCGAAGATTCAAGACATGTGTCAAGTCCTTCAGTGTTTTGAGGAATGCACATGGCTGGTTAGTGCAGACAACGCCATAATAAGCATGAGCATCCCCCTAATGCGTCTGCTGATGCAAAGTTTGACGCACATAAAGGATCAGGCGTCTGCAGCTGAGGAAGAGGAAAGCCTTGATGACAGTCAGCCATTGTCTGGCCAGGGCAGTGTACAGGACGAGGTAGCGGGCAAAGAGGAGGAGGAGGACGAGGAGGATGATGGGGATGATTATATTTTTAATGAGGAAGCTTTTCCGGGGCCACTGGAAATTGGTGGCGTGGCAAGGCCGGGTTCTGGTTTTTTGAGGGACACAAGTGACGTGGATTTGCCTGAAACTGCCCCTCAACCAAGCACAACCGCAGATTTGAGAACTGGAACTTTGGCCCACATGGCGGATTATGCCTTACGTATCCTCAAAAGGGACACACGCATAACTAAAATGATGAATGATGACGATTACTGGTTGGCCTGCCTCCTTGATCCTCGCTATAAAGGCAAATTGCAAAATATAATGCCACATGAGAACTTGGAACTAATATTAGCAACCAAACAATCAACTCTTGTTGACCGTTTGCTTCTGGCATTCCCTGCACACAGCGCCCGTGATCGTTCTCACACGAGCTGCAGGGGCCAGCAGACCAGAGGAGTTAGAGGGGCAGAAATCAGAAGTGGCGTTGGCCAGAGGGGTTTTCTGACCAGGTCGTGGAGTGATTTTGCTATGACCGCAGACAGGACAGGTACTGCAGCATCAATTCAAAGTGACAGGAGACAACATTTGTCCAGTATGGTTACAAACTATTTTTCATCCCTTATCGATGTTCTCCCTCAACCGTCATTCCCATTTGATTACTGGGCATCAAAATTAGACACCTGGCCAGAATTGGCAGAATATGCATTGCAGGAGCTTGCTTGCCCGGCAGCTAGTGTCCTATCAGAAAGAGTATTCAGTGCTGCAGGTTCAATACTAACAGAAAAAAGGACTCGTCTGGCTACCCAAAATGTAGATGATCTAACCTTCATTAAAATGAACCACAACTGGATTTCGAAATCTTTTGCCCCACCTTGCCCGGCTGACACCTAGCTTTCCTATGAAAAGGTCTTGCCTGTGGACTATTCTGAATGCCTTTTCCAATCTCGTAATTTTCTGCACCTGATTGTCCAGCATACGACATGTTTACACCTCACTAAATGGCCAAACTCCCCACACGGGGCCGTGGTATCGACACTTGGCGACAGCACCCGTGAGAGTGCATTTTGTCTGAAGAGGTGGGTGAGCCCGCTTTTGGTCGACGGCACTGCCACTGGGTCCCTCCTAGTACAATAAAGTGTCTCTGGCGGTGGTGGTGCGCACCCAACGTCAGACACACCGTTGTAATATGAGGGGCCCTGGGCCTGTACCGCCGGCCACAAGACAGTTTCCCCCCACCCCAGCTCAAACAGTGCTCTACCACTTGCAAAATTATCTCACAGCTCCACCAATGTTTAGTCTATGCGCTGACATCCTTCAATGCCTGCCACTGACAATACCATTGTATTGACATTTTTGTAATGTTAGGCCTTCGATGCCTGTCTGTGGTCACTCCTTCCACTAGGCCTCCACTGACCACACCACTGCTGCCCGTGTACCCCTGGAACCAATTTAAAATTGCCTACAGCCATGTGTTATTATTTTAGGCCTTCGATGCCTGTCTGCGGTCACTCCTTCCACTAGGCCTCCACTGACCACACCACTGCTGCCCGTGTACCCCTGTAACCAATTTAAAATTGCCTACAGCCATGTGTTATTATTTTAGGCCTTCGATGCCTGTCTGCGGTGACTCCTTCCACTAGGCCTCCACTGACCACACCACTGCTGCCCGTGTACCCCTGTAACCAATTTAAAATTGCCTACAGCCATGTGTTATTATTTTAGGCCTTCGATGCCTGTCTGCGGTCACTCCTTCCACTAGGCCTCCACTGACCACACCACTGCTGCCCGTGTACCCCTGGAACCAATTTAAAATTGCCTACATCCATGTGTTATTATTTTAGGCCTTCGATGCCTGTCTGCGGTCACTCCTTCCACTAGGCCTCCACTGACCACACCACTGCTGCCCGTGTACCCCTGGAACCAATTTAAAATTGCCTACAGCCATGTGTTATTATTTTAGGCCTTCGATGCCTGTTTGCGGTCACTCCTTCCACTAGGCCTCCACTGACCACACCACTGCTGCCCGTGTACCCCTGGAACCAATTTAAAATTGCCTACAGCCATGTGTTATTATTTTAGGCCTTCGATGCCTGTCTGCGGTCACTCCTTCCACTAGGCCTCCACTGACCACACCACTGCTGCCCGTGTACCCCTAAAACCAATTTAAAATTGCCTACAGCCATGTGTTATTATTTTAGGCCTTCGATGCCTGTCTGCGGTCACTCCTTCCACTAGGCCTCCACTGACCACACCACTGCTGCCCGTGTACCCCTGGAACCAATTTAAAATTGCCTACAGCCATGTGTTATTATTTTAGGCCTTCGATGCCTGTCTGCGGTCACTCCTTCCACTAGGCCTCCACTGACCACACCACTGCTGCCCGTGTACCCCTGGAACCAATTTAAAATTGCCTACAGCCATTTGTTATTATTTTAGGCCTTTGATGCCTGTCTGCGGTCACTCCTTCCACTAGGCCTCCACTGACCACACCACTGCTGCCCGTGTACCCCTGGAACCAATTTAAAATTGCCTACAGCCATGTGTTATTATTTTAGGCCTTCGATGCCTGTCTGCGGTGACTCCTTCCACTAGGCCTCCACTGACCACACCACTGCTGCCCGTGTACCCCTGGAACCAATTTAAAATTGCCTACAGCCATGTGTTATTATTTTAGGCCTTCGATGCCTGTCTGCGGTCACTCCTTCCACTAGGCCTCCACTGACCACACCACTGCTGCCCGTGTACCCCTGGAACCAATTTAAAATTGCCTACAACCATGTGTTATTATTTTAGGCCTTCGATGCCTGTCTGCGGTCACTCCTTCCACTAGGCCTCCACTGACCACACCACTGCTGCCCGTGTACCCCTGGAACCAACATCAGAAAATATAAAAATAAGTATTTTGCTTATAAAAAAGAAAATACTGGAGAGATATCAAATGCAGACATTTTAACATTAAAAACAAACACATACAACAAAAATCTGGTACAGTACTAAAAATGGCCACCAGCTACAATAACTTTCTCCTGCAAGTAGTTAACTGAAAGGTTTTTTCAATTTTAAACACAGATATGGCATCCACCGAGTGTTGTCCTGTCGCGTCTTCTTTATATTATTGCCAAGAAGATGCAAAACAATGAAAATAATAAAATCATTATTTACCAAAAAAATAGAGTAAGTCAAAACCACATTGCAAATAAACATTCATTACAAATAAAGAAGCAGGGCGCGTCCGAGGGTGAGTATATACCTAATAAGAATATAATCACCCTCGGACGCGCCCTGCTTCTTTCCGACAGCCTTCCTTCCTAAGAATCAGCCCTTCCGTGGTGTAGAGAGAGGGTTTGTTACACTCCAAGGTGTTCCCCAGGTTGCCTTTCCTGAGCTTCGATCTTCCGGCTCTCGTTTAGTAGTTGTTGGAAACTACGCTGCATTGGGCCTACAAATTGGGTATGGGGTGTAGAGAGATGGTGTGTTCCACTCCAAGGTGTTCCCCAGGTTGCCTTTCCTGAGCTTCGATCTTCCGGCTCTCGTTTAGTAGTTGTTGGAAACTACGCTGCATTAGGCCTACAAATTGGGTATGGGGTGTAGAGAGATGGTGTGTTCCACTCCAAGGTGTTCCCCAGGTTTCCTCTCCATTGCTTCGATCTTCATGCTCTCGTTTAGTAGTTGTTGGAAACTACGCTGCATTAGGCCTACAAATTGGGTATGGGGTGTAGAGAGATGGTGTGTTACACTCCAAGGTGTTCCCCAGGTTTCCTCTCCATTGCTTCGATCTTCCGGCTCTCGTTTAGTAGTTGTTGGAAACTACGCTGCATTAGGCCTACAAATTGGGTATGGGGTGTAGAGAGATGGTGTGTTACACTCCAAGGTGTTCCCCAGGTTTCCTCTCCATTGCTTCGATCTTCCGGCTCTCGTTTAGTAGTTGTTGGAAACTACGCTGCATTAGGCCTACAAATTGGGTATGGGGTGTAGAGAGATGGTGTGTTACACTCCAAGGTGTTCCCCAGGTTTCCTCTCCATTGCTTCGATCTTCCGGCTCTCGTTTAGTAGTTGTTGGAAACTACGCTGCATTAGGCCTACAAATTGGGTATGGGGTGTAGAGAGATGGTGTGTTCCACTCCAAGGTGTTCCCCAGGTTGCCTTTCCTGAGCTTCGATCTTCCGGCTCTCGTTTAGTAGTTGTTGGAAACTACGCTGCATTAGGCCTACAAATTGGGTATGGGGTGTAGAGAGATGGTGTGTTCCACTGTAGAGAGATGGTGTGTTCCACTCCAAGGTGTTCCCCAGGTTTCCTCGCCAATGCTTCGATCATCATGCTCTCGTTTAGTAGTTGTTGGAAACTACGCTGCATTAGGCCTACAAATTGGGTATGGGGTGTAGAGAGATGGTGTGTTCCACTCCAAGGTGTTCCCCAGGTTTCCTCTCCATTGCTTCGATCTTCATGCTCTCGTTTAGTAGTTGTTGGAAACTACGCTGCATTTGGCCTACAAATTGGGTATGGGGTGTAGAGAGATGGTGTGTTACACTCCAAGGTGTTCCCCAGGTTTCCTTTCCATTGCTTCGATCTTCCGGCTCTCGTTTAGTAGTTGTTGGAAACTACGCTGCATTAGGCCTACAAATTGGGTATGGGGTGTAGAGAGATGGTGTGTTACACTCCAAGGTGTTCCCCAGGTTTCCTCTCCATTGCTTCGATCTTCCGGCTCTCGTTTAGTAGTTGTTGGAAACTACGCTGCATTAGGCCTACAAATTGGGTATGGGGTGTAGAGAGATGGTGTGTTACACTCCAAGGTGTTCCCCAGGTTTCCTCTCCATTGCTTCGATCTTCTGGCTCTCGTTTAGTAGTTGTTGGAAACTACGCTGCATTGGGCCTACAAATTGGGTATGGGGTGTAGAGAGATGGTGTGTTCCACTCCAAGGTGTTCTCCAGGTTGCCTTTCCTGAGCTTCGATCTTCCGGCTCTCGTTTAGTAGTTGTTGGAAACTACGCTGCATTAGGCCTACAAATTGGGTATGGGGTGTAGAGAGATGGTGTGTTCCACTGTAGAGAGATGGTGTGTTCCACTCCAAGGTGTTCCCCAGGTTTCCTCGCCAATGTTTCGATCATCATGCTCTCGTTTAGTAGTTGTTGGAAACTACGCTGCATTAGGCCTACAAATTGGGTATGGGGTGTAGAGAGATGGTGTGTTCCACTCCAAGGTGTTCCCCAGGTTTCCTCGCCAATGCTTCGATCATCATGCTCTCGTTTAGTAGTTGTTGGAAACTACGCTGCATTAGACCTACAAATTGGGTATGGGGTGTAGAGAGATGGTGTGTTCCACTCCAAGGTGTTCTCCAGGTTGCCTTTCCTGAACTTCTATCTTCAGGCTCTCATTAAATTGTGGTTAAACGGAACAACTGCATTTGGCGTACTAGTTGGTTTGGGGCCTACTATCGGTGTCTGCCGCTCCTTGCTGTTCTCCTGGTTTCCTGTCCTGAAATTCCGTTTTCAGGCGCTCGTTAAGTAGTTGTTAATGTTAGACTGCATTTGGCCTACTAGTTGGGTTGGGGCCAACTATCGGTGTCTGCCACTCCTTGCTGTTCTCCTCCACTGAACAAAGCTGTGCCGCCTGTTTACTACTGTTGCCAATTTTGAACTGCATTTCGACTACTTACTGATTTGGGCCTACTCTCTGTGTCAGCCTCTCATTCCAGTTGTCCTCCACTGCAATGCCCCCTGATTAGTCCTGTGTTACCAATTTTGAACTGCATTTAGCCCACTTTATTCTTTGGGCCTATATCTGTGTTTCCTCCTCATCCTGCCCATTGCCCAGCCAGTGATAGATGAGTCTGCTGGTACATTGACCCATAACGCAACATTTCCCGTGCACGCTACACTGCAAGATTGTGACCCTGCTGAAAGTCAGGTCCCCCTTCCCGCATACCATACCACCTTACACGGGGACAAACAGGAAGGTGCAGATGAAAGTGCAGGTTCCTTCATCAGGTGGGGGGAGGAATACTAGTTGGCGACGTCACTGGCACAGGGCCTCTCATGGTACGCAAAAGTGTTGCTGCCGGTGGGAGGCGCCCCCGCCGTGCAAACACACCGCTGTACTTTGAGGGGCCCTGTGCCAGTGCCAATGCCAACGAGTGGGCCCCCCCTGCTTGCTCAGGTTCACAGCACTTGCAAAGTTGAAATACTTACGTCTCCCTGCTCCACTGCCGTGACGTGGTCCAGATTTCCTGGGCCCACTAATTACTTGAACCAGCCCTACCCACCACAACTTTAGCCAAATGACCCCCAATTTCAAATGCCTTCCAATTATTATAAGATAAATTACGCTTGACAAGCTTCATTAAGAAGAATGGATGGTTTTGACATTAAAATGGGCACTCTAGGTGTTTTCCTGGCCCCCACTCACTGCCGACTATGCTGCCCCATTGACTTGCATTGGGTTTCGTGTTTCGGTCGATCCCGACTTTACGTCATAATCGGCCGATTTCACTCGACCCGACTTTTGAGATAGTCGGGTTTCGCGAAACCCGGCTCGACTCTAAAAAGGTCAAGGTCGCTCAACTCTAGTCGCAAGGCCAAAGCAGTCAGGGAATCACAAGGTTATTGGTAGGAAACACTGTATGTAGGCCAACATCAAGAATACCATCACCAACCCTCTCTCAATCTGCCATGTCCACCACCACCACCACCATCGCTAGTTCCACCATATGCACCTCTCCAGTCCAGCTCACCCTACAAGAGACTCTCGTTAGGAAATGAAAGTACTCATGCTCTCATCCACGTACACAGGGTTTGAACACCCTCATTGCTAGATTAATCTTGTTAGAGGTCATGGCATACCGTTTGGTTGAAAGTGAAGCTTTCAAAGCACTGATGGCCTGCGCAGTACCACGCTATGTCCTACCCAGTCAACAATTCTTTGCGAGAAAAACCATACCAGCACTCCACCAGCATGTCAAAGACGGCATTGTCCATGCACTGAGGCAATCAGTCAGTAGAAAGGTGCACCTCACAACAGATGCATGGACCAGTAGACATGGCCAGGGATGTTACGTGTCCATCACGGCACACTGGGTTAATGTGGTGGATGCAGGGTCCACAGGGGACAGCCATAGTGGGACAGTTCTGCCTAGCCCACGGTCTAGGAAACTGTTGGCTGTAGGCGTTCACCACCCCTCCTCCTCCTCCTCCTCCAGAAGCAAAAGCTCATCCACAGAGCGCAGTCACATGACCACTCCATCTGCAGCTGCCAGTGTTGCACACAAGGTGACCCATTATCGAACAGCTAGTGGTAAGTGTCAGCAGGCTATGTTAGAAATGAAGTGTTTGGGCGACAACTGACACACCGCGGAAGTACTGGCTGAGTACTTGCAGCAAGAAACTGAGTCATGGCTGGGCAGTGTACATCTTGAGGCAGGCAAGATCGTCAGTGATAACAGAAGGAATTTTATGGCTGCCATAGCCCTTTCAGAACTTAAACACATACCTTGCCTGGCTCACACTTTGAACCTGGTGGTGCAGTGCTTCCTCAAAAATTATCCGTAGTTACCAGCCATGCTCCTGAAGGGGCGAAGACTTTGCTTGCACATCCGCCGGTCGCCTGTACACTCCAGCCGTATGCTGAACCATCAGCGATCGCTGAATCTTCCCCAGCACCGCCTAATAATCGACGTTGCAACAAGGTGGAACTCCACACTGCACATGGTTCAGAGGCTGTGTGAACAGAGGCACGCTGTGATTAATTTGTGGGAGGATACACATACACGGGCAGGCAGTTGGATGGCAGACATGGAGTTGTCTGGTGTGCAGTGGTCGAAGCTCCAAGACCTCTGTCAACTCCTTCAGTGTTTTGAGGAATGCACACGGCTGGTAAGTGCAGACGACGCCATCATAAGCATGAGCATCCCACTAATGTGTCTGCTGATGCAAAGTTTGACGCACATTAAGGAGCTGGCTTCTGCAGCCAAGGAGGAGGGAAGCCTTGATGACTGTCAGCCATTGTCTGCTCAGGGAACTCTCCTGGACGAGGTGGTGGACGAAGAGGAGGAGGAGGAGGATGATGGGGATGAAAATTTATGTGAGGAGGATGCTTCTCAGGGGGCAATAGAAACCGGTGGCGTTGAAGTCAGGTACAGGGTTTTTGTGGGACACAAGTGATGTTGATTTAATAATCTTTAATATTCTTTATTTTTATATAGCGCTAACATATTCCGCAGCGCTTTACAATTTTGCACACATTATCATCACTGTCCCCGATGGGGCTCACAATCTAGAATCCCTATCAGTATGTCTTTGGAATGTGGGAGAAAACCGGAGTGCCCAGAGGAAACCCACGCAAACACGGAGAGAACATACAAACTCTTTGCAGATGTTGTTCTGGGTGGGATTCGAACCCAGGACCCCAGCGCTGTAAGGCTGCAGTGCTATCCACTGAGCCACCGTGCTGCCCAAGATTGATTTGCAAGAAAGTGCTCCTCAACCCAGCACAAGCAGTGAATTGACATCTGGAACTTTGGCCCACATGGCTGAGTATGCCTTGGCGTATCCTTAAAAGGGACCCCCGGATTATCAAAATGATGACCGATGACGATTACTGGTTGGCCTGCCTCCTGGATCCACAATATAAAGGAAAATTACAAAATATTATGCCACATGAGAACCTTGAGCAAATATTGGCTACCGAACAAGCAACTCTTGTAGACCGTTTGGTTCAGGCATTCCCAGCACACAGCTGCGGTGATGGTTCTCACACGAGCCGTAGGGGGCAACATGGCAGAGGTGTTAGAGGTGCACAAATCCGAAGTGGCGTTGGACAGAGGGGTTTTATGACCAGGTTGTGGAGTGATTTCGCAATGACCGCTGACACGACAGGTACTGCTGCATCGATTCAAAGTGACAGGAGACAGCATTTGTCCAGTATGGGCATGAACTACTTTTCCTCCCTTATCGATGTTCTCCCTCACAGGTCATTCCCCTTTGATTACTGGACATCTAAAATAGACACCTGGCCTGAATTGGCAGAATATGCATTACAGGAACTCGCTTGCCCATCTGCTAGTGTGCTATCAGACAGAGTCTTCAGTGCTGCTGGTTCAATACTGACCAAAAAAAGGACACGTCTGGCTACCCAGAATGTTGATGATCTAACCTTCATTAAAATGAACCAGTCATGGATTTCAAATTATTTAGCCCCACCTTCTCCTGCTGACACGTAGCTTGCCTGAAAAATGTCTTGCTTTTGGCCTCCTCTTACTGATTTCTCCAATTCCTCCATTTGCAGCTGCTGAATGTCCACCATAGGCCATTTTTATACCTCCCTAAATGGGCTGACTCACCCCACAGGGTCGTGGTCACCACCTGGCGTAAGCACCCGTGCGAGTGCCGTTTGCCTGGACAGGTGGGTGCACCCACTCTTGGTCGACGGCACTGGCACAGGGTCCCTCATAGTACAATGAAGTGTCTCTGACGGTGGTGGTGCACAGTACCGCCGCCCACAAGAGAGTGTTCCCCCCAGCTCGAACAGTGCTCTACCACTTGCAATACTTACCTCTCCCTGCTCCACCACTGTGTAGTCTGTGCTGTTAAATCCTTCAATGGCACTGCCAATACAAATTTGTTGAAATGATAGATGATAGTTAAAATATACAGGGGCCCTGGCCTCCATTTAGACCAGTTAATACTTTGCGCCTACTGCCACTGTCTGCTACTCAGCAGAGGAGCCCACCCCAGTACCTGGCTATGCCGCCTGTTTAGTCCTGTTTCCAATTTTGAACTGCTTTTAGCCTACTTTTGTATTTGGGCCTACTACCTGTGTCTGTGCCACTCATTACAATTGTCCTCCACTGAACAAAGCTATGCCGCCTGTTTAGTCCTGTTACCAATTTTGGACTGCTTTTAGCCTACTTTTTTACTTTGGACCTATATCTGTGTTTCCTCATCATCCTGCCCATTTCCCAGCCACTGCTAAATGAGTCTGCTGGTACATTGACCCAGACCACTACATTCCCCTTGCACTCTACACAGCCAGAATCTGACCCTGCTGAATATATATATATATATATATACAGTTAGGGCCAGAAATATTTGGACAGTGACACAAGTTTTGTTATTTTAGCTGTTTACAAAAACATGTTCAGAAATACAATTATATATATAATATGGGCTGAAAGTGCACACTCCCAGCTGCAATATGATAGTTTCCACATCCAAATCGGAGAAAGGGTTTAGGAATCATAGCTCTGTAATGCATAGCGTCCTCTTTTTCAAGGGACCAAAAGTAATTGGACAATGGACTCTAAGGGCTGCAATTAACTCTGAAGGCGTCTCCCTCGTTAACCTGTAATCAATGAAGTAGTTAAAAGGTCAGGGGTGGATTCCAGGTGTGTGGTTTTGCATTTGGAAGCTGTTGCTGTGAGCAGACAACATGCTGTCAAAGGAACTCTCAATTGAGGTGAAGCAGAACATCCTGAGGCTGAAAAAAAAGAAAAAATCCATCAGAGAGATAGCAGACATGCTTGGAGTAGCAAAATCAACAGTTGGGTACATTCTGAGAAAAAAGGAATTGACTGGTGAGCTTGGGAACTCAAAAAGGCCTGGGTGTCCACGGATGACAACAGTGGTGGATGATCGCCGCATACTTAATTTGGTGAAGAAGAACCCGTTCACAACATCAACTGAAGTCCAGAACACTCTCAGTGAAGTAGGTGTATCTGTCTCTAAGTCAACAGTAAAGAGAAGACTCCATGACAGTAAATACAAAGGGTTCACATCTAGATGCAAACCATTCATCAATACCAAAAATAGACAGGCCAGAGTTAAATTTGCAGAAAAACACCTCAAGAAGCCAGCTCAGTTCTGGAAAAGTATTCTATGGACAGATGAGACAAAGATCAACCTGTACCAGAATGATGGGAAGAAAAAAGTTTGGAGAAGAAAGGGAACGGCACATGATCCAAGGCACACCACATCCTCTGTAAAACATGGTGGAGGCAAAGTGATGGCATGGGCATGCATGGCTTTCAATGGCACTGGGTCACTTGTGTTTATTGATGACATAAGAGCAGACAAGAGTAGCCGGATGAATTCTGAAGTGTACCGGGATATACTTTCAGCCCAGATTCAGCCAAATGCTGCAAAGTTGATTGGACGGCGCTTCATAGTACAGATGGACAATGACCCCAAGCATACAGCCAAAGCTACCCAGGAGTTCATGAGTGCCAAAAAGTGGAACATTCTGCAATGGCCAAGTCAATCTCCAGATCTAAACCCAATTGAGCATGCATTTCACTTGCTCAAATCCAGACTTAAGACAGAAAGACCCACAAACAAGCAAGACCTGAAGGCTGCGGCTGTAAAGGCCTGGCAAAGCATTAAGAAGGAGGAAACCCAGCGTTTGGTGATGTCCATGGGTTCCAGACTTAAGGCAGTGATTGCCTCCAAAGGATTTGCAACAAAATATTGAAAATAAAAATATTTTGTTTGGGTTATGTTTATTTGTCCAATTACTTTTGACCTCCTAAAATGTGGAGTGTTTGTAAAGAAATGTGTACAATTCCTACATTTTCTATCAGATATTTTTGTTCAACCCTTCAAATTAAACGTTACAATCTGCACTTGAATTCTGTTGTAGAGGTTTCATTTCAAATCCAATGTGGTGGCATGCAGAGCCCAACTCGCGAAAATTGTGTCACTTTCCAAATATTTCTGGCCCTAACTGTATATATATATATATATATATATATATATATATATATATGTATATATATATATATGCTGCTCACAAAATTAGAATGTTAGAAAAAAGTTAACTTATTTCAGTTCTTCAATACCTAATGGAAATGCATATTATGTAGAGACATTACAAGCAGAATGACCTATTTCAAGTATTTATTTCTGTTAATGTTGATGATTATGGCTTACAGCAAATGAAAACCCAAAAGTCATTATCTAAAATTAGAATAATTAACAAAAAACACCTGCAAAGGATTCCTAAGCATTTAAAAAGGTCCCTTAGTCTGTTTCAGTAGGCTCCACAATTATGGGGAAGACTGCTGACTTGACAGATGTCCTGAAGGCAGTCACTGACACACTCCACAAGGAGGGTAAGCCACAAAAGGTAATTGCTAAAGAAGCTGGTTGTTCACAGAGTTCTGTATCCAAGCATATTAATGGAGAGTTGAGTGGAAGGAAAAAGTGTGGTAGTATAAGGTACACAAGCAACCAGGTTATCTGCAGCCTTGAAATGATTGTTATGGAAAGGCCATTCAAAAATTGGGGGGAAATTCACAAGGAGTAGACAGCTGTTGGAGTCATTGATTTAAGAGCCACCACACATAGACGTATCCAGGACATGGGCTAAAAGTGTCACACTCCTTGTGTAAAGCCACTCATGACCATTAGACAACGCCAGAAGCGTCTTACCTGGGACAAGGAAGAAAAGAACTGGACTGTTGCTCAGTGGTCTAAGGTGTTGTTTTCAAATGAAAGTAAATTGTGCATTTCATTTGGAAATCAAGTGTCCCAGAGTCTAGAGGAAAAGTGGAGAGGCCACAATCCAAGCTGCTTGAGATCTAGTGTGTTGTTTTCACAATCAGTGATGGTTTGGGGAGCCATGTCATCTGCTGGTGTAGGTCCACTGTGTTTTATTAGGACCAAAGTCAGATCAGCCTTCTACCAGGAAATTTTAGAGCACTTCATGCTTCTCTCTGCTGACAAGCTTTTGGAGATGGAAATTTCACTCTCCAGCAGGACTTGGCAACAGTCCACACTGCCAAAAGTATCAATACCTGGCTTAAAAACAACAGTATCACTGTGCTTGATTGGCCAGCAAACTCACATGATCTTAATTCCATAGTGAATCTATGGGGTATTGTGCATAACCCCTCAGCAGTGCCACAGGCTGATCGCCTCCATGCCACGCCACATTGATGCAGTAATTGATGCAAAAGGAGCCCCGACCAAGTATTGAGTGCATTTACTGAACATACATTTTAGTAGGCCAACATTTCGGATTTTAAAATCATTTTTCAAGCTGGTGTTATAAAGTAATCTAATTTACTGAGATAATGACTTTTGTGTTTTCATTTGGCATTAAGCCATAATCATCACCATTAACAAAAATAAACACTTGAAATAGATCACTCTGTTTGTAATGACTCTATATAATATGAGTTTCACTTTTTGCTTTTCTATCTATCTATCTATCTATCTATCTATCTATCTATCTATCTACCAAGTAGTAGAAAAAAAGGAACAGCACAACACTTCACTTATCTCTGGGTGCAAAGCATCCAGGAAGCCTGTCCACCGGCTATCCTCAGTCCATAGATTCTCCAAACATAAAATAATTGCGTCTCAATATTATCTCTAACATCTTCAACAGAAAACTCTTGCCCTCAGGTGTATATTGCCTAGCATCCAATATTTTATCAATTGCTCTCAAGCCTCTATCATGATTAATGGAGGTGTAGAGTGAGACTACATCGAACGATGCTAGTAACACTCTATTCTTCAATTATATTGCCTCCATTTTTTTCAGAAAATCTGTAGTATCTTTTATATAGGATTTACATTTTCTTGTAATAGGGTTCAGTATTTTGTCTAGGAATATACCCATTTTGTTAAAGATGGAACCTACTCCTGAAACTATAGGTCGCCCCGGAGGGTCGACCAAAGTATTATGTATTTTTGGTGTAATATATAACACCGGAGTGCGTGGATTTTCTTCTAATAAGTAATTATATAATTCTTGGTCTATAGTGCATGCATGTAATGCTTCTTCTAGACATTTCTTGATCTCTTCCTGTATACTGAATTTCGGGTCCCTTTCCAATTTACCATATACATGTTCATCACTCAACTGCTTCATGACTTCTGTAACATAGGCTTGCCTGTCCATGACGACGACCGCACCCCCTTTATCTGCGGGTTTAATAATGATGTCGCCGTCATGGACAAGCTCCTCTAATGCCTCCATTTCTTCCCTCAAAATGTCTGGACGTCTTTATTCTTTAACACCTTTACATTTAAGCTGCTCTATATCAGATTTTACAGCTTCCTCAAATGCTTTAATAGCTGCTGAGCTCGTTGGTGGGATGAATCTACTTTTATTTTTCAGATCAACCATTTTTAGATCAAACTCACTGGTTCTCTCACTTAATACATCTTTTTTACCCTCGAACCATTCCCTCAGTTTAATTTGTCTAAGGAAGCGTTCTAGGTCTATTTGTAACTGAAACCAATTGGTATGTGTACATGGGCTAAAATTCAACCCCTTGCTCAATACAGAAACTTGTGCCTCAGTAAGTACTTTAAGAGAAATGTTTACCACTAATTCTGTTCTCTCTTCCGTAGGTTCGGTGTTCTCTGTGCTTTGCCTTTTTCTACTTTCTTTTTGCCGCCGGTGCTGGCGCCTGCCTCCTCTTCTTTTCCTTCTGCTGGATTTTTGGTTGGATCTGGAGGGAACAAACTCATAGTTCATATCACGTAAATTAGATGCATTACAACCATTCACATTCATATGACCTCTTTTCTTCCAGGTTGCTTTAAAATTATTCGTTTGCCAAGCATATACATGTCCGGTCTCATAGTCCCCTGTGTCTCTAGTCCATTTTTTCCTTTTAGTTTCCTCTAGCTCTCCACGAAATTTGCTCATGTCTTTATCCACTTTGTCTTTAAATGTAGTCCAGTCATCCTTATTCAGTAGATCCTGTAGTTTCTTTCCTGTATCTCCAACACTTATCTGTAATTTCTTGACTTCTATTTGTAAAAATTCGACATTTAATAGCATAACGTCCATAGCATATTTATTAGAGATCATTATAAATCTATTACAAAAGGTTGTATTCCCACTGAACAAATTGGGCCTGATATTAGATCTAAGTCCCCTTGGTATCTTTTGTTCTTTGAGGTACTGTCCCAATGTGGTCAAATGTAATTGGGAGCTGATTAACCGCTTACAATCATTTACATATTTATTTCTCATTTCAATGGGTGAGGGTACTTTCAGGAAAGTTGCATCCCCTTCAATATTTCCCAGGATACGCTCCTCATCCTCTTTTGTATAATTAAAGGTCCCAGGTTCCATAGAGAGTTCCTCCATGGTACCAAAAAATGGCTTAAGGATGTTATAAATACAAATTACAAAAAATCCAAGTGTGCAAAAATTTCCAGACATCAGCATATTAGTAGAAAAAAAGGAACAGCACAACACTTCACTTATCTCTGGGTGCAAAGCCTCCAGGAAGCCCGTCCACCGGCTATCCTCAGTCCATAGACTCAAGCAAAAAACAGGCAGCACTCCATTGTATCTTGATCAATTGTGCAGAGTTTAATCAGACCCACATGTCTTTACCACGACGTTTCGGCTCCAAATGAGCCTTTCTCAAGCAGTGGGTAAACCATTCAAGTGCATATATATACATTTTGAGCCATAACCAGCCTTAATTAGCCATTAGTGAAACAGTACATGTGTTTATAATTTACATATTAAAAGTACTCATTAGTATCATAAAGTGCTATAGTGCATCATACAGTACCTCCTGTGTTAGTGCTACTATGTGTCATGATCTTTATCGCATATTTCAAATATCTTACCCACAGAGCTGTTTACTGGTAATGGAGGACATCTTCATAGTGTTCGGCGTTCTCTAAGCGCAACTGCGCATGTCCGCTACGTCACATCACTGTGCTAGACCGCGGACCAATCAACGGCATCAGCGCATGCGCATTAGCGCTCTATATCGCCATCTTTGTAGTGGCATCTTACATCAGAAGGTCAATCCTTTGCCTTAGGGACGGCGCCTGCGCATACTGCGCTAGACGGCACCTGGCACCACCCTTTGCTTGCCAACACTAATTCTGGCCTGTATGTAACCGTGGTAATTTTTTTAATACAGTACTTTTATCATCACGCACAATATATCCTCATTTCGCATAGCTTACTGCTATCTCTATATCTATATGGCTATATGGCACGAATACATAGAGATAGCAGTAAGCTCTGCGTAATAAGGATATATTGTGCGTGATGATAAAAGTACTGTATTAAAAAAGATTACCACGGTTACATAGAGGCCAGAATTAGTGTTGGCAAGCAAAGGGTGGTGCCAGGTGCCGTCTAGCGCAGTATGCGCAGGCGCCGTCCCTAAGGCAAAGGATTGACCTTCTGATGTAAGATGCCACTACAAAGATGGCGATATAGAGTGCTAATGCGCATGCGCTGATGCCGTTTATTGGTCCGCGGTCTAGCACAGTGATGTGACGTAGCGGACATGCGCAGTTGCGCTTAGAGAACACCGAACACTATGAAGATGTCCTCCATTACCAGTAAACAGCTCTGTGGGTAAGATATTTGAAATATGCGATAAAGATCATGACACATAGTAGCACTAACACAGGAGGTACTGTATGATGCACTATAGCACTTTATGATACTAATGAGTACTTTTAATATGTAAATTATAAACACATGTACTGTTTCACTAATGGCTAATTAAGGCTGGTTATGGCTCAAAATGTATATATATGCACTTGAATGGTTTACCCACTGCTTGAGAAAGGCTCATTTGGAGCCGAAACGTCGTGGTAAAGACATGTGGGTCTGATTAAAATCTGCACAGTTGATCAAGATACAATGGAGTGATGCCTGTTTTTTGCTTGTATCTATCTACCAATCTATTATCTACTTTAAAACACTTTAGTGGCAACGCAATTATATTCCTACACTTTTAAGAAATATTACCAACTTTTTCCCATTTTAGGAAAATATGCTCATTTCCGATCACGAATCCAAATGTGCCATATTCATGCAAAATTTATGTTTGGTGATCGTTTTTCGAGCATATTCGCTCATCTCTATTCAAAATAATCATTACAACACGAGTTAAAAATTCAAATAGTGTTCGTTCAAACAATAGTGTTCAACCAAACATAATGCCACATTCTGTAGAAATTTTATAACAATTAATGGGATCAAGTTTTCGTAATACCCCTTGTGAGAATTAAAAATGTGAGGCCCAAGAACAATTTTAGCAATAAAAGAAAATTAATTTTTCACAATTAGTTCACTTGTGGTGAGTTTCTGCTGTTTTGGCATCTCAGAAAATTTTTGCAAGTATGACATGGTGTCCAAAATCTATTTCTAGCAACTTTGCGCTCTAAAAAAAATACCAGCACATATTTTTTTCGGGGTTCTGGCATGTGCCCAAACAACAATTTGTTTTTACAATGCATAGGATATTGTCACATTTATGAAAGTCATGTAACAAAATTGTGCTTTCTGTTTTCTTATATAAATAAATAAATTAATGTTTTAGTGGAAAACATAATGTTTCATTTTTTTCATTCAAATTTGCAGTAATTCCTGTTAAGAACTTAAAGGGGTAACACATTTTCTGATAGCTTTCTTTAATAATTTGATATGTTTAATTTATAAAATAATATTGCTTGAGGTGTTTTACAATTTGTAGGCCCCATCAACAAAATTAATGGTACAGTAATAATATAGGATTTGTAAATTTCCTGGAAATAATTAAAAATTGCTACTAAACGTTAATCCTGTTAGGTGTTGAGTTCCAGCCCCTGCACAGGGGGAATCTTGAACCATGTCTTCTCCAGCTGCAGTGGAACCTGCTCAGCGGAGACATCGGTCCCAGGATCTGGCTCAGCCTGATACTGTGCAAATGGTTACTGTTTTTTTTCCAGGCTCTACCTTTATAGCCAGCACTGGTCAGCGGCGAGCAGGCTTTTCTGGGACTAAGTCCTGCTTTTCACACACTAAGCATGCCCACGGGAGGACCTCTCATTGGAGGTCGGGGGTCACACGCTCAGGCCCTGTTGCAGTTCCTGTTGGTTCACTAGGAAGGTCCTGTAGAGCTGCAACTATAAAAGGTTTGCATGGCCGCATGGCCATGCGCTAGTATCAAATGTGTTTAGCTTATGTCAATGGATACTATTTAACTCTTTACATATGTTGTGTGAGGCTGTAGCTTTGGGGCTGTACACTCAGGCAGGCAGCTAGTGTCAGTGGGGCAATGAGCCTTGGCTTAGCATCTGGTTCCTTCATGTGTGCTGTTAGCACAGAAGAGTTCCAGAGCAAGCACAACCCTTAATTAGGGTAATAGCTTTGTGTAATTGTGTACAGCGCAACTCTGTGAGTCAAAAGAGATCGCTTCCAGTTCACACAGGGTGAAGCTTAACCCACGTGTGAGCTCAGAGGTTATCCGCTGTTACTTTGCAGCAGATATCTCTGCATGGTGGACCCGGGCTGCGAATGCACCTTGCAGCTACCCATCTATACTCGGTGCGTTCCACTAGCCCTAACAGTATGTTTATGTTTTATTGAAAATTGCACATTTTTGAAAATTTTTAGCAAATTTCTGATGCCTTCATAAAAAATGTAAAACATATCAATCTAAATTTACCACTGACATAAAGTATGTGTTACAAATTGTCTCAGAATCAGTGGCGCATCCAGGGGGGGCAGCCGGGGCATGTGCCCTGGGCACAGCCAACAGGGGGGGCGCCAGCAGGCCGCCTGATGCGGAGGTCCAAGGTGGAGGCTCCCCGTCAGCGCAATTCTGTCGCCCCCACAGTGAGATCCTTCCGTTCTCTGAGCCGGCTGTCAAATTGACAGCCGGCTCAGAGAAAGAGCTGCACATCTGTTCCCAAGGATGTACTAGCATCTTCAGATGCTAGTACCGTTGATCTATGCTCTGACCGCCACCGGCACTTCCACATCAGTGAAGCGCCAGCAGCATGATCAGGTCTCATGATCACGCTGCTTACGTCACTTGCCAGCTCTTCACAGGCAGCCTTGCGGTTTGTGGTAAGTGCTCCAGCTCCAGACGGCTGTGTAATGGAGGCTGGAACTGAAGACACCAAACTGCCAGAAGGAGAGATGCGGGCTGTGCTGTATACTACTATGTGGGAGGTGCTGTATACTACTATGTGGGCAGTATTGTATACTACTGTGTGGGCTGTGCTGTACACTACTATGTGGGCAGTGCTGTATACTACTACGTGGGCTGTGCTATATACTACTATGTGGGCAGTGCTGTATACCACTATGCGGGCTGTGCTGTATACTACTATGCGGGCTGTGCTAAATACTACTTTGTGGGCAGTGCTGTATACTACTGTGTGGGCTGTGTTGTATATTACTATGTGGGCACTGCTGTATACTACTGTGTGGGCTATGCTGTATACTACTATGTGGGCAGTGCTGTATACTACTATGTGGGCTGTGCTATATACTACTATGTGGACAGTGCTGTATACTACTATGCGGGCTGTGATGTATACTACTATGCGGGCTGTGCTATATACTACTATGTGGGCTGTGCTGTATACTACTATGTGGGCAGTGCTGTATACTACTGTGTGGGCAGTACTGTATACTATTATGTGGGCTGTGCTGTATACTGCTATGTGGGCTGTGCTGTATACTGCTATGTGGGCTGTGCTGTATACTAGTGTGTGGGCTGTGCTGTATACTACTGTGTGGGCTGTGCTGCATACTACTGTGTGGGCTGTGCTGTATACTACTGTGTGGGCTGTGCTATATACTACTGTGTGGGCTGTGCTGTATACTACTATGTGGGCAGTGCTGTATACTACTATGCGGGCTGTGATGTATACTACTATGCGGGCTGTGCTGTATACTGCTATGTGGGCTGTGCTGTATACTGCTATGTAGGCTGTGCTGTATACTGCTACATGGGCGGTGCTGTATACTACTGTGTGGGCGGTGCTGTATACTACTATGCAGGCTGTGCTATATACTACTAAGCGGGCTGTGTTGTATACTACTATGTGGGCAGTGCTGTATACTACTGTGTTCCACAGATTTCTCCACCACATGCAACTGCACCCGGGAAGGGAGGGCAGAAATGAGGACATTATGGGGGCAGAAGAAATCTGAGGACATTATGGGGGCAGAAATCTGCGGACATTATGGGGGCAGACATCTGAGGACTTTATAGGGGCAGAAATCTAAGGGGGGGCACCAAACTGATCCTTTGCCCCGGGTGCAGGAAGAGCTAGATACACCTCTGCTCAGAATTACTGAGATATGCTAAAGCATTACAGAGTTATTACCCCATAAAGTGACAAATCTGACGTCAGATTTGAAAAATGGAGCTGGGTCAAGAAAGCGCAAACTGGCATTCAGTTTATCACATGTAAAAATGTCTTGTGTTTTGTTGCCTTATGAAAAGTGCTCACATGTTATAAAAACGTTACTGATCCCAAAATTGCAATTGTTATATAAGTAGTTTGCAAACAAATATTTTGCTTTCGGAACAAAAAATCCCAGCACAAATGACCCAAAAATGTAACAAAATCCTATATGTCAAACCACATTAAGGATCAATATTATGTGGTGAAAAGATTTATTAAATCAGTGCTCTCTTTAAGCTCCTCATTTTATTTAGATAGTTGTCAGCTGAGTGATAGTTTGGCTAATTGTTCAGCCAATAGCTATCTTGTCTGACTCTCCTATATAGAGCAAATAGAGCTTTTGTGCTATTTTTTGATCAAAAAACACTATTAGTAAAAACTCTGTGTTATTTAAATGCACTTTTGCTTTTTTTACTTAGTTACATCAGGGTTTTTGCTTACTTTTTCTCTTGTAGGTTTGAAAATAGAGCAAATATTGTTGTGTTCTGTACAAGAGAGCCACTGCAAGATACTGTATATCTGGCAGTGATACATCTTTTAGAGAAAATAAAAACATTGGCAGTCGGAAATTGGATATACCGGATTCTTGGCTTCCTCTATATAATTTTTTTTGGGGGAGAGATGGGGATCCTCATACACATTAGACGATTGCCTAAACACATCAATATTGGCATGTTTGGCCTCCATTAATCTAATGTGTATGGGGCATTAATATGAACCTGTCATGTCTAGAGTTGAGCAACTTTAACTTTTTTAGGATCGAGTCGGGTTTCGCGAAACCCGACATTCTCAAAAGTCGGGTCAGGTGAAATCGGTCGATTAATGCAAAAAGTCGGGGGGCGACCGAAACACGAAACCCAATGCAAGTCAATGGGGACTCAAAGTCGGCAGTGAGTGGAGGACAGGAAAACACCTACAGTGTTCATTTTAATGCCAAAAACATCAATTCTTATTTCTTAAGTTTGTCAATCTTAATTTACTTTATAAAAATAGTTAGGCATTGAAAACAGGGGCTCATTTGGCTAAAGTTGTGGGGGGGTAGGGCTGACTCAAGATTTTCGTGGGCCCAGGAAGCACGGAATACGTCACGGCAGTGGAGTAGGGAGAGGTAAGTATCTCAACTTTGCAAATTCTGTGATCCTGAGCAAGCAGAGGGGGCCCACTAGTTAGCACTGGCACAGGGCCCCTCATAGTACGGCGGTGTGTTTGGCGGTGGGCGGCGCCTCCCACTGCCAGAGACACTTTTGCGTACTATGAGGGGCCCTGTGCCAGTGCCAACGAGTATTCCCCCCACCTGATGAAGGAACCTGCACTTTCATCTGCACCTTCCTCTTTTTCCCCGTGTAAGGTGGTATAGTATGAAGGAGAACCTGACTTTCAGCAGGGTCAGATTCTGGCTGTGTAGAGTGCAAGGGGAATGTAGTGGTCTGGGTCAATGTATCAGCAGACTCATCTAGCAGTGGCTGGGCAATGGGCAGAATGAGGAGAAAACACAGATATAGGCCCAAATAATAAAGTAGGCTAAATGCAGTTCAAAATTGGTAAAAGGACTAAACAGGTGGCATAGCTTTGTTCAGTGGAGGACAACTGTAATGAGTGGCGCAGACACAGTTAGTAGGCCCAAAATAAAAAAGTAGGCTAAATGCAGTTCAAAATTGGTAACAGGACTAAACAGGCGGCATAGCTTTCTTCAGCGGAGGAGGACAACTGTTATGAGAGGCTGTTAGGACTGGCGGAATGCACCAAGAAAGATGTAATGGATGCGTTCGCAGTCCGGGGTCCACCGTGCAGGTAAAAACCTGCTGCTAGTAAATGGCAGCGTAATATGGCGGTGGAAGCGAACCCGGTAAAACCACAGGTTCGCAATACCGCACTAAAGAGTGCAAGCAAGGAGTCAGCGAACACAACCCCAAGACACAGGATTGAGGTCCGATTAGACCACTTGCTGACACAACACCGCAACAGGGTGTGTTAGGCAACTCTAATAATTAGAGCACCGAAGTGCGAACTGTGCCGTGCTGGCAGGCACCACTAAGCACCCAGACGTGGGTCAGGAAGGGCACTACTGGCGCGTGGCGCCGCACTGGCGGTCACAGCAATAAACGCTGATACGTGTGTGACACGTTGAGAGATTAGTCGGGCGCTAGATAGCAGCCATTCTCCATACGCGAACAGTCATACAATAGGGTAGGGGTATTTAATGAACGACTTGCACTCACAACAAACACACGTATTCAATAGTAAGACAATACTAGCGCATGGCCGTGCGATCATGCGCAGTTTATATAGCAGCAGCACAGGAAGTGGCTACAGTACCTTTGCCCTTCCAAGACCTGCCAAAAGGACCAATGGAATGTGCTGCAGGGCCTGAGCACATGACCCTCGATCTCCAACGGGAGATCTTACCCTGGACATGCTCAGTACGTGCAGACAAGGACTTAGTCCCAGAGAAGTCCGCTCGCTGCTGACCAGCACTGACTTTAATGGCAGAGACTGGAGAAGCAGCAGTAACTCTCAGAACAGAGTGAGAATGAGCAAGACGCTGGGACCGACGTCTTTGCTGAGCAGACTCCACTGCGGCTGGACAAGAATGGGAGACTGCAGCGGAGGTGGCTCGAGATTCCCCCTGTGCAGAAGCGGGAACTCGACCCCTAACATTACCACCCCTCCTAGGGCCCCCCCTCCTTGGGCCTCGCTACGTTCGAAGGCAGCAATTAGCTGCGGAGCCCGAATGTGCTCAGCAGGCTCCCAGGATCTATCCTCAGGACCGTAACCCCTCCAATCCACCAAATAAAATTTTTTGCCACGAACCACCTTGTACCCCAAGATAGCGTTCACCTCGTAATCGTCCGTAGACGAACCCGACGTCCCAGTAGATGACTCAGAAAACCGGGACATGCAGACGGGCTTAAGGAGGGACACGTGAAAGGTGTCGGTGATACCTAGGCGTGGAGGAAGGGCCAGACGGTAAACCACAGGATTAACCTGTTCGAAGACCTTAAAAGGACCTAAGTAGCGAGGTGAAAACTTGGTAGACTCAACTCGCAGCCTGATGTTACGGGCGGAGAGCCACACTAAGTCGCCAGGAGCAAAGGTTGGAGCGGGGCGCCGATGTGCGTCGGCGGAGGACCTCATTCTCTCCTTGGAAGCCTGAGTGGCATCCTGAGTGTGATCCCAAATGTCCCGTGCCTCCACAGCCCAGTCTGCCACCCTGGAATCGGCGGAAGACACGGGCATGGGCACAGGTACCCGCGGATGCTGACCATAGTTAAGGAGGAATGGAGTCTGTCCAGTGGAATCAGCGACGGCATTGTTAAGAGCAAACTCCGCCCACGGTAGCAAAGATGCCCAGTCATCCTGCTTAGCCGAAACAAAATGTTGCAGATATGTGACCTGGTCTGGTTGGCTCTCTCTACCAACCCATTCGTCTCGGGATGATAAGCCGAAGAGAGATTCAACTCGATACTGAGAAGACGACAAAGCTCTCTCCAGAAACGAGACGCAAACTGGGGACCTCGGTCACTGACAATTTTGTCTGGCATACCGTGAAGACGAAAGATGTGTTTGACAAACAACGCTGCCAAGGCCCGTGCAGAAGGTAACCAGGGAAGCGGCACCAAATGCACCATTTTAGAAAAATGGTCGGTGATTACCCAAGTAATGGTACAGCCACGAGACTTGGGCAGACCCACAACAAAATCCATCCCGACCATCTCCCAGGGCCTGTCTGCCACCGGCAGAGGGTATAACAAACCAGCTGGCCGTTGTCGGGAAGACTTATTCTTGGCACAAGAGACACATGCCTGAATGTAGTCTCCGACGTCACGAACCATATGTGGCCACCAGTATGTCCTCGCCAGTAGCTCAGATGTCCTTTTTGCCCCAAAGTGTCCACCCACTCTGGATGAATGAGCCCAAGCGAGAACCTCCGGACGCAAATTGATGGGAACAAAAGTCTTGCCCGGGGGCACAGACTCCAGCGAAACCGGAGCTACAGTTCTCAGACTCTCCGAAGGGACAATGAGCCGAGGCTCGTCCTCCTCCTCCTCAGCTGACACGAAGGAGCGAGAGAGAGCGTCAGCACGAATGTTCTTCTCCCCGGCGAGATAATGTAGGGTAAAGTGGAACCGGGAGAAAAACAAGGACCATCTGGCCTGACGAGAATTCAGCCGCTGGGCTGTTTGTAAATAGACCAAATTCTTGTGATCCGTGAAAACTTGGAATGGGAACCGAGCACCCTCCAAGAGATGTCTCCACTCCGAAAAGGCCAACTTCATTGCCAGCAACTCTCTATCCCCGATGGAGTAATTTTTCTCCGCTGGTGTGAAGGTCTTTGAGAAAAAGAAGCATGGGTGCTTCCGACCCTGAGCATCCTTTTGATAGAGGACTGCTCCAGCACCAACGGATGAGGCATCCACTTCCAAAAGGAATGGCTTACCCACATCGGGACGATGTAAGATAGGAGCACTGGCAAAATGGGACTTTATAGAAGAGAAGGCCTTGGAGACCCCTTCGGACCACGATTTGGGATTCGCTCCCTTCTTGGTGAGGGATACCAAGGGAGCTACCAAAGTTGAGAAGTGGGGAATGAACTGGCGATAGTAATTTATAAACCCCATAAAGCGCTGCACCGCTTTAAGAGAATGGGGTTCCTGCCAGTCCATCACTGCTTGTAGTTTGGCAGGATCCATAGCCAATCCCTTGGCCGAGATGATATAGCCCAGGAAAGGTAAGGACTCCTGTTCAAACACACACTTCTCCAACTTTGCATATAAGGAATTCGCCCGTAAGAGTTCGAAGACTCTGCCAACATCTCTCCGGTGGGAGTCAATATCTGGAGAGAAGATGAGAATATCATCCAGATAGACTACAACCGAGGTGGAAAGCATATCCCGGAAGATATCGTTGACAAAGTCCTGAAAAACGGCTGGGGCATTACAGAGCCGGAAGGGCATCACCAGGTACTCATAGTGCCCATCCCTGGTATTGAAAGCCGTTTTCCATTCGTCCCCCTCACGGATGCGAATTAAGTTGTAGGCACCCCGCAGATCTAGTTTGGTGAATATCTTTGCTCCCCTTAGCCTGTCAAAGAGCTCCGATATCAGGGGCAACGGGTACTTATTTTTAATGGTGATAGAATTGAGACCCCTGTAATCAATGCAAGGACGTAATTCCCCGTTCTTCTTCTGTACGAAGAAGAATCCCGCCCCTGCAGGAGACACTGACTTCCTAATGAATCCTCTTGCCAAATTCTCCTGGATGTATTGAGACATAGCCTCCGTCTCAGGGAGAGAGAGGGGATATACCCTTCCCCGAGGAGGTTCAGCTCCAGGCAAGAGGTCAATAGGACAGTCATAGGGGCGATGAGGCGGTAGAGTCTCTGCTGCCTTTTTAGAGAATACATCTGCATAGCACCAATAGTACCTTGGAAGAGATGAAAGGTCTGCGGGTACCTCGGTAGTAGAGACCTGTACACACTCACTCACACACCTGCCCATACAAGACTTACTCCAACCCAATATTCTCCCAGAGGACCACTCAATATGAGGGGAGTGGTAACGGAGCCAGGGTATTCCCAGTAAAATCTCATCCATTCCCTCGGGTAGGACTAGAAGGGAAATAATCTCCTGGTGGGAAGGGGACATGGACAACGAGAATGGAACAGTCTGGTGTGTGATTTGTTGTGGAAGTGTCGACCCATTCACAACTCTAACATTTACAGGTTTGGCGAGCATAACAAGTGGTACAGCGTGGCGCAGAGCAAAAGCAGAGGACATGAAATTTCCCTCTGCTCCTGAATCCACACAAAGCTCGACTGGTAGAGTGGATGAGTCAAACAGGATTGTCCCTTTAAAGGACAGTTTGGAGGAAAAAGCCGCTGTGTCTAGTGAACCTCCCCCTAAGGTTACTAGACGCGATCGTTTTCCCGACCGCCGTGGACATTTATTAGTGTAATGTCCTCGTTGGTGACAATTTTTACAAACCATGGGTACTCGAGCGGCCTGAGACTTAGGTCCCGCTCGAGAAACCTCCATGGGCTCATGGGAGTCGGACGCCAAAACGGAAGATTCAAGAGGTCTGGCGAAGGTGGGAGCTAGTTTAAACCTCTGCCTACACTGAGTCTGCTCTAACCTTCGTTCGTGAAAACGGAGGTCGATGCGGGTAGATAGAGAAATAAGCTCCTCCAGTGTGGCGGGTATCTCCCTGGTGGCTAAGGCGTCCTTCACGTGGTCTGCCAGTCCCCTCCAGAACACCGGAATTAGAACTTTACCCGACCACTCTAACTCCGAGGCTAGAGTCCGGAACTGGATGGCAAACTGACTGACCACGGACGAACCCTGAGTGATTGTCAATAACTGGAGCGCGGTATCGTGTGTAATACGGGGTCCCAAAAAGACCTGCTTCAGAGCGTCCAGAAAGAGCGGAGCACTCTGTACCACACGGTCATCACGCTCCCAAAGTGGCGTTGCCCACTCCAACGCCCTGCCCGACAAGAGAGATAAAATAAATCCCACTTTCGCCCGTTCCGTAGGGAAACGCGCCGCCAGGAGCTCAAGGTGTATGGAGCACTGGCTTACGAATCCGCGACATTGTTTACTGTCACCAGTAGTGTTGAGCATTCCGATACCGCAAGTATCGGGTATCGGCCGATACTTGCGGTATCGGAATTCCGATACCGAGATCCGATATTTTTGTGATATCGGGTATCGGTATCGGAAGTGTAAAATAAAGAATTAAAATAAAAAATATTGTTATATTCACCTCTCCGGCGGCCCCTGGACATCAGCGGGAGGATCCGGCGTCCGGCACGGCTTCTTTCTTCAAAATGCGCGCCTTTAGGACCTGTGGTATGACGTCCCGGCTTCTGATTGGTCGCGTGCCGCCCATGTGACCGCCACGCGACCAATCAGAAGCCGCGACGTCATTCCTCAGCTAAAGTCCTAGAATGAGCGCCTTTTAGGACCTGAGGAATGACGTCGCGGCTTCTGATTGGTCGCGTGGCGGTCACATGGGCGGCACGCGACCAATCAGAAGCCGGGACGTCATTCCACAGGTCCTAAAGGCGCGCATTTTGAAGAAAGAAGCCGTGCCGGACGCCGGATCCTCCCGCTGATGTCCAGGGGCCGCCGGAGAGGTGAATATAACAATATTTTTTATTTTAATTCTTTATTTTACACTTTAATATGGATCCCAGGGCCTGAAGGAGAGTTTCCTCTCCTTCAGACCCTGGGATCCATTAGGATACATTCCGATACTTGATGTCCCATTGACTTGTATTGGTATCGGATATCGGTATCGGCGATATCCGATATTTTTCGGGTATCGGCCGATACTATCCGATACCGATACTTTCAAGTATCGGACGGTATCGCTCAACACTAGTCACCAGCAAACTTGTCAGGAAGCGGGAGATGGGATAAAGTCGGGGCAGAGGTGGCAGCGGACAAACAGGCTGCGGGCTACACTTGCAGCCTGAACAGCGACAGCAGTGACATCCACAGCTGAGGTTGAACGCTCTAGAGCCGCCAACCTTCCCTCCAGCTGCTGGATGTACCGCTGTAAACGCTGATCGTCTGCCATTTACTAGCGAGACCCTGGCGCTAGTATTCTGTTAGGACTGGCGGAACGCACCAAGAAAGATGTAATAGATGCGTTCGCAGTCCGGGGTCCACCGTGCAGGTAAAAACCTGCTGCTAGTAAATGGCAGCGTAATATGGCGGTGGAAGCGAACCCGGTAAAACCACAGGTCCGCAATACCGCACTAAAGAGTGCAAGCAAGGAGTCAGCGAACACAACCCCAAGACACAGGATTGAAGTCCGATTAGACCACTTGCTGACACAACACCGCAACAGGGTGTGTTAGGCAACTCTAATAATTAGAGCACCGAAGTGCGAACTGTGCCGTGCTGGGAGGCACCACTAAGCACCCAGACGTGGGTCAGGAAGCGCACTACTGGTGCGTGGCGCCGCACTGGCGGTCACAGCAATAGACGCTGATACGTGTGTGACACGTTGAGAGATTAGTCGGGCGCTAGATAGCAGCCATACTCCATACGCGAACAGTCATACAATAGGGTAGGGGTATTTAATGAACGACTTGCACTCACAACAAACACGTATTCAATAGTAAGACAATACTAGCGCATGGCCGTGCGGTCATGCGCAGTTTATATAGCAGCAGCACAGGAAGTGGCTACAGTACCTTTGCCCTTCCAAGACCTGCCAAAAGGACCAATGGAATGTGCTGCAGAGCCTGAGCACATGACCCTCGATCTCCAACGGGAGATCTTACCCTGGACATGCTCAGTACGTGCAGACAAGGACTTAGTCCCAGAGAAGTCCGCTTGCTGCTGACCAGCACTGACTTTAATGGCAGAGACTGGAGAAGCAGCAGTAACTCTCAGAACAGAGTGAGAATGAGCAAGACGCTGGGACCGACATCTTTGCTGAGCAGACTCCACTGCGGCTGGACAAGAATGGGAGACCGCAGCGGAGGTGGCTCGAGATTCCCCCTGTGCAGAAGTGGGAACTCGACACCTAACAGAGGCTCACACAGACTTAGTAGGCCTAAAATAAAAAAGTAGGCTAAATGCAGTTTAAAATGGGTAAGAGGAGTACACAGGCGGCATAGCTTTTTTCAGCGGAGGAGGACAACTGTTATGAGAGGCTCACACAGACTTAGTAGGCCTAAAATAAAAAAGTAGGCTAAATGCAGTTCAAAATTGGTAAGAGGAGTACACAGGCGGCATAGTTTTCTTCAGCAGAGGAGGACAACTGTTATGAGAGGCTCACACAGACTTAGTAGGACTAAAATAAAAAAGTAGGCTAAATACAGTTCAAAATTGGTAAGAGGAGTACACTGGCGGCATAGCTTTATTCAGCGGAGGAGGACAACTGTTATGAGAGGCTCACACAGACGTAGTAGTCCTAAAATAAAAAAGTTGGCTAAATGCAGTTCAAAATTGGTAAGAGGAGTACACAGGCGGCATAGCTTTGTTCAGCGGAGGAGGACAACTGTAATGAGAGGCTCACACAGTTACTAGGCCCAAGTAAGTAAGTAGGCTAAATGCAGTTCAAAATTGGTAAGAGGAGTACACAGGCGGCATAGCTTTGTAGTGGAGGAGGACAACTGTTATGAGAGGCTCACAAAGACTTGGTAGGACTAAAATAAAAAATTAGGCTAAATGCAGTTCAAAATTGGTAAGAGGAGTACACGGGCGGCATAACTTTGTTCAGCAGAGGAGGACAACTGTTATGAGAGGCTCACACAGTTACTAGGCCCAAGTAAGTAAGTAGGCTAAATGCAGTTCAAAATTGGTAAGAGGAGTACACAGGCGGCATAGCTTTGTTCAGCGGAGGAGGACAACTGTAATGAGAGGCTCACACAGTTACTAGGCCCAAGTAAGTAAGTAGGCTAAATGCAGTTCAAAATTGGTAAGAGGAGTACACAGGTGGCATAGCTTTGCTCAGCGGAGGAGGACAACTGTAATGAGAGGCTCACACAGTTACTAGGCCCAAGTAAGTAAATAGGCTAAATGCAGTTCAAAATTGGTAACAGGAGTACACAGGTGGCAAAGCTTTGTTTAGCAGAGGAGGACAACTGTTATGAGAGGCTCACACAGACTTAGTAGGCCTAAAATAAATAGTAGGCTAAATGCAGTTCAAAATTGGTAAGAGGAGTACACAGGCGCCATAGCTTTGTTTAGTGGAGGAGGACAACAGTTATGCGAGGCTCACACAGACTTAGTAGGCCTAAAATAAAAAGTAGGCTAAATGCAGTTCAAAATTTGCAAGAGGAGTACACTGGCGGCATAGCTTTGTTCAGCGGAGGAGGACATCTGTTATGAGAGGCTCACACAGACTTAGTAGGCCTAAAATAAAAAAGTTGGCTAAATGCAGTTCAAAATAGGTAAGAAGAGTACACAGGCGGCATTGCTTTGTTCAGTGGAGGACAACTGTAATAAGTGGCTGACACAGTTAGTAGGCCAAAAAAATAAAGTGGGCTAAATGTCAGCCAAAAAAAGGTCATAAATAAACTGGTGGCATAGCTAGGTACATGGGTGAGCTCCTCTGCTGAGTAGTAGACAGTGGTAGTTGGCACAAAGTATTAACTGGTCTAAATGGAGGCCAGGGCCCCTGTATATTTTTACTATCATCTATCATTTCAACAAATTTGTATTGGCAGTGCCATTGAAGGGTTTAACAGCACAGACTACACAGTGGTGGAGCAGGGAGAGGTAAGTTTTCAAGTGGTAGAGCACTGTTTGAGCTGGGGGGAACACTCTCTCGTGGGCGGCAGTACTGGCACAGGCCCCTCATATTACGCCGTTTTTTGTGACATTGGTTGTGCACCACCACCGTCAGAGACGCTTCATTGTATTATGAGGAACCCTGTGCCAGTGCCGTCACCCAAAAGTGGGCACACCCACCTGTCCAGGCAAACGGCACTCGCACGGGTGCTTGTGCCAAGTGGTGACCACGACCCTGTGGGGGCAGTCAGCCCATTTAGGGGGGTATAAAAATGGCCTAAGGTGGACATTCAGCAGCTGCAAATGCAGGAATTGGAGCAGTCAGTTAGAGGAGGCCAAAAGCAAGACATTTTTAAGGCAAGCTACGTGCCAGCTGGGGAAGGTGGGGCAAAATAATTTGAAATCCATGATTGGTTCATTTTAATGAAGGTTAGATCATCAACATTTTGGGTAGCCAGACGAGTCCTTTTTTCGGTCAGTATTGAACCAGCAGCACTGAAGACTCTTTCTGATATCACACTAGCAGCTGGGCAAGCGAGCTCCTGTAATGCATATTCTGCCAATTCAGACCAGGTGTCTATTTTACATGCCCAGTAGAAACAGAAGAACAGTAGAACAGAAACAGAAGACTATTGAAACAATCTTTTTCATGATTAAGATCTACATAGAGCTTTTTGGTTTAAATGAGCCATTATGTTTAGAGAAAGTATATAGCACCATTAATTCCACAGCACTTTTCAGACATCATAAATACATACACTGTCGGCATTGGGGCTCACAATCTAATTTCACCTATTGGTATATTTTTGGAATGTGGCAGGAAATCAGAATACCAGAAGAAAACACATTCAAACATGATAAGAACATACAAATTCCTTGTAGATTTTGTCTTTTGTCTGATTTGAACCCAGGACTCCAGCTCAGCAAACAGCAGTGGTAACCACTGAGCCACCAAATTGACCAAACTTAGCCAAGCCACATTACAACAGAAAATCCTCATTCCATCTGTGCAAAACAGTGTTAGGGTGGTTTCACATTTGCGTTTTTGTTTTGCGCTTTAGCGGTAAAAAACGCAAAAAAGCATGCGTTTTTCCCCCTATATTTAACATTAAAAATGCATGCGTTTTGACGCGTTTTGCAACGCATGCGTTTTTTTCTGCATGCGTTGTGTTGCAGAAATGCAACATGTATTATTTTTAGCGGCGTTTTTTTTGCCGCAAAAAAACGCATGTGTTTTTTTGCGGCAAAAAAATGCATTGCTGTCTATGTAAACGCATGCGTTTTTAACCACATGTGTTTGCATGCGTTAAAAACGCATGCATTTAAAAAAAAAAAACACTTATAAACCATCCCACACCATAAAATTGATAAAGGGATCCTACCCCTAATCCTAACCCTAACCCTACCCCTAACCCTAACCCTAACCCTACCCCTACCCCTACCCCTAACCCTACCCCTAACCCTACCCCTAACCCTAATCCCTTTAAGGGTAGGGTTAGGGTTAGGGGTAGGGTTAGGGGTAGGGTTAGGGGTAGGGTTAGGGGTAGGGTTAGGGGTAGGATCCCTTTAGGGTTAAGGTTAGGGGTAGGGGTAGGGTTAGGGTTAGGATTAGGGGTAGGGTTAGAGTTAGGGTTAGGGGTAGGGTTAGGGTTAGGATCCCTTTAGTGTTAGGGTTAGGGTTAGGGGTAGGGTTAGGGTTAGGGTTAGGATCCCTTTAGGGTTAGGGTTAGGATCCCTACCCCTAACCCTACCCCTATCCCTAACCCTAGCTCTTTCTGTTTATAGTAGGTTTTTTACTTTATTTTGATGATTGGCAGCTGTCACACATTTATCTGCATGCTTTTAAAAAACGCAAACGCATGAAAAAACGCATGTAAACGCGTCAAAACGCCGCGCTTTTTTCACCATGCGTTTTTTTTTAAACGCATGCGTTTTGAAACGCATGTGTGAAACCAGCCTTAGAAGTATCATGGATTGAACCTGTGTTGCTGTATCTGTGCTATAATTGATGAAAAAATGAATTTTGAATTATACCTGCAAATTCTAAGGTAAAATGTCAGGACATCTGTCCATGAGCTAAGGCTCAGGAGAAAATGGGTCTTCGGCATGACAATGACCCAAAGCACCAAAGTTGTTCTACAAAAGAACGGTCAAAGAAGAATAAAGTTAAAGTTTTGGAAGGGCCACTTCAAAGTCCTGACCTCAATCCTGTTAATGGGTGAAAATCCACCAATGCAACAGGTAGTGCTATTTTGTTAGGAAGAATTAGCTAAAATTCATGCTGATGTGAAGGACAAATCAACAATAATCAGAAAGTTTAGATGCAGTAATTGCTGTACATGGGGATCACAACAGATATAGAAAGCAAAGTGTCGTAGACAGCCACTGCAGACATATCTGGCAGTGGCTTATCTCCTGAGTAACAATGAAGAATTGGATGCTAAAATTCACACTCCTAAACCCTTATCTGTGTTGGGGGACAGCAGAGAAGCCCCCATACAGAAATTGTCGGTGACTTTATTCTAATTATTATGAAGGCCTTATTATTCTCTTTTCAAGCTCCCCCCAGACCTCTGCCTTGCAAAAATCATAATCAGGACAAAACAAATTGCTTCTATATTGTCAAATAAGTTCTGATTCCCAAATACTGCATCTGCTAATATTTATCTCTACTTATACAGTGTGCTTATATCTCAAAGTCATTACTGACTGTGGGACATCTGAGCCTATGTCTAATTGTTTCAGTTAGTGTAGACTAAAAAAAATGAAATTCCAGCTGCCCTTTTAAAGGGCTTCTATGCATCCATTCACAGTGGAAAGGCTTGTTTGCTCTGAACGTAATGTATCAAGGACATGGTTTGAAATGTGTTGTTGCATGTCTCTCAATGATATAAAGGATTGCTATCGTGCCACAAATATTTTATAATACATCTTGAAATCCATGCTTAATAAAGAGAATGGTCAAAAATTCTCGCAAAGCAGCAGATGTTTCCCGTGTTTGGCCAACATCAGTATAGTGAGCCTGGGATGTTATGAAAGGAAAGAATTATGACTCCCTTTAAATTCTCCTGTGCTCAAAGTTGTCAAACTTATCTCCATAAAAGACCTGATTCCTTGAGAATTTGATGGTATGAATCAGATGGATCAATCTGATAAGGTTTAGAATAGTGTATTTGGAAAACTTTGTGTATGTTTTTAAAGAATTACCTATTTTACTACTTTTTGTTCACAACATAAGCATCGGTGTGACGTGCAAGCTGCAAGTTAGTTTTACATAAATAATATTCAGTATTCTTTTGTATTCAGAACTAATAACATCAGCTAAACCCAACAACATCATCAGGTTAAGGCAATAGGCTAATGTTTATGGGGGACCATGTCTCTCCCTGACAGATAAAGTGGGGAAGATGAGGATCCAGCATGTTTAATTTCAGGCTATTATTTTGTTCTAAGAAATAAATAAAGTTGAGTGGATCAGTCAAAATTATAATTCGCCTGATCATGTGGATTTGCTTGGGAAATTCCATTTTAATATCCCTTATACTTTGGGGTCCATTTAGACCTCAGATCATAATAAATGTTATTTATAAAACATAGAATAACCCTTATACTCACTTTACTGCTCACTTCACCGATCCTCACCATTACCTGTCCCACACTTGTTGCATCTTCTGATCCCTGCTATGAGCACTGAAATCCATGGGCTTCTCACACTGAACCAAGACTTCTGGCTCTGATGACACCAGTAGGGTTTTACATAAGCGTTCACAAAATTGTTATAGCATAATAATATCACGAACTGCACTGTGACCATACAGAACTGTCTTGATCATCTTCAGAGCCAGATGTCCTAGCGCAGTGTGACAAACGATGTGAGGATCGAAAGTTGTTGCAAAACCATATGGGTGATGGAAAGGAGTGAAGGGGCTGAAAAGGTGAGTGGTAAAGTGTGTAAAGTGAGTATAAGGATTTTTTTAAATTTTATAACCATTATATGGCCCATGCAAAAAAGAATTACAGAAATCTGGATATTGGCAAATGTGGAATTTTGTAAAATTCAAGTAGAACTCAGTATCAATTGAATATATTTGTTCAACTCTAAAGATATGTTGTCACCAGAGATATGCAAGGAGCAGCAATGGGTGCTTCGTTTGCCCTGGCTTATGCCAATCTGTTCCTGGGGCTGTGGGAGAGGGACCTCTGCCTTCCAGATCAACAGTCGTCGATGGACCGTGTCACCCTTTGGACGCGGTATATGAATGACATCTTCTTGATCTGGCAGGGATCAACCACATCTCTGCATGAGTTTATGGAGGTTCTCAATACAAATGCAGAACTTTTCACATCACGTACCAATGTGGAACGGATGTGATTGATTTTCTGGATAAAACTGTGTGTAGAGACACAAATGGCATTTTGCAGACTACCGTAAACAGAAAAAAATACATCTACAAAAATGTAATGCAACTGCACGCCTCCTCTGCCCACCCAAAATCAGTGATGAATTCTATACTGATTGGATAATTACTCCGTCTGCGTAGAATTTGCTCCAGCAATTATGACTTTGAAAATCAGTGTTGCAGATTCCACGAAAGGTTATAGCAGAAGGGTAATAAAGAGAGCCTATCATAAAGCGAAACACTCCACACACCAGGTCCCTTCTATATAAACAGAATGATACAAGGGCTACGGAAAGAGTTAGATTTATCACTAATAGTCATACACAATTTGCACGATTGAAGTGATGTCTCCAGAGGGTGTGGCCGATCCTTCAAACTTGCCCTATTATCAAACAACTTATATAAAAAACGCCTGGTGTGACAATTAGATGCTCCACAAATTTACATGACTACGTTGTCCGTACTTATTATCAGAGTGAGTCTAGATCCACATTTCTTGATGGCGTGATCCTGGGTGTGGATGTGTGCCTTGTGGCCAGTGCATCGTGTGCCCCAATATAGATCGGGTTAATACATTTTTCAACTCATTAGATACCAGGACATATGATATTAGGAAGCATATTACATGTACTTCCAGATTTGTCATTTACTTTGCTGTGTTTCTATGTAATCTAATCTATGTGGGTCTGACTACACGTCATCTTAAAGTACAGGTTAGAGAACATGTGTTGGGGATTGATGCAGCGGCCGGGCATGGTGATGTGCCCACGCTCAGGAGCCTGCCACGCCACTTCAAAATGCATCATAATTGTGACTAGGGTTGAGCGAAATGGGTCGGCCAGATTCAGAAGTCGCCGACTTTTGGCAAAGTCGGGTTTCATGAAACCCGACCCCTGTGTGGGGTCGGCCATGAGGTCGGCAATCTTCTGATCTGGAATCGGAATTCCGATACCGAGTTCCGATATGTTTAAGATATCGGGAATCGGTATCGGAATTCATATTTAAGTGTAAAATAAAGAATAAAAATAAAAAAAATATTGATATACTCACCCTCGGACGCGCCCTGGTTCTCACCGGCAGCCTTCCTTCCTAAGAATGAGCGCCTGAAGGGCCTTCGATGATGTTGCGGCTTGTGATTGGTCGTGTGAGCGGTCACATGGGTGTCATGCGACCAATCACAAGCCGCGACGTCATCTAAGGTCCTTCAGGCGCTAATTCTTAGGAATTACTAATCATCTCTTATAAATCGATTCTGTTGGGGATGTGCAGATCTCCGCTAGCTATATTCAGGTGGTATGTAATTTTACAACCACATAGGAATATCTATTTGATTGCTGATATATGGATATAATTTTATTTTGTAGCTTCCCTTAATGTTGCCAGTGGGATATTGGTAGTCATTTCTATATACAACCCCTGGCAAAAATTAAGTAATCACCAGCCTTGGAGGATGTTAATTCAGTTGTTTAATTTTTCAGAAAAAAAGCAGATCACAGACATGGCACAAAACTAAAGTCATTTCAAATGGCAACTTTTTGGCTTTAAGAAACACTAAAAGAAATCAAGAACGAAAAATGTGGTAGTCAGTAATAGTTACTTTTTTTTAACCAAGCATAGGGGAAAAATTACAGAATCACTCGATTCTGAGGAAAAAATTATGGAATCACCCTGTAAATTTTAATACCCAAAAATAACACCTGCATCAAATTAGATCTGCTCTTTAGTTTTCATCTAAAAAGGAGTGAAACAAAGGAGAGGATTATCAAACTCTTAAAAGAAGGTCAATCATCACGCAATATTGTAAAAGATGTTGGTTGTTTACAGTCAGCTGTGTCTAAAATCTGGACCAAATACAAACAACATGGGAAGGTTGTTAATGGCAAACATACTGGTAGACCAAGGAAGACATCAAAGCGTCAAGACCGGAAACCTAAAGCAATATGTCTCCAAAACAGGAGATGCACAAAAAAACAATTGAGGAATGATTGCGTGGAAACTGGAGTCAACGTCTGTGACCAAACTGTAAGAAACACCTAAACAGAAAAAAACAAGGTTACAATGGGCTAAGGAAAAGCAATTGTGGACTGTAAATTATTGGATGAAAGTCATATTCAGTGATGAATCACAAATCTGCATTGGGCAAGGTGACAATGCTGGAACTTTTGTTTGGTGCCGTTCCAATGAGATTTATAAAGATGACTGCCTGAAGAGAACATGCAAATTTCCACAGTCATTGATGATATGGGGCTGCATGTCAGGTAAAGGCACTGGGGAGATGGCTGTCATTACATCTTCAATAAATGCACAAGTTTATGTTGATATTTTGGACACTTTTCTTATTCCGTCAATTCGAAGGATGTTTGGGGATAATGAAATCATTTTTCAAGAAGATAATGCATCCTGCCATAGAGTAAAAATTGTGAAAACATTCCTTGAAAAAGGACACATGAGGTCAATGTCATGGCCTGCAAATAGTCTGGATCTCAATCCAATTGAAAATCTTTGGTGGAAGTCGAAGAAAATGGTCCATGTCAAGGCTCCAACCTGCAAAGCTGATCTGGCAACAGCAATCAGAGAAAGTTGGAGCCAGAATGATGAAGAGTACTGTTTGGCACTCAATAAGGCCATGCCTCAGAGACTGCAAGCTGTTATAAAAGCCAGAGGTGGTGCAACAAAATACTAGTGATGTTTTGGAGTGTTTTTATGTTTGTTTGTTTTTCACGATGCCATAATTTTTTCCTCTGAATTGAGTAATTCCATAATTTTTGCTCTATGCTTGGTTAAAAAAGTAATCATTACTGACTACCACATGTTTTGTTCTTGATTTCTTTTAGTGTTTCTTAAAGCCAGAAAGTTGCCATTTGAAATAACTTTAGTTGTGTGCCATGTCTGTGATCTGCTTTTTTTCTACAAAATTAAACAACTGAATGAACATCCTCCAAAGCCGGTGATTCCATAATTTTTGCCAGGGGTTGTATAATATAGTAATTGTTGCATTTTCTAGTATCTAAAAATGTTCATTTACTTGTGCCAATTTGGCCATGTATGATATGCTATCATTTGTATTGACATTAGTATTGGTTGGTTACCTCACTCCTTTGGGATTGTGGGCTGACTCATGTGGATCATTGCTCCGTAGATAATCTTGTCTCTTGTGCACTGACACTGGCACGCATGCGCGCTACGGTCCCGGCTCACCTGCCGGCCCTGTGATCGTGACACTAGTAGACACATGATGCTGACACCACTGAGTGCACTGGTTACTTTGGCGACACATGCATCACACATAGTGGACCCTGCGCTCCTATTGGTGGGAGGTGCCTTTTTAACATTGAACCTTCTGTTAGTAATCTGCCCCTTGACAAAGGCTTTGCTATCCATAACGTGCATCAGGGAGGCACACTGCAATATTTTTCCAGGCCATCTCACCAGGTATAACATTAGTTGCCATGCCATGTTAGGGCATGTTAGGTTAGGCTATGGGTTGCACTAGATGGACTTAAAGTCTTCCTTCAACCTTAATAACTATATGATGCCTGTTACTTTTTTTTTTTAGACCACTTGTGAATGTGCAATAAAGAAGAGTTATACAATGGTCACGCTCAGAGTGACGCATGGTAATACACTGAATACCCTTGTAGCATGTGTGCCCTAATGTTCGCATGTGCATGTTTTTTCTTCCTCCCTTCCATACTCCTGTACCTCTGTTATATTCAATAAAGATGTTCTGTACTTTAAAGTATTTTGGGATAATTGATTGTGTGTTTTTTTTGGGTTGTTTTGTCATGGTTCATATTTAGCGATTTATCCCCTTATTGTCCATGATACCTCTAGGCCACACTTTTTACTACTATTAAATTACATTCTTGATAAATGTGCTCTAGTGTGGTTTCCATGAAGATTTTATGTTTTAAATAAAAGTGTAAAAATTGTATTTTCAAACAGTATATTTTTGAAGGTGGTGTCAGATGTTCCACGGTGTACTCAAAGTTTAAATCTGTGGACATGGCTCCAAGGTTTACTGGAAGATAATAAATTAGAGGACTGGACTTAGTCTAGTAAAGAAATGAAAAGTGCTTTGCAGATAGGCAGAAATAAGTTACATGGTTTTATAAAGTTCAAAGACAGAACAAGATTTATAGGTGATAAAATTAAAATCAATATCAAGAATGATAGATTGTGTGTGGATACTGTGAAAAAAAGGTTGATAAAACATTGGCTGCAGGTCAAAGAATGTAATACTTCATTTGTACAATGACTTGGTGTTGCTGCTGATAAAAGAAAAATGTGCCCAGTTAAGGGTGTAATGGACTATTTCTTTGTTGAATAGTCTACAGTGTCCTGTTTCTAACCAATGACTGCCCTTGTAATAATCCAAGAAAACACAGACTCCAAGCATAATAATATTTTTATTATTGTTAAACAAAGCAATAAATACTTTGACATTCAGAATAACGTCATTGGACTAGGACAGTGGAAACTATATGCATATGTGTTGTGCTAAAGCATTCCAGTTACGCCTAGTGTTTAAGGGCAAAAGTTTAATCATTAATGTATCCAGCACTGTAAAAATGCACTTGCACATTTCTGTTGCCTGATGTGAAAAACATGTTCTGACTTATTCATTGAGCCACGCATGAAATCCATAGTTCCATTTAAATCAATACAAAAAGTGTTAGATAATGCCAGGAGACATGACTTTTATTTTTCTCTGATGCTGCAAATTTCTTGACATTGAATCAAAAATCACTATGAAACTGTGAGAACTGACTGTTACTTAACAAAAAAAAAAAGAAATGAGCAGACCAGCACATACATTTATCAACGTGAAGTAAATGCGCAGGTGCAGACTGCCATAGCTGACATGCAAAATGACAGACACAAGATACAGCAGCCAAGTGAAAAGCACGAAGATATACAGTATATATATATACAGTACAGTACAGACCAAAATTTGGACACACCATCTCATTTACCGATTTTTCTGTATTTTCATGACTATGAAAATTGTACATTCACACTGAAGGCATCAAAACTATGAATTAACACATGTGGAATTACATACTTAACAAAAAAAGTGTAAAACAACTGAAAAAATGTCTTATGCTCTAGGTTCTTCAAAGTAGCCACCTTTTGCTTTGATGACTGCTTTGCACACTCTTGGCATTCTCTTGATGAGCCTCAAGAGGTAGTCACCAAGAATGGTTTTCACTTCACAGTTGTGCCCTGTCAGGTTTAATAAGTGGGATTTCTTGCCTTATAAATGGGGTTGGGACCATCAGTTGTGTTGTACAGAAGTCAGGTGGATACACAGCTGATAGTCCTACTAAATAGACTGTTAGAATTTGTATTATGGCAAGAAAAAAGCAGCTAAGTAAAGAAAAATGAGTGGCCATCATTACTTTAAGAAATGAAGGTCAGTCAGACAAAAAAATTGGGAAACTTTGAAAGTGTTCCCAAGTGCAGTGGCAAAAACCATCAAGCGCTACAAAGAAACTGGCTCACATGAGGACTGCCCCAGGAAAGGAAGACCAAGAGTCACCTCTTCTTCTGAGGATAAGTTTATCCTAATCACCAGCCTCAGAAATCGCAGGTTAACAGCAGCTCAGATTAGAGTCCAGGTCAATGCCACACAGAATTTTAGCAGCAGACACATCTCTACAACAACTGTTAAGAGGAGACTTTGTGCAGAAGGCCTTCACGGTAAAATAGCTGCTAGAAAACCACTGCTAAGGACAGGCAACAAGCAGAAGAGACTTGTTTGGGCTAAAGAACACAAGGAATGGACATTAGACCAGTGGAAATCTGTGCTTTTGTCTGATGAGTCCAAATTTGAGATATTTGGTTCCAACCACCGTGTCTTTATGTGACGCAGAATAGGTGAACAAATGGACTCTACATGCCTGTTTGCCACTGTGACGCATGGAGGAGGAGGTGTGATGGTGTGGGGGTGATTTGCTGGTGACACTGTTGGGGATTTATTCAATATTGAAGGCATACTGAACCAGCATGGCTACCACAGCATCTTGCAGCGGCATGCTATTCCATCCGGTTTGCGTTTAGTTGGACCATCATTTATTTTTCAACAGGACAATGACCCCAAACACACCTCCAGGCTGTGTAAGGGCTATTTGACCAAGAAGGAGAGTGATGGGATGCTACGCCAGATGACCTGGCCTCCACAGTCACCAGACCTGAATCCAATCGAGATGGTTTGGGGTGAGCTGGACCGCAGAGTGAAGGCACAACAAGTGCAAGGGCATCTCTGGGAACTCCTTCAAGATTGTTGGAAGACCATTCCCGGTGACTACTTCTTGAACCTCATCAAGAGAATGCAGAGAGTGTGCAAAGCAGTCATCAAAGCAAAAGGTGGCTACTTTGAAGAACCTAGAATATAAGACATATTTTCAATTGTTTCACACTTTTTTGTTAAGTATATAATTCCACATGTGTTAATTCACAGTTTTTATGCCTTCTGTGTGAATGTATAATTTTCATAGTCCTGAAAATACAGAAAAATCTTTAAATGAGAAGGTGAGTCCAAACTTTTGGTCTGTACTGTATATAAACATTGAATGCATGAATCTCAATTATTTGCATGTATGAGGTCTTATTTTTGAGGCTAATGTTGTTTTCAATATGGTATCATATTGAAGTACTTACAAAGTAATATTTCGATTGCTGTTTATTGCATTTTTTGAGTGGAGCAACCAAAAAAGGAAGCCTTATATTTCACATTTTTTTCTGCTCTAAGGCTTGCACCACAATGGTTAAATAATTTAATATTTTTATACATCCGATTTTTGTAGACATGGTGATAATAAATACAGTTGTAATGTCACAGGGATACCGTGACAGAGAGGGACAGAAGATTGCAGCATCTGGTTACACAAACCCCTTATTGTATTAGATCTGCTTCATCAACATTTCAGGATTTCCTTGCTCTGTTATTGCAAGGGTTAATCAGTTCTGTCTATCTTCTGGAGCTCTGCATCCAAAAATGTCTCAGCTGTTCTGTGTTGGCCACTCCTCTCAGGTGTAAATGCTCACCTCTTGCACTATGGAAATGCTGGTCATAGTTACAACTTCCTGGTTTGCTAGTGAAGAAGAGTTCTGAATTAGTAGCAGTTGGTTGGTGTAGTTTACAAGAGATATCTGAGTGGATTTGGTATTGTGTATTTATCCTAATCCATCCCCATTTGGTTTACCGCTCCTACTGTTCCTATGATTTCCACTTGGTTGGTGAGTGTATTTGCATAATTGTAATTTCTTTTATCCCTGTCTTTTTCCACTGTCTGTCAGGTTAGTGTTCTCATTATCCTATACACTTCCATACCTCGCTGGGTGGGTGAGGAAATTGATCAGTGTGCATATAGGAGCATAGCAAAGTACGAGACACCAGGATCTCTACCTTCAGTGTTAATTTGGGGTACAGAAATAGCCTAGAGTCCTCTGAGCTTGAGGGACAGGGAAGGAGCCCATTGCCACAGGAAATCCTGCTACAGTATCATGCCATGTAGCCTTTCTTAAACTAAGGGTTCATTTAACCCAGGGATTTCAAATTCAAATACACTGAGTGCCAAAATTAAAAACTTGGACAAAGTTGATGACCAACATTGAAATTTAATGAAAAATTTTCTACAATTTACAATTATTTAATTTCCCAGAGGAGCATTGCATGGCTTTTAGCCTAAGTCATATTGCACAACTCATTAAAGGGTTGATTGTGACTTGTAGGATCGCTACTCCCAACAGGTGGCGCTATAGAGTTTAAGTCCTCTTTTTCTCAGAAGAGGCAATTTGCATATTTAATTTCCCAGAGGAGCATTGCACAGCGAATAAGTCTCCTTACATTGACAAGCCAGCTAGTATGTCATTCTCCATAAGGAGAAACGTTACCCCTTAATCCCCAGTCCAAAGCCTCTCAGCTAGCCAAATCAGTTTTCATGCTTCGCACTGACGAGGGCCAACAGCCCAAAACACCGTGTCTGCGAATTGAGATACTGATTTGGCTTTAATCCCAAGTCATATTGCATGACTTGTTAAAGGGTTGATTGTGACTTGTAGGATCACTACTTCCAACAGGTGGCGCTATAGAGTTTAAGGCCTCTTTTTCTCAGAAGAGGCAATTTGCATATTTAATTTCCCAGAGGAGCATTGCACGGCGAATAAGCCTCCTTACCTTGACAAGCCAGCTGGTATGTCACTCTCCATATGGAGAAATGTTACCCCATAGACCCCAGTCCAGAGCCTCTCACCTAGCCAAATCAGTTCTCATGCATTTCACTGATGAGGGCCAGCAGACCGAAACACCGTGTCTGCAAATTGAGATACTGATTTGGCTTTTAACTTAAGTCATATTGCACGACTCGTTAAACGGTTGATTGTGACTTGTAGGATCGCTACTTCCAACAGGTGGCACTATAGAGTTTAAGCCCTTTTTTTCTCAGAAGAGGCAATTTGCATATACAATTGAGGAAGACTTTCCTAATCATCAAATAGAATGATGAACCTTTTCATATGCAAACAAACTTAAAGGGGTTTTACCTTTTAATTAATAGATCTTAGAATAAAATAAACACATATCGTATTTTTCACTTTATAAGATGCGCATGATTATAAGACACACCCCCAAATTTTGTGAAGAAAAATAGAAAAAAAATGTTTTTATGTTAGATGGGGTCTGCTTTATAATGCCAGTGTCTATCTTACAAATCATATATACGTCCCTCATCCTGGTATCTATATAACTCCCATCCTGGCACATGCCCCCCCTGTGCTGCTGGCACATTTCCCCCTATGCTGCTGGCATATTGCCCCCCTGTGCTGCTGGCACATTGCCCCCTGTGCTGCTAGCACACTGCCGCCTTGTGCTGGCACATTGGCACATTGCCCCCTCTGGCACATGGCCCCCATGTGCGGGTACATTGCCCCCCTGTACTGCTGGTATATTGGAACATTGCCCCCTTGTGCTGGCACATAGCCCCCCATCCCGTCCTGGATATAGCACCCCGGTCACTATATGCCCCCTGCCGGCACGAACATGGCCCCACGGTCACTATATGCCCCCCTACTGGCACGCACACAATAAAATAACAAACACTTAACTCACCTTCCGATGATGGCTCCATGCTCCCAGCTCCTCGGTTGCGCTTCCTGTTTCCTGGGCATCCGATCATGTGACCTGGGCACACAGTTATAACATCACTGTGCTGTGTCAATCACATGATCGGATGTCGGCATAGGCACAGCAAGACCCATAAGGGAGCTGGAGGCAGAAAGCCAGCTGAATAGCCAAGTGATCACTTAGAATAGGAGACACATGGGGGTACCCTGCACAACCTGGCCCTGATGGATAAACTGTCACTCACACACTGACAGCTCAGTGCACCCCAACTTCCAATTGGACAACTGAGCTGCCCATCACCATACTGACAGCTCAGCATGCCCCTATTCTAGAATGGACAGCTGAAATGTCACTTACTGTATCCAGATACACCAAAAGTAGGGCTTGTGACAGTATAATGGGCCCACATAGTCTTCCATACAGTATAATGGCCCCATATAGTCTTCCATACAAAATAATGGGCCCCACATAGTACGCCATACAGTATAATGGTCCCACATAGGACAAAACACAGTATAATGAACCCCATATTTAAAAAAATAAATACTTATCTCTCCTCGTTCTCCCACTGCTCCACTCTCTTTGCGCCCACTGCACTGTAAGCGACACTTTAGTGCCTATATGCTGCCATAGTTCTTGGCAGTGTGAGTTAAGTTTATAGATTTTAATGCTCCCCTGAAAACAATGATTGTTTGCTTTGTGCAAAAGATAATTTCAGCAGATGAGTGAGCATTTTGTTAGCTAATCAGGAGGGTTCTGCAAGAATTCAGAAACGAGAATTTTTAACAACTCTTGTTTATGATTATCTGTCAGAGTAAATGCAGCTTAACACTCAAGAATAATATCAGGATGTTGAAAGTTAACTCAACACTTTGCACAACAAAAACCATTTGAATTTGCATAGTTAGGTGTGCAAAACTGTCTCTTCAGAGAGAAAGTAGACTAGAACTCTATCGCCACCTATTGGAAACAGCAGTCACAGTGTCTGCAAATTGGCATTCTGGTTTGGCTTTTATCCTACATCATATTGCAAGGCTCAATAAAGAGTCAATATTGATCACCGTTTCAAATAGGTAGGGCTGGTGTTTAAGTGCTCTCTCTCTCTCTGAAGCGACAATTTGCATATTTATTTTCCCAGATAAGCATGCTCTCCACAAGAAGAAACATTACTCCTTAGGCCATAGATAGATGTGTATGTTTTTTTTTTTTCTTTCAATCTTTTACATTTTTGGATTAGTAAAATGAGATGATTTAATCTTTTATGTTTTGTTAATTTAAAAAAAACAAAAAACTTTTTTTTGTATTCTTTGCTTTTACTTTTAGTCCCCTCAGGAGACTAGAACCTGCAATATTGTCATAATGCAGTAATCTAAAATTAACAATTTCCTATGAGAGCACAATAATGGCAATGATACGGGCCATCAATAGGCCCTGCTATGGTAGACCATCAATACTCAATGATCATATAGATGTGGGGGCAACAGGTGTCTGAATTTGCATACCACTGTAATAGGGCCACATAAATGCTGCTGACAGAGATTCACTGCAGTATATACAGTGGCAGAGGATTCCCAAATCCAGGTGTGAAAAACTTGTTGCATCATTCCTAAGAAGACTCATGGCTGTACTAGCTCAAAAGGGTGCTTCTACTCAATACTGAGCAAAGGGTCTGAATACTTATGACCATGTAATATTTCAGTGTTTCTTTTATAATAAATTTGGAAAAACGTCTACATTTCTGTATTTTTCAGTTACGATGGGGTGCAGAGTACATTAAAGAGAAAAAAATGAACTTTTTTGAATTTACCAAATGGATGCAATGAAACAAAGAGTGAAAAATGTAAAAGGGTCTGAATACTTTCCGTACCCACTGTAAGTGGATTTAGCTTTGTTTGCTTAAGTTAGAAGCAGGTGCTGGTTGAATAACTGGGCCTGCTCCCACCAAGTATGAAGTAGGCATGGGTTAATCACAGCAAATGTCGCCCTAGTACGTAAAAATGAAAATTCCATTTACTAGATGCCAGGACTTAAAGAGAATCTTTCATAACATTTTTCTTGATATCAGCACTAAAAGTATTTGACTACTAATGAGTTTATTTTTGTTAAGTCCAAGTGGATGTTATCAGATAGCTCTCACTGGGGGGTATACTTCTTCCCCCTGTATGATGTTCACCAGTCATAAGCAGGCAGCAACACTCCAACAGAAAAAGAGCATGCCCCCACTATATCTTATTGCAAGCTTCTCAGTATATTAATTGGACAATGTCATATAGCCATGGTCTCCTGGTCCTGCATGAAAACTAAGATACGGCACTCTCTTGTTTGTTTGCAACAGTGACAAATTTTCTTAAATCCAAAAACTTGATGTGGATAACTGTGTCTTTAATAAATAAACTGTGACTTCTCATTTATATATACTGCAACTTTTCAAATATATATGACGATGTGTTTTTCACATATGGTTACAGTGCTCAGGAGAAAAATGCCATCAAAGTGTAGGGGCGTAAAAGGGTTGTTGAAGACATCGTGGCAACAGGGGGTTGACATGATTCTAAGTTTGTTCATGTGTGATAAAATGTTTTACTATATTGCTATGGCTGGTGTTCTGTTCGGTTTTCCTCTAGGATTTGCCTGATGCCCATCCATGGGAATTCAGGAGTTTTGTCCTCTAGGGAATTACACTAGGTATACGAACATAGCTCGCATTACACAGGGCATTCGGTAGTTAATAGTGCTGGGATTAGCCCATAGTCTGGGAGGGGTTAGAGAGGAGTTTTATAAGAAAAGGTTTCCTAGAGTAACAGGAGTTCTGGAGGAGTGGAGAGAGAGGTGAGGTGTCAGGGAGTAGAAGCAAAGTTAGACAAGTCAGTTTCAACGGGTGCAAGAAGAGGCAGATGCATCAGAGCTGAATGGGTACTGTCATTTCAGATTTCCCACAGCATGAGGGCACATCCGAAGTTTCATCTGGAATCCGGGACATCCTTAGGCTTGAGATCCAGAGGGTATCAAGTGCCACACCCCTGCCTTCCCTTAGGATAGAGTTGCAGAGAACGGGAAGGTGGACGCAGAGTGTGGGCAGCGTGATGACATACTGTAGGTCTCAGTCCCCACCATCTTAGAGAAGGGCATGACAGTGATTGGCTTGCTTTCTGCGGCATCACAGGGGCTATAAAGGGGCATGCACGCCGACCTCCATCTTACTTCTGCCGATCTGAGCATAGGGAGAGGTTGCTGTAGCTTCGTCTGAAGCAGGGATATAGTTAGGGAGGAAAGCCTAACCCCCAAACCGCTTGTGCTGTAGCGATTTCCACTGTCCAACACCACCTTTTCTTTGCAGGGACAGTGGAGGCTAGATTTCTGTGCATCAGCTCTGTAGCTTATTAGGCTGCCTTATAAGGCTCCCTGATAGCTGCATTGCTGTTTGTACGCCGCTGTGCAAACCAACTGCTTTTTTCAAAGCAAAAATCCTATTGCTCCTTATTTCCTGCACAGTTCTCTTGTTTCTTTGTCCACACTCTTGTGTGCAGCAGTCCTTTTTATTGCTGCCATACTTGTCCTTTGATCATTGTAGGGAGATTGAAATTCTACTACAGCCCTTGTATTTTTTTATATATCTGCCAACCACTTTCTGCCACTCAAACTGTGTAGTGTAATTCAGTGGGCCTGATTTTTTCCTGCATTCTCCAACACATAAAAAAGGGAGATTTATATTGCCACTGAGTGCATCTGCATCAGTCCTGTTTGTGGCATATCTGTCAGCCACTTTCTGCCACTAAAACTGTGTAGTGTAATACAGTGGGCCTGATTTTTTCCTGCATTCTCCAACACATAAAAAAGGGAGATTTATATTGCCACTGAGTGCATCTGCGTCAGTCCTGTTTGTGGCATATCTGCCAGCCACTTTCTGACACAGAAACTGTGTAGTGTAATACAGTGGGCCAGATTTTCCCAGCAGTCTCACACACCTATAAAGGGAGATTTAAATTCACCACAAGTTTGCATACACCTTGTAATTGTTTTTACAGTAACAAATACCGTTTGTTTGTTTGGTTACATTATTCTAAGAATGAGGAAGTCTGGTGGAAGAGGTCGTGGCCGTGGGCGGTAATTGCCAGCTGGTAATGATGGTAGTGGTGGTGGAGCATCAGGTGGTCATGGGAAAAGCAATATAGCACCTAAATCTCGAGTTGTTGAGCCAGCGTCATCGTCTGGCTACACAAGGCCTTGAACGCTCCCTTTTCTGGGAGTAGGAAAACCGCTTTTAAAGCCAAAGCAGCAGGAACAAGTTTTGGCTTTCCTTGCTGACTCTGCCTCTAGCTCTACACATACATGGGTAAGCAGTTGGATGGCAGACATGGAGTTGTCAGGTGTGCAGTGGTCAAAGCTACAAGACCTGTGTCAAGTCCTTCAGTGTTTTGAGGAATGCACATGGCTGGTTAGTGCAGACAACGCCATAATAAGCATGAGCATCCCCCTAATGCGTCTGCTGATGCAAAGTTTTACGCACATAAAGGAGCAGGCGTCTGCAGCCGAGGACGAGGGAAGCCTTGATGACTTTCAGCCATTGTCTGGTCAGGGAAGTCTACAGGACGAGGTGGCAGGCGAAGAGGAGGAGGACGAGGAGGATGATGGGGATGAGTATTTTTTGGATGAGGAAGCTTCTCAGGGGGCAATAGAAACTGGTGGCGTTGCAAGGCCGGGTTCAGGGTTTTTCAGGGAGACAAGTGACGTTGACTTACCCGAAAGTGCTCCTCAACCCAGCACAAGCACTGATTTGACAACTGGAACATTGGCCCACATGGCGGATTATGCCTTGCATATTCTCAAAAGGGACTCACGCATTATAAAAATGATGACCAATGACGATTACTGGTTGGCCTGCCTCCTTGATCCTCGCTATAAAGGCAAATTGCAAAATATCATGCCACATGAGAACCTTGAATAAATATTGGCAACCAAACAAGCAACTATTGTAGACCGTTTGATTCAGGCATTCCCAGCACACAGCGACGGTGATGGTTCTCACACAAGCTACAGGGGGCAACAGGGCAGATGTGTTAGAGGTGCACAAATCAGAAGTGGCGTTGGACAGAGGGGTTTTCTGACCAGGTTGTGGAGTGATTTCGCAATGACCGCAGACAGGACAGGTACTGCAACATCAATTCAAAGTGACAGGAGACAACATTTGTCCAGTATGGTTACTAACTATTTTTCATCCCTTATCGATGTTCTCCCTCAACCGGCATTCCCATTTGATTACTGGGCATCCAAAATAGACACCTGGCCTGAATTGGCCGAATATGCATTGCAGGAGTTTGCTTGCCCAGCAGCTAGTGTGCTATCAGAAAGAGTATTCAGTGCTGCTGGTTCAATACTGACCGAAAAAAGGACTCGTCTGGGTACCCAAAATGTTGATGATCTAACCTTCATTAAAATGAGCCACTCATGGATTTCTAATTATTTTGCCCCACCTTTCCCGGCTGACACCTAGTTTTCCTGTAAATTGGTCTTGCTTTTGGACTGGTCTTACTGACTGTTCCAATCTCTTAATTGGCAGCAGCTGTTTGTCCAGCATACAACATGTTTACACCTCCCTAAATGGGCTAACTCCCCCCACGGGGCCGTGGTCTCGCCACTTGGCGCAAGCACCCATGAGAGTGCCATTTGTCTGAAGAGGTGGGTGTGCCCACTTTTGGTCAACGGCACTGCCACTGGGTCCTTCATAGTACAATGAAATGTCTCTGGCGGTGGTGGCGCGCACCCAACGTCAGACACACCGTTGTAGCATGAGGGGCCCTTGTCCTGTACCGCCAGCCATGAGAGAGTGTCCCCCCCAGCTCAAACAGTGCTCTACCACTTTTAAAATTATCTCTCACAGCTCCATCACTGTTTAGTCTATGCGCTAAAATCCTTCAATTCCTGGCACTGACAATACCAATTTGTTGACATGTATGATGCTAGTTAAAATATTCAGGGGCCCTGTCCTACATTTACACCAGTAAATACTTTGCGCCAAATTACAATGTCTGAAAGTCAGCAGAGGAGCCCACCCCTGTACCTAAGTATGCCACCCTTTATTTTTTGTTTTGTTGTTTTGCGAGACATTAACATCTATTTTTTTTTTGGGAGTGCTAACTGTGTCAGACACTCCTTCCAATTGTCCCCTGCTGACCACACCAATGCTGCCTGTGTACCCCTGCAACATAATTCTAACTGCATTGAGCCAAATTTTCTTATTTTAGGCCTACTAAGTCTGTCTGCGGTCCATCCTACCAATTGTCCTCCGGTGACCACATCAATGCTGCCTGTGTACCCCTGCAACATAATTCTAACTGCATTGAGCCTAATTTTTTTATTTTAGGCCTACTAAGTCTGTCTGCGGTCCCTCCATCCAATTGTCCTCCGCTGACCACACCAATGCTGCCCGAGTACCCATGTAACCTTTTTTAAACCTGCAGCAAGCCAACCTTGTGGTGTAAGGCCTACTAGCAGTGTCTGTCTGCACCACTCAATGCAGCTGTTCTCCTCTTTAAAAAAATGAGCTGCAATTGTCAGGTTTTCAGCCTGTCAGAATTTTAAAACTGCATTGGGGCCACAAGTTTCGTTGGGGTCTACAAACTGTGTTCTCCAGGTTGCCTCTCCCTAGCTTCTATCTTCAAGCTCTCGTTAAGTAGCTGTTAATATAACACTGCATTAGGCCTACAAGTTGGGTCTGGGTTCTAGAGACGGTGTCTGCCGCTCCAAGGTGTTCTCCAGGTTGCCTTTCCCTAGCTTCTATCTTCAGGCTCTCATTAAGTAGTTGTTAAATGGAACAACTGCAGTGGGGCTACTAGTTTGGTTGGAGCCTACTAACAGTGTCTACCGCTCCAAGGTGTTCTCTAGGTTGCCTTTCCTGAACTTCGATCTTCAGGCTCTCGTTAAATAGTTGTTAAATGGAACAAATGCATTGCTGCTACTAGTTTGGTTGGGGCCTACTAACAGTGTCTGCCGCTCCAAGGTGTTCTCCAGGTTGCCTTTCCTGAGCTTTGATCTTCAGGCTCTCGTTAAATAGTTGTTAAATGGAAAAACTGCAGTGGGGCTACTAGTTTGGTTGGGGCCTACTAACAGTGTCTGCAGCTCCAAGGTGTTCTCCAGGTTGCCTTTCCTGAGCTACGATCTTCAGGCTCTCGTTAAATAGTTTTTAAATGGAACAACTGCAGTGGTGCGACTAGTTTGGTTGGGGCCTACTAACAGTGTCTGCCGCTCCAAGGTGTTCTCCAGGTTTCCTGTCCTGAAATTCCATTTTCAGGCTCTCGTTAAGTAGTTGTTGAAACAACACTGCACTAGGCCTAAAAGTTGGGTCTGGGTTGTAGAGACGGTGTCTGCCACTCCAAGGTGTTCTCCTGGTTGCCTTTCCTGAGATTCTATCTTCAGGCTCTCGTTAAATGGAACAACTGCAGTGGGGCTTCAAGTTTGGTTGGGGCCTACTAACATTGTCTGCCGCATCAAGGTGTTCTCCACGTTGCCTTTCCTGAGCTTCGATCTTCAGGCTCTCGTTAAATAGTTGTTAAATGGACCAAATGCATTGCTGCTACTAGTTTGGTTGGGGCCTACTAACAGTGTCTGCCGCTCCAAGTGTTCTCCTGGTTGCCTTTCCTGAGCTTCTATCTTCAGGCTCTCGTTAAATTGTTTTTACTATAACACTGCATTTGGCCTACTAGTTTTGTTGGCCCTACTAACGGTGTCTGCCGCTCCTTGCTGTTCTCCACTGAACAAAGCAGTGCCGCTTGTTTACTTCTGTTGCCAATTTTGAACTGCATTTAGCCTACTTACTGATTTGGGCCTACTCATTGTGTCAGCCTGTCTTTACAGTTGTCCTCCACTGCACAAAGCAATGCCGCCTGGTTAGTCCTGTTACCAATTTTGAACTGCATTTAGCCCACTTTATTATTTGGGCCTATATCTGTGTTTCCTCCTCATCCTGCCCATTGCCCAGCCAGTGGTAGATGAGTCTGCTGGTACACTGAACCAGACTGCTACATTCCCCTTGCACGCTACACAGCCAGAATCTGACCCTGCTGAAAGTCAGGTTCCCCTTCCCGCATACTATAACACCTTACACGGGGACAAAGAGTAAGGTGCAGATGAAAGTGCAGGTTCCTTCATCAAGTGTGGGGGGGTGGAATACTCGTTGGCAACGTCACTGGCACAGGGCCCATCATAGTACGCAAAAGTGTCGCTGCCGGTGGGAGGCGTCCCCGCCGTGCAAACACACCGCCGTACTTTGAGGGGCCCTATGCCAGTGCCAATGCGAACGAGTGGGCCCCCGCTGCTTGCTCAGGATCACAGCACTTGCAAAGTTGAAATACTTACCTCTCCCTGCTCCACTGCCGTGACGTGGTCCACGTTTCCTGGGCCCACTAAATACTTGAACCAGCCCTACCCCCCACAACTTTAGCCAAATGACCCCCAATTTCCAATGCCTAACTATTATTATAAGGTAAATTCAGATTGACAAGCTTCAGTAACAAGAATGGATGTTTTTGCCATTAAAATGGGCACTGTAGGTGTTTTCCTGGCCTCCACTCACTGCCGACTATGCTTCCCCATTGATTTGCATTGGGTTTCGTGTTTCGGTCGATCCCCGACTTTTCGTCATAATCGGCCGATTTCACTCGACTTGACTTTTGAGATAGTCGGCTTTCGCGAAACCCGACTCGATCCTAAAAAAGTAAAAGTCGCTCAACCCTAGCTTTAACCCTTCAGGAATTCAGATAGTGTTAATTACATTTTACATTCATTAGTACTGTTGTTTTATTCTTAGGATAGTTGTAAATTGGTTTTATTTTGTAAGTTAAAGGCTGCATTTTCAAGAAGACCCCTCCTGAGCGATGAAAGAATATTGTGAGTTCAAAGAAGTCCAAAATAATCTCATGACTTGAATCTGGTGAAAAATTAAGTCTGGCAGGATGGATTAGCAACTGAAGTACGGGCACTGGAACATTCCCAGCCTTCTAGAATCATAAAAGGGGGGGAATTGCGGGAAATCAGGATCCATTTTATCTTCTCAGTCCCCATTTTATGCTCTAAATATCACGTAGCACCTTTGCACAGAAACCCTCCCCTACCCATTCCAGCAGCCTGAGAAACTGCATAAAATTAGACATCTAGACACATCTATCTATAAATCCCACAAGATAGTTTGTTGCTTCTTGGCATAAAGGCTTTTTGTCAAGGGTATAGATAAACCCGCCCACAATTCATTAAACATAATTTCTTGCTAGGCACTATCTGTATCTGAGGTCTATAGATTCTCTGAGCTCGTTCCTATCATCTGGCCTTGTACATCAACTCTGGTGGACAAGTTGCGCCCACACAAACATCACTGCTTTATTGCTGCCATTTGTGTGCCATTAGGGTCATGATAAGTTCGATTAAAAGAAGAAGCCTTACCAACTTGTTTTATATAATCCCTTCTAACTATTTACATAGTTGTAATTATATTACTTACCCATTGCCATCTTATCCGGTTTGCAGTGCTGCTCTGGTTCCATATGATCACTTTACAACTGTAAGACAGGGATGCCATAAAGGTACATTGATAAATCGACTTCCGGTCCATACAAAACAAAAAGTGTAAACCAGCTAGTTTGTTTTCAAATCATTTAGGGCAAGATGGGATGGGAGTGGTGCCAGTGACAGCCATAGATAAGTTTTTTACCTTTACACACCATTACATGGATAATTATGACAGAATATTTAATATATATTGTTTCATAATAAAAAAACAAAACAGGCGTATTCAATGTGCATATAAAATTGCAGCATGCTGTGATTGTACATGTATATCGTCTGAGACTTGCCAATGCAAGCCTATGGGTGCCCTGAAAAAAATATGAAAGATTAGTACACATAGAATACATACAGGGTGGGCCATTGATATGGATATACCTAAATAAAATGGGAATGCTTAGTGATATCAACTTCCTGTTTGGGGCACATTAGTATATGGGAGGGGGAAAACTTTTCAAAATGGGTGGTGACCATGGTGACCATTTTGAAGTCGGTCATTTTAAATCTAACTTTATTTTTTCCAATGGGAAGAGGGTCATGTGACACATCAAACATTTTGAGAATTTCACGAGAGAAACAATGATTTGCTTGTTTTTAACGTAACTTTATTCTTTCATGAGTTATTTACAAATTTATGGCCACTTATAAAATGTGTTCAAAGTGCTGCCCATTGTGTTGGATTATCAAATCCACTTTCCATGAAACTGTTTATGTAGGAATGCTTGAAACTGACACCCATAAAGTTGTGGTGCACCATCTTGGGTGACAGGTCTGAGCACTCCTACATGAACAGTTTCCTGGAAAGTGGATTGGTCATTGTGGGCCAGTTGAATGGCCACCAGTGTCTCCCCATCTGACCCCCTTAGACTTTCATATTTGGGGTCATCTGAAGGCAATTGTCTATGCTGTGAAGATAGGAGATGTGCAGCATCTGAAACAATGGATACTGGAAGCCTGTGCTAGCATTTTTTCTGTGGTGTTGCTATCAGTGTGTCAAGAGTGAGAGAAGAGGGTTGCATTGACAATCCAAAACAATGGGCAGCACTTTGACCACATTTTATAAGTGATAATAAACTTGTAAATAACTCATGAAAGAAAAAAAGTTATGTTAAAACCAAGCACATCATTGTTTTTCTTGTGAAATTCTCAATAGGACCCTCTTCCCATTGAAAAAAATAAAATTGGATCCAAAATGGCCAACTTCAAAATGGCCACCATGGTCACCACCCATCTTGAAAAGTTTTCCCCCTCCCATATACTAATGGGCCACAAACAGGAAGTTATATATATGTATATTTACATGGATAGCTAGAAAAAAGCTGACAATTAATCTGCTATGTACTGTAAAATCACTGCAGGAGCCAACAGGATAAAATAAATGGATTACATACAGTGTATACACATAGAATGGGTAGATATACAGATGTCTGTGACAAATACAATTAGTACAGTGTGCAGCTTACTGTGCATGTCTTTAATAAATAAAAGAATATTTTTCTGAAAAAAAATGGCGTAGGCTCTCGTGCAATTTTCATTACCAGCAAAGGGAAAGCCGACTGCAGGAGGTCGATGTTTATAGCCTAGGAAGGGGGTAATACCCATGGAGCTTCCCAGACTATTAATATCAGCTCAGAACTATATACTTAGCCTTTACTGGCTATTAAAATGGGGGACCTTAAAAAAATGACGTAGGGTCCCCCTATAATTAATAACCAGCAAAGGCTATGCAGACAGCTGTGGGGTGATATTAATAGCCTAAGAAAGGGCCATGGATACTGACCCCAGGCTAAAACCTTCAGCTCTGAGCCACCGCAGAAAAGGTGCATCTCTAAGATGCGCCAATTCTGTCAGCCTCGCTCCTCCCACTTGCCCTGTATAAAGACAAAAGAAAATGATGCCGAACACACTATACTGGATAAGTAATATACAATGTCTACTTTTAATTTTCCAAATTATATCACAAAACCCACAGTACATATGGACACAGTCTGAACCAACTGCACAGCTAAAGCAAAGAATCAAAGAAAGAGCAGTCAAACAGTTCAAAAGATATATCAAATAACCAAATCTTTTTTTAACAACATGATCAGAAATAAGGCAAAAGGGGGATAAATGTGCCAACAAAACCAGCATCCATTCAAAGGGCTGGTAAGATCACATATATAGATAAAAACATAGAAGTCGTGCACATAGGCATCGTAGTGTTTATGCTCTACCCAATATTAAAGTCAAGGAAAATTCATATGTGTCACTGAAGACACACTAATTGTGCAAATACACATATATGGAGGCATATAAATTACCTTGCAGAGTGTAACAGCGGGATAGCAGATTTCCAGCCCACCCTGACGCGCATTTTGGAGTTGACTCCTTCCTTACTGTAGCGGTGGCAAGTGGGGTGATAGTTATTGGGGATTGTTGTCACCTTTGTATTGTCAGGTGACATCAAGCCCTGAGGGTAGTAATGGAGAGGCGTCAATAAGACCTCAAGGCGTCAATTACTAACCTCATAGTCACATTGTAAGAAAACACAGACACCCAGAATAAAGTCCTTTAATTGAAAGAATGACACAGACTCCTCTTAATTAAACCATACTTATGACCTTGCCCATTCCCATGATGCCTTTGTCATCTGCAAAAGAGTTAAAAAAAAACAAACAACAATATTCCTCACCTTTCTGCACAGAGGCTGGTAATCCATTTGTCCCACAATGGGTCTAGCTCTGCTACATCTAGATTGCAGGCTGCAAAAAATTCCCCACTATGCTCGTGCTGACGTCAGAAAGGTGAAGTGAGTTCATTGGCTGTGAACTAGCAGGACCTGTCTGACGGCACCGTGAGCAGGCAAACCTTCTCATCTGAAGGCACTGCTGGCAGGAGAACTTACTCATCTGATGGTACCGCTAGCAGGAGAACTTACTTATCTGACAACACCGCTAGCAGGAGAGCTAACTCATCTGACGGTACCACAAGCAGGAGAACTTTCTCATCTGACGGCACTGTGAGCAGGAGAACTTTCTCATCTGCCGGTACCATGAGCAGGAGAACTTTCTCATCTGATGACACCATGAGCAGGAGAACTTTCTCATCTGATGACACCATGAGCAGGAGAACTTTTTATCTGACGGCACCGTGAGCAGGAGAACTTTCTCACGCTTGCGATGCTGTCAGATAGGAAATTGGAGTTCACATGGAGACACTGATCACACGGTGTTCAGTGTCTGCTGGATGACAGACTGTATGGTCGCATCATGCAACCATGCAAACTGCATCTAGGTTTATCAGAGCTGGACCCATCGTGGGGCAAATGGATTAGCATTTTCTTCTACCTATCTCTGTATGTAATATAAATATATACAGCTCTGGCAAAAAATACGAGATTACCACATCAAAACCCTGTCATGGGCAGCTCAATCTCCAGACCTGAACCCCATTGAAAACCTCTGGAATGTAATCAAGAGGATGATGGATAGTCACAAGCCATCAAACAAAGAAGAACGGCTTACATTTTTGTGCCAGAAGCAGTGTGAAAGACTGGTGGCAAGCATGCCAAGACACATGAAAGCTGGGATTAACAATCATGGTTATTCCACAAAATATTGATTTCTGAACTCTTCCTGAGTGAAAACATTAGTATTGTTGTTTCTAAATGATTATGAACTTGTTTTCTTTGCATTATTTGAGGTCTGAAAGCACTGGGTTCTTTTTGTAATTTTGACCATTTCTCCTTTTCGGAAATTTGGAGACCTCTTGTCAGAAGTTTATAGAAAAAAAGAACAATTTACATTTTACTCAAATATATACCTACTGTATAAAGAGAAAAATCGGTCAAACTGAACATTTTGACATTTTGCAGTGGTCTCCTAATTTTTGCCAGAGCTGTAAATATATATATATATATATATATATATATATATATATATATATATATATATATATATATATATATATATATATGTGTGTGTGTCACAATTGTCTGTCACATGTGTAAATAACAGACAATTGCTCTATGTAAAAGCTCATGTTAAAATTGCGCTGCATTTGGATGCTAGGTGTGAAAAATCGGATTGTACTCATGTGACACTCGCATTACACTCGGGCGAGTCTCAGCAGGGAGACAAGGAGCGATTTTTCATACGTTTAGTGTGACTCTGGCCTAATAAAGAGAGTTACATATTTAGAGCCAGATTCAGTTTTGGATTTCCACTTTTTTTGTCTAGTCTTTCGTGTTTTTCATTTGTGACTATTTTTTTTTACTTTGCTAATGTTTCTGGCTGATTCATCAACTGCTAATTAAAAAAAATCTCAATTTTTGCGCAAATGTATTATACTTGTAGTTTACCTGGAATATATTTTGTGCACGTCTTCATTTTTGGGCATTTTTTTCAACATTTTAGTTGAACATAGAAGAATTGTGCAAAAAACCTTCAACAAATATCACTAGACAAAAAAGAAAAGCAATAGTGATGGGCGAGCACTAAAATGCTCGGGTGCTCGTTGCTCGGGTTGAGCCAATTGGAATACTCGGGTACTCGACCAGAACATCGAGCCCAATGTAAGTCTATGGGGGACCCGAGTATTTTAACCACGATCCCCCCGTGGGTCTTTTAAGGTCTAAAAACGTCTGAAAATGATAGAAACACTGCTCAAATGACACAGGGACCTTATGGGGATCGCCCCTGGAAGCATTTCTGACTCCTAGTTCACAGCTTTAATCATTTTTTTCCAAGATTCATGCCATTTTTCCCGGTGCCACAAAAAACACATGAAAAAGAAACCAAAATGGGTTTGCTTGGAAATATGTCAAGGTACATCCTTTGCAGGTTAATGACTTGCCTGTAAGGCCAAATATTTAACCCCAGACCGAAAATTTCCTCCCCCACTTAGGCTTAGTTCAGACGCAGCATTTTTGAAGCGTTTTTCAACTTTAACATTGCTTTCACCACTACAAATGCATTCACTGGGAAATGTCATTGTACCATTTAACACCCCTAGCTGGCCATGTGGTGGGTGACACATAAGCAGACCCATCTTGTTTCATTTACGAAGGAGGGACTCTTAAAGTCACAGAGCCTATTTTTACTGGTGCATGAGGCGATATTAATCTTCTTTAAGTGCCATTATGAAACGGTGGTTCTCCTAACCTGTTGTAGCCTATGCTGTGAGTGGATAGGCTGCCAAGAATTACAACGTACCACAATACCCCTGTCATAAGATGTCCAAGGGGGACTCCTGAAAAAGTGTTTCATTGAATTCATGGCCTGCCCTGCCACCCATTCATATGGACCCCAATAAGCCTTTGAACCCACATAGTGGATGGGCCCATGTAAATCCACTTCACAATATGCATTTTATACTCCGTACTCCTTTGTTTTACACATTGGTGGCAAGGCGAGCCCTGCTGCATAATCACATGCAAGCCATTAGGCCTTGGAACCCACATAGTGGATGGGTCCATGAAAATCCACTTCACAATATGCACTTTGTGCTTCATACTCCTTTGTTTTACACATTGGCAGGAAAGTGAGCCCTGCTGCATAATCAGTCATATGCACCCTATTAGGCCTTGGAAACCACATAGTCAATGTGCCCATGAAAATCCACTTCACAATATGCATTTTGTACTCCCGTACTCCTTTGTTTTGCCCATTGGCAGGAAGGCGTGCCCTGCTGCATAGTCAGTCATATGCACCCCATTAGGCCTTGGAACCCACATACTGGATGGGCCCAGGAAAATCCACTTCATAATATGCATTTTATGCTCCATTCACCTTTGTTTTATACATTGCAGGAAGGTGAGCCCTGCTGCATAGTCAGGCATATGCACCCCATTAGGCCTTGGAACCCACATACTGGATGGGACCAGGAAAATCCACTTCACAATATGCATTTTGTGTTCCATAGTCCTTTGTTTTATACATTGGCAGGAAAGCGAGCCCTGCTGCATAGTCATATGCACCCCATTAGGTCTTGGAACCCACATATTGGATGGGCCCAGGAAAATCCACTTCACAATATGCATTTTGTACTCCCGTACTCCTTGGTTTTACACATTGGCGGCAAGGCCAGCCCTGCTGCATAGTCATATGCACCCCATTAGGCCTTGGAGCCCACATAGTGGATGTGCCTATGAAAATCCACTTCATGCATTGTGTACTCCCGTACTCCTTTGTTTTACACATTGGCAGGAAGATTAAGTATGTATGAAGATTAACTTCATAGAGTCTACTTAGATCATCACCAAGAGGCTTTTAACCCCTTAAGCCCCAAGGATGGTTTGCACGTTAATGGCCGGGCAAATTTTTACAATTCTGACCACTGTCCCTTTATGAGGTTATAACTCTGGAATGCTTCAACGGATCTTGGTGATTCTGACATTGTTTTCTCGTGACATATTGTACTTCATGATAGTGGTAAAATTTCTTCGATATGTGAAAAGAAAAGGAAATATGGCGAAAATTTTTAAAATTTAGCAATTTTCTAAATTTCAATTTTTATGCCCTTAAATCACAGAGATATGTCACACAAAATAATTAATAAGTAACATTTCCCACATATCTACTTTACATCAGCACAATTTTGGAACCAAATTTTTTTTGTTAGGGAGTTATAAGGGTTAAAAGTTGACCAGCAATTTCTCATTTTTACAACACCAATATTTTTTAGGGACCACATCACATTTGAAGTCATTTTGAGGGGTCTATATGATAGAAAATAACCAAGTGTGACACCATTCTAAAAACTGCACCCTTCAAGGTGCTGAAAACCACATTCAAAAAGTTTATTAACCCTTCAGGTGTTTTACAGGAATTTTTGTAATGTTTAAAAAAAATTAACATATAACTTTTTTTCACAAAAAATTTCTTTCAGCTCAAATTTGTTTTATTTTCCCAAGGGTAACAGGAGAAAATGGACCCCAAATATTGTTGTACAATTTGTTCTGAGTACGCTGATTCCGCACATGTGGGGGTAAACCACTGTTTTGGCGCATGGCAGAGCACGTTAGGCAAGGAGCGCCGTTTGACTTTTCATTGCAAAATTGACTGGAATTGAGATGGGACACCATGTCACGTTTGGAGAGCCCCTGATGGGCCTAAACATTGAAACCCTCCACAAATCACACGATTTTTGAAAGTAAACCCCCTAAGGAACTTAATTAGATGTTTTTTGACAGCTTTGAACCCCCAAGTTTTTTACTACAGTTTATAATACAGAGCCGTGAAAATAAAAATTCTTTTTTTTTCACAAAAATTATTTTTAGCCCCCAGTTTTGTATTTTTCCAAGGATAACAGGAGAAATTTGACCGCAAAAGTTGTTATCCAATTTTTCCTGAGTACGCTGATACCCCATATGTAGGGGGGAACTACCGTTTGGGTGCAAGGCAGCGCTCGGAAGGGAAGGAGCGCCATTTGGAATGCAGACTTAGATGGATTGGACTGCAGGTGTCACGTTGCATTTGCAGAGCCCCTTATGCACCTAAACAGTAGAAACCCCCACAAGTGACACCATTTTGGAAACTAGACCCCCCAAGGAACTTATCTAGATGTGTTTTGACAGCTTTGAACCCCCAAGTGTTTCACTACAGTTTATAACGCAGAGTCGTGAAAATAAAAATAATTTTTTTTCGCACAAAAATGTTTTTTAGCCCACCAAATTTTTATTTTCCCAAGGGTAACAAGAGAAATTGGACCACAATAGTTGTTGTCCAATTTGTCCTAAGTATGCTGATACCCCATATGTTGGGGTAAACCCCTGTTTGGGCGCACGGGAGAGATCGGAAGGGAAGCAGCACTGTTTTACTTTTTCAACCCAGAATTGGCTGGAATTGAGATCAGACGCCATGTTGCATTTGGAGGACCCTGATGTTCCTAAACAGTGGAAACCCCCAATTCTAACTGAAACCCTATCCCAAACACACCCCTAACCCTAATCCCAACCATAACCCTAACCACACCCCTAACCCTAACACACCCCTAACCCTAACCCCAACTGTAAATGTAATCCAAACTCTAACCCTAACTTTAGCCCCAACCCTAACTTTAGCCCAAACCCTAACCCTAACTTTAGCCCCAACCCTAACTCTAACTTTAGCCGCAACCCTAACTCTAACTTTAGCCCCAACTCTAACCCTAACTTTAGCCCCAACCCTAACTGTAGCCCTAACCTTAACTTTAGCCCCAACCCTAACCCTTACTTCAGCCTCAGCCCTAACCCTAACTTTAGCCCCAGCCCTAACCCTAACTTTAGCCCCAACCCTAACTTTAGCCCTAACCCTAGCCCCAACCCTAACCCTAACCCTAGCCCCAACCCTAACCCTAATGTTGTGAATTCCGCTCTTGGGCTCCCTCCGGTGGTTGTAAGTGGCACTTTTGTGAGTTCTGCTCTTGGGCTCCCTCTTGTGGTTTCAAGTAGTATGGCTGCTCCTTGGTGTTAGCTGTCATCAGCTGCCTCCACTTATCGTCTCTTCTGCTCGGCTATTTAGGCCTGGCTCTTTCCTTCAGCCAGTGCCACTTGTAAATGGTTCCTGGTTGGATTCACATCTCTGGGTTGTTTGTGACCGGTTCTCTAAAATGGTCCATCTGGTACCTTTGCCTAAGTTGCCTTCCTCCTCAGATCTGGTTCCATTGTTTTTTCGGCATGTGGTTCGTTTGCATGGCATTCCGGAGAATATTGTGTCTGACAGAGGTTCTCAGTTTGTCTCTAGATTTTGGCGGGCCTTTTGTGCTAGGATGGGCATTGATTTGTCTTTTTCTTCGGCGTTTCATCCAAAGACTAATGGCCAAACTGAGCGAACTAATCAGACCTTGGAGACCTATTTGAGATGCTTTGTGTCTGCTGATCAGGATGATTGGGTGTCTTTCTTGCCGTTGGCCGAGTTTGCCCTTAATAATCGGGCTAGTTCGGCTACTTTGGTTTCACCTTTCTTTTGTAATTTTGGTTTTCATCCTCGTTTTTCTTCTGGGCAGGTTGAGCCTTCTGATTGTCCTGGTGTTGATTCTGTGGTGGACAGGCTGCAGCAGATTTGGACTCATGTGGTGGACAATTTGACGTTGTCTCAGGAAAGAGCTCAACGTTTTACTAACCGCCGTCGGTGTGTTGGTCCCTGGCTTCGTGTGGGGGATTTGGTTTGGTTGTCTTCTTGTCATGTTCCTATGAAGGTTTTTCCCCTAAGTTTAAGCCTCGGTTTATTGGTCCTTATAAAATTTCTGAAATTATTAATCCGGTATCTTTTCGTTTGGCTCTTCCAGCCTCTTTTGCCATTCATAATGTTTTCCATAGATCTTTGTTGCGGAGATATGTGGTGCCCGTTGTTCCCTCGGTTGACCCTCCTGCCCCGGTGTTGGTTGAGGGAGAGTTGGAATATGAGGTTGAGAAGATTTTGGATTCTCGTTTTTCGAGGCGGAGGCTTCAGTATCTTGTCAAGTGGAAGGGTTATGGCCAGGAGGATAATTCTTGGGTTGTTGCCTCCGATGTCCATGCCACCGATTTGGTTCGTGCTTTTCATTTGGCTCGTCCTGATCGGCCTGGGGGCTCTGGTGAGGGTTAGGTGACCCCTCCTCAAGGGGGGGTACTGTTGTGAATTCCGCTCTTGGGCTCCCTCCGGTGGTTGTAAGTGGCACTTTTGTGCGTTCTGCTCTTGGGCTCCCTCTTGTGGTTTCAAGTGGTATGGCTGCTCCTTGGAGTTAGCTGTCATCAGCTGCCTCCACTTATCGTCTCTTCTGCTCGGCTATTTAGGCCTGGCTCTTTCCTTCAGCCAGTGCCACTTGTAAATGGTTCCTGGTTGGATTCACATCTCTTTGGATTTCCCTGTTATCCTGACCAGTTCAGCAAAGCTAAGTTTTTGCTTGCTCTTTTCTGTCCATAGATTGTGGACTTATCCGTTCTGTGCTTTCTATGTTTGTCCAGCTTATCAGTATGAATTAATTCTGTCTTGCTGGAAGCTCTGGGAAGCAGATTTACCCTCCGCACCTTTAGTCAGGTGTGGAGATTTTTTATAAACTCTGCGTGGATTTTTTGTAGTGTTTTATACTGACCGCACAGTATTCCATCCTGTCCTATCTATTTAGCTAGACTGGCCTCCTGTGCTCATCCTGGTTTCATTCTGTGTATGTCTTTTCCCTCTCCACTCACAGTCATTATTTGTGGGGGGCTAATCTATCCTTTGGGGATTTTCTCTGAGGCAAGATAGCTTTCCTGCTTCTATCTTTAGGGGTAGTTAGCTCTTAGGCTGAGACGAGGGGCATAGGGAGAGTTAGGACTGCGGTCAGTACAGTTACCACTTCCTTCAGAGCTCGTTCCATGTTGCTCCTAGACCACCGTATCATAACACCCTAACCCTAGCCCCAAACCTAACCCTAACCCTAGCTCCAAACCTGACGCTAACCATAGCCCCAACCCTAACCCCAACCCTTGCCCCAACCCTAGCCCTAACCCTAACCCTAGCATAACCCTAGCACCAACCCTAACCCTAACCCTAACCCTAGCCCTAACCCTAACCCTAGCCCTAATCCTAACCCTAGCCCTAGCCCTAACCCTAGCATAACCTAGCCCCAACCCTAACCCTAAGCCCAGCCCTAACCCTAACCCTAGCCCTAACCCTATCCCTAGCCCTCACCCTAGCCCTACCCTCAGCCTTAACACTAACCCTAGCCCTAACCCTAATGGGAAAATGGAAATAAATACATTTTTTTTAATTTTTTTATGTTTCCCTAACTAAAGGGGTGAGGAAGGGTGGTTTGATTTACTTTTATAGCGGGTTTTTTAGCGGATTTTTATGATTGGCAGCTGTCACATACTAAAATATGCTTTTTATTGCAAAAAATATTTTTTGCGTTACCACATTTTGAGACCTAGAATTTTTCAATATTTTGGTCCACAGAGTCATGTGAGGTCTTGTTGATGTTTTTATTGATAACATTTTCGTTAACGTGACATTTTTTTTTTATTGCTTTTTATTCCGATTTTTGTGAGGCAGAATGACCAAAAACCAACTATTCATGAATTTCTTTTGGGGGAGGCGTTTATACCGTTCCACGTTTGGTAGCATGGATAAAGCAGTTTTATTCTTCGGGTCAGTACGATTACAGCTGTACCTCATTTACATGATTTTTTATGTTTTGGCGCTTTTATACGATGAAAACTATTTTATAGAAAAAATAATTATTTTTGCATCGCTTTATTCTGAGGACTGTAACTTTTTAATTTTTTTGCTGATGATGCTGTATGGTGGCTCTTTTTTGCGGGACAAGATGAAGTTTTCAGCGGTACCATGTTTATTTACATCTGTCTTTTTGATTGCGTGTTATTCCACTTTTTGTTCGGCGGTTTGATAATAAAGCGTTGTTTTTTGCCTCGTTTTTTTTTTACGGTGTTCACTGAAGGGGTTAAATAGTAGAACAGTTTTATAGGTCGGGTTGTTACGGACACGGCGATACTAAATATGTGTACTTTTATTTTTTTTTATTTAGATGAAGAAATGTATTTATGGGAACAATATATTTTTTTCTTTATTTAGGAATTATTATTTTTTTTTTTACATTTCAAAAAATGTCTCCCAGGGGAGACATCACTGTATAGTGACAGATCGCTGAGCTGACACTTTGCAGAGCACTGTGTCAGATCCGCGATCTGGCGTGCCCTGCTCCTGGCTTACCAGCGCCTGCTCTGAGCAGGCGCTTCGTAAGCCACCTCACTGCAGGACCCGGAAGTAGCCCTGTGGCCATTTTGGATCCGGGGCCTGCAGGGAGGAGACGCTCGGTACAAGGTGAGCACATTGCCTTGTACCGATCATCTCAGGGAAGCCCGCAGAGAGCCCCCTCCCTGTGCGATGCTTCCCTATGCCCCCGGAACACTGCAATCATGTTTGATCGCAGTGTGCCGGGGGTTAATGTGTTGGGAGCGGTCCATGACCGCTCCTGGCACATAGTGCTGGATATCAGCTGCGATAGTCAGTTGACACCTGGCCGCGATCGGCCGTGCCTCCCATTGAGCGCGGCCGATCACATTTGAGGTACCTTTCCATCCCTGGGAATTAAGTCCCAGGTCACCTCGACGGGATAGTATGTCATATAGGATTAAGGGGTTAAATATCATCCGTCTGGAATATCCGAAAAGCAACACCAAGACAGAGAACCCCTAGGAGATTACCTACACTGCTTGAGCGTTCCCAATTATGCAGGTATCAGCACACTGTACATGTACAGGTACCCCAGCTTTGGCATCTGTCTTAGTCATGTTTCTCTGGTCTTATATAGTGATTTACACTATGTAGTAACTCTAGTTTTACCCAGACCTTCAAGTGGCCACTTTTCAAGGTTGGAAGAAACTGAGATATTATGGACTCATCAGACGAGGGCCCATAAACCCCTAGAAATAAAAGTCACAAGGATTTAGATCAAACCACTACAGGCAGAGGTTCAGTAAACCATAACGTTTTACAATGACAAACAGCAAACATATAGAGGCTTTGAACTGTTTGTGAAGTGAGTAAACAAACATTTATCAAGATTGTGTCACTACGAGCATTGTCTGTCACATCTGTAAATGTTTTACAAGACATGCAGCTATGTGATTGTCTGAATGCATTCGGTGTACAGTATTTCAATCTTGTTTACAAATCAACATTTGTATATTTGCCATTTGTACATTTCAGGCAGCCAAAGTTATGGCTCTCAAGGAGAGAAACTAATATAGTGGACAAGGCTATAATTTGAATGAACTACGGAGCCAATCTAACAGCATTGCTTTATCAAATTTGTATGAAGTGTATTGTGTCCAATTTGAGCAACCAGGCAACACAAAAAGCAGCTTTTTAAGTGAGCTCTTTAAGGTACACAGATGTGAAGTGTTTGCCATCAAGGATGTGGTTTCACCAATGGGGGGTACCTTTTTTAAAAATATACTATTGCCATCACAGCCCCCCTTGCCCAAACTTCACGGGCCTATAACAGTTACAAAGCATGTTCACCCAGGTCATGTCGTCGGAGATAAGGAAGAGACATTGCAGGAGACAGAGTTCAGAATTAAGGCCAATGTAGTGGTGTGGGTCTCTGAGACTTGTAATGCAGTGCATGATCTGCCAAACAATTCCCTAATGGGGGTACATCTTTTAAAAATACACTTGTGCCATCGCATGCCCCTAGCCCAAACTTCAACGGCCTATAACAGTACTGAGCACGTTCACCCTGGTGATCTATTGGCAGGTACATTTTAGATTTTAGAGACCGAGTTAAGAAGTTGGCCCAATGGAATGTCATGCCCAATTCCCCAATGTAAAATCCTTTTTTTTAAAATAAAAGAGTGCCATCACAGCCCCCTTGGCCAAACTGCACCGTACAGAGCACGTTCACCCTGGTGATCTACTGGCAGGTACAGGACAGATTGCAGGTGACCGAGTTAAGAAGTAGGCCCAATGTAATATCATGCTCAATTCCCCAATGTGGGATCCATTTTTAAAAAAAATAAAAGAGTGCCATCACAGCACCCATGGCCAAAATGCACCGTACAGACCACGTTCACCCTGGTGATATAGTGGGTCTGGATTAGGAGGATGAGGATAAGGAGGAGAATTAGAACAAACAGACCAAATCTGGAAGTGTATACCCATGTGTGGTTGAGAAGAGGTGCATGAGAGTACACCTCCCAAAAAGAGAGAATGTATTTGAGGTTATGTTTCGCTGTTTTCACTTGGTGGTGTACAGAAGTCTTTCCCAATCCAGGCCTTGTTAATTTTTATAAGAATCAACCTGTCAGCATTTTCAGTTGACAGGCGGATGCGCTTATCTGTTATAATTCCACCAGTGGCACTAAAAACACTCTCTGACAGAATGCTTGCAGCAGGGCAGGCCAGGACCTCCAAGGTGTAGAGAGCCAGTTCATGCCACGTGTCCAGCTTGGATACTCAATAATTCAAAGGCACAGAGGAATCACGAAGGACGTTTGTACGATCTGCAAGGTACTCCCTCACCATCTTCCCAAACATTGCACTTCTTGTGACAGCACCCCTTGCCTTTGTGCCGCCACGATGGGAGGGTCTGAGAAAACTGTCCCAAAACTTGGCCATTGTTCCCCTCCCTGAGCTGGATTGTACTTCTATCTCTCTCGCTTGGAGTCCTTGGTTGCACAACAAACTCTGACATTTGCTGCCAGCCATCTCACATGGGAATTTTCTAAGTAATTCTGCTGCTACAAGGGCCCTTTGGTACTGCAACATTTTAGTACACCTCTCTGCCTCAGGCAGACGAGACTGAAAGTTATCCTTGTAGCGTGGGTCTAGAAGTGTCACCAACCAGTAATGAGTGTTACCCAAAATTTTGATAATACGAGCGTCATGTGAAATGCAGCCCAACAAAGTAAGCCATGCATGCCAGACTGCTAACAGGCAAGACTTCCGTGTCCTCATCAACAGGACGACTGACTATGCTGTCCTCCTCCTCCTCATTCTCATCCTCCTCGTCCCTGACCTCAGGCCATCCCCGCTGAACAGAAGCTAATACAGATGTGTTTGTAGTACCGTCTTCAGCTCTACATGCGATCTGATCTTTCCCCACTTCAAGTTGACCGACAGAGATTTCTGAATCTTGAAATGGAAAACTGAACAGCTCTTCAGAGTGTCCAAGTGTGGGATCAGTGGTCTCAGGGCACTCAGCATGGTGGTATTACACCTTATACTTGGTGCGTTCCGCCAGTCCTAACATAATACTAGTGCCAAGGTCTGGCTAGTAATGACGGACGATCAGCGTTTACAGTGGTACATCCAGCAGTTGGAGGGAAGGTTGGCGGCTCTTGAGCGTTCAACCTCAGCTGTGGATGTTACTGCTGTCGCTGTTCAGGCTGCAAGTGTGGCTGCAGCTACCTTGTCCACTGCCGCCCCTGTACCGACGCTATCTCGCCTCCCGCTACCAGAGAAATTTTCTGGTGACAGTAAGTCCTGTAGGGGTTTCGTGAGTCAGTGCTCAATACATCTCGAGCTTCTGGCCTCTTGTTTCCCTACAGAGCGAGCTAAGGTGGGCTTTATCGTATCTTTATTGTCGGACAGGGCGTTGCAGTGGGCTACGCCGCTGTGGGAGCGTGGCGATCATGTGGTGCAGAGTGCTCCGTTATTCCTGAGCACTCTGAAACAGGTCTTTTTAGGACCTCGTGTCACCCATGATACGGCGCTCCAACTGTTAGCATTGACTCAGGGCTCGTCCTTGGTCAGCCAGTTTGCCGTCCACTTCCGCACGCTAGCATCTGAGCTGGAGTGGTCGGATAAGGCCCTTATTCCTATATTTTGGAGGGGGCTGGCTGACCACGTTAAGGACGCCCTGGCCACTAGGGAGATTCCCGCCACACTGGAGGAATTAATAACCGTATCCACTCGTATTGACCTCCGTTTTCACGAGTGGAGGTTAGAGCGAGCCCAGTGTAGGCAGAGGTTTCGGCTGGCTCCCACCTTCGCCAAACCTTTGGAATCTCCAGTCCAGGCTCCTGAGTCCCATGAGCCTATGGTAGTGTCACGAGCGGGATCTAAGTCCCGGACCGCTCGTGCACTCCAGGTTTGTCATGTTTGCCAACAGTCAGGACATCTTGCCACCAGATGTCTCCAGCGGTCGAGGAAACGTCAGCGTCTAGTGGTAGTAGGTGGAGGTGCACTAGACACGGCGACATTTGCCTCCAAATTATCCTTTAAGGGGACAATAACATTAGGCTCATCCTCCCACTCGGTAGACCTCTGCGTGGATTCTGGGGCGGAGGGCAATTTTATGTCTTCTGCCTTCGCCCAACGTCACGCAATACCCCTGGTTATGCTACCTCAACCAGTAACGGTACGAGTGGTGAATGGGTCGACACTGCCCGCACAGATAACACATCAGACCATCCCTTTTACTCTGTCCATGTCACCATCCCATCAGGAGATTATATCTCTGCTCATCATTCCTGAGGGGATTGATGAGGTCCTGTTGGGGATACCTTGGTTACGGTACCACTCTCCTCACATCGAGTGGTCCTCAGGCAGAATTCTGGGATGGGGTGAATCATGTGGGGGTAGGTGTCACCGAGAGTGCATTCAGGTTGCTACTACAGAGGTACCCGCAGATCTATCCTCTCTCCCCAAGCAATATTGGTCGTATGCAGACGTGTTCTCCAAAAAGGCGGCGGAGACCCTTCCGCCCCATCGCCCCTATGACTGTCCTATTGATCTCTTGCCTGGTGCTGAGCCTCCCCGGGGTCGAGTCTATCCATTATCTCTCCCGGAGACGGAGGCAATGTCTCAGTACATTCAAGAGAATCTGGCAAGAGGGTTCATCAGGAAGTCAGTGTCACCTGCTGGGGCAGGGTTCTTTTTCGTGCAGAAGAAGAATGGGGAACTACGTCCATGCATAGACTACAGGGGTCTTAACGCTATCACCGTTAAGAACAAGTATCCTTTGCCCTTGATATCTGAGCTTTTCGATAGGCTTTGGGGAGCAAGGGTGTTTACCAAACTAGATCTGCGAGGTGCTTACAACCTGATTCGCATCCGTGAGGGGGACGAATGGAAAACGGCGTTTAACACCAGAGATGGGCACTATGAGTATCTGGTGATGCCCTTCGGGCTCTGTAATGCCCCAGCCGTTTTCCAAGACTTTGTCAACGACATCTTCCGGGATATGCTTTCCACCTCGGTTGTAGTCTATCTAGATGATATTCTCATCTTTTCTCCAGATATTGACTCCCACTTGAGAGATGTTGGCAGAGTCTTCGACCTCCTACGGGCAAACTCTCTTTATGCAAAGTTGGAGAAGTGTATGTTTGAGCAGGAGTCTTTACCGTTCCTGGGCTATATCATCTCCGCCCAGGGATTGGCTATGGATCCTGCCAAACTACAGGCTGTGATGGACTGGCAAGAGCCCCATTCTCTTAAGGCGGTGCAGCGCTTTATGGGGTTCATTCATTATTACCGCCAGTTCATTCCCCACTTCTCAACTCTGGTAGCTCCCTTGGTAGCCCTCACCAAGAAGGGAGCAAATCCCAAAGTGTGGTCTGAAGAGGTCTCCAGGGCCTTTTCTTCTACTAAGTCTCATTTTGCTATCACTCCCATCCTACATCGTCCCGATGTCGATAAGCCGTTTATAATGGAGGTGGATGCCTCTTCCGTTGGTGCTGGACCAGTCCTCTTCCAAAAGGATGCTCAAGGTCGGAAGCATCCTAGCTTCTTCTTCTCCAAGACCTTCACACCAGCGGAGAGGAATTATTCCATCGGGGACAGGGAGTTGCTAGCGATGAAATTGGCTTTCTCAGAGTGTAGACATCTCTTGGAGGGGGCTCGTTTTCCCTTTCAAGTTTTCACAGACCACAAAAATTTGCCATATTTGCAAACAGCCCAGCGGCTAAAATCTCGCCAGGCCAGATGGTCCTTATTCTTCTCCCGATTCCACTTCACCCTCCATTATCTCGCTGGTGAGAAGAACATTCGAGCTGATGCCCTTTCTCGCTCTGTTGTGTCATCTGAGGAGGAGGAAGGAGAGCCTCGTCTTATTGTTCCTTCTGAGAGCTTGAGAACCATGGCTCCGGTGTCGCTTGAGTCTGTGCCTCCGGGCAAGACTTTTGTGCCCATAAATTTGCGACCGGAGGTTCTCACTTGGGCTCATTCCTCCAGGGTGGGTGGACACTTTGGGGCAAAAAGGACATCTGAGCTGCTGGCGAGGACGTACTGGTGGCCGCATATGCTCCGAGATGTCAGAGATTACATTCTGGCGTGTGTCTCATGCGCCAAAAATAAGTCTCCTCGACAACGGCCGTCTGGGTTACTCTATCCCTTGCCGGTGGCAGACAGGCCCTGGGAGATGGTCGGGATAGACTTTGTAGTGGGTTTGCCCAAGTCTCGCGGTTGTACCGTCATTTGGGTTATTACCGATCATTTCTCGAAAATGGTGCATTTGGTGCCGCTCCCACGGATACCTTCTGCACGGGCCTTGGCAGCGTTGTTCATAAGACACATCTTCCGCATACACGGCATGCCAGACAAAATTGTCAGTGACCGGGGTCCCCAGTTTGCGTCTCGGTTCTGGAGAGAGCTTTGTCGTCTTCTCAGCATTGAGTTAAATCTCTCTTCCGCATATCATCCCGAGACGAATGGGTTGGTAGAGAGGGCCAATCAGACTCTGTTCACATATCTACGACATTTTGTTTCTGCCAGGCAGGATGACTGGGCATCTTTATTACCATGGGCAGAGTTCGCCCTTAATAACGCTGTAGCCGACTCCACTGGTCAGACACCTTTCCTCCTTAATTACGGCCAGCATCCGCGGGTTCCTGTGCCTATGCCCATGTCCTCTGCTGACTCCAGGGTGGCAGACTGGGCAGTGGAGGCACGGGACATTTGGGACTGCACTCAGGATGCCATTCGGGCCTCAAAGGAGAGAATGAGGTCCTCCGCCGATGCACATCGGCACCCTGCCCCGACCTTTGCTCCTGGCGATTTAGTGTGGCTCTCCGCCCGTAACATCAGGCTGCATGTAGAGTCCACTACGTTTGCACCTCGCTACTTGGGTCCCTTCAAGGTCCTCGAACAGGTTAATCCTGTGGTCTACCGTCTGGCCCTTCCTCCACGCCTTGGTATCACCGACACCTTTCATGTGTCCCTCCTTAAGCCCGTATACATGTCCCGGTTTTCTGAGTCATCTGCCGGGACATCGGGTTCGTCTACGGATGATTACGAGGTGAACGCTATTTTGGGGGACAAGGTGGTATGTGGTAAAAAATTCTATTTGGTGGATTGGAAGGGTTATGGCCCTGAGGATAAGTCCTGGGAGCCTGCTGAGCACATTCGGGCTCCGCAGCTCATTGCTGCCTTTGAACGTAGCGAGGCCCAAGGAGGGGGGGTAATGTTAGGGGTCGAGTTCCTGCCTCTGCACAGGGGGAATCTCGGGCCATCTCCGCTGCGGTCTCCCATTCTTCTCCTGCCGCAGTGGAGCTTGCTCAGCAGAGACGTCGATCCCAGCGTCTCGCTCAGTCTGACTCTGTGCTTAGAGTTACTGCTGCATTTCCTGCTTCTCCCATTGAAGTCAGTGCTGGGCAGCGGCGAGCAGACGTTTCTGGGGCTAAGTCCTGCTTTTTACATTCTGAGCATGCCCAGAGTAAGATCTCTCAGTGGAGATCGAGGTTCACATGATCAGATACTGCAGCTAAGGTCCTTGTAGCTGCTAGGACTAAATCCTGCTTTGCACTCTGAGCATGCCCAGGGCGAGATCTCTCAGTGGAGATCCAGGGTCACATGCTCAGATGCTGCAGCACTCCATTGGTCCTTCTTTGGATGCTGCAGCTATTTAAGCCTCGCATGGCCGCACGGCCATGCGCTAGTATTGTCTTGTAAATAGGTGTGTGTGTTGTGAGTGAAAGTCGCTCTTTAAATAACCCTCCCTATTGAATGTCTGTTCGCGGAAGGTGTATGTTTGCTATCTAGCGCCCGACTTATCCAACAGCACGAAACACACATTACAGCTACCAGTTGCTGTGTCCGCCAGTACGGCGCCGTGCGCTTGCTCTGCGCTTTCCTGACCCAAGCCTGGGTGGTTAGTGGTGTCCGTCAGTGCGGCACCGCACGCACTCTTGTGCCTTTATATTACTATTTATGTTCCTCTGACACACCCAGTTGCGGTGTTGTGCCAGCAAGTGTCTAATCGGACTTCAATCCTGTGTAGGGGTTGAGTCCGCTGACTTCTTGCTCGCGCTTTATGTGCGGTACTGCGGTCCTGTGATGCAACAGGATCGCTTCCTTCACGCAGGGTGAAGTTAACCCATGTGTGTATACTTAGTACCGCCATATAGTCCGTCTTACTAGCAGCAGGGTCTTTTACCTGCACGGTGGACCTCGGACGGCGAACGCACCTAATACCATTACACCTTATACTTGGTGCGTTCCGCCAGTCCTAACACCATCAGCATCACGTCCACTTCCCCATCCCTTGCCCCTTCACTTATCCATTTTAAATGGACTACTGCACAATTTCAAATTTTTTTTTTAATTAATTAATGCGAAATACTGCTGTAGAGAATTTGAGTATCACACTGCCAAAAAATAAGTACACCGGCCTACAATGTCCAAACTTGGAGCAGAGATATATGAGGGCTCTCACAGAAATACCACACTGGCAAATCTGTGGCCTGTCAATTTTTTTTATGCGAAATAGCGCTGTATAGAATTTGAGTATCACACAGCCAAAAAATAAGTACACCGGCCTCCAATGCCTAAACTTGGAGCACAGAGATATATGACGGCTGTAATGGAAATATCACACTGGCAAATCTGTGGCCTTTCAATTTTTTTATGTGAAATAGCGCTGTATAGAATTTGAGTATCACACAGCCAAAAAATAAGTTCACCGGCCTCCAATGCCCAAACATGGAGCACAGAGATATATGACGGCTGTAACGGAAATACCACACTGGCAAATCTGTGGCCTTTCAATTTTTTTTATGCGAACTAGCGCTGTATAGAATTTGAGTATCATACAGCCAAAAAATAAGTACACTGGCCTCCAATGACCAAACATGGAGCACGCAGATATATGAGGCCTTTTACGGTTAATTTAAAACACCAAAAAAAAATAAAAGGGGCACAAGGGTAGCACACACAACTATGCTACGTATGCCTGACAAACTATCACTTTTCAACAGGCCTCAGTCTGACAGAACAGACTGTATATTTTTGGGGGTGGGGGAATTTTTGGAAAAAAAAATAGGTATAGAGACAGTAAATAAACTGCAGCAGCAGGCAGTTATGGAGCTTTGGGAAGGATGCAGTGGGAGCAATGGACGAACATACAGTGCCTGCAGGCCTTGGCACTGATGTGGATATGCTGTGCCCTGCCTACCTAGCGCTGCAATATCGGGATCCACGAATTAGCCCGAAAAAGGACTGTTGGTTTCTGAGGAGTTGTGGATGTAAGAGTTGCAGACCTACACTAACTCTAAAGCCACAATTCTGACCCTATCTCGGCACCAGCTCTCCCTATTCTCGCTGAAACAGGAACAGAATGCGGCGAGCAGGGTGGCACTAGGTCTCTTATACGCGGGCTGTACAGCCCCACCAATCACTGCACGACCACAACAAAGATGGCTGCGGCGTTTCATGGTGTGGCAGACAATCCCTGCACCGTGATTGGGTCTCTAAAGTCCGCTAAAACTGCTGGGTGGAGATTGCAGTTACCGTCGAATATTACCGGAAATGCTCGCTGCTCGCCGAGTACGCCGAGCATAGCGATACTCAAGCGAGTAATGAGTAGTGGCAAGCACATTCGCTCATCACTAAAAAGCAACTAAAAAACAATGAAAATGACAAATTCAGTCTGCAAGGATTTTAACATGTACTCTGCTGCAAGAGTGTGCAATTACTGGGAGAAATAAAGATGCCTTTTGGGAAATGCTGTGTAAAATCAGCAGCAATTCTTTAGCAAAAATTTAAAAGTTGCTATGCATAAACATGCTTTTTTTTGCAATCATGTCCTAAGATGTGCACCAAGAATTATTGCCAACGCTTTGCCAAATTGATACTTTTTCCATTATTAACACTGAAATGTAAAAACACTAACTAAATCTCATGAAATAAACAGAACAAGCAGTACTTCTCGGAAACCACTCCAGATATTAATAGAAGTTAGCAAAACGCAGAAACACAGAAAAATACATCCCTTCCCTCAGGAAATATGAGTATAAATAGTTATATTCACTAAGAAAATGAAAGACTTGCTCAATAGTTGTATAGCTGTCAGTTTAGAAAATGCAAATAGCAATGTTTATTAGTTTTTTTAATGCAACATTATGCAAAGATCTCTAAATCTTATATGTTGATAGGTGAAGACAGTTTTGAAAATGAAAAATGTCAAAAGAAAGCAATGAAATAAGACAATAGTTTAATTAGTTGATAATCAAGATTATCAAGCGACTTCCACTAACTCCACTATAACTTCCAAGGAAATAAACATGCAAGTCTTCACCATGCTGAGACACTTGAAGTGTGTAAGGAGAGGTGCCCACAATCCGGAACTAGCAGCGCTTTGGATACAGCGCATATTCACTGCGTCCAAAGCGCTGCCTTCTATTGAACTCATGTAAATCTACATGTTACATAGTTATTAAGGTTGAAGGAAGACTTTAAGTCCATCTAGTTCAACCCATAGCCTAACCTAACATGCCCTAACATGTTGATCCAGAGGAAGGAACACAAAACCCCATGTGGCAAAGAGTAAGGTCCACATTGGGGAAAATAATTCCTTCCCGACTCCACATACGGCAATCAGACTAGTTCCCTGCATCAACGCCCTATCAAGGAATCTAGTATATATACCCTGTAACATTATACTTTTCCAGAAAGGCATCCAGTCCCCTCTTAAATTTAAGTAATGAATCACTCATTACAACATCATACGGCAGAAAGTTCCATAGTCTCACTGCTCTTACATGTCCTGCGCATCCAATATACTCTATTGATGTAATTTCTCTTGCGGAGACTAGAGTCTCCACAAGAGAAATTTACATGCTGCAGTCTGGAAAGATGTGCTGCATGTCAGTCTCACTGGTGATCTGCAGGTGTTTGTGGATTCATAGTGGACATGGGATTTCTTGAAATCTCATCCACTATGCTGTCACAGCTGGTCCATGCAGGTTTGATGCTGCATAAATAAGCAATGTCAAACCCCGCAGTAATTACTGATTGTGGTCACGTACTCGAGTCTGCACGCCTTTTATAAGGGAGGTTCCTCCTTTCTTAAGAATGTACAGAAAGTCTTGTGTAATGATTAAATAGCTGTCACATCTTGAGACCAAATCACCTGACACATGTCTTCGCCATCTGAAGTATCTTGGGGAAAAGAGCAAGCTATGGCGCCACCTAGTGTTAGGGCCAGGAAAGGAGCCCTTGGTCCAAGGTCACTCGACAGCTGTGTCGTGACACTGAATATATGAACAACAATTTAATTTACCATAGACATAAATTGGAAGATCTTTCTTAACATTTTGTGATTATTTTTTCTGGCAGTTTTAGAAGCAAACCAGCTCCTAACACACCGGTGGAAGTGTAGGATGACCATACCCTTTGACACTGCTTCCTTGCCAACTTGATTTTATATTTACCGGTTCCATCTTTTGACTGGTGGCTACCATGATACTGCTTTTACACTTTATCACATATTGCTGCTGTCATACATTTATCACAAATTGCATACTCTGTAGCTGAGAACTCAATGAGGCTTGGAATTTCACACATTTCTTTTTCAGTTTTACACTGATGTAATAAAGAAATATGTGAGCGAATAATAATATACTGCTGTTAATGCACTGTGGGTCTTACTGGCTTATTGACACTAAGTACTTAATGTAAGATTTCAGCTTTCATTTATTCATTTATTTACAACTGATTCAATGTTTATTTGTCTGAGCTGTGAAAAACAGAAAAGTCATAATTATACTAAACATAAAAACAGTGAACAGTAGTGTTGAGCATTCCGATACCGCAAGTATCGGGTATCGGCCGATACTTGCGGTATCGGAATTCCGATACCGAGATCCGATACTTTTGTGGTATCGGGTATCGGTATCGGATACATAGAGATGTGTAAAATAAATTAAAATAAAAAATATTGATATATTTACCTCTCCGGCGGCCCCTGGTGAGTCCGCGGGTAACCGGCAGGCTTCGTTGTTCAAAATCAGCGCTTTTAGGACCTGAGAAACACGTCCCGGCTTCTGATTGGTCGCGGGCCGCCCATGTGACCGCCACGCGACCAATCACAAGCCGCGACGTCACCGCAAGCTATTAGCGCGCTCATTTTTGAAAAATGAGCGCGTTAATGACTTTCAAAGACGTTGCGGCTTGTGATTGGTCGCGGCCACGCGACCAATCACAAGCCGCGACGTCACCGCAAGCTATTAACGCGCTCATTTTTAAAAATGAGCGCGTTAATGGCTTTCAAAGACGTAGCGGGTTGTGATTGGTCGCGGCCGCGACCAATCACAAGCCGCGACGTCACCGCAAGCTATTAACGCGCTCATTTTTAAAAATGAGCGCGTTAATGGCTTTCAAAGACGTAGCGGGTTGTGATTGGTCGCGGCCGCGACCAATCACAAGCCGCGATGTCACCGCAAGCTATTGACGCGCTCATTTTTAAAAATGAGCGCGTTAATGGCTTTGAAAGACATAGCGGCTTGTGATTGGTCGCGTGGCCGCGACCAATCACAAGCCGCTACGTCTTTGAAAGTCATTAACGCGCTCATTTTTCAAAAATGAGCGCGCTAATAGCTTGCGGTGACGTCGCGGCTTGTGATTGGTCGCGGCCACGTGACCAATCACAAGCCGCTATGTCTTTCAAAGCCATTAACGCGCTCATTTTTAAAAATGAGCGCGCTAATAGCTTGCGGTGATGTCGCGGCTTGTGATTGGTCGCATGGCGGTCACATGGGCGGCCCGCGACCAATCAGAAGCCGGGACGTGTTTCTCAGGTCCTAAAAGCGCTGATTTTGAACAAAGAAGCCTGCCGGTTACCCGCGCTGAGTTCAGGGGCCGCCGGAGAGGTAAATATATCAATATTTTTTATTTTTATTCTTTATTTTACACCTCCCTATGGATCCCAGGGCCTGAAGGAGAGTTTCCTCTCCTTCAGACCCTGGGAACCATGAGAATACCTTCCGATACTTGATGTCCCATTGACTTGTATTGGTATCGGATATCGGTATCGGCGATATCCGATATTTTTCGGGTATCGGCCGATACTATCCGATACCGATACTTTCAAGTATCGGACGGTATCGCTCAACACTAGTGAACAGCGCAACACAGATAAGTCAAGTTACACAATTCTCCCATGTCGAGATCTCAGGTTACAGACTGTAGTGGACACTCTTTCCACTGTGTGTAATAGGGCATTTGCACTGCAAGACAGTACAGTCATGAATGAGCAAATGATCAAGAGAAATTATCTTTTATGCAGCATAAAAGATCATCGTTCTTGGTGGTGCATCTTACTGTGTAAAAAGAACTTGCACTGCTGAAAACAATGGCAGCCTATGCGCCCTGAAGGATCTGGTATTGATTGCTAAGTTCACATATTTTACTTTACTCTGTTTATACAAATAGGCATTCAAATGACTGTCCATAAATGGAGGGAACCCACGTCATTTTTTTACAATTAATTATTCAGAGTGCAGGCAACGACTGATGACTACACCCATCAGCCGCCACCTGCTCTAGCTGTTATTAGCGGCAGCAGGCATAGGCTGATGGGAGCAGGATATGCATCCCATGTGGACAGACACCCCAGCTTTCAATGCCAAAAGTGCTGGGCTTAGCCGCACCCTGAAAACTAAAGTGGGTGTCCACATGGGATGCATTTATATGGGCAGTCCGCCTGGTTGAATAGTATAGGTGTGACTAATAGGCTGTAAACCAGACACTGTGCACTACCTGCATGTGAACAGCGCCCTATACAAGACTCTTTTGTGCAATCCTATACTGAGCAATCACCCCCTCAATGAATTGGTAGGCTGTGAGTGGCTGTCTTTTTATTATTTTGCACCTGTGTTGCCACCATCATTAATACATGGGTTTGATGCATCCTGATAGTTCATTTGTTTGGAGACCTGGGCAGGTAAGCACCGCTGCCCGTTTTTCTGCTGTATACTTACATTTTTGGAGGATGAATTTTAGTCCTCTTTTTGTGACTTTGCTATAAAGTTTACTTTTAATATTACGCTTAAATAGCACTCTCGTTTTTCCTTTCTCTCTTCCTAGGACTTATTGTTATTTGACAAATGGTTAGGTTTTAATACTAGAGGACAGAACCATCCCGAATAGGGTCACCTTGACGTGTTGGGATGGCTGTCACGTTGTTTTTATCAAAATTATGTTAACTAAGTGCCCTATGTTGTTTTTTAATGCACTATTGCTATATTTTATTTACTGTAGGGTATTTGCTCATTTTGTTTTTATCTTAGGTTACATGTGAGACCAGTATAATGTGAGCTAAGAGACCCTGATTCCAATGATGTATCACTTAGTTTACTGGGTGCAGCAGTTGTGACTATCTCCTGATCATTTTCTGGTGATAAAAACTTCATTGTAAGTAAACAAGAGCACACACCCTAAGAAGTGATAAGTGACTCATTGCTGAAATCTGGATCTCAGATGCTACAACGAGCTGTCCTTAGATTACATAGCATTGTATGTAGTTTCATAGTTTTTAGGTTGACAAGACTCAAGTTCCTCAAGTTTATCCTAAAACCTAACATGTTGATCCAGTGGAAGGTAAAAACCCATTAGGCAGACGCAATTGCTTTTTAGCCAAAAAGACTTACATTTATGAAACACAATACACCCAAACATGTTGCATAATCTTTACTTCTAGATTTAAATCATGCATATTTATTTTTCCTAAGTCAGTGATAGGAAGATAAAGTGGAAAATGCAATTTCCAGTCTTTTATGGCTTAAAATATGTCTATATTAAAAGCTGTCATGGCACACCAAAATTTCATTGATGCAAGGAGGGGAATAGTTGTTAATGCCATTTAAGAAAACAATATACATGATATAAGACTTTATGATGATAGGAAGTGAATTATTGCTCTCTGAGGTTTCTTAAAAGATCTGAAACCCAAATTGATAGCATGTACTGAAAGAGTCATGGACCCAAAACTTTAAAATTTGGATAATTCCTGTTGTGGTTTTTAAGTAAATATCTATTCTCACAATTCATGCATCCTAGTGTACTTCAAGTCAGTAGGCTAAACAGGAAGTTTTACTATGGTCATATGGCACAAAAACTAAGGATCTGTTTACATGGATGAACGCCTTATTTAATAATTTTTTTAGAGCGCAGGCGTCGGCTGATGAATACTCCCATGAGCTGCTCCTGCTCTCGCTGTTATTAGCGGCAGCTGGTGTAGGCTGATGGGAGCAGCAGATCCATTAGCTCACGCCAGATACCGGAGGTAACCTTCATACCTCCGATCACAGCTGCCGACTCACGCTGTCATTTGGCAGCTTGGGAATCACGGGTCTCTGACCGTCATTAATGATTTTACCACCGATCAGGAGCAACTTGCCGCGCTCAACATGACAGTGCAACAAATATCCACTGTTCGGAAGGACAAACCCGAACAGTTATACCGACTTCCTGGTGAAGTCCATGTTCGGTGTCTGTGCCTGAATAGTAGATGTTCGGTATGGACACAGAATCTTACTGTTTGGGTTTGCCCATCTCTAGTAATGTTGGAAGTGCAATCTGCTATTAGGCACATCCCTCCTCCCCCTTCCTGCATCTAACCAATAGTAATTAAATGGTATAAATAGACTGTATGGATCACAACAGATATACACCTGATCAAGGCTAGACAGTAGAAATGAAAGTGCTTATGTTTTATCAAGTTTTTTAAATTTGTCATATGTTATCTAGCAATCTTTTGCTAGATTTTTTTAAATAAAAATTTCAATCCATCATTACCTCTGGATCCTCGATGCATCTAAGTGAAAGTGCCTTACAGCCTGGTCTTAAGTTTCTCTGCTCTATTTGTCAAATGGCGTAAATGTGAATAAGTGTCAAGCAAAACCAAGACCCCAATTAATGGACACCTAGCCATGGATCGCTTTATAAATGCAATCTCCAGCTCATATTTTTTATCAAAATTATGTTAACCTAGTACACTATATTGTTTTTAAAATTTTCCAATTCTCACCAGTGTCACTTTATTAAATATTAATAATTCAGGAACATTTCAATTTATCTCAGTCATTCTGCGTTTTTTCAAGACACATCGTACTTCATGTTAGTGCTAAACTTAGGCTGATAGGTTTTGCACTTATTTCTAACAATATCAGAATTTTGGCCAAAAAAAATTAAATTTTATATTTTTCAAACTTTTTATTATTATACCCTTAAACCAGATAGTTATATCACACAACATAGTTGATAAATAACATTTACCAAATGTCTACTTTACATCAGCATCATTTTTGAGACATAATCTTTTTGTTAGGAAGTTAGAAGTGTTAAATATTAGGGATGATCGAATAGCTTCGATAAGAGCTTATCCGAATAGCTATATAGACTGCACCCCTCAAGGTGCTCAAAACCACATGCATTACGTTTACTAAATCCTTTAGATCAAAACAGTATATGTTAGAGCGGGCACCATCAATATAGAGGTATGGGATCACCTATTGCATACTCACATGAAATACACCAAACTACGAAAAGGTATGCAAAAAAATAGTGTCACCAACACAAAGATATACTAAATAACAATCCATTTATTGAGAACACACAAAGCACATTTAAAAACATTTAAAAGGCCTCCACCACATAAGTAGAGGTGGCGGGTCCACACTACAATAAAGCAAAAACAGTATGTTGCACAGAAAGTACACTGATGGGTCTTATACACTTATCCGTAGTCCTTGACCACAGTTACAACATATATTAGGTCAAATATAGTAATACAAATGGATACAAATGCGCCACACGATATCTCAGTATACACAATAGGAACACATTAAACAGTCAAAATAGGCCTATCATGCTATGGTACACAAAAATTGTCTAGAAAAGGTGCTAGACAATATACAAAAATATTATAATAACTACTAACTGCTGTACCATATAGTCCTTTTACCTATAGTCGGATAAAAGCCACTGATAATATACACAAAGCACTGCTATAACAGCCTAGGGCCACATGCATCAGCTTGACTCAAAGTTTATAAAGTAAGCTCCCTCCGGCTATAAGCCACGCTAGGTATCTCACCAAAATAGAAGACCTCTTAGCTCTCTATTGTGCTGGGCATAATATGTCCCTATGACCCCATCAGTGTCCTGGACCAACGCGTGTCGACGCACTAAGCGTCTTCCTCAGGGTCAGAGCATACCCCCTTCATGTGTCCCCCATATTTTATACAGAGGGGGCCCACCCGGAGCTACGCTACTGTAACTGCATCGGCGCGCGCAGTGCGCCGATGAAGTTACATTCTGCGACAGGGCAGGGAGGATCGATCTCCCTGCTCTGCCGCTATAGGGCCCCGGAGCAGGCGGGGGGGGGGCCCGGTGCCAGCAGTGGGCCCCCCGCCCACTATCGCAATGTGAGCTGTATCAGCATCTAGCCAATACAGCTCACCACAGTGATGAGAGAAGGAGTGCTGCGCTGCGCTCCTTCTCCCATCATCCCCCACACTGACAGCGGGCGCGATGACGTCACTGTCCGGCGCCCGCAGTCAGTGTAGATGAGCGGGAACAGGGAGCGCCGCTGGAAGAACAAGGAGGAAGAGAGGTGAGTATTTGTTTATTTATAGGATCTGTCTATTGGGGGGGTGTTGTGAATTCTGTGGCTGAGTTCACTTCTGTGGTCACAAGTGGTATTGCAGTCTCTGGGCTTCCTCCCTCAGGTGTTTTGGTGAGCTCGTTGGCTGCCTTGCTATTTAGCTCCACCTGAGTCTGTCTTCCTTGCTCCTTGTCAATGTTCCAGTGTTGGATCTGAGCTACTGCATCTTTCCTTGGGCCTGCTGCTCTGCTAGATAAGTGCTTCTAGTTTGTTTTCTGTTTTTTCTGTCCAGCTTGCTATTAACTTTTGCTGGAAGCTCTGAGAAGCAAAGGGGTGCACCGCCGTGCTGTTAGTTCGGCACGGTGGGTCTTTTTGCCCCTTTGCGTGGTTTTCGTTTTAGGGTTTTTTGTAGACTGCATAGTTCTCTTGCTATCCTCGCTCTGTCTAGTATATCGGGCCTCACTTTGCTGAATCTATTTCATTCCTACGTTTGTCTTTTCATCTTGCTAACAGTCATTATATGTGGGGGCTGCCTATTCCTTTGGGGTATTTCTCTGAGGTAAGTCAGGCTTGTATTTCTATCTTCAGGCTAGTCAGCTCCTCAGGCAGTGCCGAGTTGCATAGGTAGTGATAGGCGCAATCCACTGCTGCTTATAGTTGTGTGAGGATAGATCAGGTACTGCAGTCTACAGAGATTCCACGTCTCAGAGCTTGTTCTATTGTTTTTGGTTATTGCCAGATCTCTGTATGTGCGCTGATTACTGCACGCTGTGTTGCCTGATTGCCAGCCATAACAGTACAAGGAGCCAACCCAATGATTCCCAATAGAGGGAAAAAAGAAATCCTGACATCATTTTTTTTTCTTAGCTCTGTCTTCAGTCTTTTTTTTCCCCTAGACATTAGAGTGCTTCAGGACACAGCTGTGGACATGGATATTCAGGCTCTGTGCTCCTCAATGGATAATCTCGTTGTAAATGTACAAAAGATTCAAGATACTATTGATCAGAAATCGATGCTAGAACCAAGAATTCCGATTCCTGATTTGTTTTTTGGTGACAGAACTAAGTTCCTGAGCTTCAGAAATAATTGTAAGCTATTTTTGGCCTTGAAACCTCATTCTTCTGGTAATCCTATTCAACAGGTTTTGATTATTATTTCTTTTTTGCGCGGCGACCCACAGGACTGGGCGTTTTCTCTTGCACCAGGAGATTCTGCATTGAGTAATGTTGATGCATTTTTCCAGGCGCTGGGATTGCTTTACGATGAGCCTAATTCAGTGGATCAGGCTGAGAAAAATCTGCTGGCTTTATGCCAGGGTCAGGATGATGTAGAAGTATGTTGTCAGAAATTTAGGAAGTGGTCAGTACTCACTCTGTGGAATGAATCTGCACTAGCGGCTTTGTTCAGAAAGGGTCTCTCTGAAGCTCTTAAGGATGTAATGGTGGGATTTCCTATGCCTGCTGGTTTGAATGAGTCTATGTCCTTGGCCATTCAGATCGGTCGTCGCTTGCGCGAGCGTAAATCTGTGCACCATCTGGCGGTATTGTCTGAGAGTAAACCTGAGCCTATGCAGTGCGACAGGACTATGACTAAAGTAGAACGGCAAGAACACAGACGTCTGAACAGACTGTGTTTCTATTGTGGTGATTCTACTCATGCTATTTCTAATTGTCCTAAACGCACTAGGCGGTTCGATAGCTCTGCCGTTATTGGTACTGTACAGTCCAAATTCCTTTTGTCCATTACCTTAATGTGCTATTTGTCATCGTATTCTGTCATGGCGTTTGTGGATTCAGGCGCTGCCCTGAATCTGATGGATTTGGATTATGCTAAACGTTGTGGATTTTTCTTGGAGCCTTTGCGGTGTCCTATTCCGTTGAGAGGAATTGATGCTACACCTTTGGCCAAGAATAAGCCTCAGTACTGGGCCCAGCTGACCATGTGCATGGCTCCTGCACATCAGGAAGTTATTCGCTTTCTGGTACTGCATAATTTGCATGATGTGGTCGTGTTGGGGTTGCCATGGCTACAAACCCATAATCCAGTATTGGATTGGAACTCTATGTCGGTAACCAGCTGGGGTTGTCAGGGAGTACATGGTGATGTTCCATTTTTGTCTATTTCGTCATCCATTCCTTCTGACATCCCAGAGTTCTTGTCGGACTTTCAGGATGTATTTGAAGAGTCCAAGTCTGATGCCCTACCTCCACATAGGAATTGTGATTGTGCTATCGATTTGATTCCTGGTAGTAAATTCCCTAAGGGTCGTTTATTTAATTTGTCCGTACCTGAACACACAGCTATGCGCAGTTATGTGAAGGAGTACCTGGAGAAGGGACATATTCGCCCATCGTCGTCACCATTGGGAGCAGGGTTCTTTTTTGTAGCCAAGAAGGATGGTTCGCTAAGACCGTGTATTGATTACCGCCTTCTTAATAAGATCACTGTTAAGTTTCAGTATCCCTTGCCATTGATTTCTGACTTGTTTGCTCGGATTAAGGGGGCTAGTTGGTTTACTAAGATTGATCTTCGTGGTGCGTGTAATCTGGTGAGAATCAGGCAGGGAGATGAATGGAAAACGGCATTTAATACGCCCGAGGGTCATTTTGAGTATCTGGTGATGCCGTTCGGACTTGCCAATGCTCCATCTGTTTTTCAGTCTTTTATGCATGACATTTTCCGTGAGTATCTGGATAAATTCTTGATTGTTTACTTGGATGACATTTTGATCTTCTCAGATGATTGGGAGTCTCATGTGAAGCAAGTCAGAATGGTTTTCCAGGTACTGCGTGCTAATTCCTTGTTCGTGAAGGGATCAAAGTGTCTCTTCGGTGTGCAGAAAGTTTCATTTTTGGGGTTCATCTTTTCCCCTTCTACTATCGAGATGGATCCGGTTAAGGTTCAGGCCATCCAGGATTGGACTCAGCCGACATCTCTAAAAAGTCTGCAGAAATTCCTGGGCTTTGCTAATTTTTATCGTCGCTTCATCTGTAATTTTTCTAGCATTGCCAGACCATTGACCGATTTGACCAAGAAGGGTGCTGATTTGGTTAATTGGTCTTCTGCTGCCGTGGAAGCTTTTCAGGAGTTGAAGCGTCGTTTTTGCTGTGCCCCTGTGTTGTGTCAACCTGATGTTTCTCTTCCGTTCCAGGTCGAGGTTGATGCTTCTGAGATTGGTGCAGGGGCGGTTTTGTCACAGAGAGGTTCTGGTTGCTCAGTGTTCAAACCATGTGCTTTCTTTTCCAGGAAATTTTCTGCTGCTGAGCGTAATTATGATGTGGGCAACCGAGAGTTGCTGGCCATGAAGTGGGCATTCGAGGAGTGGCGTCATTGGCTTGAGGGTGCTAAGCATCGCGTGGTGGTTTTGACTGATCATAAGAACCTTACTTATCTTGAGTCTGCCAAGCGCTTGAATCCTAGACAGGCCCGTTGGTCGTTGTTTTTTGCTCGTTTTGATTTTGTGATTTCATACCTTCCGGGCTCTAAAAATGTGAAGGCGGATGCTCTGTCTAGGAGTTTTGTGCCCGACTCTCCGGGGTTATCTGAGCCGGCGAGTATCCTCAAGGAAGGAGTCATTGTGTCTGCCATCTCCCCTGATTTGCGGAGAGTGTTGCAGAAATTTCAGGCTAATAAACCTGATCGTTGTCCGGCCGAGAAACTGTTCGTCCCTGATAGGTGGACTAGTAAAGTTATCTCTGAACTTCATTGTTCGGTGCTGGCCGGTCATCCAGGAATCTTTGGTACCAGGGAGTTGGTTGCTAGATCCTTCTGGTGGCCATCTCTGTCACGGGATGTGCGTGCTTTTGTGCAGTCCTGTGGAATTTGTGCTAGGGCTAAGCCCTGCTGTTCACGTGCCAGTGGGTTGCTTTTGCCCTTGCCGGTCCCGAAGAGGCCTTGGACACATATTTCGATGGATTTCATTTCTGACCTTCCCGTTTCTCAAAAAATGTCGGTCATTTGGGTGGTCTGTGATCGCTTTTCTAAAATGGTCCATCTGGTGCCCTTGGTTAAATTGCCTTCCTCCTCTGATTTGGTGTCTTTGTTCTTCCAGCATGTGGTTCGTTTACATGGCATTCCTGAGAATATTGTTTCTGACAGAGGTTCCCAGTTTGTGTCGAGGTTCTGGCGAGCCTTTTGTGGTAGGATGGGCATTGACCTATCTTTCTCCTCGGCCTTCCATCCTCAGACTAATGGCCAGACCGAACTAACCAATCAGACCTTGGAAACATATCTGAGATGTTTTGTTTCCGCTGACCAGGATGATTGGGTGTCATTTTTGCCGTTGGCTGAGTTCGCCCTTAATAATCGGGCCAGCTCGGCTACCTTGGTCTCTCCATTTTTCTGCAATTCTGGGTTCCATCCTCGTTTCTCTTCAGGACAGGTTGAGTCTTCGGACTGTCCTGGTGTGGATTCTGTGGTGGACAGGTTGCAGCAGATCTGGACTCAGGTAGTGGACAATTTGACCTTGTCCCAGGAGAAGGCTCAGCTTTTCGCTAATCGCAGACGCCGTGTGGGACCCCGACTTCGTGTTGGGGATCTGGTTTGGTTATCTTCTCGTCATATTTCTATGAAGGTTTCCTCTCCTAAATTTAAACCTCGTTTTATTGGTCCGTATAGGATTTCTGAGATTCTCAATCCGGTGTCTTTTCGTCTGACCCTCCCAGACTCCTTTTCCATACATAATGTATTCCATAGGTCGTTGTTGAGGAGATACGTGGCACCTATGGTTCCATCTGTGGAGCCTCCTGCCCCTGTTTTGGTTGAGGGGGAATTGGAGTATATTGTGGAGAAGATTTTGGATTCTCGTGTCTCTAGACGGAAACTCCAGTATCTGGTCAAATGGAAGGGTTATGTTCAGGAAGATAATTCCTGGGTTTTTGCCTCTGATGTCCATGCCCCAGATCTTGTTCGTGCCTTTCATGTGGCTCATCCTGGTCGGCCTGGGGGTTCTGGTGAGGGTTCGGTGACCCCTCCTCAAGGGGGGGGTACTGTTGTGAATTCTGTGGCTGAGTTCACTTCTGTGGTCACAAGTGGTATTGCAGTCTCTGGGCTTCCTCCCTCAGGTGTTTTGGTGAGCTCGTTGGCTGCCTTGCTATTTAGCTCCACCTGAGTCTGTCTTCCTTGCTCCTTGTCAATGTTCCAGTGTTGGATCTGAGCTACTGCATCTTTCCTTGGGCCTGCTGCTCTGCTAGATAAGTGCTTCTAGTTTGTTTTCTGTTTTTTCTGTCCAGCTTGCTATTAACTTTTGCTGGAAGCTCTGAGAAGCAAAGGGGTGCACCGCCGTGCTGTTAGTTCGGCACGGTGGGTCTTTTTGCCCCTTTGCGTGGTTTTCGTTTTAGGGTTTTTTGTAGACTGCATAGTTCTCTTGCTATCCTCGCTCTGTCTAGTATATCGGGCCTCACTTTGCTGAATCTATTTCATTCCTACGTTTGTCTTTTCATCTTGCTAACAGTCATTATATGTGGGGGCTGCCTATTCCTTTGGGGTATTTCTCTGAGGTAAGTCAGGCTTGTATTTCTATCTTCAGGCTAGTCAGCTCCTCAGGCAGTGCCGAGTTGCATAGGTAGTGATAGGCGCAATCCACTGCTGCTTATAGTTGTGTGAGGATAGATCAGGTACTGCAGTCTACAGAGATTCCACGTCTCAGAGCTCGTCCTATTGTTTTTGGTTATTGCCAGATCTCTGTATGTGCGCTGATTACTGCACGCTGTGTTGCCTGATTGCCAGCCATAACAGGGGGGTGTGCTGCCTTATTTATAGGATCTGTCTATTGGGGGGGTGCTGCCTTATTTACAGGATCTGTCTATTGGGGGGGGGTGCTGCCTTATTTATAGGATCTGTCTATTGGGGGGGTGCTGCCTTATTTACAGGATCTGTCTATTGGGGGGGTGTGCTGCCTTATTTATAGGATCTGTCTATTGGGGGGGTGTTGCCTTATTTACAGGATCTGTCTATTGGGGGGTGCTGCCTTATTTACAGGATCTGTCTATTGGGGGGGTGCTGCCTTATTTACAGGATCTGTCTATTGGGGGGTGTGCTGCCTTATTTATAGGATCTGTCTATTGGGGGGGTGCTGCCTTATTTATAGGATCTGTCTATTGGGGGGGAGTGCTGCCTTATTTATAGGATCTGTCTATTGGGGGGGTGCTGCCTTATTTATAGGATCTGTCTATTGGGGGGTGCTGCCTTATTTATAGGATCTGTCTATTGGGGGGTGTGCTGCCTTATTTATAGGATCTGTCTATTGGGGGGTGTGCTGCCTTATTTATAGGATCTGTCTATTGGGGGGGTGCTGCCTTATTTATAGGATCTGTCTATTGGGGGGGTGTGCTGCCTTATTTATAGGATCTGTCTATTGGGGGGGTGCTGCCTTATTTATAGGATCTGTCTATTGGGGGGTAACATAGTAACATAGTTAGTAAGGCCGAAAAAAGACATTTGTCCATCCAGTTCAGCCTATATTCCATCATAATAAATCCCCAGATCTACGTCCTTCTACAGAACCTAATTGTATGATACAATATTGTTCTGCTCCAGGAAGACATCCAGGCCTCTCTTGAATCCCTCGACTGAGTTCGCCATCACCACCTCCTCAGGCAAGCAATTCCAGATTCTCACTGCCCTAACAGTAAAGAATCATCTTCTATGTTGGTGGAAAAACCTTCTCTCCTCCAGACGCAAAGAATGCCCCCTTGTACCCGTCACCTTCCTTGGTATAAACAGATCCTCAGCGAGATATTTGTATTGTCCCCTTATATACTTATACATGGTTATTAGATCGCCCCTCAGTCGTCTTTTTTCTAGACTAAATAATCCTAATTTCGCTAATCTATCTGGGTATTGTAGTTCTCCCATCCCCTTTATTAATTTTGTTGCCCTCCTTTGTACTCTCTCTAGTTCCATTATATCCCTCCTGAGCACCGGTGCCCAAAACTGGACACAGTACTCCATGTGCGGTCTAACTAGGGATTTGTACAGAGGCAGTATAATGCTCTCATCATGTGTATCCAGACCTCTTTTAATGCACCCCATGATCCTGTTTGCCTTGGCAGCTGCTGCCTGGCACTGGCTGCTCCAGGTAAGTTTATCATTAACTAGGATCCCCAAGTCCTTCTCCCTGTCAGATTTACCCAGTGGTTTCCCGTTCAGTGTGTAATGGTGATATTGATTCCTTCTTCCCATGTGTATAACCTTACATTTATCATTGTTAAACCTCATCTGCCACCTTTCAGCCCAAGTTTCCAACTTATCCAGATCCATCTGTAGCAGAATACTATCTTCTCTTGTATTAACTGCTTTACATAGTTTTGTATCATCTGCAAATATCGATATTTTACTGTGTAAACCTTCTACTAGATCATTAATGAATATGTTGAAGAGAACAGGTCCCAATACTGACCCCTGCGGTACCCCACTGGTCACAGCGACCCAGTTAGAGACTATACCATTTATAACCACCCTCTGCTTTCTATCACTAAGCCAGTTACTAACCCATTTACACACAATTTCCCCCAGACCAAGCATTCTCATTTTGTGTACCAACCTCTTGTGCGGCACGGTATCAAACGCTTTGGAAAAATCGAGATATACCACGTCCAATGACTCACCGTGGTCCAGCCTATAGCTTACCTCTTCATAAAAACTGATTAGATTGGTTTGACAGGAGCGATTTCTCATAAACCCATGCTGATATGGAGTTAAACAATTATTCTCATTGAGATAATCCAGAATAACATCCCTCAGAAACCCTTCAAATATTTTACCAACATTAGAGGTTAGACTTACTGGCCTATAATTTCCAGGTTCACTTTTAGAGCCCTTTTTGAATATTGGCACCACATTTGCTATGCGCCAATCCTGCGGAACAGACCCTGTCGCTATAGAGTCCCTAAAAATAAGAAATAATGGTTTATCTATTACATTACTTAGTTCTCTTAGTACTCGTGGGTGTATGCCATCCGGACCCGGAGATTTATCTATTTTAATCTTATTTAGCCGGTTTCGCACCTCTTCTTGGGTTAGATTGGTGACCCTTAATATAGGGTTTTCATTGTTTCTTGGGATTTCACCTAGCATTTCATTTTCCACCGTGAATACCGTGGAGAAGAAGGTGTTTAATATGTTAGCTTTTTCCTCGTCATCTACAACCATTCTTTCCTCACTATTTTTTAAGGGGCCTACATTTTCAGTTTTTATTCTTTTACTATTGATATAGTTGAAGAACAGTTTGGGATTAGTTTTACTCTCCTTAGCAATGTGCTTCTCTGTTTCCTTTTTGGCAGCTTTAATTAGTTTTTTAGATAAAGTATTTTTCTCCCTATAGTTTTTTAGAGCTTCAATGGTGCCATCCTGCTTTAGTAGTGCAAATGCTTTCTTTTTACTGTTAATTGCCTGTCTTACTTCTTTGTTTAGCCACATTGGGTTTTCCTATTTCTAGTCCTTTTATTCCCACAAGGTATAAACCGCTTACACTGCCTATTTAGGATGTTCTTAAACATTTCCCATTTATTATCTGTATTCTTATTTCTGAGGATATTGTCCCAGTCTACCAGATTAACCCCTTCCCGACCTTTGACGCATACGCTGCGTCATGAAAGTCGGTGCCATTCCGACCCATGACGCAGCATATGCGTCATGGAAAGATCGCGTCCCTGCAGGCCGGGTGAAAGGGTTAACTCCCATTTCACCCGATCTGCAGGGACAGGGGGAGTGGTAGTTTAGCCCAGGGGGGGTGGCTTCACCCCCTCGTGGCTACGATCGCTCTGATTGGCTGTTGAAAGTGAAACTGCCAATCAGAGCGATTTGTAATATTTCACCTAAAAAACTGGTGAAATATTACAATCCAGCCATGGCCGATGCTGCAATATCATCGGCCATGGCTGGAAACACTTATGTGCACCCACCCCACCCCTCCGATCGCCCCCCCAGCCCCCCGATCTGTGGTCCGCTCCCCTCCGTCCTGTGCTCCGCTCCCCCGTCCTCCTGTCCGCTTCCCCGTGCACCAATCACACCCCCTGTGCTGCAATCAAACCCCCCCGCACTCCGATCCCCCCCCGCACACAGCGACCCCCCCCCCGTGCTCCGATCCACCCCCCCCGCACAGCGATCCCTCACCCCGTGCTCCAATCCTTCCCCGTGCTCCAATCCTCCCTCCCGTGTTCCGATCCACCCCCCCCCATGATCCGATCCACCCCCCCGTGCTCCGACGCCCCCCCCGTGCCCTGATCTCCCCCCCCTTATACTTACCTGGCCGCCCGAGGTCCGTCCGTCTTCTTTCCTGGGCGCCGCCATCTTCCAAAATGGCGGGCGCATGTGCAGTGCGCCCGCCGAATCTGCCGGCCGGCAGATTCGTTCCAGAGTGAATTTTGATCACTGAGATATATCCTATCTCAGTGATCAAAATAAAAAAAATAGTAAATGACCCCCCCCTTTGTCACCCCCATAGATAGGGACAATAAAAAAAATAAAGAATTTTTTTTTTTTTCACTAAGGTTGGGGTAAGAACTAGGGTTAGGGTTAGGGGTAGGGTTAGGGGTAGGGTTAGGGTTAGGGGTAGGGTTAGGGTTAGGGGTAGGGTTAGGGGTAGGGTTAGGGCTAGGGTTAGGGGTAGGGGTAGGGTTAGGGCAAGGGTTAGGGGTAGGGTTAGGGCTAGGGTTAGGGTTTCGGTATGTGCACACGTATTCTGGTCCTATGCGGATTTTTCCGCAGCGGATTTGAAAAATCCACAGTGCTAAACCGCTGCCGATTTATCGTGGATTTACCGCGGTTTTTCTGCGCATTTCACTGCGGTTTTACAACTGCGATTTTCTATTGGAGCAGTTCTAAAACCGCTGCGGAATCCGCAGAAAGAAGTGACATGCTGCGGAATGTAAACCGCTGCGTTTCCGTGCAGTTTTTCCGCAGCATGTGTACAGCGATTTTTGGTTCCCATAGGTTCACATTGAACTGTACACTCATGGGAAACTGCTGCGGATCCGCAGCGTTTTCCGCAGCGTGTGCACATACCTTTAGAATTAGGCTATGTGCACACGGTGCGGATTGGCCGCTGCGGATTCGCAGCAGTGTTCCATCGGGTTTACAGTACCATGTAAACATATGGAAAACCAAATCCGCTGTGCCCATGGTGCAGAAAATACCGCGCGGGAACGCTGCGTTGTATTTTCCGCAGCATGCCAATTCTTTGTGCGGATTCCGCAGCGTTTTACACCTGTTCCTCAATAGGAATCCACAGGTGAAATCCGCACAAAAAACACTGGAAATCCACGGTAAATCCACAGGTAAAACGCAGTGCCTTTTACCCGCGGATTTTTCAAAAATGATGCTGAAAAATCTCATACGAATCCGCAACGTTGGCACATAGCCTTAGAGTTGGGTTGGAATTAGGGTTGTGGTTAGGGTTAGGGGTGTGTTGGGGTTAGGGTTGTGGTTAGGGGTGTGTTGGGGTTAGGGTTGTGATTAGGGTTACGGCTACAGTTGGGATAAGGGTTAGGGGTGTGTTGGAGGTAGAATTGAGGGGTTTCCACTGTTTAGGCACTTCAGGGGGTCTCCAAACGCAACATGGCGCCACCATTGATTCCAGCCAATCTTGTATTCAAAAATTCAAATGGTGCTCCCTCACTTCCGAACCCCGACGTGTGCCCAAACAGTGGTTTACCCCCACATATGGGGTACCAGCATACTCAGGACAAACTGCGCAACAATTACTGGGGTCCAATTTCTCCTGTTACCCTTGAGAAAATAAAAAATTGCTTGCTAAAACATCATTTTTGAGGAAAGAAAAATGATTTTTTATTTTCACGGCTCTGCGTTGTAAACGTCTGTGAAGCACTTGGGGGTTCAAAGTGCTCACCACATATCTAGATAAGTTCCTTGGGGGGTCTAGTTTCCAAAATGGGCTCACTTGTGGGGGGTTTCTACTGTTTAGGCACACCAGGGGCTCTGCAAACGCAACGTGACGCCCGCAGACCATTCCATCAAAGTCTGCATTTCAAAAGTCACTACTTCCCTTCTGAGCCCCCACGTGTGCCCAAACAGTGGTTTACCCCCACACATGGGGCATCAGCGTACTCAGGAGAAACTGGACAACAACTTTTGCGGTCCAATTTCTCCTGTAACCCTTAGGAAAATAAAAAATTCTGGGCTAAAAAATTATTTTTGAGGAAAGAAAACGTATTTATTATTTTCACGGCTCTGCGTTATAAACTTCTGTAAAGCACTTGGGGGTTGAAAGTGCTCACCACACATCTAGATAAGTTCCTTTGGGGGTCTAGTTTCCAAAATGGGGTCACTTGTGGGGGGTTTCTACTGTTTAGGCACACCAGGGGCTCTGCAAACGCAATGTGACGCCCGCAGACCATTCCATCAAAGTCTGCATTTCAAAAGTCACTACTTCCCTTCTGAGCCCCCACGTGTGCCCAAACAGTGGTTTACCCCCACACATGGGGTATCAGCGTACTCAGGAGAAACTGGACAACAACTTTTGTGGTCCAATTTCTCCTGTAACCCTTGGTAAAATAAAAAATTCTGGGCTAAAAAATTATTTTTGAGGAAAGAAAACGTATTTATTATTTTCACTGCTCTGTGTTATGAACTTCTGTGAAGCACTTGGGGGTTCAAAGTGCTCACCTCACATCTAGATAAGTTCCTTTCGGGGTCTAGTTTCCAAAATGGGGTCACTTGTGGGGGGTTTCTACTGTTTAGCCACATCAGGGGCTCTGCAAACGCAACGTGACGCCCGCAGAGCATTCCATCAAAGTCTGCATTTCAAAACGTCACTACTTCACTTCCGAGCCCCAGCATGTGCCTAAACAGTGGTTTACCCCCACATATGGGGTATCAGCGTACTCAGGAGAAACTGGACAACAACTTTTGGGGTCAAATTTCTCCTGTTACCCTTGGGAAAATAAAAAATTGCGGGCTAAAATTCATTTTTGAGAAAATAATTTTTTTTTTTTATTTTCATGGCTCTGCGTTATAAACTTCTGTGAAGCACTTGAGGGTTCAAAGTGCTCACCACACATCTAGATTAGTTCCTTTGGGGGTCTAGTTTCCAAAATGGGGTAATTTGTGGGGGATCTCCAATGTTTAGGCACACAGTGGCTCTCCAAACGCGACATGGTGTCCGCTAATGATTGGAGATAATTTTCCATTTAAAAAGCCAAATGGCGTGCCTTCCCTTCTGAGCCCTGCCGTGCGCCCAAACAGTGGTTTACCCCCACATATGGGGTATCTGCATACTCAGGACAAACTGGACAACAACATTTGTGGTCCAATTTCTCCTATTACCATTGGCAAAATAGGAAATTCCAGGCTAAAAAATCATTTTTGAGAAAAGAAAAATTATTTTTTATTTTCATGGCTCTGCATTATAAACTTCTGTGAAGCACCTGGGGGTTTAAAGTGCTCAGTATGCATCTAGATAAGTTCCTTGGGGGGTCTAGTTTCCAAAATGGGGTCACTTGTGGGGGAGCTCCATTGCATAGGCACACAGGGGCTCTCCAAATGCGACATGGTGTCCGCTAACAATTGGAGCTAATTTTCCATTCAAAAAGTTAAAAGGCGCGCCTTCCCTTCCGAGCCCTGCCGTGTGCCCAAACAGTGGTTTACCCCCACATATGAGGTATCGGCGTACTCGGGAGAAATTGCTCAACAAATTTTAGGATCCATTTTATCCTATTGCCCATGTGAAAATGAAAAAATTGAGGCGAAAATAAATTTTTTGTGAAAAAAAAGTACTTTTTCATTTTTACGGATCAATTTGTGAAGCACCTGAGGGTTTAAAGTGCTCACTAGGCATCTAGATAAGTTCCTTGGGGGGTCCAGTTTCCAAAATGGGGTCACTTGTGGGGGAGCTCCAATGTTTAAGCACACAGGGTCTCTCCAAACGCGACATGGTGTCCGCTATCGATGGAGATAATTTTTCATTCAAAAAGTCAAATGGCGCTCCTTCCCTTCCGAGCCTTACCATGTGCCCAAACAGTGGTTTACCCCCACATGTGAAGTATCGGTGTACTCAGGATAAATTGCCAAACAAATTTTAGGATCCATTTTATCCTGTTGTCCATGTGAAAATGAAAAAATTGAGGCTAAAAGAATTTTTTTGTGAAAAAAAAGTACTTTTTCATTTTTACGGATCAATTTGTGAAGCACCTGGGGGTTTAAAGGGCTCACTATGCATCTAGATAAGTTCCTTGGGGCGTCTAGTTTCCAAAATGGGGTCACTTGTGGGGGAGCTCCAATTTTTAGGCACACGGGGGCTCTCCAAATGTGACATGGTGTCCGCTAAAGAGTGCAGCCAATTTTTCATTCAAAAAGTCAAATGGCGCTCCTTCCCTTCCAAGCCCTGCCGTGCGCCCAAACAGTGGTTTACCCCCACATATGAGGTATCAGCGTACTCAGGACAAATTGGACAACAACGTACGTGGTTCAGTTTCTCCTTTTACCATTGGGAAAATAAAAAAATTGTTGCTGAAAAATCATTTTTGTGACTAAAAAGTTAAATGTTCATTTTTTCCTTCCATGTTGCTTCTGCTGCTGTGAAGCACCTGAAGGGTTAATAAACTTCTTGAATGTGGTTTTGTGCACCTTGAGGGGTGCAGTTTTTAGAATGGTGTCACTTTTGGGTATTTTCAGCCATATAGACCCCTCAAACTGACTTCAAATGTGAGGTGGTCCCTAAAAAAAATGGTTTTGTAAATTTCGTTGTAAAAATGAGAAATCGCTGGTCAAATTTTAACCCTTATAACTTCCTAGCAAAAAAAAATTTTGTTTCCAAAATTGTGCTGATGTAAAGTAGACGTGTGGGAAATGTTATTTATTAACTATTTTGTGTCACATAACTCTCTGGTTTAACAGAATAAAAATTCAAAATGTGAAAATTGCGAAATTTTCAAAATTTTCGCCAAATTTCCGTTTTTATCACAAATAAACACAGAATTTATTGACCTAAATTTACCACTAACATGAAGCCCAATATGTCACGAAAAAACAATCTCAGAACCGCTAGGATCCATTGAAGCGTTCCTGAGTTATTACCTCATGAAGGGACACTGGTCAGAATTGCAAAAAACGGCAAGGTCTTTAAGGTCAAAATAGGCTGGGTCATGAAGGGGTTAAGGGCATCTCTAAGCTGGTCAAACTTTGCCTTCCTAAAGTTCAGTCTTTTTGTGATTCCCTGACAAGTCCCCCTAGTGAAAGACAGGTGAAACTGTACTGTACACCTGCAGATTTGTTATTCTGTCAGGTCTATTAGATAGTATTAGGTCTAAAAGTGCTGCTCCTCTGGTTGGATTCTGCACCAATTGTGAAAGATAATTTTTCTTGGTTATTAGCAGAAACCTGTTGCCTTTATGGGTTTCACAGGTTTCTGTTTCCCAGTTAATATCTGGTAGTTAAAGTCCCCCATAACCAGGACCTCATTATGGGTTGCAGCTTCATCTATCTGCTTTAGAAGTAGACTTTCCATGGTTTCTGTTATATTTGGGGGTTTGTAACAGACCCCAATGAGAATTTTGTTACCATTTTTCCCTCCATGAATTTCAACCCATATGGACTCGACATCCTCATTTCCTTCGCTAATTTCCTCCCTTAAAGTGGACTTTAGACAAGACTTTACATAGAGACAAACCCCTCCTCCTCTCCGATTTTTACGATCCTTTCTAAACAGACTGTAATCCTGTAAGTTAACTGACCAGTCATAGCTTTCATCTAACCATGTCTCGGTTATTCCCACTATGTCAAAGTTACCTGTAGATATTTCTGCTTCTAGTTCTTCCATCTTGTTTGTCAGGCTTCTGGCGTTTGCGAGCATGCAGTTTAGAGGATTTTGTTTTGTTCCAATCTCCTCGCTGTGGATTGTTTTAGAAATGTTCTTACCTCCCTTCTGAGTATGTTTTCCTGGATCTTCTTTGTTCAAGTCTAATGTTTTTCTTCCCGTCCCCTCTTCTTCTAGTTTAACGCCCTCCTGATGAGTGTAGCGAGTCTTCTGGCGAATGTGTGTTTCCCAGGTTTGTTGAGGTGTAGTCCGTCTCTGGCGAGGAGTCCATCGTACAAGTAATTCACACCGTGGTCCAGGAATCCGAATCCTTGTTGTCTGCACCATCGTCTTAGCCAGTTGTTTGCATCAAGGATCCTGTTCCATCTCCTGGTGCCATGCCCGTCTACTAGAAGGATAGAAGAAAAAACTACCTGTGCATCCAGTTCCTTTACTTTCTTCCCCAACTCTTCAAAGTCTTTGCAGATTGTCGGTAGGTCCTTCCTTGCCGTGTCATTGGTGCCAACATGTATCAGAAGAAATGGGTGGACGTCCTTGGAGTTGAAGAGCTTTGGTATCCTATCGGTCACATCCTTGATCATCGCACCTGGAAGGCAGCATACTTCTCTTGCAGTTATGTCCGGTCTGCAGATGGCTGCTTCTGTGCCTCTCAGTAGTGAGTCTCCCACCACCACCACTCTTCGTTGCTTCTTGGCTGTACTTTTTGCTGTCACTTGTTGCTGTGTGCCCTTTTCTTTTTTGCTTGCTGGTATTGCTTCATCCTTAGGTGTGCCATCTTCATCCTCTACAAAGATTTGATATCGGTTCTTCAGTTGTGTGGTTGGTGATTTCTCCATGGTCTTCTTGCTTCTTTTGGTCACATGCTTCCACTCATCTGCTTTTGGAGGTTCTCTGACACTTTTTTCACCTTCTGTGACCAGTAGAGATGCTTCTGTTCTGTCTAGAAAGTCTTCATTCTCTTTGATGAGTTTCAAAGTTGCTATTCTTTCTTCCAGACCCCGCACCTTTTCTTCTAAAAGGGCCACTAGTCTACACTTCTGACAGGTGAAATTTGATTCTTCTTCTGGTCGATCTGTGAACATGTAGCACATGCTGCAGCTCACCATGTAGGTTGTCACATCTGCCATGTTGCTCCTAGATCCTGCTGACTTGCTGTGTGTTTTCCTTCTTGTGTAATCTACTCAGCCAAGCTCTCTTGCATTAATGTCCTTACGGCGCGCGATTTGGTGATTCTTTCCAAGCAGCTGGTCCCGGCTGTACCCAACGATCTTCTAGCTTAGGGAGACTCTTCGCTTTTCCCAGAAGGCACCTGGAATATGCAAATTAGCCTCCTCAAGCTTGAATCCCTGCTTAGGGTTAGGGTTAGGGGTGCTGCCTTATTTATAGGATCTGTCTATTGGGGGGTGTGCTGCCTTATTTACAGGATCTGTCTATTGGGGGGGTGCTGCCTTATTTACAGGATCTGTCTATTGGGGGGGTGCTGCCTTATTTATAGGATCTGTCTATTAGGGAGTGTGCTGCCTTATTTACAGGATCTGTCTATTGGGGGGGTGTGCTGCCTTATTTACAGGATCTGCCTATTGGGGGGGTGCTGCCTTATTTACAGGATCTGTCTATTGGGGGGTGCTGCCTTATTTATAGGATCTGCCTATTGGGGGGGTGCTGCCTTATTTATAGGATCTGTCTATTGGGGGGTGTGCTGCCTTATTTATAGGATCTGTCTATTGGGGGGGTGTGCTGCCTTATTTATAGGATCTGCCTATTGGGGGGTGCTGCCTTATTTATAGGATCTGCCTATTGGGGGGGTGCTGCCTTATTTATAGGATCTGCCTATTGGGGGGGTGCTGCCTTATTTATAGGATCTGTCTATTGGGGGGTGTGCTGCCTTATTTATAGGATCTGTCTATTGGGGGGGGGTGCTGCCTTATTTATAGGATCTGCCTATTGGGGGGGTGCTGCCTTATTTATAGGATCTGTCTATTGGAGGGGTGTGCTGCCTTATTTACAGGATCTGTCTATTGGGGGGGGGGGGGTGCTGCCTTATTTACAGGATCTGCCTATTATGGGTTGCTGCCTTATTTACAGGATCTGTCTATTGGGGGGGTGTGCTGCCTTATTTACATGGTCTGTCTATTGGGGGGGGTGCTGCCTTATATACAGGATCTGCCTATTGGGGGGGCGCTGCCTCATATACATGATCTGCCTATTGGGGGGTGCTGCCTTTTATACAGGATCGGCCTATTCGGGGGGTGCTGCCTTATATACAGGATTTGCCTATTGGGGGGTGCTGCTTTATATACAGGATCTGCCTATTGGGGGGTACTGCCTTATATACAGGATCGGCCTATTGGGGGGGTGCTGCCTTATATACAGGATTTGCCTATTGGGGGGTGCTTCCTTATATACAGGATCTGCCTATTGGGGGGGTTCTGCCTTATATACGGGATCTGCCTATGGGGATGCTGCCTTATATACGGGATCTGCCTATGGGGGTGCTGCCTTATATACAGTATCTGCCTATGGGGGATTCTGCCTTATATACAGGATCTGCCTATAGCGGGGGGTGCTGCCTTATTCTACAGGATCTGCTTATGGGGGGAGTGCTGCCTTATACACAGGATCTGCCTAGAGGGGGGAGTGCTGCCTTATTCTACAGGATCTGCCTATAGGGGGGAGTACTGCCTTATTCTACAGGATCTGCCTATGGGGGGAGTGCTGCCTTATATACAGGATCTGCCTATAGGGGGAGTGCTGCCTTATTATACAGGATCTGCCTATGGGGGAGTGCTGCCTTATATACAGGATCTGCCTAGAGGGGGGAGTGCTGCCTTTTTCTACAGGATCTGCCTATAGGGGGGAGTACTGCCTTATTCTACAGGATCTGCCTATGGGGGAGTGCTGCCTTATATACAGGATCTGCCAATAGGGGGAGTGCTGCCTTATTATACAGGATCTGCCTATGGGGGAGTGCTGCCTTATTCTGCAGGATCTGCCTATGGGGGGAGTGCTGCCTTATTCTAAAGGATCTGCTTATGGGGGAGGTGCTGCCTTATACTACAGGGTCTGCCTATGGGGAGTGCTTTAAACTACAGGGTCTGCCTATAGGGGTGCTGCCTTGTGCTATATTGAGGACTATCTGGCATATTATACTATATGGCGTTTATCTATGGGGCCATCATACAGTATGGGGATTACAGTGTTGGAGCCATCAAACAGTTTGAAGGCTACTAAGGCGTCAGTATACTGTGTGGGTGGTACTATACAGTTAGGGGGCATTATACTGTGTATGGGGGAGCTGTACGGGGGGGAGACTCGGGACATTATTAAATGTAAAGTGGGCACTTATTGAAATAGGGGAACTCAGGTTACTGTGACTATCAAAGGGGCACACAGAGGGCATTATTACTTTCTAGGGGGCAAAATGTGGGCTCTGTTTTCTAGGGCACTTGCACCCGGCATTACTATATTATAGAGGGGTGCTTTAGAATTTAGAAGGTACAGAGAACCACAGAGTAGGTGCAGTAATAGGGTTACATACGGCAGCAGCGGCTCAGTATTGGGGTATCAGGTGCAGTAATAGGGACACATACGGCAGCAGTGGCTCAGTATTGGGGTATCAGGTGCAGTAATAGGGACACATACAGCAGCAGCAGCTCAGTATTGGGGTATCAGGTGCAGTAATAGGGACACATATGGCAGCAGCGGCTCAGTATTGGGGTATCAGGTGCAGTAATAGGGACACATACGGCAGCAGAGGTTCAGTATTGGGGTATCAGGAGCAGTAATAGGGACACATACGGCAGCAGCGGCTCAGTATTGGGGTATCAGGTGCAGTAATATGGACACATACGGCAGCAGCGGCTCAGTATTGGGGTATCAGGTGCAGTAATATGGACACATACGGCAGCAGCGGCTCAGTATTGGGGTATCAGGTGCAGTAATAGGGACAAATACGGCAGCAGCGGCTCAGTATTGGGGTATCAGGTGCAGTAATAGGGACACATACGGCAGCAGCGGCTCAGTATTGGGGTATCGGGCAGTAATAGGGACAAATAGGGCAGCAGCGGCTCTGTTTTGGGGTATCAGGTGTAGTAATAGGGACACATACGGCAGCAGGGGCTCAGTATTGGGGTATCAGGTGTAGTAATAGGGACACATACGGCAGCAGCGGCTCAGTATTGGGGTATCAGGTGCAGTAATAGGGACACATACGGCAGCAGCGGCTCAGTATTGGGGTATCGGGCAGTAATAGGGACACATAGGGCAGCAGCGGCTCAGTATTGGGGTATCAGGTGTAGTAATAGGGAAATATATGGCAGCAGGGGCTCAGTATTGGGGTATCAGCAAGATTAGGGGTCTGTGCAGGTTGAGAATAGATGGTGATGGCTGGAATGTGAGAAGTGAAACGTGTCTTTGTTGTTTTCTCTGCAGACAAGTTGTAGCTGGAAGAAGTTGTCATGTCGGTCTGGGCTAGATGGAAAAGACGGGAAAAGTGACGATTCCATCATAAAGAACGTCAATGGTAAGTCCTTATCTGTAACTGTGCTGTGATCTCTTATATGCTCTGTAGGGCTGGTATTTACCACTGACCATATGGCGGTAATATCCATGTTGGTCGTTATATAGAGATTATCTTCAGTAACAGCGCGGTCATCTGCTGAGGTTCTCCACTATTAGGGGGCATCATCGAGTTGTAATCAAGGTTACCTGGTTAGGGGCACACTCAGAAGCTTCGCCCCCCCTGGACCAAAACCCTAGCTACGCCTCTGGGTGCACCCTTATTTTACATGGCAGTTTTGTCACAGATGAGCGCGGTCACCGAACCAAGACTCTTATGCGCATGCGCAGTCAGGCCAGAAGTAAAGTATATACGAGCGGCGCCTACCTATTACTCCTATTACCATAGCAGCTTGGAGGCTCCTTTAGGACAGCTGCGAGAGGGAAAGTGCCCCTCTTCACACATGAGAATATCAACAGCGCGGTCAAAGAAAGAGTGATGGTTAGATGTCACATAGAGTGTCATTGTCAATGAGCAATGCTTCTCCCCCATATAAATAGACCTGCACGCCCAAGTATGACAATGCGTGTGCTGTTATAGCAGTGCTTTGTGTATATTATCACTGGCTTTTATCCGACTATAGGTAAAAGGATTATATGGTACAGCAGTTAGTAGTTATTATAATATTTTTGTATATTGTCTAGCACCTTTTCTAGACAATTTTTGTGTACCATAGCATGATAGGCCTATTTTGACTGTTTAATGTGTTCCTATTGTGTATACTGAGATATCGTGTGGCATTTGTATCCATTTGTATTACTTATATTTGACCTAATATATGTTGTAACTGTGGTCAAGGACTACGGATAAGTGTATAAGACCCATCAGTGTACTTTCTGTGCAACATACTGTTTTTGCTTTATTGTAGTGTGGACCCGCCACCAGTGTTGAGCATTCCGATACCGCAAGTAACGGGTATCGGCCGATACTTGCGGTATCGGAATTCCGATACCGAGATCTGATATTTTTGTGATATCGGGTATCGGTATCGAATCAATAGGGATGTGTAAAATAAAGAATTAAAATAAAAAATATTGATATGCTCACCTCTCCGGCGGCCCCTGGACTTCACACTGCTAACCGGGAGGCTTCTTTGTTTAAAAAGCGCGCCTTTCGGACCTGTGAATGACGTCCCGGCTTCTGATTGGTCGCGTGCCGCCCATGTGACCGGCACGCGACCAATCAGAGGCCGCGACGTCATTCGCAGGTCCTCAATTCCTAGAATTAGCAGTTTTGTGAATGAGAATGACGTCGCGGCTTCTGATTGGCCGCGTGCCGGTCACATGGGCGGCACGCGGCCAATCAGAAGCCGCGACGTCATTCTCATTCACAAAACTGCTAATTCTAGGAATTGAGGACCTGCGAATGACGTCACGGCCTCTGATTGGTCGCGTGCCGGTCACATGGGCGGCACGCGGCCAATCAGAAGCCGCGACGTCATTCTCATTCACAAAACTGCTAATTCTAGGAATTGAGGACCTGCGAATGACGTCGCGGCCTCTGATTGGTCGCGTGCCAGTCACATGGGCGGCACGCGACCAATCAGAAGCCGGGACGTCATTCACAGGTCCGAAAGGCGCGCTTTTTAAACAAAGAAGCCTCCCGGTTAGCAGCGTGAAGTCCAGGGGCCGCCGGAGAGGTGAGCATATCAATATTTTTTATTTTAATTCTTTATTTTACACATCCCTATGGATCCCAGGGCCTGAAGGAGAGTTTCCTCTCCTTCAGACCCTGGGAACCATGAGAATACCTTCCGATACTTGATGTCCCATTGACTTGTATTGGTATCGGATATCGGTATCGGCGATATCCGATATTTTTCGGGTATCGGCCGATACTATCCGATACCGATACTTTCAAGTATCGGACGGTATCGCTCAACACTACCCGCCACCTCTACTTATGTGGTGGAGGCCTTTTAAATGTTTTTAAATGTGCTTTGTGTGTTCTCAATAAATTGATTGTTATTTAGTATATCTTTGTGTTGGTGATCCCATTTTTTTGCATACCTTTTCGTAGTTTGGTGTATTTCATGTGAGTATGCAATAGGTGATCCCATACCTCTATGTTGATGGTGCCCCCTCTAACATATACTGTTTTGCTCTGGTTTGTGTGACCAATTTCTTTCGTTGGTTTTCTTGAGTGGTGGCACATCAGGAAGGATTATATAATATGGATTTGAATGCCAGGGAGGCCTTTTGGCGTAGTCAGGAGGGGGATATTTTTGGCCCTACTGAGGTGGTGTCGGGGGCTGGTACCCCGAATGTTGATGGTTTTGAATCACTGTCTTCTGAGATCATTAATTTGCATAAGAACCTCACCAAGACTTGGTGGAATACCAAAACATTAGAAGAATGTAAGAAACAGAATTTAACCCCGAGAGGGTTGAGGGCTCAGATTTTTCCCGCATGGGAGGTTGATAGCGGTTTTAAAGAGGCGTGGGAAAAAGGTCTGCATAAGTGTTGCTATATACTGATTGATCTACTTATAGAACATGATCAGAAGGTTTTGGCTAGTTTAAAGGAGGAGATCAGGATTAAAGAGTCAAAATTGGACTCATATGATAAAAAGGAGAAGGTTGTGCCCTTTAAAGAACATCTCAAAACAATTATCGAGCGTTTTGAGAAAGACATAATTAAGAGAAAGAAAGACAAGTTCCAAAGGGACAAGCTAGATTATGCTGAGGGCAGGGCCTTCAGATGGTCACATTACGGTAATAGGAGGCCGGGCTTTGGCAGGCCACAGTCTTCGAACATTGGTACCAGTAACGGAGATCGTGAGATGGTATCTAGCGATTTTTTATCTACGGACACCAGCGACCGAGAAAGCGGCATAAACGGGGGAGAAGGAACCGCAATAGCCCGCAAGAAGAGAACAGGGCGTCACAGGGAGTGGTCACCAAGCTTCAAGCGAGTGACACGCTTCAACAACCGCAGACGATAGAGCCGGACCCAATGTCGAGGACAGGTGGGGGTGAGTTGAATATTATTAACCTATCCTCATATAGGCTATCTGGTGCTGAAATCAAACTTCTATCTAGGGGCCTGTCCTTCTCCCCGATGAATACACTGGACAAATTCGAATTGACGAAGGATTTGTACTTATTCTGTAGGCAATTAACATTCAAATTGTTATACCAGAACCCTTCAATGATGGATGATATGACAGAGACCGATAGACTCCTGTTGAGAGATTTGACGGACCTGTTGGAGGAAAATGAAAACTACCAAGGTAGGCGGAAATTTATTGATAGAATACCCTCACAGGCCACTCCATCACTCGCCTTATTCCCGGCGGTTCAAATTTTCTTTGAAAAAACCAGTAAGGAGATCCAAAAATTGAAGGTGGATAAATTTGGACAGAATAATCTCTCTAAAGAGGAAAAACAAGCTTTGTCTAGTCTTAAATCGAATGATCTTTTTGAGATCGGTTAGGCAGACAAGGGGGGTAACATAGTGCTGTGGCCGAAAGACCTGTATTGCAAGGAGGCAAGGAAGCAATTGGGGAATACACAACACTATGTTATCCTACCATCGGATCCAACAAACGTTTTTAAGGCAGGTCTGGATAGACTCTTGGGTAATGCTTATATGCAAAACATCATTGACAGAAAAGAGCTGGATTTTATTACGGTTAAGCACCCGGTCGTTCCGACCTTCTATATGTTACCCAAGGTGCATAAGTCTGTGACGGAACCCCCGGGGAGGCCCATCGTTTCGGGCATCGGAGGTTTGTACGAAAAATCTTGTATTTACCTGGACTTTTTCTTGCAGCCCTTGGTCCTCAGACTGAAGTCCTACATACGTGACTCCTCGTTTCTGATACAGCAACTGGACCCCTTGGTACTACCTGATGACATCATTTTGGCAACTTTGGACGTACCAACATCAACCACGACCTAGGTATAGCAGCTGTGACCTATTTCCTGGATAAATATTCTACAGGGAATAGGGGCCATGATTCGTTTATTATAGATCTTTTAAGAACCATCCTTGAGAAAAGTTATTTCACTTTCTATAGGGTTTTCTATAAACAGGTATCAGGTACAGCCATGGGGGCTAGATGCGCACCCCCCTATGCGAACCTCTTTATGGGGTGGTAGGAGGAAACGCAAGTGATCAAGAATCGGTACTTTGGAAAAAATGATTTGAAATGGTACCGGTTCATTGATGATATTATTGTTTTGTGGACAGGTACAGCTGAGTCTCTGGAAAATTTTGTGGAAGAATTAAATACGAACCAGTACAATATTCGTCTGACATCGCATTATTCCACTGCAACAGTTGACTTCCTTGATTTGAGGATTATGGTCCAGAACAACAGGATCAACACTACCCTATTTCGTAAAAGCACAGCCACGAACAATGTACTACACTACTCAAGCTTTCATCCAAGCCACCTACGGAACAGCATCCCCAAGGGACAATTCCTGCGTCTTCGTAGGAATTGCAGCACTATGTCGGACTTTCAAGTAGAAGCAAGGTCACTCACCAATCGGTTCCAGGAACGCGGGTACCCCCGTAAAATTATTGCTGGGGCATTTCAACATGCCCGTCAGAGATCAAGGGACGAGGTCTTGGAAACGCGGCAGAGAGTCACTCACAACCAACTAAGTTTGATAACAAAATTTCATAACCAGTGGGGTGACGTTCATCATATCCTGGATGAGAACTGGGGCATTCTGTTAAGTGACTCGAGGCTGAAATCTATCATCCCGGAGAGACCGAGGGTGGTAGCTAGGAGGGCCAGGAATTTGAAAGATTCCTTGTCCAGGAGTTATTTCAGGCGTGCCACGGTTAAAACGGGCGCAGGGAACAAAATCATCGGTTCTTTTCCTTGTGGGTGTTGCTCCATATGCCCTATGATGCTGGGGGAGGTGGGTACGAGGATACCTTCATTACCATTTCAGATAAGGTCGAGGTCATTTTTCAACTGTCGAACACGTAATTTGGTATATGCCCTTATTTGTGGGTGCAGGAAAATATACGTGGGCCAAACAACCCAAGAGTTGCGCCGTCGTGTTCAACAACATGTTTCTAATATAACCATGGCCAGAGTTGATAGGGAGAGGGGCAAACAACTGACCTCTGTAGCAACTCATTTTTTGGAACAGCACAACGGTAATCCTAGAACACTCCAGGTTAAGGGTTTAGAAGGTGTTACCCCCAGTATCAGAGGGGGGAGAGTATCGGTTGAATTGTTAAGGAAAGAGTCTCGCTGGATTTTTTATCTCAAATGTCTAACACCAGTTGGACTAAACGAAGAATTACTATATACTGGGTTCTATAAAAGACTATAAGAATGTTGTCCTTTCCAGAATTGGTTAGCGGCATGTATATGGTCATTTATGGACACTAGTGGGGAATGGTGATACTTGGGCACATGAGGAAGTGTGTGTTTTTTTTTTTTTGTTTTTTTGTGTGTTTTATTACATATCCGAGTTCATGGATAGGTTATCCTTCTACAGCTGTGGTTCTTGGACGATCTGGGGACTGAGAACCTAAATGAACACACAAGATTATGGATGTTCTGTTGCTTACATCTTATCAGACCTGTACCGAATACATATTCAACTGTTATATTTTAATTATATACATTTTTTTTTTCTTGTGCCCATAGTATTAAAGGGACACTGTCACCTGAATTTGGAGGGAACAATCTTCAGCCATGGAGGCGGGGTTTTTGGGTGTTTGATTCACCCTTTCCTTACCGCTGGCTGCATGCTGGCTGCAATATTGGATTGAAGTTCATTCTCTGTCCTCCATAGTACACGCCTGCACAAGGCAAGATTGCTTTGCGCAGGCGTGTACTATGGAGGACAGAGAATGAACTTCAATCAAATATTGCAGCCAGCATGCAGCCAGCGGGTAAGGAAAGGGTGAATCAAACACCCAAAAACCCCGCCTCCATGGCTGAAGATTGTTCCCTCCAAATTCAGGTGACAGTGTCCCTTTAAGGGGCTCACACAATGTAGTGAACTTGGCTTTATTCTAAGCACTGGGAATAAATTCTGTAAACTAGGAATATGCGGTCATTGACTATCTTTTATTTAGAACTATTGTCAAGCTATCTGTCTGAGGGCATTTTTTTACATGACTGTGTAGATAATTCCGCTACCTGTGTTGGGCTGATTGAATTATATATATCATATTCACCTAATGGAAAGCCCCTCTGTGAGCTTTGAGGGAGCACACCCACTCTTATAGTTTTTGATCTGGTTAATTCAAATATGCCAACTGACATATACAGGCTGAGGGGCTATCCCGCTCACTGATTTCTCTAGGGCCAGACTGCTTTCATTCTGTGTATGTGCGCAAATATGACTAGGTGGGTCTCAGTGAAATATATGGGGTCTGCCTGGGAGTTATAGGAACATCATTTTGCCCAGTAGGTCTGGTGTGATTAGATATGGGCAGACAAATATAGGTGTATTTATTACATTGTTTAGTATATGAGGAGGATTGCTTTGACCGGATGGGCATTGGAAACACTGTGTATGATTTCCGGCTATCAGTCATTTTTTAATGACTGTTTAGGGCAGTTTTTTACTGTGAATGGGGACTTGCTTCCTCAGACGGGACATATATTGATTACTGTGCAGCAGGCAATCCTAAGTATGCATAGGGGCGCTTCCAATATTGCAGTTTGTACAACCAGGGTTGGTATTGCAATGCTGGCAATAGGTAGACACTGTCTTATGATCTAGTCTTTAGCGTTGTCCACGTATGCGCACAAGGTTCTTGGGCTAGCATTTGTGTTTGCCGTTAGCCTACTGTTATATTAAACAATGTTGCAGTCTTACGTATAGCTCATAGAAGATAATAGCAACCCGCACCACCGACCACACACTGTGGTCACTCCTGGTGAGAACACCTTCACTGAACCGCAGACCTCGGGTGCTAATAGCCTGAAAACATACCATGTGGAATATAGGCGGAAAGAAAGCAGCAGCACTCACCAATCTTCACGGCACGGGGGGGTGTGGATACAAGGACACATACGGGAACCCGTTGAAGCACCTGGGAGGTGCGAAACGGCTGTCGTTCAGCCCCCACATGTCCTTGAATCCACACACCCCCGTGCCGTAAAGATACTTTTCATTAATAAATAGCCTGCAAGAAGACTGGTGAGTGCTGCCGTAGTCTTATGTATAGCATTGTCATACTTGGGTGTGCAGGTCTATTTATATGGGGGAGAAGCATTGCTCATTGACAATGACACTCTATGTGACATCTAACCATCACTCTTTCTTTGACCGCGCTGTTGATATTCTCATGTGTGAAGAGGGGCACTTTCCCTCTCGCAGCTGTACTAAAGGAGCCTCCAAGCTGCTATGATAATAGGAGTAATAGGTAGGCGCCGCTCATATATACTTTACTTAGGGCCTGACTGCGCATGCACATAAGAGTCTTGGTTCGGTGACTGCGCTCATCTGTGACAAAACCGCCATGTAAAATAAGGGTGCACCACTACTCCCTGTGCGGGCGGAATGGGACACTAATGTCTGTGTAGTGGTAAAAACTATTGCGTAATAGTCGAGTTGCTTGTATCTGCGCGTGTGCAGAGCAAGCAGGGGGCCTGTTACTGGGGCAACAAGACCTAGAGGCAGGCGCCGGTATGATACCTTACTTCCGGTCTATGACTTCCGGTTACGGCGACGGTAACCGCTATGAACGCTGACATGCGGCCTGATGATCGCCACCTGTGCCTACACCTGGTATGAGTTTACTATCAAGGTTTAATGTATAAAATATGGGGGACACATGAAGGGGGTATGCTCTGACCTTGAGGAAGACGCTTAGTGCGTCGACACACGTTGGTCCAGGACACTGATGGGGTCATAGGGACATATTATGCCCAGCACAATAGAGGGCTAACAGGTCTTTTATTTTGGTGAGATACCTAGCGTGGCTTATAGCCGGAGCTTACTTTATAAACTTTGAGTCAAGCTGATGCATGTGGCCCTAGGCTGTTATAGCAGTGCTTTGTGTATATTATCAGTGGCTTTTATCCGACTATAGGTAAAAGGACTATATGGTACAGCAGTTAGTAGTTATTATAATATTTTTGTAAATTGTCTAGCACCTTTTCTAGAGAATTTTTGTGTACCATAGCATGATAGGCCTATTTTGACTGTTTAATGTGTTCCTATTGTGTATACTGAGATATCGTGTGGCGCATTTGTATCCATTTGTATTACTATATTTGACCTAATATATGTTGTAACTGTGGTCAAGGACTACGGATAAGTGTATAAGACCCATCAGTGTACTTTCTGTGCAACATACTGTTTTTGCTTTATTGTAGTGTGGACCCGCCACCTCTACTTATGTGGTGGAGGCCTTTTAAATGTTTTTAAATGTGCTTTGTGTGTTCTCAATAAATGGATTGTTATTTAGTATATCTTTGTGTTGGTGATACTATTTTTTTGCATACCTTTTCGTAGTTTGGTCTAAATCCTTTAGATGCTTCAAAAGGATTAAAGGAATGTGGTAGGAAAAATTAAAATTTAACTTTTTCCCTCAATAATGTTGTTTTTAGCCCCACATGTTGCATCTTCACAAGGGTAACAGGAAAAAATGGATTTTGCTATTTCTCCTGAGTATGCTGATACCTCATATGTAGGGTTGAGCGAAACGGGTCGTTCATTTTCAAAAGTCGCCGACTTTTGGCAAAGTCGGGTTTCATGAAACCCGATCCGACCCCTGTGCGGGGTCGGCCATGCGGTACGCGACTTTCGCGCCAAAGTCACGTTTCAATGACGCGAAAAGCGCCATTTCTCAGCCAATGAAGGTAAACGCAGAGTGTGGGCAGCGTGATGACATAGGTCCTGGTCCCCACCATCTTAGAGAAGGGCATTGCAGTGATTGGCTTGCTGTCCGCGGCGTCACAGGGGCTATAAAGGGGCGTTCCCGCCGACCGCCATGTTACTGCTGCTGATCTGAGCTTAGGGAGAGGTTGCTGCCGCTTCGTCAGAAGCAGGGATAGCGTTAGGCAGGGTCCATTAACCACCAAACCGCTTGTGCTGTAGCGATTTCCACTGCCCAACACCACCTTCGGTGTGCAGGGACAGTGGAAGCTACATTTTTTTTTTCCCCTCAGCGCTGTAGCTCATTGGGCTGCCCTAGAAGGCTCCCTGATAGCTGCATTGCTGTGTGTACGCCGCTGTGCAAACCAACTGCTTTTTTCAAAGCACAAATCCTCTTGTTCCTTCCTTTCTGCACAGCTATCTTTTTGGTTTGTACACACTTTTTATTTAATTTGTGCATCAGTCCACTCCTTATTGCTGCCTGCCATACCTGGCTGAGATTACTGCAGGGAGATAGTAATTGAAGGACAGTTCCTTTTTTTTTGTGGGAGATTAAGATTGGCATTTCTGCTAGAGTGCCATCCCTGTCTGTGTCATCTCTCACTCAGTGGGCCATAGAAAGCCTATTTATTTTTTTGCTTGATTTGGGTTCTAAAATCTACCTGAAAAAATCACTACATCAATCAGTGGGAGAAAAATATTGGCCTCAGGGCTTGTGTGCCACTCCTTACTCCTGTGTGTGCCATCTCTCACTCAGTGGGCCATAGAAAGCCTATTTATTTTTTTGCTTGATTTGGGTTCCAAAATCTACCTGAAAAAATCACAACATCAATCAGTGGGAGAAAAATATTGGCCTCAGGGCTTGTGTGCCACTCCTGACTCCTGTGTGTGCCATCTCTCACTCAGTGGGCCATAGAAAGCCTATTAATTTTTTTGCTTGATTTGGGTTCTAAATTCTACCTGAAAAAATCAATAAATCAATCAGTGGGAGATTAATATTGGCCTTTGGGCTTGTGTGCCAGTCCTAAGCGTGCCATCTCTCTCTCTCAGATAGTGGGCCATAGAAAGCCTATTTATTATTTTTTTATTGGGTTTATAAATTTTCCCTGGAAAAAAAAAAAAAAAGTGGGAGATTAATATTGGCCTCTGGGCTTGTGTGCCAGTCCTGAGCGTGCCATCTCTCTCACAAATAGTGGGCCATAGAAAGCCTATTTATTTTTTTGGTTGATTTGGGTTCTAAATTCTACCTGAAAAAATCAATAAATCAATCAGTGGGAGATTAATATTGGCCTTTGGGCTTGTGTGCCAGTCCTAAGCGTGCCATCTCTCTCTCTCAGATAGTGGGCCATAGAAAGCCTATTTATTATTTTTTTTATTGGGTTTATAAATTTTCCCTGGAAAAAAAAAAAAAAGTGGGAGATTAATATTGGCCTCTGGGCTTGTGTGCCAGTCCTGAGCGTGCCATCTCTCTCACAAATAGTGGGCCATAGAAAGCCTATTTATTTTTTGGGTTGATTTGGGTTCTAAATTCTACCTGAAAAAATAAATAAATCAATCAGTGGGAGATAAATATTGGCCTCTGGGCTTGTGTGCCACTCCTGACTCCTGTGTGCGTCATCTCTCAGTCAGTGGGCCCTAGAAAGCCTATTTTTTGTTTTATTTGTTTTCTAAATTCTCCCTGAAAAAATCATTTTATTTTATTTGGTTTCTAAATTATTCCTGAAAAAATCATTTTTTTTGTATTTTTTTTTTTCTAAAGTCTCCCTGAAAAAAAAAAAAAAATCAAATCAGTGGGAGATTAACCCCTTACCGGCATCGGACGTACTATACCGTCCGATGCCGGCTCCCCTGCTTTAATGCAGGGCTCCGCGGTGAGCCCGCACCAAAGCCGGGACATGTCAGCTGTTTTGAACAGCTGACATGTGCCCGTAATAGGCGCGGGCAGAATCGCGATCTGCCCGCACCTATTAACTAGTTAAATGCCGCTGTCAAACGCAGACAGCGGCATTTAACTACCGCTTCCGGCCGGGCGGCCGGAAATGACGTCATCGCCGACCCCCGTCACATGTCCGGGGGTCGGCGATGCGTCTCCATTGTAGCCATAGAGGTCCTTGAGACCTCTATGGTTACTGATTGCCCGTCGCTGTGAGCGCCACCCTGTGGTCGGCGCTCACAGCACACGTGCAATTCTGCTACATTGCAGCGATCAGCAGATCGCTGCTATGTAGCAGAGCCGATCGTGCTGTCCCTGCTTCTAGCCTCCCATGGAGGCTATTGAAGCATGGCAAAAGTAAAAAAAAAAAGTTTAAAAAAATGTGAAAAAAATAAAAAAAACATAAAAGTTTAAATCACCCCCCTTTCGCCCCAATCAAAATAAATCAATAAAAAAAATATCAAATCTACGCATATTTGGTATCGCCGCGCTCAGAATTGCCCGATCTATCACATAAAAAAAAGTATTAACCTGATCGCTAAACAGCGTAGCGGGAAAAAAACTCGAAACACCAGAATTACGTTTTTTTGGTCGCCGCGACATTGCATTAAAATGCAATAACGGGCGATCAAAAGAACGTATCTGCACCGAAATGCTATCAATTAAAAACGTCATCTCGGCACGCAAAAAATAAGCCCTCAACCGACCCCAGATCACGAAAAATGGAGACGCTACGAGTATCGGAAAATGGCGCAATTTTTTTTTTTTTTTTTTTTAGCAAAGTTTGGAATTTTTTTTCACCACTTAGATAAAAAATAACCTAGTCATGTTTGGTGTCTATGAACTCGTAATGACCTGGAGAATCATAATGGCAGGTCATTTTTAGCATTTAGTGAACCTAGCAAAAAAGCCAAACAAAAAACCAATGTGGGATTGCACTTTTTTTGCAATTTCACCGCACTTGGAATTTTTTTCCCGTTTTCTAGTACACGACATGCTAAAACCAATGATGTCGTTCAAAAGTACAACTCGTCCCGCAAAAAATAAGCCCTCACATGGCCAAATTGACGGAAAAATAAAAAAGTTATGGCTCTGGGAAGGAGGGGAGCGAAAAACGAACACGGAAAAACGAAAAATCCCCTGGTCATGAAGGGGTTAATATTGCCCTTTCTGCTTGTGTGCCAGTCTTGACTCCTGGGTGTGCCATCTCTCTCTCTCCAATTGTGGGCCATAGAAAGCCTATTAATTTTTTTGCTTGATTTGGGTTCCAAAATCTACCTGAAAAAATCACTAAATCAATCAGTGGGAGATAAATATTGGCCTCTGGGCTTGTGTGCCACTCCTGACTCCTGTGTGCGTCCTCTCTCACTCAGTGGGCCCTACAAAGCCTATTTTTTTTATTTGTTTTCTAAATTCTCCCTGAAACAATCATTTTATTTTATTTTGTTTCTAAATTCTTCCTGAAAAATTCATTTTTTTGTATTTTTTTTTTCTAAAGTCTCCCTGAAAAAAAAAAAAAATCAAATCAGTGGGAGATTAATATTGCCCTTTCTGCTTGTGTGCCAGTCTTGACTCCTGGGTGTGCCATCTCTCTCTCTCCAATTGTGGGCCATAGAAAGCTTATTAATTTTTTGCTTGATTTGGGTTCCAAAATCTACCTGAAAAAATCACTAAATCAATCAGTGGGAGATAAATATTGGCCTCTGGGCTTGTGTGCCACTCCTGACTCCTGTGTGCGTCCTCTCTCACTCAGTGGGCCCTACAAAGCCTATTTTTTTTTTTATTTGTTTTCTAAATTCTCCCTGAAACAATCATTTTATTTTATTTTGTTTCTAAATTCTTCCTGAAAAATTCATTTTTTTGTATTTTTTTTTCTAAAGTCTCCCTGAAAAAAACAAAAAAAACAAATCAGTGGGAGATTAATATTGCCCTTTCTGCTTGTGTCCCAGTCTTGACTCCTGGGTGTGCCATCTCTCTCTCTCTCTCCAATTGTGGGCCATAGAAAGCCTATTTATTTTTTGGGTTGATTTGGGTTCCAAAATCTACCTGAAAAAATCACTAAATCAATCAGTGGGAGATAAATATTGGCCTCTGGGCTTGTGTGCCACTCCTGACTCCTGTGTGCGTCATCTCTCACTCAGTGGGCCCTAGAAAGCCTATTTTTTGTTTTATTTGTTTTCTAAATTCTCCCTGAAACAATCATTTTATTTTATTTGGTTTCTAAATTATTCCTGAAAAAATCATTTTTTTTGTATTTTTTTTTCTAAAGTCTCCCTGAAAAAAAAAAAAAAATCAAATCAGTGGGAGATTAATATTGCCCTTTCTGCTTGTGTGCCAGTCTTGACTCCTGGGTGTGCCATCTCTCTCTCCAATTGTGGGCCATAGAAAGCCTATTAATTTTTTTGCTTGATTTGGGTTCCAAAATCTACCTGAAAAAATCACTAAATCAATCAGTGGGAGATAAATATTGGCCTCTGGGCTTGTGTGCCACTCCTGACTCCTGTGTGCGTCCTCTCTCACTCAGTGGGCCATAGAAAGCCTATTTTTTTTTAATTTGTTTTCTAAATTCTCCCTGAAACAATCATTTCATTTTATTTGGTTTATAAATTCTTCCTTAAAAAATCTTTTTTTTTTATTATTTTTTTTTTCTAAAGTCTCCCTTTTAAAAAAAAAAAAACAAATCAGTGGGAGATTAATATTTACATTTGCGCTTCAGTGACAGTCCTGCGTGTGTGGCATCTCTCTCATTTGTTGCCACCAACAACAGAGTGTGTAACATTGTGCCTGATTTTCGTTGTGGTCTCACCCACCTGTAAAGGGGTAGCTAAATCATACTGAAGTTATAGCTCACCGTGTAAGTTGTGTGACAGCAACAAATACCGCTAGTTTGGTAACGTTTTTAAAACAATGAGGAAGTCTGGTGGAAGAGGTCGTGGCCGGGGGCGTTCATTGTCAGATGGTAATGAGGGTAGTGGTAGTGGTGGAGCATCAGGTGGTCGTGGGAAAAAAAATATTGCACCTAAGTCTGGAGCTGTGGAGCCAGGTTCGTCGTCTGGCTACACAAGGCCTCGAACGCTCCCTTTTCTGGGAGTAGGAAAACCGCTTTTAAAGCCGGAGCAGCAAGAGCAAGTTTTGGCTTATCTTGCTGACTCAGCCTCTAGCTCTTTTGCCTCCTCTCGTGAAACTGGTAAAAGTAAAAGCAGCGCGTCGTTAGTGGATGTTCACGGTCAGGGACAAGTCGCTTCCTTGTCCTCTTCAGCAAAAACAACAACAGAGAAGAATGCAGCAGGCGACACAACGGGTTACTCCATGGAGCTCTTTACACATACCGTCCCTGGCTTAGAAAGTGAAGCAGTTAACAGTCCATGCCCATTACAAGTTGAATCTGACATGGAGTGCACTGATGCACAGCCACAGCCAGACTACTATGCTGGTCCTTTGACTCAGACCACAACATTGCCCTCGCAGGGTGCTGATCAAGAATCAGACCCTGATGAGACTATTTTGCCCCATCACGAACGCTATACCACCGACCGACACGGTGACACAGACGAAGTTGCACACGAGCTACAAGAAGAGGTAATAGATGACCCAGTTCTTGACCCCGATTGGCAGCCATTGGGGGAACAGGGTGCAGGCGGCAGCAGTTCTGAAGCGGAGGAGGAGGGGCCGCAGCAGGCATCAACATCGCAACAGGTTCCATCTGCCGGGCCCGTATCTTGCCCAAAACGCGTGGCAAAGTCAAAACCTGTTGGAGGACAGCGTGGCCATCCGGTTAAAGCTCAGTCTGCAATGCCTGAAAAGGTATCCGATGCTAGAAAGAGTGCAGTCTGGCATTTTTTTAAACAACATCCAATTGATCAGCGCAAAGTCATCTGTCAAAAATGTTCAACTACCTTAAGCAGAGGGCAGAATCTGAAAAGTCTCAATACAAGTTGCATGCATAGACATTTAACCACCATGCATTTGCAAGCTTGGACTAACTACCAAACGTCCCTTAAGGTTGTAGCACCCTCGGCCAATGAAGCTAGTCATCAACGCAACATCCCTTCCGGCAGTGTAGGGCCACCATTTTCTGCACCACCTGCAGTATCTGTGCAGGTTTCTTTGCCAGGCCAAAGCAGTCAGGGTCAGGGAATCACCAGTTTCGTTGTAGGAAACACTGCATCTAGGGCACCGGCGGCAACAATACCATCTCCCACCGTCTCTCAGTCTGCCATGTCCACCGGCACCCCCGCTAGTTCCACGATCTCCAGCTCTCCAGTCCAGCTCACCCTACATGAGACTATGGTTAGAAAAGGGAAGTACTTAGCCTCGCATCCGCGTACACAGGGTTTGAACGCCCACATAGCTAGACTAATCTCGTTAGAGATGATGCCCTACCGGTTAGTTGAAAGCAAAGCTTTCAAAGCCCTGATGGACTACGCTGTACCACGCTACGAGCTACCCAGTCGACACTTTTTTTCCAGAAAAGCCATCCCAGCCCTCCACCAGCATGTTAAAGAGCGCATCGTCCATGCACTCAGGCAATCTGTGAGCACAAAGGTGCACCTGACAACAGATGCATGGACCAGTAGGCATGGCCAGAGACGTTACGTGTCCATCACGGCACACTGGGTAAATGTGGTGGATGCAGGGTCCACAGGGGACAGCAAGTTTGGGACAGTTCTGCCTAGCCCACGGTCTAGGAAACAGTTGGCTGTAGCCGTTCGCACCCCCTCCTCCTCCTCCTCGTCCTCCTGCAGAAGCGAGACCTCGTCCACAGACCGCAGTCGCACAACCACTCCATCCACAGCTGCCACTGTTGCACACCAGGTCTCCCATTATGGGGCAGCTACTGGCAAACGTCAGCAGGCTGTATTGGCTATGAAGTGTTTGGGCGACAACAGACACACCGCTGAAGTTCTGTCCGAGTTCTTGCAGAAAGAAACGCAGTCGTGGCTGGGCACTGTAGATCTTGAGGCAGGCAAGGTAGTGAGTGATAACGGAAGGAATTTCATGGCTGCCATCTCCCTTTCCCAACTGAAACACATTCCTTGCCTGGCTCACACCTTAAACCTGGTGGTGCAGTGCTTCCTGAAAAGTTATCCGGGGTTATCCGACCTGCTCCTCAAAGTGCGTGGACTTTGCTCACATATCCGCCGTTCGCCCGTACACTCCAGCCGTATGCAGACCTATCAGCGTTCTTTGAACCTTCCCCAGCATCGCCTAATCATAGACGTTGCAACAAGGTGGAACTCAACACTGCACATGCTTCAGAGACTGTGTGAACAGAGGCGGGCTGTTATGTTTTTGTGGGAGGATACACATACACGGGCAGGCAGTAGGATGGCAGACATGGAGTTGTCAGGTGTGCAGTGGTCGAAGATTCAAGACATGTGTCAAGTCCTTCAGTGTTTTGAGGAATGCACACGGCTGGTTAGTGCAGACAACGCCATAATAAGCATGAGCATCCCCCTAATGCGTCTGCTGATGCAAAGTTTGACGCACATAAAGGATGAGGCGTCTGCAGCTGAGGAAGAGGAAAGCCTTGATGACAGTCAGCCATTGTCTGGCCAGGGCAGTGTACAGGACGAGGTAGCGGGCGAACAGGAGGAGGAGGACGAGGAGGATGATGGGGATGATTATATTTTTAATGAGGAAGCTTTTCCGGGGCCAGTGGAAGTTGTTGGCGCGGCAAGGCCGGGTTCTGGTTTTTGGAGGGACACAAGTGACGTGGATTTGCCTGAAACTGCCCCTCAACCAAGCACAACCACAGATTTGAGAGCTGGAACTTTGGGCCACATGGCGGATTATGCCTTACGTATCCTCAAAAGGGACACACGCATAACAAAAATGATGAACGATGACGATTACTGGTTGGCCTGCCTCCTTGATCCTCGCTATAAAGGCAAATTGCAAAATATAATGCCACATGAGAACTTGGAACTAATCAACTCTTATTGACCGTTTGCTTCTGGCATTCCCTGCACACAGCGCCCGTGATCGTTCTAACACGAGCTGCAGGGGCCAGCAGACCAGAGGTGTTAGAGGGGCAGAAATCAGAAGTGGCGTTGGCCAGAGGGGTTTTCTGACCAGGTTGTGGAGTGATTTTGCTATGACCGCAGACAGGACAGGCACTGCAGCATCAATTCAAAGTGACAGGAGACAACATTTGTCCAGTATGGTTACTAACTGTTTTTCATCCCTTATCGACGTTCTCCCTCAACCGTCATTCCCATTTGATTACTGGGCATCAAAATTAGACACCTGGCCAGAATTGGCAGAATATGCATTGCAGGAGCTTGCTTGCCCGGCAGCTAGTGTCCTATCAGAAAGAGTATTCAGTGCTGCAGGTTCAATACTAACAGAAAAAAGGACTCGTCTGGCTACCCAAAATGTAGATGATCTAACCTTCATTAAAATGAACCACAACTGGATTTCGAAATCTTTTGCCCCACCTTGCCCGGCTGACACCTAGCTTTCCTATGTAAAGGTCTTGCCTGTGGATTATTCTGAACGACTTTTCCAATCTCGTAATTTGCAGCACCTGATTGTCCAGCATCCGACATGTTAACACCTCCCTAAATGGCCAAAGTCCCCACACGGGGCCGTGGTACTTGGCGCCAGCACCCGTGAGAGTACTGTTTGTCTGAAGAGGTGGGTGTGCCCGCTTTTGGTCGACGGCACTGCCACTAGGTCCCTCATAGTACAATAAAGTGTCTGGCGGTGGTGGTGCGCACCCAACGTCAGACACACCGTTGTAATATGAGGGGCCCTGGGCCTGTACCGCCGGCCACAAGACAGTCCCCCCCCCCAGGTCAAACAGTGCTCTACGACTTGCAAAATTTTCTCTCACAGCTCCACCAATGTTTAGTCTATGCGCTGACATCCTTCAATGCCTGGCACTGTCAATACCATTGTATTGACATTTTTCTTATGTTAGGCCTTCGAAGCCTGTCTGCGGTCACTCCTTCCACTAGGCCTCCACTGACCTGTCTACTGCTGCCCGTGTTCCCCTGGAACCAATTTTAAATTGCCTACAGCCAGCCCAATTTATTATGTTAGTGCTTCGAAGCCTGTCTGCGGTCCCTCCTTCCACTAGGCCTCCACTGACCTGTCTACTGCTGCCCGTGTTCCCCTGGAACCAATTTTAAATTGCCTACAGCCAGCCCAATTTATTATGTTAGGGCTTCGAAGCCTGTCTGCGGTCCCTCCTTCCACTAGGCCTCCACTGACCTGTCTACTGCCGCCCGTGTTCCCCTGGAACCAATTTTAAATTGCCTACAGCCAGCCCAATTTATTATGTTAGGGCTTCGAAGCCTGTCTGCGGTCCCTCCTTCCACTAGGCCTCCACTGACCTGTCTACTGCTGTCCGTGTTCCCCTGGAACCAATTGTAAATTGCCTACATCCCAATTTTTGTTATGTTAGGCCTTTGAAGCCTGTCTGCGGCCCGTTCTTTCCACTACTACTACACTGACCAGGCCACTGCTGCCCGTGTTCCCCTGGAACCAATTTTAAATTGCCTACAGCCAGCCCAATTTATTATGTTAGGCCTTCAAAGCCTGTCTGCGGTCCCTCCTTCCACTAGGCCTCCACTGACCTGTCTACTGCTGCCCGTGTACCCCTTGAACCAACATCAGAAAATATAAAAATAAGTATTTTGCTTATAAAAAAGAAAATACTGGAGAGATATCAAATGCAGACATTTTAACATTAAAAACAAACACATACAACAAAAATCTGGTACAGTACTAAAAATGGCCACCAGCTACAATAACTTTCTCCTGCAAGTAGTTAACTGAAAGTTTTTTTCAATTTAAAACACAGATATGTCATCCACCGAGTGTTGTCCTGTCGCGTCTTCTTTATATTATTGCCAAGAAGATGCAAAACAATGAAAATAATAAAATCATTATTTACCAAAAAAATAGAGTAAGTCAAAACCACATTGCAAATAAACATTCATTACAAATAAAGAAGCAGGGCGCGTCCGAGGGTGAGTATATACCTAATAAGAATATAATCACCCTCGGACGCGCCCTGCTTCTTTCCGACAGCCTTCCTTCCTAAGAATCAGCCCTTCCGTGGTGTAGAGAGAGGGTGTGTTACACTCCAAGGTGTTCCCCAGGTTGCCTTTCCTGAGCTTCGATCTTCATGCTCTCGTTTAGTAGTTGTCGGAAAGTAGGCTGCATTAGGCCTACAAATTGGGTATGGGGTGGAGAGAGATGGTGTGTTACACTCCAAGGTGTTCCCCAGGTTTCCTTGCCATTGCTTCGGTCTTCCGACTCTCGTTTAGTAGTTGTAGAAAACTACACTGCATTAGGCCTACAAAATGGGTATCGAGTGGAGAGAGATGGTGTGTTACACTCCAAGGTGTTCCTCAGGTTTCCTTGCCATTGCTTCGGTCTTCCGACTCTCGTTTAGTAGTTGTAGAAAACTACACTGCATTAGGCCTACAAAATGGGTATCGGGTGGAGAGAGATGGTGTGTTACACTCCAAGGTGTTCCCCAGGTTTCCTTGCCATTGCTTCGGTCTTCAGACTCTCGTTTAGTAGTTGTAGAAAACTACACTGCATTAGGCCTACAAAATGGGTATCGGGTGGAGAGAGATGGTGTGTTACACTCCAAGGTGTTCCCCAGGTTTCCTTGCCATTGCTTCGGTCTTCCGACTCTCGTTTAGTAGTTGTAGAAAACTACACTGCATTAGGCCTACAAAATGGGTATCGGGTGGAGAGAGATGGTGTGTTACACTCCAAGGTGTTCCCCAGGTTTCCTTGCCATTGCTTCTGTCTTCCGACTCTCGTTTAGTAGTTGTAGAAAACTACACTGCATTAGGCCTACAAAATGGGTATGGGGTGGAGAGAGATGGTGTGTTCCACTCCAAGGTGTTCTCCAGGTTGCCTTTCCTGAGCTTCTATCTTCAGGCTCTCGTTAAATTGTGGTTAAATGGAACAACTGCATTTGGCGTACTAGTTGGTTTGGGGCCTACTAACAGTGTCTGCCGCTCCTTGCTGTTCTCCTGGTTTCCTGTCCTGAAATTCCGTTTTCAGGCGCTCGTTAAGTAGTTGTTAATGTTAGACTGCATTTGGCCTACTAGTTGGGTTGGGGCCTACTATCGGTGTCTGCCACTCCTTGCTGTTCTCCTCCACTGAACAAAGCTGTGCCGCCTGTTTACTACGGTTGCCAATTTTGAACTGCATTTCGACTACTTACTGATTTGGCCCTACTCTCTGTGTCAGCCTCTCATTCCAGTTGTCCTCCACTGCAATGCCCCCTGGTTATTCCTGTGTTACCAATTTTGAACTGCATTTAGCCAACTTTATTCTTTGGGCCTATATCTGTGTTTCCTCCTCATCCTGCCCATTGCCCAGCCAGTGATAGATGAGTCTGCTGGTACATTGACCCATAACGCAACATTCCCCGTGCACGCTACACAACAACATTGTGACCCTGCTGAAAGTCAGGTTGCTCTTCCCGCATACCATACCACCTTACACGGGGACAAAGAGGAAGGTGCAGATGAAAGTGCAGGTTCCTTCATCAGGTGGGGGGAGGAATACTAGTTGGTGACGTCACTGGCACAGGGCCTCTCATAGTACGCAAAAGTGTTGCTGCCGGTGGGAGGCGCCCCCGCCGTGCAAACACACCGCTGTACTTTGAGGGGCCCTGTGCCAGTGCCAATGCCAACGAGTGGGCCCCCCCCTGCTTGCTCAGGTTCACAGCACTTGCAAAGTTGAAATACTTACCTCTCCCTGCTCCACTGCCGTGACGTGGTCCAGATTTCCTGGGCCCACTAATTACTTGAACCAGCCCTACCCACCACAACTTTAGCCAATTGACCCCCAATTTCAAATGCCTTCCAATTATTATAAGGTAAATTACGCTTGACAAGCTTCATTAAGAAGAATGGATGGTTTTGACATTAAAATGGGCACTCTAGGTGTTTTCCTGGCCCCCACTCACTGCCGACTATGCTGCCCCATTGACTTGCATTGGGTTTCGTGTTTCGGTCGATCCCGACTTTACGTCATAATCGGCCGATTTCACTCGACCCGACTTTTGAGATAGTCGGGTTTCGCGAAACCCGGCTCGACTCTAAAAAGGTCAAGGTCGCTCAACTCTACTCATATGTGGTGAAAAACTTCTGTTCAGGTACAAGGTAGGGCTTGGAAGTGAAAAAGCACTAACTGAATTCTGGGTCTCAATTTTTGCTGCAATAGACTGCGAATGAATGTCATATTGGAAGAGCCCCTGAGATGCAAAAACAGCAGACACTCCCATATGTAACTACATTTTGGAAACTAAACCTCTTTAGAAATTCAAATAGGGTTGCAGTGAGCATTTTTAACATCAAGTTGATTCTCAAAATTGTATAACATTAGGCTGAGTAAATGGAAAATTATAATTTTTTCCACTAAATATTGTTTTATCCCCAAGTTTTTGATTTTCAAAAAGGATAATGGGAGAAAATGAATGGTACAATTAATTATTCAATTTCTCTTGAGTACTTCAATACCCAATATGTGGTCGAAAACTACTGTTTGAGGCACAGTGCAGAACTCAGAAGGGAAGAAGCATCATATTGGACATCAGATTTTGTTGGAATTGTTTGATGATGCCATGTCACATTGGCAGAGCCCCTGAAGTTGCAGAACCTCCCATAAGTGACCCAATTTTACAAACTATGCCTCTCAATGAATTAATTTAGAATTTTATGCCTTTTTGTGGTAAAGAAAGAATAATTACCATATATATTCGAGTATAAGCCGACCCGAGTATAAGCCAACCCCCCTAATTTTGCCACAAAAAAACTGGGAAAACTTAATGACTCAAGTATGAGCCTAGGGTGGAAATTGCAGCAGCTACCGATAAATGTCAAAAATAGATACCAATAAAAGTAAAATTAATTGAAACATCAGTAGGTTAAGTGTTTTTGAATATCCATATTGAATCAGGAGCCCCATATAATGCTCCATACAGTTCATGATGGGCCCCATAAGATGCTCCATACAAAATACGCCCTATATAATGCTCCATACAGTTAATGATGGGCCCCATAAGATGCTCCATACAGACATTTGCCCCATATAATGCTCTACAAATGCTTATTAGGCCCCCATAAGATGCTCCATAGAAATATTTGCCCCGTATAATGCTGCACAAATGCTGATTATGGCCCCATAAGATGTTCCATAGAAATATTTGCCCCATATAATGCTGCACATGGTCTCGTAAGATGCTCCATAGAAATATTTGCCCCGTATAATGCTGCACAAATGGTGATTATGGCTCCATAAGATGCTCCATAGAAATATTTGTTCCATACAATGCTGCACAAATGCTGATTATGGCCCCAAGATGCTCCATAGACTATTATGCCCCATATGCTGTTGCTGCGATTAAAAAAAAAATCACATACTCACCTCTTGTCGCTCAGGCCCCCGGCACGTGCTATATTCATCTGCCCATGGTTCCACCATCAGCGCTGCTGTGTCTTCCGCGTCCTCTGCACTGAAGTTCAGGCAGAGGGCGGTGCGCACACTAATCGCGTCATCGCGCCCTCTGACCTGAGCGTCACTGCAGAGGACGCAGAAGACACAGCGGCACCGACAGTGGAACAGGGAACAGGTGAATATCGCGCACTGCCCCCATCATACTCACCTGCTCCCGGCGCGGTCCCTACACGTCCCTGGTTCTACCGGCGCTGGCAGCTTCTTCCTGTATTGAGCGGTCACATGGTACCGCTCATTACAGTAATGAATATGCAGCTCCACCCCTATGGGAGTGGAGTCGGGTCCATATTCATTTCTGTAATGAGCGGTACCATGTGACCGCTCAATACAGGAAGAAGCTGTCAGCGCCCGGAGAACCAGGGATGTGCAAGGACCGCTCCAGGAGCAGGTGAGTATTATTACACAGCTCTGCTCCCCCTCCCCTGCCGACCCCTGGGAATGACTCGGGTATAAGCGGAGAGGGGCAATTTCAGCCTAAAAAAATGAGCTGAAATTCTCGGCTTACACTCGAGTATATACGGTACATTTTTTACCACTGAAATATCTTAGTCTCAGGTTTTTATTTTTTAAAGGGCTAATAGAAAAATGAATCTCACAGTATGTGAAGTAAGAACAGTTTTCCTTTATTCAAACCCTGTAAAAACACATCGTAACGTCAGGGAGAGATGAGGTGCAAAGGTGCACCAAACAGACCATGATGTGTTTTTACAGGGTAATAAAGGAATGCTGTTTTTAGTTCACATGGTGGTCTATTCTCATGATTAGCTGGTGAACTTATCTGCTTGAGACTTTTTAGCAGAGCACCGCCCTTCTAATTGTCTCCACACATAGAGGACCGCAATCACAAGTTTCCCAACTGCATTTCATAGATAGTGTTGAGCGTATTCCTCTTGAATTCTTTGCATTATTCGAATCTCAAGGTTCGTTGTGAAATTTCTCCTGAGTGAGTCAATACCATACATGTAATCATAAAATACTTTTCAGGCACAGTGGAAAAGATGGGGGCGTGCCATACTATAGTGCAGATTTTGTTGATATGGTTTGCAGGTACCATAACCCACTGGGAAAGCTCCTGATGTGCCAGAACAGCAGAACCTCCCATAAGTGCCCCAATATTACAAACTACCCCTCTCAATGAATTCATCTGAGGGTGCAATGATCGCATTGACACCACAAATGTGCCACATAATTCTTATACCATTGTGCAGTGAAAAAATATATATATATTTTTACCACAAGCATTTTGTTTTAGCCCCAAATTTCACCTTCTCACACAGGTAAACAGTTAAAAATTGCTTAATGTTTTGTCACACAATTTCTATGTGGCTGCACAGTAGAATATACTTCTCGGGGAATTTATCTACAGGTGTGACAATTTTGCCTGGGTGTTTTCGAGAATCAAGTAGCAGTGGATGCTGCCAAGTGAAAATTGCACATCTGCCAGTGTTACATTGTAATGCTCAGTATGTTGCAGTGCCAAGTACATTGTAGTGCTCAGTACGCGGTAGATCTCAATAGTCAATACATAATGCCCAGCTTGTGCTTCCGGAGAGATGCACCATAAATTCATCGCTACAGGCATGCCAAACATGTGAACAATAAATGTGGTTTATGTACACTGTGTGAGTCAGAAGAGAGAGGATCATTTGTATTTGAGGGTGCAGGATTTGCTGGATTTCTTTGTGGGGGGAGGGAGGAGCCATAGCACTTTTCAGGAACCTTTTTGCTACCAGTAATGTGGAACCTCTCAATGTTTCCATTGACAGTTGATGGCCCTGAGTGGAGACTTACTTTTTTTGTGTATTGATTTGGAGCTTTAATTGAGAACATCTACATAACATTTTGGATCACTTTTAGCCAGTGCTTTATGCTGATCCTGTCTCCTGGTGCTGCCATCTCTGCTGGTGCAGGTATCTCTGTCCGTCTGTCCTGATGCTGCCGTCTGTCCCTGTCCCTGTCCTGTGCTGACTGCTGTGCTGTTGGACTTCTGCCTATAATGTAAGTATTGGTGTTCTTTTTTTTCAAATTTTTTTGGGCTACATTGTGTTTGGCTCTTAACAAGTTTAAATTTTGTTTTATTTTTTTCTGTAGTGCTTCACTTGACTACTGCCTGCTCTTCAAACATGTCCTTAAGTGAAGAACTGACTGCTTCCCAGGGTGGACATGACACCAATTATGTAATCACATTTGCTATACTGATTGGTATGTATTGACTGCCAATACTATACCTGTGTTAAATCATGCAATTTTTTTACAGGTACCTTCCACTAATGAAGAGCAGGAGCAGTCGAGTTGAAATGATTCTTCCCAGGGTCGTCGGGCTCATGTGTCTCAGGAGGAAAAACGTGGTATTTCATCAGAGATGTAATTGATTTTTTTTTTACTTAAAATTATTTTGTTTTATTGGATGTATGGGTTCCACAATGGGAAGAAGCCAAACAGTACATTGAAAACGAGAAAATAATTCACCTTGTGCAAGAGCCAGTACCATTGTGGGACACCCATGATCGTCAGCACTCCAACATTCCTGTGATTTGACGACTCTGGGAAGAAGTGGCCAGATCACTGCTGCATGATTGGGTCTGTGTCATGCCATGTACCAGCAATGATTTTGGTAAATGTTGCAATATGGTTTGATGCGCCAGTGAAACTGTAAATGTAGGTGCATTGTTTTACAATTAATTTTTTGAATTTTTTCTCCTTTCACGGTGAAGAGAATAAGAGTGTGTAGGTGCTCGATGAGGGATTGCTTCAACAAGGGCATGAGACAGGGGAACCAGGTTAAAAGTGGTGCTGCTCAAAGAATACTAAGAAAATACAAATACCGCCGGAACCTTGCTTTTCTGATGCCTGCGCTTGCTACGCGAACGTGAAAATCTTTTGTGTTATCTTATTATTTAACTTTTTTTGTTTTTTACTGATGTTTTTCTTTTATTTTCACCACAGAACCTGGTGCAGCACCACACAACCTGGATTGTCTCCTGTTGGAGCGGACCCTCATCGACCAGCCAATGAACAGGCACAATCCAAATCATCCAATAGCGATGTAGCAACCTGTCAGGCTTCACAGGCTGAGGAACAGGCAGCCGCCGGTCCATCAGGTTTTCCTATCTCCCAGCCATGTGCTGCTGCTTTGGTTGGGTCATCTTATCAGCAGCAGAGGGCCTGGGAGAGGTCACTCATGCCCGAGTTTATGCACTTAAGCTCTGTCTTCCAGGATGGGATTAAGGTGTTTAGTGTTCAGACTGAAGAGTGGGTTCACCCATGTAAACACACTTCTACAGGATGTCAACAAACGCCTTGACCACCTGGAAGCCGACCTTGAGGGAAGTGTCGGAAAGCCTTACGCCTCAATTCCACATCAATGTCATGCAGGTCTGCCAGGCTGATTACAGCCACGCATTGCAGCAGCAGCAGTCCCAAAGCTACAATCCACAGGCCGGAGGATATTACCAGCAGCCAAACATCTACTTTCAAACTCCGACAGCACCAAACTATCCAACACCACCACCGCCTCCCACTCACAGATCCACCACGCTGCCGACTTCATCCTCCCTGCAGCCAGCAGCATCCACCACGTTCCCAAGTTCAGAACCCTTGCAGCGGGCAGCATCCACCACGCTCCCAAGTTCAACACTCCTGCAGCCAGCAGCATCCACCACTACTTTCCCAAGTTCAGCACCCCTGCAGCCAGCAGCATCCACCATGCTGCCCAGTCCAGCACGACGCCAGAAGACTGCTACAGAGGCCACCACTCCCACTCAGCCAAGAAAGCGAAGGTCCAAAACTAAAAACATTCCCACCCTGCCAAAATTGGACCCACCACCTCCACCCTTACCTACCAATTTGCCTCTGTTGTCAAATGTGCCACTACCTTCCCTTGAGTATGTCCCTTCCAGTTTGTCCATCCAGTCCCATGATTCCACTGTGTTGTCTGCTCCCAATGTGTCCACTCCCATTCATGATCCAATCCTTCAATTTGCTGCCTCTTCCCCTGTAACACCTTCCTCATCAACTACAACCCAATCATCACAGCTCCACAACCCCAAGGTCCACCCCATCTCACCCTCAGATAGACCCCAATCCTAAACAGTTATTTTTTGTTAAATAAATGTTTATTTTGTTTGCACAATATCTGTGTTTTCTTTGTCTCTTTAAGCGCCGACACCACAAACACACACATGTGTATTGTACTGTTGAGGGAACTTGTAACGGGTGTTTTACTACAGGTATTTTATTATTTAATTCAGCAAACATTACAGGTACATTTTAACATTACAGGTACATACTTAGCGGCTCAAACCATTCCGTCTTGCCTTGCCACACATCCATTACCAGAAATAAAGTATGCAGCAAACTTATCTTTCATCTGGGCAATTTCCACTGTAGTCCTCAAAGGGTGATCTTGGTAATCATGCTTGATAAAGACCTATAATGGTCGAAACATTGCATCATGGCAGAATAAAGCTCTTTTAATCTTTCATCACCTGGATGGGATGGTGTTCCTTTCTTGTACTGGACTGAGTTGACGCTTTCATTGATACCATTTTCGGGTGCATACAACTTTTTGATCATTTTCTCTCAGATTTTTGTGAGGCAGGATGAACAAAAAACAACAATTTGGGATTTTTTTGTGCTGTTCACCATATGGTTAAGTGATAGGACAGCTTTATTCTTCAGGTCAGTACGATTAACAGTGATACCACATTTATATTATTTTTTTATGTCTTGCCGCTTTTACACAATAAAAACTATTTTATAGAAAAAAGAATTGTTTTGGCTTCACTTTATTCAGAGAGAGATTCTGAGCTTTTTCATTTTTTCCGCTATTGGAGATGTCCGATGGCATGGTGTTTGCTCTAAAATATGAAGTTTTGCGCTATACCATTTTTATTTACACTTGACTTTTTGATCACGCTTTATTTCCTTATTTTTAGCGGCATGATGAAAAGCATAGTTGTTTTTCCGTATTTTTTGTTACTATTTTTTGGGGGGAGTTTACTGAAAGGATTACATAGTGTGACAGTTTTATAGATCAGGGATTTCTGGCTGTGGCGATACAAAATATGTGTATTTATTTCCATAAATATACATATTTATTGCTGCAATACTTTTTTGTATTTTTTTGTTAATTTTATGATTTTTGAAAAATGTTTTTACAATTTTGTAAAACTTTTTTTTTTCTGCATAGCCCCTCTTTTACGGGACTTTAATTACTTTGATCGCTAGTATAATGCATAGTAATGCATTATACCTACCAATGCTGCGCAGATCGCCTTTCACACCATGCTACGACATAGTTTAAACAAGCCTACATACAGTAGCTGGCAGACCTGGAGGTCATCATGATGAAAATGATGGGGGCCCTCGCGATGATGTTAGTGGGATGCTGATCGCATCTATCTCCCAGCCATCTAAATGTTGCGATTGCTATGGATTGTGGCATTTAGGGGGTGAAATGGCCCGGGTGGGTTTGGGCAAGGCTCCTGGCTGTAAATGTTAGAAATTTAGCAAGAACCCCTATTCAACCATGATGTAAACTGACGTCAGTTGCCATGAAGAAGTTAAAAGCAGTGCTTATTAGAAAAAACTTGCAAGCTATCCATGTTTGCTAACCTAGTCAATGGGCCATAAACAGTGAAATTAAAAACCACTCAATTCTAGAGAATTTAGAGGATTTTTAATAACAGGTAACTTGCCAAGTTTCTTGTTTTAACAAGCTCCTTTGCTATTTAACCCACAAAAGAACAAGGGAACAATTCAACTGCCTTTTTAAATTTCTAAAAAAAAAGCATGGAGATAACATTCATAACAGACCATAAATATCAAAACTATTTCTCAGTATATACAATTAAGAGTGATCAAGTTTTGCCAGTAAGAATGCGCCTGCAATGCTTTCTAATTATTGTAGGTCTATAATTAGCTCTATTAGTAGATCTTGAAGATATTTTAGCATTTCATATTTGTTAACACTCCCTTATACAATGCATCGACCAGTCACTTTGACTATCTCCTTTTAATTAAAGACATTTGTTATTATGTAGTTAAAGCAACTTGAAGAGAATTAATTTTTGGCAGTAAACTGACATTCCAGAGGAGACAGATGAGGAAGGCATTTTCCATAGTGCAATAGCCAACTCAAGAACCATAGAGAGTGCTTTAGTTTAGTTTGTTTCAACACTGAATTGGAACTTACATACAAAAAAGGATTTTATAAACAAATGTATAAAATGTACAAATATTATGGGACCAAGCAGGGCTGTTTCCAGGTTTTCGTGGACCTCGGGTGAAAAAGTCTCAGTGGGCCCCTTTAACACATACCACAATTCATGATGCACAGGCACGGCAGAGAAATACAGGTATAGTACATTGCCAAGGATTTCACTTCTTACATTACATGAGTAATATATATTGTAAATTCTACAAATGTCAGAAACCGGACAGTATAGTCTTCCATTCAGTATTATGGGCATCACATAGTGCTACATACAGAGTAATGAGCCCCATATAGTGTTCCATACAGAATAATGAGCTTGATATATTGCTCCATACAGAATAATGAGCCCCATATAATGCTCCATGCAATATAATGAGCCCATATATTGCTCCATACAGAATAATGAGCCCATATAATGCTCTATACAGTAAAATGAGCCCATATAATGCTCCATACGGTATAATGAGCTACATATATTGCTCCATACAGAATAATGAGCCCATATATTGCTCCATACAGAATAATGAGCCCATATACTGCTCCATACAGAATAATGAGCCCATATAATTCTCCATACAGTATAATGAGCCACATATAATGCTCCATAAAGAAAAATGAGCCCCATATATTACTCTATACATAATGGGTCCCATATAATGTTCCACACAGTATATGATGGGTCCCATAGAGTATAATAAGCCCTGTATATTGCTCCATACAGCATAATGAGTCCCATATAATGCTCCATACAGTACATGATGGGCCTCATATATTGCTCCATATATAATGGGCCCCATGTAAAGCTCCATACAGTATAGGATGGCCCCACAGAGTATTATGAGCCCCATACATTGCTCCATACAGTATAATGAGTCCCAAATAATGCTCCATACAGTATATGATGGGCCCCATATATTGCTCCATACAAGTAGGCCCCTTATAATGCCTTATAATGCTTCATACAGAATAGTCCCCATATAATTCTCCGTATCTAATAGTCCCCATATAATGATCCATATATAATGGGCCACAAGTGATGCTCCATATATAATGGGTCCCATATGATGCTGCATATATAATGAGTCCTATATGATCCTCCAAATACAATGGTCCCCATATGATGCTACATATTTAATGGGCCACATATGATGTGCCTCATATAATGCTCCATATATAATGGGCCCCATATATGATGATCCAGTGTATGATGGGCCCATATAATGCTCCATATAATGTATAATGGGCCCCATATATGATACTCCAGTGTATGACAGGCCCATATATGATGCTCTAGTATGGAATGGGCCCCATATGTGATGCTTCAGTGTATAATGGGCCCCATTTATAATGCTCCATATATGATGGACCCATATATAATGCTCCAATGTATGATGATCACCATAGATAATGTTCTAAACATACAAAATAATTAAATACTCACCTCTCGTCATTGGCCGCTGTTCTGCTCTGGACTCCTCAGCGTCGCCGTGTTCCGGCTCTCTGCACTGTGACTTTTCAGGCAGAGAGCGCACTGACGTGACGTAATCGCATACTCTGACCAGAGCGTCACAGTCAGGAGACATAGAAAACGTCCTAGCGGTTGAGCGAGGAGTGGTAAGTATCACAAGTACCGGGGTCCTGAGCTAGTGGCACTAGCACAGACTCGCCGCCACTGGCACAGACACCGGGCCTCCATAGCTCACCAGTGTCCCCGACGACGTGTGGGCCCCCCGCCTGCTGATGCCGACCCTGGGATCAAATAAATAACCATTTGTGCAAGCTTTGAAAACTATTATAGGAGGCTGAGACCAGTTGTGTAACTCAACCAGAATCATGTACAGAGCAGGCTCAATTAAAGATGAGTATCGATTCGATATAAATTGCATTTGTGTTAAAATTTAGGAAATTCGCTAAACTCGGCATGTTCAAACAATTGAAAAAAATGACTGCCTGTATTTTACACAGAGCAGAAAATTGCATTGACCATGGGTGTGAACAGATGGGCTTCCCAAAAATTACTTGCAGTATGAAATCACCTAGTATAGCATAGCCATCTTATAGTATAATGCATGATGCAGTACAACATGAAAGATGAGGCAGGGAATTTAACACTATAACCATTCTGGGGGGGGGGGGGGATCTGTGTAGTGCTTACTATACAGTAAAAAATAGCTTTAACCCTCCGTCACATACAATATTCGGACTAACGAGTTCACATACAATGTGCCTGTCAGGCGCCTGCTGGAAAAATACCTATAATATCTAATGTTTGCAATTTCAGTGCTCTAAAAGTGATCAGTGACCTTCATAGGGATGTAATAAAAGAGACTACACATAATCAGTTGCAAAAAAAACATTTACTTAACATAAAACTAATAACTATGAAATACAAACTTTTCAAAACTCCCGCCAAATAGTCCCCAGTTCGACTCTCTCAAAAAAATGTACAAAGAAAATTTTTGAACACAAACTTAATTTTAAGGTACCTTAAGTACTATTAAAAACATATTCAATCAGAAGTAGATGCTGAGGTTTCCCCAGAAAAGTCACACTTGCAGAGCAAATAGCAAGAATTACACACCATTTTTGCATGTGTCAGGCAAATTGCTTTATGACATTTGAGACATTCATAATTTGAAAGCCTTCTGGTTCCGCTTTCCGTTTGGCAGGTGGTGCATCTCCTTCTTTTGTGAGGTGGTGCAGATGGTGACTTTTCACCATCATCTTCTGGGCGGAACCTTTTGAGCTGAACTTGAAGGCGAGAGGGGATACCGATTGTTTTCACGCTTCTCCTGCGTAGCTCTCCAAGTACTAGTTCATGGGCCAATTTTTTCAGATACAATCGTCTACGGAGTGGTTCAAGCTTGTTTTCAAGATAAATTACTTGTGAATTTATACCACCCAAATTCAACATAGCAAAAAATATGACCATTGGCCAGCGTTTGATGTTTCTGCTGACGTTGAAAGTGGAGCACATCTGATCTGCTGTATCCACACCCCCTTTGGTGGCATTGTAAAATGTAATTATCTCCGTTTTTTTTTCTGCCCCAGTCCCAGGATCGATGGCAGCATCATCATGAAGTGTTGATAGAAGAAGTACGATTTTTTTGGCATGTGGTACATAGGAAACTAAAGCCTTTCCATTATGGAATGCAAACATACTGCTGTACTGTTGTCTCTCTTTCACACTTACAAACTGTGGCGGCAATTCCCTTTTGTTTTTTCTTACAGTTCCCACATATGACAGCTTCTGAATTTTCAGATAATCAATCAGATCACAACTTGTAAACCAATTGTCAGCTGTAATATTGCGACCCGATCCAAATAAGGGTTCAGCCAGTCTTTTTACAACATCAATGGGTTTGTTGCTCACACAGTAAGGACCTTCTGGTTGTTTTCCTGCATAAACTTCCAGGTTGTAAGTGTAGGTCTTACTGGCATCAACAAGGGCATACATTTTTATTCCATATTTGTTTGGCTTTGATGGAATATATTGACGAAAGGCACATCTACCACGAAAACCAGGGAGCATTTCGTCAATAGTGAGATTCTCTCCAGGGTAATAACTTTGTTTACAGTTTACAACAAATCTTTGAAATATATCACGAATTGGAGCAAATCGGTCATGTGTTTTGCGTTCGGTTCGGGTAGTTCTGTCGTCAAACCAAAGGCAACGAATTAGAATCTTGAATCTGTTTATGGACATAACAAGGCTAAATTTTTCAACTCCATCCCCATCTTTACCCCAAAGTTCCTCCAAACTTTGTCTATTTGCCCTATAAGCTCCTGCAAGGTACAGTAATCCAAAAAAAGCACGCAGTTCTATTTCATCTGTGGGCTTGATGGTTCTGTTGCAGATGTACTTGTCCTTTATAATGTCTATATATTGGTTGGTATATGTGACAATAGAGTCCAGAATGTCATCTGTAAATATACTGTTCCAGCATTCAACTGCAGTTTTTGCATTACGTGCAGTTCCTATTACTGCAGGAAGGTGAGTAATAATGTTTAAAGGTTCCCTACGTTTTTTCTGGAATGGCTTCTTGTTCCATTTAGTATTTTTATCTTTTCCAATATAATATGATCCAACTTCTTCATCCTCACCACTGTCACCATCTTGCTCTGTTTCAGAATCCAGGACACATTCTTCCACCTCATCATGAGAATCAATCTCACTTTCCTCTCCTAAATCCTCATTCAGTGTGAGGTCTCTATCATCTAACAGCATGTTTGTTACTTCCTCAACATCAAGTTGTTTGGATAAATTGTACATTTTCCTCTCCATTTCAGCAGATAATCTGAAGCAAGAGAAGGAATATGTTAGGGAACTACTGTATATGCCTGAGCAGCACACTTTCTTTTATAAAATCTCCCTTATTTCTATGAAATATCCTCACATTTTGTGCTATACATTCATAAAACAAGCTAAATAAACTATTGTGATGAATAAAAACATAAAATACCAACCTTACTGAATGTGACGTATTCACATACAATGAGCCTGAGAGATCTGTGCAGCTATATCCTCTCCCCTGAAGCTCTGAAATCCAACTGTGATATCAGGTTTCACAGACCTTCAAGAGACAGGAGACTACCTGGAGGGAGGGGGTTTCCTCACAATCTGGTGAGGAAGGAGAAATGAAAGTAAAAGAGAAGCGCCTGTCAGATCAGTTGTATGTGACGGAGGGTTAATGGCATGGTTCTGACAAGAACTAACAACTAGTGATGAGGAGGCATGCATGGCACTTACTTAATCAAGCATTGGGGTACTCGGGTACGCTCGTTACTCGATTGAGTATCGCAGGTGCTCGAGCTCAATGCTTGAATCCCTGATCTGCATGTTTCGTGGCAGCTAGGCGACTAATAAATATGCAGGGATTGCCGGGATACACGGTAATGCCATATCCATGTTGCCTACTGGCATTACTGTGAATTGCCAGCTGCTTCACGTTATCAGGTCTTTTATGAGAGCTGGGAGCCATATTGCAGGTGCACTTCATTATACTAAATGCCTCTCAGCAACAAGCATTTAGTATATGTGCATTATATCCCTTTAAAAACAGGGAAGCGCATGCACGCGCTTACTAGGCGTACAGCAGGGATCGCTGGAAGACCACTCCATGGGCTGGGGTGGTAAGTAAGCCAGCGTCCCTGGATGGAGTGGGACAAGGACACCATACAGGGGCACCAGAAGTAGCGCGAGGACTCTCAGCAGAGCAGTTGGAAACCGACAACCTCTTAACAGACTCCTACGACTTCTCTTCAGGAGTACGAATTCTCTATACTAGAAGAAAAGAGACACCTCTCACCATCTTCACAACTAGGATGCTTCTCTAATTTGTCAGGGGGTACAGAAGGAAGTAAAAATTGTCCTAGAAAAGAGTCTAGTTGAAGATTTCCTATTTTGATATTGTCAATACAATTTGTAGTTTTTTTTACTACTTGCTTTAAGGAGGAAACATCTATGAATCGGAAGAAGATAAAACAATTATTCACTGTGCACTGACACCTGCTGGCAGCAGTTTAATAAACATTTATTAGTGATTGCTTATTTTCATTTAGAATTCCTGTCTGATATTGCACGATCTTCACAATTTACAAGTAGATACAGATCCTGTAGTTTTAAGGTTCAGAGCATTTCCTCGTATTTCATGCACTGTTAATAGGAACCATGTGTAGAATTATGGCTATGCAAATTGCCTCTTTACTGAGGAAGAGGACTAGAACTCTAGTGCCACCTATTGGAAGTAGCAATACTAAAAGTCTCTAACGAGCCTTGCCACATGACTTACGGTAAAAGAAAAAACAGAATTTAAATTTGCAGACACTGTGTTTCGGGGTGTTGCAAAATTTGAGATCTTGTTTGACTGGGTGAGGGGCATTTGACTGGGATCCTAGAGGTAACATTTCTCCTTGTAGAGATTGACATGTCAGGCCTAGCATGCCAGTGAGAGGAGAAATTATAGTCTTGCAATGCTCCTCTGGAAATTTAAATATGTAAATTGCATCTTCAGAGTCTTCACTCTTCACTCTAGTGCCACCTAATTTAAGAAGCAATCCTAAAAGTCAATAATGAGCCTTTAATGAGCCTTACCACGTGACTTAGGATAAAACCCAAACCAGAATCTCAGTTTGCAGACACTGTTTCAGGGTTAGGGTTAGGGTTACGGATTAGGTTGTCCCTAATCAGTGAGACATGCCAAAACTGTGCTATAACATCTAGCTATCACACGTTTATAGCATGTGTTATTGAAATACCCTAAGTACTACTAGTGGAAAAAAAAGTTCAAAATGCATTGATAGAAAATAATAAATAGGAATACTGGCATTTTTTCCAACTTCACTGTAGAACTTGTCTCATCTCTGCATTGCACAATCATAGTCTTAGGCAAACTGAAGACCGCGCTCACGAGGTAGATTTAAGGTTTTTTATTGAAGCCTACGCGTTTCAAGAGCTTTCTTACTCTCTTCTTCAGGGCATATAATACATAGCACGGTACAGGGTGTATTTATACAAACAAAAGAAAGGGAAGGGGCGCCGAGGCGCATTATACTATAATACAAAATGCAAGATATAAATCGTAACATAAAATTATTTTGCACATTACTTTTTATAAACTAAAAACATTAATTAATATTGAAAATAAAAAACAACGTATATATATCTGACATTATATTTCAACATAAAAAAAAAAAAAATTTTGTTAAGTCAAAGGATATCTGACATTACATTTAGCCCTTCAGGCTCAAGGGAATTCAAAGTGTATATCCAAAAAAGCTCTTTCTTATTAAGTGACTGTATGCGATTAGAGACATGTACAGGAACGTGATCAATAGGGTGAACACGAAATAGTGAAGGATTACACTTATGTGAAATACTGAAGTGTTTGGAAAGACCATGTTTTAGGTAACCTATTTTAATATTGTGTCGGTGGGAATTCATGCGGAGGTGAAGAGGTTGTATTGTCCTGCCAACATATATCTTGTTGCATGGACAAGTGATAATATAAATAACATAAGAAGTGGTACAAGTGAAATGGTAGCTGATTGGAAAGGGGTGAGTGAAGGAAGAATGTTTAAATGCTGTACTGGTATGGGCTATATTACCACAGCACAAACATTTTTTATGAAAACATTTGAAAATCCCTGGTTTTTGTGAAGCAGATAATTTTTTGCATTCATCAAATAGTCTACTGGGTGCCAGTTTATTTTTCAAACTGGGTGCTCTCCTAAAAAAAATTTTAGGATGTTGTGGCACCAATTTTCCCAGAATATTATCCTCTCTCACTATATACCACAACTCATTAATAGATTTTTTAATGAATTTGTGGTCCGTGCTAAATGTGGTTAAAAAACTACAGGTAAATTCTTCTGAGCTAGCTGCAATATCTGCTTTTTCTTTTTTTAGTAACATGTCTTGATTAAAATTCTTAAAAACATGCTCCAATGCTCTATTCACCAACTCCTTGGGGTATTTTTGTGCTAAAAACTTATTTTTTAAAATCTCGGATTGAACCTTAAAATCACTATCTGAAGAACAATTTTTCCTAATACGCATAAACTGACTTTTTGGAATATTACAAAGCCATTTATCAAGATGGTTGCTGTTATAATGAACATAGCTGTTACTGTCTACCTTTTTAAAAAAAATTTTTGTGTGAATTTCTCCATCAACAATAAAAAATGTCACATCTAGATAGTTAATAGCGGTTTTGTTAAAAACAGAAGTAGAATCAAGACCCCAGGGGTTGTTTTTGAGCTCTGACATTAAAAATTCTGGAGGTTTAAAAGTTGTGTCCCAAATAAAAACCAGATCATCAATATAACGCCCATAAAACACCATACTATCAGTGAAAGCACTATTGTAGATAAAAGAATTCTCAAAATGCCCCATAAATAAATTAGCATATGTTGGTGCTACCCGTGATCCCATTGCCGCACCGCAATCATAACATGGAAAAAAAAGTTTTAAACTTACGAAGGGTTTGGGCAAAGTCTGGATCTGGTAACTAAGGTTAGAATGTGTCAAAGGCAAAAGTTTATATAAACATGTAGTCAAAAGTCAAATCCAAGGTCCGGCAACAAAAGATCAGAATATAGAGCACAGAGTAAGCACACCACTGAGAGAAGCTACCTTTGGCAATGACCTAACTAACACCGGCATCCCTGTGGTCCATTTGCCTCCTCCCAGCAGGGACGCCAACATACTAACCACCATATGACGGTGTACCCGTTCCTTGCTATGCCTTATTGTCTCTCTGGGCCTGTGTACGCCACACACTTTCCTGTTCTTAAAGGGGCAGAGCGCGCACTTTGGAAATAACCCGAGCCAATAGCTGGGAGGCATCAAGTGTATAAGGCACACATCCCAGTAGGGAGGTGCCTGAGTAACAACGTTAAAACAATTAGTGTTGGGCAACTAGTCAGTTGCCAGGTTCCCCATGTTGTCTGAACCGGAACATGTCCTGAAACCCTTGTTGTCTGACCCAGAAACCTATTTCTGAAACATGTATTGTGTGAACCAATATGTGTCCCTGAAACCCATGTTGTCTTAATCAGAACCATGATGTCTGAACCTGAAACTGCTCTGGTTTTAGCTGAGCCCGCAACTTATGCTCCTAGAGCTTATCTTCGTCTATCTGCTCTGCTATGTTATAATGGATATCCTAAGCAGTGCCGTGGATTCTTAAACCAATGCACTCTGCACTATGAAATGTCGTCCTATCAGTTTCCCTCTGATTGGACTAAAGTGGAATTCCTGATGTCCCACATAGCAGCAAAGTCCACAGCATTGCTCTCCCATTGTGGGAGAGAGGAAACCCTGTGACCCCGGATCTGCAGGTCTTAATGTTGGCCTTCCATAAGGTCTTTTATGAGCCAGGTCATGTGTCTTCTGCTGAATCTTCCCTCTTCAATCTTCATCTGTAAGCCAGTATTCCATCCGGTTCCACACCCTGTCTTCCTAACTTAGTTGGAATGAAAATGCTTTGGTGGCCACCTTCTGGGAGGGTTTGACTGGAATGATGAAGAATGAATTGGCTGGTCGAGACATCCCTGCCCCTCTCGATTGATTGACTTCCTTGTCAAACCAGATTGACCTCAGGTTCCAGAAATGGACCAGAGTGGTGATGCATGAGAGGAAACCATTGCATCTGGCTCCATCCTTCCAGAGACCGCTCATTCCTCAGTCTTCTGAGACAGCCATAGATAATATTAAGCTGGCTGAGCAGCAAAAGGAAAAATGTAATGTCAAAGGATTGTGCTAGTACTGCAGTAGCACGAAGCATCTCATTCATTCTTGTCCTTAAAAATTGGTGAAACTTCAAAGCCTAGGGTCTATAGGAGTAACTACCCTGGGCAAGAGTAATTCCTCTCCACTGTTGTATCTGTATCATGTGGTGGCACCTGCATTATCTCCTGTTCTGTGGGAAATTTCTTGCAGCAAGCAGGAATGGATTGTTATCAGATTCCCACTCAACGCCTCCCAAGACCTTTGATGGTGTCCTCCATCAAAGGGAAAAGCCCTATCCGAAACCATTCAAGTGGTTACTGAAGAGGAAGAACTCTGTATAGGAATGTTGCATACAGAGAAGATTGCTTTCTGGTCTGGTCTATTTCATCCACTTCTTTTGGAACCACTTTTGAAGCCGCTCTTGCGGTACTTAGATCTTAAACTGCTTTGGCGGTACCTGAGCCTGCAGCCGATCAGCCTGTACCTGAACCAGTACCAGTGTCTACCCTGTCTTGTGTTCAAGAATCTGCACTGTCTAAACCAGAACTTAAGTATCCCAATCCTATCCTGCGTGTGTCTCTGGTGGCTACCTGCAGCACAAGCCTAACTCGACCATCAGGAGATCTAGAGAACACCAGGTAGCTGAATAGTCACCCCCCTCCTGGGTAAGCCAAGATCATGGCACAGTGGGTTCACAATCCGCATGTGTGACACTAACATTGCCAACCAGTTGCATAGCCTGGCTCCTATCCAAAAAGTAAAACACTCGGAGGAGACCCAAACACTACACTTTCTATAGGACACAGCACATGGCGGAATCAGGACACTTTTATTGTAAAAGAGACTCCCAGCTCACACTTATAGTGTGTAGACTGAGCTGGCTAGTCAGAATTGCAGTGAAGCGAAACAGAACTGCGGTGGACACTGGATAGATCATAAAGCCAAACGCAAACAACAATAAGGCAAGCACCAAAAATGGTTAGAAGAGATTATCCCAATGCATATAAATAATACATGAGTGAGAAAAGAAGGAAATGTATGCAAAATTAGAGATCTCTTCAAAAAAAGAAAATTTTATTCACACAAAATATACATACAGATAGCAAGTGAATTAAAGACACTTAAAAAAGCCCAAAGGCCACACAATGAAAAACCTAACAACCCTATGTGTGACAGGGCCTTTAGAGTCACGGTATGCGCAAGCTAGCAGCAGATAAACAGGTATGAGACAATAGTATTCAGATAATAAGCCTAATGTTCTAAAAAGCTCAAAAACAAGTCAATTATAGTAGTATATCATACACTGTAGTATCAGGGGGAAAATAAAAATAAAGAGCCCATCAGGCTCTTTCAAATAAACTTGAAAATATATATAAAGTGAAAATGTCACCTGGATGAACATAGAATTATCTAATATATAATTGCCTAGAATACTACTTCCTGCAATTTGTGCCAACTTCCGTGGCTTTGTCCGGAGCTAATGTCCGGAGCTAATGTCCGGAGCTAATGTCCGGAGATAAGTGACGTCAACAGTGTCCAGTGTCTGATTGGTTGCCGCCTGCTGCGAGCGACCAATCAGAAACGTGCCGTACTGTGACACACTCCGCCCGCCATTTTGGTGTGATTTTTGAATTTTTACCTCACAGCAAGTTTCTACTGCGTGGAGGCGGGCCCAGTGACGTTGCTTTTCAAGCTCCTGCCGAATTTCGTCAAAAAAATGATAATACCATTTACCAAAACTATATATATTTAGTTGTGAAGTGGTTCAGTGACATTTTCACACCAATTTTGAACTTTTGTTTGGTGTTTTCTCCATATACTGCCTATTATTTTTGTTCTTTCTTACTATTATTTATTAATTGTATTATTCTTACATTTGAATAAATAAAGTATATATGGATTCTAGACTCCCGATTCTTTAGAATCGGGCTGCCATCTAGTGATAAGATAATCAAATTGAAGTAGAAAACAACTTAGTGCCAGATATTAAGTAAGGCTCTCAACAAGACGTGATACACAGAGACAAAATATGACATAGTCCATGAAAAGAGCACAGACAAATATCTTTCACAGGAGAACCATCAATCCTTTACAAAAGGATAAGTAAATCTATGGACTTGGTAATCCATCATATATAGTAAGCTGCTCATACAAGACCTGTGTCGGTCATGAAGTTAGAAAGGGGAAAGCAAGACCCCACGTGTATCCCCACAACAAAGTGCTGCTTCCTTAGGGGCAGTAGTGTGAATGCAATGTACTTGTTGACAGGGCAAGTGCCGGGTCCCTGAGCATGTGGTGGGGCCTACTCGCCATCAATGACACAGGCGCGCTATGGAGGTCCGGTGCCAGCACCCACAATTCCACCCCCCGCTTGCTCAGGGCATTGGTAATTGCAATACTTACCTCTGCTCATTCCTCCGCAGCTGTGGTGTCTTTCACGTCTACTGACTTTGTGAGTTTTCAGGTAAGAGGGTGCATAGATGTGAATAGTGTGCACCCTCTGCCTGAACAGTCACATTGCAGAGAGCCGGAAGATGGCGACGCTGAGGAGTCCGAAGCAGAGTTACGGCAAGCAAGGAGAAAAGATGATTAGTTTTTTTTATGTTTGGAGCATTATATGGGGCCCATCATATACTGGAGCATTATATGAGGCCCATCATATATTGGAGCATTATATGGGGCCCATCATATACTGGAGCATTATATGAGGCCCATCATATACTGGAGAATTATATAGGGCCCATCATATACTGGAGCATTATATGGAGCCCATCATATACTGGAGCATTAGATAGGGCCCATCATGTACTGGATCATTATTTGGAGCCCAGCATATGCTAGAGCATTATATGGGGCCCTTTATATGGGGCCCATTATGTATGGAGCAATATATGGGGCTCATTATTCTGTATGGAGCAATATATGAGGCTCATTATTCTGTATGGATCAATATATTGAGTTCATTATATTGTGTGTAGCATTACATGGGGTCCATTATTCTGTATGGTGTAATATATGGGATCCATTATACTGAACGTATCAATATATGGGGCTCATTATACTGTATGGAGCAATGTATGTGGCTTATTATATGGTATGGTGCATTATATGGGGCACATTATTCTATATGAAGCACTATGTGGTGCCCATAATACTATATGGAGAAATATATGGGCTCATTATTCTGTATGAAGGTCTATGTGGTGCCCATTCTATTGTATGGAGGACTATAATGTCCAGTTTCTGAGCTATTGTAGAATTTACAATAGATATCACTCATGTAATGTACGAAGTAAGTGAAATCTTTGGCATTGTATTATACCTTTATTCCTTATATGTATCATGAATCATGGCATTTGTTAAAAGGGCCCTTCGAAACTCTTTTGCTCAGGGCCCACAAAAACCTGGAGCCAGCCCTGCTTGTTGAAGATATATATACAAAGTTAAAGTTAATTATTGATTGATTACCTGCTGATGGCAGGAGGACACTGTGGTTCTGGTATCACGGCGTCCCAGGAAATGATACAAGTAAATGATGTGTAGAGATCACGTGGGATTACATGTTCGGCGCAAGCCAATCAGAGGCTGTCATGAGTCCTGACATAAATAAGACGCAATGTATAAATGAGGGCAATCACACTGCAACTGGCAGAAGTCAGGCACAAAGTACCTACATGCATGGCAGGTCATAAAGCAGACTGGATGTCAGCATAAGGGTAAGAAAAATATGAATAATGGGCAGCGAGACTGCATTAGATAAAAGCCGTTATGCCAATGAGCAGATATTAACGACAAAAGCGAAATACAGTACCCATACTCAAATAGATGCAGATGCTGGATGAGGCAGTGCAGCGCTGAAGAGTCAATGCAGGGTTAAAAGATTTTTCATTAAAGGAATAACCTCTTAAGTTGGAATAACAAATAAAATTAATGAACCGCTAAATAGTGAACTAAAAATGAAAATATAAATAGACATGAAAATATGCATAAGTACCGTATATACTCGAGTATAAGCCAACCCGAGTATAAGCCGCCCCCCCTAATTTTGCCACAAAAACTGGGAAAACTTATTGACTCGAGTATAAGCCTAGGGTGGGAAATGCAGCAGCTATCGGTAAATGTCAAAAGTAAAAATAGAGACCAATAAAAGTAAAATAAATTGAGACATCAGTAGGTTAAGTGTTTTTGAATATCCATATTGAATCAGGAGCCCCATATAATGCTCCATACAGTTTATGATGGGCCCCATAATATGCTCCATATTAAAATATGCCCCATATAATCCTGCATAAAGGTTGATAATGGCCCCATAAGATGCTCCATAGACACATTTGCCCAATATAATGCTGCACAAATGCTGATTATGGCCCCATAAGATGCTCCATAAAGATATTTGCCCCATATAGTGCTGCACAAACCTTGATTATGGCCCTATAAGATGCCCCATACAGACACTTGCCCTATATAATGCTGCACAAACGTTATGGCCCCATATAGTGCTGCACAAACTTTATGGCCCCATACAGTGCTGCACAAACGTTATGGCCCCATAGATGCTCCATACAAACACTTGCCCCATATAGTGCTGCATAAATGTTATGGGCCCAGAGATGCTCCATACAAACACTTGCCCCATATAGTGCTGCACAAACGTTATGGCCCCATAGATGCTCCATACAAACACTTGTCCCATATAGTGCTGCACAAATGTTATGGCCCCGTAGATGCTCCATACAAACACTTGCCCCATATAGTGCTGCACAAAACGTTATGGCCCCATATAGTGCTGCACAAACGTTATGGTCCCATATAGTGCTACACAAATGTCATTGCCCCATACAGTGCTGCACAAACGTTATGGCCCCATACAGTGCTGCTCAAACGTTATGACCCCATAAATGCTCCATCCAGACACTTGCCCCAATTGCTGTTGCTGTGATAAAAAATAAATCACATACTCACCTCTTCGTCGCTCAGGCCCCCGGCACTTTCAATAGTCACCTGCTCCTTGTTCCGGCGCCGCTCCATCTTCAGCATCTTCTGCACTGAAGTTCAAGCAGAGGGCATGCAATAACCACGTCACTGCGCCCTCTGACCTGAGCATCACTGCTGAAGACAGACCGGCGCCCGGAACGAGGAGCAGGTGAATATCGCGCAGCGCAGCGCTCCCCTCCCCGTTATACTCACCTGGTCCTGGCACGGTGCAGTCCCTGCTTCCCCGACGCCACAGCTTCATCCTGTACTGAGCGTTCACCGTTACCGCTCATTACAGTAAGGAATATGAGGCGGAGCCGCATATTCATTACTGTAATGAGCGGTACCATGTGACCGCTCAGTACAGGAAGAAGCTGCCGGCACCGGGGAAGAGAGGGACCTCCAGGGACCGCGCCAGGAGTAGGTGAGTATAACTGGACAGCCCCCGCTCCCCTCCTCAGCCTACCCCTGGGTATGACTTGAGTATAAGCTGAGAGGGGGACTTTCAGCCCCAAAAAGTGGGCTGAAAATCTCGGCTTATACTCGAGTATATACAATAATAATAATAATCTTTATTTTTATATAGCGCTAACATATTCTGCAGCGCTTTACAGTTTGCACACATTATCATCGCTGTCCCCGATGGGGCTCACAATCTAAATTCCCTATCAGTATGTCTTTGGAGTGTGGGAGGAAACCGGAGTGCCCGGAGGAAACCCACGCAAACACGGAGAGAACATACAAACTCTTTGCAGATGTTGTCCAAGGTGGGATTAGAACCCAGGACCCCAGCGCTGCAAGGCTGCTGTGCTAACTACTGCGCCACCGTGCTGCCCACGGGCGGGGTATATGGTACATAAACAGATGTTGCAAACTAGGATCATGTTTTAAACCATTATCGATATGATTGATGCAGCAAAAGAATGTAGGTAAGGTAAACATTACATACAACATTAGTCCAACACAATGTGTGAGGCAGCAACAACAAAGAAAAGTGACATAATTATGACACAATAAAGTGGAATTAATATACAAAGATTGTTTTGTTTTTAACGTTTGCTTTCAGTTTTTTTCTTTATCTCCTGAGAAACACAGTGTAAACGATACCTATATATGTAAAAATCTTTCTGCTGCTTTAAGCTTCCTACAAGGTCCTCCAGTTTCCCCCTGTCCTGGGACAGGTACCTGCACGACGGGCAGCTTGAGCCTTTTTAAGGGACTCTCAGATGCCCCGGGCTCCTTTAGTGCTGCTGTGTCTCAGGCATGGTGCGGGCGGTGATGTATATTGTAGTGCCCTCTGGTTCTGTCCTAGAGTCCACGAAAGCCTTGGGCTCCCGGTACCTGGATTACTGCTCCAAGGGTGCCCTGCCACAGTTCCCTTCTGAGCTCTGTCTCTCTCCTGTGCTCCTTCCCTTCTGACTGCTCCACATGCAACTCAACAGGTTACTTCTTCCCAAAGGCTGCAGCTCCCTTGTGGCTGCCAGGCCTCTCTGTCTGCTCTCAGTTCCAGACTTCCTTCTGCTTCAGTGTTTCTCCCAGACTAAACTAACTCCTCCTCCAGGTCAAGAAACTTAAAGCATAGGGAAGCTCCCCTGAATCCAGGTCCTGAGCTCCCCCTCCTGGCCTGGATTCAGAATGTGTTGCATGTGTGTGCCTTACCTAGTGAAGAGAACTCTTTGCCTCTGAGTATGACATCACCTTCCCCGAAGGAAAAGCAACATCACTGCAGCAACCGGTAACCTGGGGTGCTGCAAGTTTCTTTATAAAAACCCACATAAAAGTTCTTAATTTAAAACTGCTGGTGCAAGAATGTTGAGGCTCTAAAAGCTCTCTAGTAGAGATAAGCAAACCTTTCAAAATTCGGCACAGTTCGGATTGGCTAATGTCCGGATGTTCTGCGAACATACTCAAAACCCATTGGGAGGCAAAACCAAACTTATGAACATCACCTTTAGGGTGCCAAAACAGCTAAAATTAGTGGAAGACACCAGGAAAAGTGGCATCAATTGAATCATCAATTTTTCTATAAATAAATAATTTATTTAAAATTGACTTGGGTTTCTATGTATTTTTGAAAATCTCTCATGCAAAACTGACAGAGGCGGATGGCAACCCTCATCTGTCAGCCGTACCAAGGCTCGTTATCAAGAATTTAGGGATCCTCATGCTGTTTTTTAAATTAAATAATTCATTAAAAACAACAGCTTGGAGACCCCCCACTTTTCACAACCAGCCAATCTAAAGCTGACAGCTGAGGGCTGGTATTCCCAGCCTGGTAAGGAGCCATGGATATTGCCCCCCAACCTAAAAATAGCAGCTCACAGCCACTCCAAAAAAGAACATCTATAAAATGTGCCAATTCTGGTGCTTTGACCTGCTATTCCCACTTGCCCTGTTGCGGTGGCAAGTGATGTTCATATTTGTACTGCTAATGTCACTTTTGTATTATCCAGTAATATCAACCCCACTGCTTAGTAATGGAGAGGGGGGCTTCACTGTTTAGGTGCATCAGGGGGTCTCCAAACACGACATGGCACCCACCATTGATTCCAGCCAATTTTGCATTCAAAAAATCTAACTGTGCTCTCTCCATTCTGAGCCCTGCCATGCGCCCAAACATAAGGGGTATCGGCATGCTCAGGTGAAATTGCACAACAAATTTTATGGTCTATTTTCTCATGACACCCTTGTAAAAATAAAAAATTTGGCTCCAAAGTAAATTTTTTGTGAAAAAAGTAAAATGTTCATTTTTTTTTTCCACATTTCTTTAGTTCTTGTGAAGCACCTGAAGGGTTAATAAGCTTCTTGAATGTGGTTTTGCGATCTTTGGGGGTGCAGTTTTTAGAATGGTGTCACTTTTGGGTATTTTCTGTTATGTTGAAACCCCCCTCCAATGTGAGTTGGTCCCTAACAAAAATTCTTTTGCAAATTTTGTTGGAAAATTGAGAAATTTTAATCCTTATAACGTCATAACAAAAAAAATTATGTTTCCAAAATTGTGCTGATGTAAAGTAGGCATGTGGGCATTGTTATTTACTAACTATTTTATGTGACACCAATCTCTGATTTAAGGGTACACAAATTAAAATTTGAAAATTGCAAAAATTTTCAAATTTTTTGCCAAATTTCCATTTTTTTAATAAATAAAAGCAAGATATATCAAAGAAATTTTACCACTAACATGAAGTACAATATGTCACGAAAAAGAACTCTCAGAATCAGTGGGATATGTTGAAGCGTTCCTGAGCTATAACTTCATAAATTTATCAGAATTGTAAAAATTGGTTTGATCATTAAGTACCCAACTGGCTCTGCCACTAAGGGGTTAAAGAAAAAGTGTGTTTTGTTATTATTTCATTTAAAGGACTTTATTCTGGCTGTATTTATTTACAATATTAATAAATAATTAGGAATGGATAGGTATTTTATTGACGACTCTCCATTACTAAGCCATGGGTTTGATGTCACTGGCCAATACAAAGGTGACGCCAACCTCAGAAATGTGAACCCCACTTGCACCGTCACATGGCAAGTGGGAAGAACTGGGCAAAGTGCCATAATTTTTTCTGAGGTGGCTACAGTCTGCTATTTTTAGGTTGGGAGAGTCAATATCAATGGCCCCTTACCAGCATGAGAATAGAAACCCCCAGCTCTCCGCTTTAGCTTGGCTGGTTGTCAAAAGGGGGACCCCACATTGTATTTTTAATTATTGATTTAAATAATTAAAAAATCCAACATGAGGACCCTTCTATTCTTGCTGAGAGTAGCAGTTGACAGCTGTCAGTTTTGCCTAGCTGGTCTTCAAAAATACAGGAGAACGCCACATAATATTTTAGCATACAGCTGTGAGCTGATTTTAATAGCCTTAGAACTTTTATGAATATTGTCTCTTTCCAAGAATATTAACCCCTCTGTGACCTTAGACGTACTATTCTGTCGAGGTGCCCTGGGATTATCTGACCCTTGACGGGATAGTACGTCATGTCCTTTAATGCCATACCGCGACTTAAGTCGCGGTGATCGCATTAAAATTCCGATGCCATCTTACCTGGGGGAAGATGGCCTCGGCATCCAGGGCATTGTCGCCGCCCACCCGCCCTCTCGATCGCTGTGATTGGCTGTTCAATTCTGAACAGCCAATCACAGCCATTCTCATTGTTTCAGCCAATCGGAGCGGCTGAAACAATGAGGTGACAGGCTAGGATCGAGTACCGATGTACTCGATCCTAGGTCCGGTGCCTGGCAACGCCAGGCACCGGCAAGAACACCCCGGATTGGCGCGATCGCCGATTGCATCGATCGCGCCAATCGCAGGGCACCGCGCGGTATTACCGCGCTGTGCCCTGCCGGAACCTGCGTGGATCGGTGCTCTAATAGCACCGATCCTAGGATAGGACACAGTGCAGGCCCAGCAGGGCCTGCAGGAGCCGATTGGCGCCATCGATGTCATCGTCGATCGCGCCAATCACAGGGCACAGCGGCGATCACGCTGTGACCGCTCTGTGCCCTGCAGGTGACGTGGCTGTGACCTGCCTAGGAATGGCGCGAACAGCTCCGATCCTAGGCAGGTCACAGCCAGGTCACCAGGAAAGCTCTGATTGGTGGGATCGATGTTATGGTCAATCCCACCAATGACAGGTCACAGCAGCAGCATGACCGCTCTGTGACCTGTCTGTGTCACCTGCCTGACCTGTGTATGACCGCTCTGCAGAGGTCCTCATTCTAGCTGAGGATTCCTACAGAGCGGTCATACTGCTGGATTTCCCTGCTGGATTTTGTGCCTGGATCTCCCTGCCGTGCTGGGTATTGTGGTGCCACAGCAGCCTGTAGCACCACAATCCCTGCTAAAGAAGAAGACAACTAAACGTAAGTTTTATCCCTGCCCAATCCCCGTTCATCCACCCCAATCCACGTTCATCCACCCCAATCCCCGTTAATCCACCCCAATCCCCGTTCATCCACCCCAATTCCCGTTCATCCACCCCAATCCCCGTTCACCCACCCCAATCCCCGTTCATCCACCCCAATCCCTGTTCATCCACCCCAATCCCCCCTTCCCCCTCTTTTTATCCCCTCCACCCCATTTGTGCCGCCTCCGTGCGCACATTTAGTAGCCGCCGAGCGTTGATTGGTGACGCAGTTCACCG